>NW_027142370.1:7685460-8285460 GCF_026170545.1 Melanerpes formicivorus
TTCCTTCCTCCTCTCTCTCTCTCTTTATCTCTTTCTCTATCTTTCTTCCTCTCTTCTTTCTCTCTCTCTCTCTTTCTCTCTTTCTCTCTTCCTCCCTCCCTCCCTCCCTTCCTCCCTCCTCCCTCCCTCCCTCCCTCCCTTCCCTCCCTCCCTCCCTTCCCTTCCTTCTTTCTCTTCTTTCTATAATACAAATTGAACTCAAAAAATAATTGCTGGACTTTGCCTCTGAAAATAAATCTAAAAGCCTAGCATGTGATGGAAATGATGGCAAGAATATGTAATAGTCAAAATGAGGTGCTTCTGCAAAGGTAGTTTTCAACATCAGAGCTTAAAATCTTCGTGGCTTTGTGGTACACTGATGGAGCTATGTGATCACCTGGCAGATATTGGCAGAGATCCAGACCCTTCAAACTATAGTAGTTCAAACTATAATCCACCACACTAGTTTACTCTGCCATGGATTTAGGTCTATTTGAAAGTGGTCTGAATATGTGGGGGGAAAAAATGCTCAAATTTCAGATCTTTATATTCTTTAGTTGTATTTTAGATTTGATGTTTTGAACGGACATGTCTTAGTGCTTGAATGAGATTAAACTAATCTCCTCTCCTGAATTTCAAAGTCCAAGTGATTTCTTAACATGTTCCATGTAAATCCACAAACTGCCCACACTTCCCCCTCTGTCCTCCACCAAGTCTTCCTGGCATTCAGACGGGATTTGTGACGCCTCTGTTCCTGAGCAGGGAAACCAGGCCAGTGTTGGGATCTTGGAGTGCTGTCTAGGTGGTTTTCTCCATTAGTACTTCTAAAGATTTATCCTTCTAACTGTCCACCATAAAATCGTTTTGGAGTGTGTGTATGGCAGGGAAGCAAGTCAGAAGCTTCTAATGAGCTGGCAGTCTTCTCAAAGAGGGGAAATACTGGCTCCTCTCTGGCTTTAAAATAGAGATTTTTTACTTCATTGTGGTATCAGAGTAAGCACACAATGCAGCACTACTGTGGCTGACAATAGAATTTGGGCTAAACCCTGTAAAATAATGTTTTTAACAAAACATTTAATCCTGACTGGTTTAGACTTAACCACAGCAAGACAATGACTCAGTGAGGATTTAACAGCTAACCCCTCTGGGAAAAGATGCTAGCAGATACTGATCCATTTGTGTTGGCCACTGCTGTGAGACATCTTGCAGACAAACCTCAGATGAATTACTGTACTTAATATGGTTTATGTCATTTATTCATTGCTCAGACACATTACTCTGAATCTGCTCCCTGGCAGTTTTCCCAGTTAACTGGGCATGGCAGTTCTTAGGTTGCTGAGAACCATGTGCTTTCCTGCCTGCTCTGGCCAGAGGATTACCTGTGATTGCTGCTTTCATACTCTGCTTTCCTGTGCTGGATGACAGATCCATGGTCTACAATGTTACCCACTTAGTTTTAATGGCTCAGAGGGATAAGTGTTGAGCAGAACAAATATCTGTAACAGCACAGCAAACGAAGCAATGGCACCATGTGAACTTTACATTTTGAGTGATTCAAGTGGGGAGTGCTGTGAAGAAGGTTTTAGTTTGTACTATCCAGTACTTGACCAATTCGGATTTTCAACACCTCCTGCTGTGCCAGCAGGCCAGTGGTGTTCACAGGTTTGCTTCAGCCTCCTTCTGATGTTTTACCATCTTTTGTACTTTCAGGTCCATCCCTTTGCTGGGCTGGAAACCCAGATGCACTCACCGTGAAATTTATTTAGTGTTGGCTCTGAGCTCAGGCAAAGGTTGTGTCTGCCTTCAAAGCAGCCTCTCTGAAGAGGGCTTTCCTGATCTGGGAATGGAGACAAGAGTGGGGGGATTGCTCCTGTCCAGCTCCCACCAGCTGTGTATGGTCACATCACTGGCCAGCTGAGGAGTGTGACACAACTCCCCAGAACAAGTGGTGACAGAGCTACTGACCTAAGATTTTGGTGCAGAGCAAGCTCTCATCTGCCCTTGTTCAGTAAAGCAGGACTCTGTGCATATTCTTTTATGTTAAATTCCTCCAATAACTCAATTTATAATGCCTTATTTCTTACCCTAATCAGAACTACTTCGTGAAGCCTCAGATGCTGGTTCGATGACTGCAGAAGAGGAAACACCAGTGCAACGGTAATGATCACAAAATGAAAACCTCAGCAGTAGAAACAATCCTGCAGTAGTGTTTTGAGCAAAATGTTCAATCTAAGAAGTGCAATTAACCACACAATTGATTTTATGTCTCAAAATTGTGAAGGCAGAACAAAAAGAAAAGTCCTGGGAAAGCAGGGGAAAGAAAATTAATCATCTGAGTTCCTGCCTTCTCTGTGCTCTTGTGTACAATGCTGCACCCAAAGGCAAGACTTTTGTCTTTCATGATATTGTTTTTGCAACAAAAATTCAGACCTGGGACAGTGGTGGTGCTACAAGTATGTATATAACACCCTTTGAGCCACGTCCCTGGGATTGGTACTGAGCCTTAAGAAGAAATGGGACTCTGTTGATTCCAGACATGCAGCAAATGCTACAGTGAAATATGGTAAGTAGTGTGTTATTGCCTTATGCTCAGCAGCAACTTCACCTGATAAAAACTCATAGGATGGATTGTCTCCAGGCTTGATTAAAGAGTGTCTGATCAAAGGGATCCTGGCACAGTCATGTGAGTACCACTGCAGCAAGGGTTGGAAAAGTGCAAACTGAAGGAAAAAGTAAGATATGGATGATTTTTTTACCTGACAAATTGCCAGGACATAGAGCATAAACCATTCTAGTGCCGTCCTAGCAAATGTTTTTCATCAACTTCTGTCTTACCTTTTCTGCCACTTTTTTTTCAAGCTTCAAGGAGCTGACCTTTCCCATGCCAGAACTGCTTTCCTCTCATACTGTCCCCTCCAATCTCTGCTCTGACCTGCTTTCCCATTTCCATTTGACACAGCTGTGATGCAAAGTGAAGGGTATGTTGATTTATTTTGCCTCCAGAACAATCACTCTGATGCTCATTATCAAAACAGATGTTCATCTGAGACCTGAAATGTCTGTCTTCTGCTTAATTACATCTCACAGCAGAGCCAGTATTAGACAGTAGCTCATCTTCAGATGTACATTTTCAGCAGACTGATTAAGATCCACTGCATCTCTAAACTGTTTTCCTACCCAACTGGTGAAACAATGCAAAAAAAACCCAACCTCAAAACCAAGCAACTGTTTAATTTCCCAGTGAATCTACCAAGGGCAGCTTACAGCTCTCAATTTGCAGCTCTTCATTCATTTTTCATGTTCATTTTATTTTGCAGAGATGGTGATGGGATCATTACAAACACTGGGCACACAGATAGTGGAGTGGCTTTTGTGGAGAAGTTCAGAGGAATGGAGGACATTGAAAGAGCAATAGCTAATAAAACAGGATTAGGATCCACAAATTCAGTTGTTTCATGAAGCTGCTTCCAAGTAAAAATTATATTCTCATCATTTACTGCTACAGAGTGGGATAAAGAAGAGCCTGTACACAGCAATGGCTCATGTAGTATATTTAATACCCAGGAAGAAGCATAAGCCTGCATTAAGACAGGTTGCAGGATAATGTCTCACTGATGATTAGCAGCTGTTACAGTAATAGAGATCAAGAGTCTAAAATCAAGTTTGAGCAACGACAGCGATCCAATTTTCTGACAGGTAATTCAGTTGAAGATGTTCTCATTTTTAAGACCTGACTGCTAACTTAGTTCAGTTAATGTCTGATGTTTTACAGATTATGTATGTAGGATGAGTTGTCCACAGCCAACTTTATTATTCTTTTCTGTGGAATAAAGATGGGAACCTCAAACTGTGGACTTCCTGACTACAAGCCGGTTTTTTAATCCCTCTGAAACAGAGCACAGAGGGGCTGTTTAGGAAGCATTGGTAATGGTTAGGCCATGCAGTCACACAGAAACCATCTCATCTGACATTAACTTTTTTACTACAAGAGTGAAGGAGAACCAATACAGGTTGCCTAGATTATAGTGTCCTCATCCTTGGAGGTATTCAAAAGCCAAGACACGGTCCTGGATAGCTGACTCTAGGTGCTTGAGCAGAAGGATTAAATGTGATGCTCTCTAGAGGTTTCTTCCCATCTCAACCACCCATTGACTCTTATCTTGGGATACAGGTGACCCACAGTATCTACAATTTAATAGGAGGCCACTGCTGCTTCAAGCAGCAATACCTGAAAGAAAAGAGGTCTGCAAACTCTCTTCTACTATGTAAGCTTCTCCTCAATCCCTAAGGAAGTTCATTTATCTCTGTAAATATGTCTTTTCTTTCACTTTCTTTAATCATATGGGGCAAGACTCACACAGTGGCTTAAGGGAGACTGCCTTCATGAATAGTAAAATGCACAGTAAATGAAGTACACTTTAAAATGGGTCTATGCTACTAAATACATTCTTTTCACTTGTGCTGGCTGTTTAAGGGGAATGAATATTTATAGGGTCACAGATTCTGTTGCTTCAACAGAGATATTTAATGAACAAAACCAGGTCAACCTGGGAGGATATTTGGTAACCATTTATTCCCACCACCAAACATCTGCAGTTTTACCACTAGATAGCAGCATGTAGCAATGAATGCTGTTTCCAAAGATGGATTGAAATAGCCGAGTAACCACACATCACATTCACCACTACTCAAGGAGTAGGCAGGGCAGAAATAGCAGAGGGGCAGAGAAAAGTCTTCCTTATTGTTTTTACATCTCAGCCACTTTTCTCCTGTTTCAATTTTTGATTCATAAATGTTGAATTACCTTCACTTGCTGAAAACCCAAGTGGTCTCCAAAGCAAACCACAAGATGAAGGTAAAACAGGGAGGCCTTTGTTCTCTGCTACTCTGCGCGGAAGAGTAGAAAGACTTTTCAGGGTACCTCAGCACTTGCCCCAAAGGACACAGAAGGCCAAATACAAGTTACATTTTCCTACAAGAGCTTCACAAAGGAAAGGGTCCTTGCTGGAGGTGGGAGAAACTGCAGAGGCTACTGCTTGTGGTGTTGGCTCCACAGCGTGTGGCCATTGTTAATATTGCCACTGTCTTACACCACTATGTCCTTACCTCTGCTCTGTACTTGCTGCCCTGTTTCTTCTACCATAAACCTAGTCCATAGTGGAGATAATGGAGTTGTCTTTTTAGATAAACACAGTGATTTGCACCAGATGTGCATCTATCTTAATTTACAGGTGATTAATTAATGTCACCTTGGCAAGGGACCGGTTTAGATTTATTGGTGGAATTTATTTGTGCAATGAAAATTGAGCAGGGGATTTGAATTTAAAACTAAGTCTGTTCAGCAAATATTGCCAAAAAGGGGAACAATTACCAAACACCATGGCTGGTGAGCTAAAAAGCAGGTCTTAAATCTAAGGAGAAGAAGAGGAAGTGTACTGCCTGTAAGATAATTGTATGCATCTATTTAGAGAGGGGAAAAAAAATCTTCTATGTTTAGTCTAAGGAATGGTTACAGGGATAATGAAGAACTGTGCAAGTTCTGTAAGTCCTCTGCCTGAAGAGAACACCACACCATGCCTGGTATTTTGTCCTAGGGAAGGGATTTATGACAGACCTTCTGCTTAGCATGGCCAAGTTCTTAGTTAATGTTGGGGGGGAAATTTCAACCCACCACAGAGGAACTTACGTATTTCACTTTGTGTCCCTGCATGACATATCTGTTAGCCTGATGTAGCTTATGCCTGTTGCTTATTGTCAGTTTGGAGTAAATATGAAGTGCTGCTCCAAAGATCATTTAATATCAAAGACATAAAATATGCTTGTATTTGGAGACAGGAGGACAACTTAGTGAATTTAGGCTGCCTGCTCTCAGAAGCATCTATCTTCTTAGTCTGCAGCTGCCCAATGCAACAAAGAAGAGGAATTTCCTTAATAACTGAAGCAAAACTGTTTCAATGCTTTACAGAGGACACTTTCTTCTCTCAGCCCAGTTAGCTCCAGGGGCAAGGATATGTGTAGTTAGACTTTCCTCTAAACTCTTGAGCTTGACAGCAGCAGAAAAATCCTGCAGTTTTAAATATATGTCTTCTCTCATGTTTCTTTCTCCTTCTCAGCATGGAATCATTGCCATAGATTACAAGGGATTTGCTGTAGCACTGCTCCTAGAGCTTGGCAGATGTACAAGGGATTCATAGTCCCTGTTACATCTCTGGACAAAGTCAGGTTATCCAGCTCCCCCAGCCAAGTTCTGGGATGCAGGCAGGCTTGCAAATGCTGTTGAGCATGGTCAGAATGAGGGGACACTCTACTGCAATAACTTAACAGTCAAGGAGTTCTCTTCTCTTGGGCTTGTATAGGCAGTGGTGATGCTCAAACTGAGTTATGAATATTTGGGCAGGCTTACAGAGGGAAAAGCCTCCCAGACCCCTTTTTTTTTTTTTCTTTAATGGGCAAAGGAATGGACTTTGCTCTTTGCTTCCTGATGCCTGATCATCTGATACATAAGACAAGGACTGACTCTACATACTCTCATGATGAGAACAGTTCGAATTATCAAATGCGATGCTGTTAATGCCATAGGAAATGAGGGCTTATAGGCATTGGTTCTAAAGCAACAAAAGCCATTTTATGCCTAAGTATCTGCCACACTGACTTCAACAGGCATTTAAGTGTCACTGGGAGCAACACCAGAGTGTTTAAACAGAAATTGATTGCTTCTGGGTCTAAAAAATCTCTGGAGGTCCCTTCTGTTTACAACACTGGATGCTAATTCCTCTGAAGCGCAGAGTAAGAATTATTGCCAAACATGAGAGGCTAGGTCAGATGAGCTAAAAGGTAAATCAAGTCATTTAAATGTTTTGGTTGAGGTTTGCTAAGATTGCCTGTAAACAGTAGCTATAAAAGTGACTGTGTTCCTTAAGAACTGGACAAGGGTGTTTAACTTGGGCCTCAAATGCTTATCTGCTTTTCTAATGACATATTATCCTCAAACAAATTTGTAGACTTAGTTTGATGAGGTGAATTCCACTTTTCATTACTGACAATCTGCATGTGGTAGATATGGTATCAAAGCCAATATGTTGACTGGAATACTGTTTTAAGTAATTCTGTGGGGTTTTGCTTTCGCTTGGTTTGATGAAAGCAGCTCTTGAGGAGAAAGGAAGTGAAGAACTTGGGTGTATAAACCAGGAGCTTCTTTGCCTCTCCACTAGCTTTCAGCTAGAGTATTAATATGAGTTCCTGTGACATGAAAAGGATGAAATCTTTGGGGAAAAATACAGTCATTGGAGATTGTTATTAGGGATTTAGGTGGATTTTGTGCAGATATGATCCCATCCACATCTTCTGTGTTTTCAGGAACTTCATAGCTCCAAGAGTATCTGAATTTATACCTGGCCTGGTCAATTTAGCCATTCTCTGGAATGCCTCTTTCATGGAGTAAAACATCCTCAAAAAAATCCCAACATCCCCACTTCATTAATGGAACAGAAGACCAAGACTACAAATCTCTCCTAAAGAAGAGGGGTCAGACACGCACCACGTTGAGGGGCCAATGTCTCAGTTACTGGAATTACAGGCAGTATTTTCCAGCCATTGAGCCCATCTCTGAGAAAGAGAAATGAGGTTCCTAATGCAGAATTGCTGGAAATCCCCATGGAGAAGGACATGTCAAAATTTCAAGCACAAAAGGAAGGGTTGTTTTGTTTCTTAAGAGATCCTTCCAGCTGTTATCAATAACTATTTTCTTCTAGGCTGCTCAAGGAAAAGCTCTCAAAATCTGTATTGTGGACTGTGTACTGCATGTACCAGAGAGAGTAACCCTTACATTCTTGGATGCTGTTTTCTCTTCCTGTAGAGGCAGGAAGGACACAAGTGGTTGGTTACTTATTCCTCAGTCTAAAGTATTCCTCAGCACAGCACTGAGAAGGCCACTCTTCAGGTCTTGTTTTACTTTGAGGTTGTGTAGCCCCCAGGATTGATGAGGGCAGAATGGGCACATGACCTGCTGAGTCAATGTAGTTTGAACTTGAAGAGTTAAAGCATGAGAGTGCTTGAAGAGCCCAGGAGGTGCTGAGAAGGAAGCTATGCTACCAGCATGTCTGTACCAGCTGTGGCAAATGGCCTGAGAATACTCTGCCAGAAAGAACATCTTTACCTTGAGCACATGTAAACCATACATCCCCATTAGCTTGACCACAGCCAAGCTCCAGACTAATATTGAGACTTGATGCTTCCTCCTAAGTGAAGTTCCATGTATTCTGGTTCAAGGCAACTTGTAGCAGAGGCAAGAGCATGATCTGCAGCAGCTCATCCCAGTCTAAAATGGACTCTGTTCTCCCCAGCAGCTGTGAGATTTTCATAGAATCATAGAGCTGTTTTGGTTGGAGAAGATCTCTAAGATCATCCTGCCCTGCCACTAGCACACAGGCAGTTGTAGGATGATAGTGCAGGCAAGAAATTGGTTGAAAATGCACACCAATTGCAAAAGGTATCTGCCCAGGTGGGAACCAGGAGTGCAGCAGCCCCACTAAATCAGGTGAGACTGCTTTGAAATCTCTCACTTGCCTGAAATAAATGGAGGAGATGGCTGCAGAGTAGTGCTGCCTGCTCTGGCATGGATGGAGAAGGAGTTGTGTGCACCAAAAAGCCTGTGACCCCGGTGCTTAACCTTGGAGTGAGGAAGGTAAGGAATGTGTCTGCAGGGCAGATATGTAAGGTGAGACAGATGATTTATCTGAAACCTTCCTCTTTTAATACTTGACTTACAGCATACAGTCTCTAAAGCATACAGTAGGGTGGAGAAAATGACTTAGGGAGCCTGGGAGATGGCTGCTAGCCAGGAGGACAGCCCTTGAGTGAGTAAAATATGCCTACATTATAGCTTCAGCTTCTTGTTAAACGCTGACCAGATGGTTCTAAGTGCTGGCCTATAAACCCCTTCCCACTGCAAAATCCACTGCACATGGAAATACTTGTTTTTGAGAAGGGAAATTTACAAGTCCTGTGGAGCTCAGATCCTGAACTTAAGGGAAACATCACAAGTGGGGTATTAAATCTGGGCTGTGGCAGCATTTCACCCACAGTGCTGCTACCATTGAACCATGAGTGAAATGATGTGCTCCACCTGGTGCCAGCAAGTAACCAGCTACGAGTCATATTCACCTCATATACACTTCTATTTTAATTGCCCAGCATCTGTGCTGTCACCTTATTCCCTGTAGCCTGACAAGGAGTTAAATTACTTCACATTGTAAAATGAGGCAAGGCATCATGTCTGAAGTTAATACAGTGTTCCTGTTTTAAGGTCTCAAGGTGGACTTGCATTCCTCAGGGGCAGGGGGGCACATTCTCCATAATTGTTTCTGGAAAGCTTTTATCAGCTGTAAGGCTGTGGTTCAGACACTGTGTGCTTCCTCCAGGTAAATCAGCAGTAGCTATCAGAGGGTTCCCTTGCTTCTGTGCTGATGTTTTCAGGAGGATGATTTGCCACGCTTCACAAAGTGTGGCTGTGTGAACTTGAAGCAGTGCCTCCCTCCATCCTACCCAGGAAATAATCAATTCTTGAGTTGCTTATCCATCTGAAGAGATACCTGAGCTTTGCATAATTGAAAAGCCAGCTGCCCATGTGAGCATCAAAGAGAGATGAAATGCTGTCAATGAGATAAGAATTTTCTGCCTAAAATGATGCATCTGTCCTTTCTGACAGCATTTAATCTCCCTTTGTCCCCCACAAAAGGAGGAATAAAGAAATTTTCAGTTGCTAAAGCTTTAACAAACAAAGGTCTAGTTAGAAAAGAGGAAGATTCCAGAGTCAGTGTATGTGAATGTCATAATTTGCTTGCTAGGGAAAAACTCTGCAAAGATCCCTCAGGAGAAGGAAGGAAAGCAGAAAGTGAAATAATACCTGCTTCATTTGAGTCTGTCTGCCTGGGCAGCAGCAAGAAATGAGTCATTTGGTTTGAAGGGAAATGAAAGGATGGGGGTTTATTTAAGACTATTGAGCTTTGATAGTCTGTACTAACACATAATGTGAAGGGATGTCATCCTCAATCCAAAGGAGCAGGAATAAGTGACCTTTTTTTTTTTAACTTCCCTGAGTCTTAAATGTCACCCCAACATTCAAGAAAACTAGAGAATTACTTTCTTGCAAAGCCACTGCCCTTTTGGGATACATTTCAACTAGAGCAGCTGTGGGGTTTTCCTTGATGCTAAAGGTCTGTATGGCGCTGATCTCCCTTGAAACCTTTCCCAAAGGAGTTAAGGGAAAGATGAAATCCTTCCAGTTTCAAAGAATTTTCTTCTTTGGTTTTAAAGTTAAGCTTGACAAGGAGCTGGAGAAGTAGTGAGAATAAAGAACCCTGAGCATCTTCGAAATCAGTTCTGTGTGTTCTTCAAAAGGGGGAAAAAGAAACCCCAACAGTTTTATAACTGAGAATGGAATAGAATTTGTCTCTCTTTTTTTACAGTCTGGAGATATCTTATGAATCTGATAATGCAGAAAGGACTGGATGTTCTGTGCAAGAGCTGGTTAAACCTCTAAACCAGGCTGCTTTGTGAATACGACTAAACCACTCTGTTTCAGGTTTAATAGGATTCATCGCTTGTTTCCTCATTTCTTTCTGGCCTGAACCCATTCTGAGAAAATGCAGCCTGGACCTGGTGATAACAGGAGGATATAAATCTATTTTAATTAAAAATAGAATCACAATCCCCTAAAGCAAGACAATAAACTGTGCTCTTGTACGGAAAATAAGCTGACCAGACTTCTGGACGGCAGATCTAGGGTGTTGTGAGGCAGGTGCTGTGATGCCTTATCCGAGATTGGAGGAAGAATGTCACACTGACAGGAGAAAGAAGTTTATTATGGTCTTACACCCAAGTAAGCAGCAATTTCTGAACACAGTATGGTTGTGTGGTAAATAATTGCATGTCTCTCAGATTCTGAAATCTGAGGGGAATACTAAGAGATTCCAGTTTCCACAGGCATGTATTTGAACAGTATTCAAGACACAACTCATTTAGAGATTCACTGATATTAATGTAGTTGACAAAATCACTGTGAAAGCCACCCATGGTGTTAGGTAATTCAGGATGCTAATAGTGCTGACAGTGTCTCTCAAGCTAGAATCCCTCTGGTCTTAAAGCTGTTAACCAGGAAGGGATGTGTCTGTTGTCGAGGGTGACTGTGCCCAAACCTGATTTATTAGCGTTGTGTTTGTTAATGAACAATCCTTCTTGCATCTGCACAGGGAGGATGTTTCTGTGGGCAATTCTCTTTTCACAAATGCATGTGGTTGGGACATAACGGGGCCAACTTGCCAAATCATGTGTTGAATGGGGGTGTGTGTGGAGGGAGAGCTGCCTGACACCCTTCCTGCTTACTCACTGCTTTTGTACCTGACGTTTCCGCAATGCAATGTGTGTGACTTTGTTCTTCCCAGCCAACAAACCTGCATGGAAGACACAGCTGCTTGCTGGCTGCCTTCATCAACTTACAGAACTGGGAACTGAGCTGTATCAGGGTCATGTGTGTTTGTTCTGTATCCAGTGGGCATTTGCACATCTGCTGAAGTATGGCTAGTGGAAAATCCCACCAAAGTCAGCTGGATGTGTGTGAAGTCCATCACACACCCAAATGCTCTTTCTTGGGAATGATGTCTGCTGGTAAACCAAATGCATTAATCCCAATGTTGCTCATTATCAAGTCACCATCCCTGGAGGTGTTTAAAAATATGTAGATGTGGCACTTCAGGACATGGTTTAATGGCCAAGGTGGTGTTAGGTCAGTGGTTGGACTCGGTGATCTTGGAGGCCTTTTCAAACTGAAGGAAATCTACGATTCTATGCTAAGTAAGTTCTCCTTTTTTCATTCCTGGAAAACTGGATAACTTCTCTGTATGATGTTGTCATTGTCTCTTAAACACAATTTCTCCTGCAGCAGGCTGTTTAAATTGTGCTGCTTGGGGTGCTGGTATTAGGAGAAGCATCAGGAGTGGCATGGAGTGGTGTGGGAAAGCTTGCTGGTGGCTCACCAGACTGCAAGCACCCTTCCCACCATTCTTGCAACAGGGTGGAAAAAGGGGCCTGGCAAAGGAAGAGCTGGAGCTTGAAATCAAGAACAGGTAAAGACAGGAGGAAAGTGGGAGGAGGAGGAGAAGCAAGAGAAAGAGAAATGATGAAAGTGGAGACAGAAATGTGGAGGAAAGGACCACTGATGTGAGCTGGAAGATGACCTAGTGAGAGAGAGCATTACAGGAATGAAACAAAGGAGAGGATGAGGCAGAAATTAAAAGGGTCTGTGTGAGGCTTTTGAAATAGACTTCAGTTTGACACTGTCTGAGCTATCCTCTTTGGTGCAGAAGAGAGCAGACCTTTGACTTGAGGGACAAGTCACAGAGAGACAGGGACTAGGTGGGACAACAGAGGAAAATAACTTGCTTCAGGCCACAAAAGAGATGAGTGACAGCTGAATATCCCAAATGCTTATAAATATGCACATCCTGCCTCTCCTCTCTGTAGGGGCAGTGGGGGATTTTGGTTCTCTTTACCAATAACACTTTGTTTCCTTTGCTCAAAAGGGATGACTAGACAGTCAGGGAGCAGATGGAGGCTTTTTACCCCTGATGATTCTGAGCCAGTAGACATCTGTAGCTAGATAGATCTAAAATTAGTTCCAAGGAAGCCTGGAAGGGAAATACTGTTGTTGTGAGTTGTTTGCTGTGTGATGTCTTTGGTTTTGGGGTGTGGGATATTTTTTTTAAGATATCATTTATAAAACATGAGGGAAAAGACAATGCACCTTCTAAGTGACTAAAGAACAGACAATTTTGCATCTCTTACTGTGAATATTTTGGTTTTTCTTAATTGGATCAGTGCAAGGTGTTTGAGTTAAGGAAGAAGTACTAGATGGGTCTTCACAGCAACAGGGAGAAGAGTTGATATATTGTATGTGTGTGAGGGAGTGAAGAGCTATGGGAGGGGAATGGAGTGGCTTTTGGAGGCAGTGCACAAACACATTTGTCTGGTCAAGGCAGGACTGACTCCTCAAAGGTTATTCAGGATCTGGCTGGTGTGCACGAGGAAGCTTCTCCACAAATCTTGCTGCCCTAAATCACTCTCAGGCACACGAGGAGGGCAGTGACGGTCCCATCCATGGAAGTGCCAGTAACAGCATCTTCTGCTCTTTCCACAATCAGCCAGAAACATGTTTGGATTTTTTTTCCTGTGCTGTGACCTGGATTTATTTTCTTCTGTGATCTCTAGCTCTGGTATACCTGGCTCATGGCAGTGATTGATTGCCTTGTTTGTGTTTGCGGAGACAGACTGTAAGTTTGGGGAGAAAATAGAGTGAAAAAAATACACATGCTTGTATGTATGCACATCTGCTCCTTACAAAAGCTGGCCATTTATCAGCACTAGTAGACTGAGATGAGTGTCTGGGGTGGGGGAGAGGTAGAAAAGGGAGTGAAAGCTGTCACACTTGTAACAGCAGTGAATTATCCTGTTCTTCTGGATGTGACCATTCACAGCTAGAATTTCTAATTTTCAGAAATCAAACCTCCCTCAGAAAGCTCTAAAGTGGAAGCAAATCCATCTGTTTTTGTTTGTGTTTATTTATTAAATATGTTGTTTAGACCACAATTTAATTTGATAGACACAGTGTGACTCTCATTGTGTCCGGTTCTGGGTCCCTCAGTTTAAGAAGGACATTGAGACTCTTGAACGTGTCCAGAGAAGGGCAACAAGGCTGGGGAGAGGCCTTGAACACAAGCCCTATGAGGAGAGGCTGAGGGAGCTGGGATTGTTTAGTCTGGAGAAGAGGAGGCTCAGGGGAGACCTTATTGCTGTCTACAACTACCTGAAGGGTGGCTGTAGCCAGGAGGGGGTTGGTCTCTTCTCCCAGGCAACCAGCACCAGAACAAGGGGACACAGTCTCAAGCTGCACCAGGGGAAGTTTAGGCTGGAGGTGAGGAGAAAGTTCTTCACTGAGTTGTTAGCCATTGGAATGTGCTGGCCAGGGAGGTGATGGAGTCACCATCCCTGGAGGTGTTCAAGAGGGGATTGGACGTGGCACTTGGTGCCATGATTTAGTCGTGAGGTCTTTGGCGACAGGTTGGACTTAATGATCTTTGAGGTCTCTTCCAACCTTGGTGATTCAGTGATTCTGTGATCTCTGATGGTGGTTGTAAGAGCTACCTGGAAGAATAACAGTGGTGCCAATGCCTTATTTCTTGCCCCACCTTTTTATTTTTTTCAATGGCAGAACACAAACTACTCTTTAAATCTTTTGAAGCTCTTTCCATTCTATTACATTGGGTGTGAATTTTAGTCATGATTTCCTGACAGCTTCTATTACTTTTGATCCAATTTTTGACATGCTTGTGCCCAGTCTTCTTTGAGGTGTTTGAGTGTTTGGAGAGTTTGATGCTTAGGCATGCTGGGTAACCTTTCAGAATAATCTTTTGAATCTAAGGGGACTAATCAGATTTTTTTTTATGGCTGCATATCTAAAAGACATGACTGTGTTGTGTGATTCCTCTCATGTATTAGTCTGTAAGGCATTGCTACAGCTCAAAGGTTAATTTCTGAACATGTTCCTGTATGATTTCAGTTATATGCACTTGGAGAAATGAGACTTTGATGCCCCTAGATACAGAGATTCTTATCCTTCAGGAAAATGCCTTATGTAATCTTGCTGTTGTTATTCTCTTACTGGAACAGCATGAACTGTTGTTTTTAATAAGGGGATTAAGTAAAACAGGCATACTTTCCTTGGCTACATTGCATGGGAACACATTTTCCTACAAAAGTCTTCTGAAAGACCCTGTTATAAGTTCATTCTGTGCTGTGTGTTGAAATCCATTCCTGCTCAGCGTAACATTTAAATACAGAGTGAATGGCAGGGGTTTGGAACTAGATGATCCTTGAGGTCCCTTCCAACCCTGACAATTCTATGAATGATAGCTGGTCTATCTGATTTGTGGAATGAGCCCACAGTCATTAAACAAGGTGGTAGCAGGTGACAATAGTATTTGGTGGGCCATCAAGCCCTTGCATTCCTTATGGAGCCAGGGAATGCTTATTCCTCAAACTGTTCCTCTTAATGAGGAGAAAACCAGAATGTGGACTTCAGAAACATCAGAGGGTTTTTAACAGAAAGTTAGGGGTTGGAAGGGACCTCTGAAGATCCTAGAGTCCAATCTCCCTGGTAGAGCAGGACCATAGAATCTAGCCCTGGTCAGATAGGAATGCATCCAGATGGGTCTTGAAAGTCTTCAGAGAAGGAGACTCCACAGCTTCTCTAGGGAGCCTGTTCCAGTGCTCTATGACCCTCACAGTAAAGAAGTTCCTCCTCATACTGAGGTGGAACCTCACATCTCCTCACGTTGTTCCTCACTGTCAAGAGGTGGTAATGGTTCTACTTTTGATATCCCAAATCTCTTCTTTGTGAAGACTCAATTAGGAATTTAATTAAAAGAGAGGACAAAAGGAAATAGCGTGTCCTCCCTGGAGGAATGTTCCTAACACTGAGTGTACAGCCACAGAACAGAAGGGAAAAGGATGCGGTCAAGCATGGCAAGGCTGCAGCTCCTGGAATGGCTGCCAGGGTATGGCCTGTTCCATAATGTCAAGTGCTACTCAGCTCTGTGGTCTTGCACAGTACTTGGTGGTTTTTTTTGTTTGTTTGGGGTTTTTTTTTGCTTGTTTTTCCTTTCTCAAGGAAGATGACTTTCTTGTAAATAAAGATATTATTCAGAATCCCCCCTCCCCTCCTCTGCCCCCTTGTTTCTGTGACAGAAGCAGCTGTTTCTTCTGTTGGAAGCTGGGCTTAATAGGAAATTATCTGCAAGTGTAAAATTTAGCAAAAATATCTCTTGTAAATGGAAAATTCCAGATAAGCTGTTTAGAGAGATTGTCCCTCCTTATTACTGAAACCATTCTTCTTGCTAAGTTGTCATCCCCTCTCCCCTTTCAGCAGTGGGCCCACACTGCTGAGGAATGCAGGTCTATGTACCTGTAGAAGTCACAGAATGTTAGGGGCTTGAAGGGACCTCCAGAAATCAAGTCCAACCCTCCTAGGGCAGGCACACAGGAATGCATCCAGGCAGGTTTTGAAAGTCTCTAGAGAAGGAGACTCCACAACCTCTCTGGGCAGCCTGTGCCAGTGCTCCAATATCCTCACTGTGAAGAAGTGACTCCTTGCGTTGAGGTCCTTGTAGCCCCTTGCAAGATCCCACTCCAGATGGGCTATGTCTTGCCTAATCCAGTTCCAGCATGCTCATAGAATGTCTCTATATTTTTCCTTGTTCTTGTGACCCCATTTCTACCTCATATAAACTTTTTTATCATATCTGATTTTATTTCAAAGCTCCTTGACCATCTACAGAGGCCTTTTAGTGCTCTTGCTGCATCTTGAATAGAGACATCCTCTTTGAAGAGCATGGAGCACAGGGAATGTAATTTCAAGAGGAATAGATTTACTATTTGTAACTTCCTTAATATAATAGGATATTTATGAATCATGTATTTAGGGTTTGATTTATGGGAATTGATTGAAAGAATAATTGAGCACAGTTTTTATGAGGTGCACTGTTTTCTGCATTTTTTGGGACAAATTTAGCTCTTGAAGTTTGTGTGTCTTCCAGCAAGAATAGATTAAACTTGGCAATAAACTTTTCGTATTCCAGACTTACAGAGACAGAACTGATCCTCCTGCCTTCTTGTATTACAGCAATCTTCTTCCACTTTGTCCAAAACTATCTTCAGCATCAAGTAGCATCAAAATGTGTCTGGCTATTGTTAATAATAAACCCCAAGTCAGCTGCAGAGAGGCAGATTTCAAAAATCAATGAAGCTAAATGGAGTGGAGAAGAGGAAAAAAAATAGTCCACACAGCAGCTTTCTGACTTTGCAATCTGACTTGGTGAATAGAAGTCATAAATTTGTGGACAGATGAAAAGCAAAAAAAAGGTGAAATGCCAAAAGCTTGCTTTTGAAGCCTGTTTGAACCACCTAGCACACAGCCTTCTGAGGGGGAGCCTACATTTACCAAAACAACCCCTAAGGCAAAAGGCATGAATTTTTGTTCCTAACATCACTGTTTGCACTGTAAATGTGCTGTTAAAACTTATGTAGTACTCAGCCAGTTTCAAAAGTTGATAGCTGTGTTTCTGCTGGTTGGTTTTTGGTTTAGCTCAATGACTCATACCGAGACACAGTGTCTGTCTGTTTTCCAGATTGAAGTAGTGAAGAAGGGCTGCTTACAGCTTAACAGATCAGCTTGCTTCAAATAGCAATAATAAATGGCTATCAAATAGCAATAATAAATGGCTATCAAATAGCAATAATAAATGGCTATCAAGAGTTTAAGTCTATGACCCAGGCAGATTACTTGCTTAACTTTTAACATGGTGCCAATTCATGTGTGTAGTGGGGAAGGTGTAGGGTGTTTGTGAGTGTGCCTTCTCCTGCAAGTCAGAGGTGTAGGGCCTTGTTATGCAGTATAGCCTGATGTCTGACTGTAAACACACAAAGTGTATGGAGACACTTGCATCGTATGATCACAGTGGTGGGGGCTTTTGAAGACATTAGCAATAAAGCACTGTGCTTTTAGGCATCCAGCTTAAACAGTGTGTTAATACTCTGCACAATTCTAACATTTTTCAAGAATCCATAGCTGGCCTGAAGATATTGTTTGCTGCTGAATTTTTGGAAGATGTTCTTTCCAGAAAGCAATTTGGGAAGTACATTTTGCTGTGACTGTCAGGTCTTTGCTTTTCAATATTATGTGTCCCATATAAACCACTAAGAGATACAAATTACAGTGAATAGACCAGCCTTTCATTGGCTTGACAAGAGCTTTAACAGAGAGGAAATATTTCTTCAAACCAGTTCTGGCATTTGCAATAAGAATCCATTTTAAATTTGGACCTCAAAGCTTGCTTTGGTCAAAAGCTTGCCAAGCACAATGAAGCAGTAATCTGCGTGATTGCCGGGTAAAATGCTGGTTGTCAGTAAAGAGAAGAGCCACTCCTAGACTATGTGAGGACATGAGGCTACAGGCAGTGCTCAGAGTGCTTCAGGAGGAGGCTTAAAAAGCTTTTGCTTTGTTTTTGGCACTGTCATCAATTTGCTGTCTGATCCTAGGCAAACTGTTTATGCCACAGCGTTCATACGTAGATACTTAAAATTGCATTTAAATAACTAAACAAGCAGTCTGATTTAGAAGCATCAATGACTAAATTTAATAATCTCTTTCTGAGATGTCAGAGGTATTATGAGGTGTAATTAATGTACATAAAGCACTTCATGATCTATTCTTTACCTGTCTACATCTTTATCCAGATTTTTATGCCATGCTTATGAAAGATTCTAAGTTGAAAGCAATTACTGTATGTATGAAGAGATGGCTGAGAAGGACTAATAACATAATTACCCTTATCAATAGATTTTCTTGAGAGCAAGTCTTTGTTGTCCTCCTCTGAAGACAGTGATGATTAGAAATGATTTTATTTGCATAATTTTTCTTCTGAATAAGGCTGTCTTGTGTGGATGTAAGTGATAAAATGCCATTACAGGAGGCTAGAGCCAAGTCATATGCATTTGCATCTGGTTGAGGGAAACAGTTGTGTGGAATCTTTGAACGACAAAAAAGATGCAGGATGTTCTTGTCTGGGATCTTCCTTCCCATCTCCATTCACTGCCCTCTCTTCAACCAATGTCATCAAATATCACAGTATAACTAAGGTTGGAAATGACCTCGAGGATTATTGAGTCCAACCTATCAACACAGACCCCATGACTAGACCATGGCACCAAGTGCCACATTCAATCCCCTCTTGAACGCCTCCAGGGATGGTGACTCCACCATCTCCCTGGGCAGCCTGTTCCAATTGATGAACGACTCGCTTGGTGAAGAACTTCCTCCTCACCTTGAGTCTAAACCTCCCCTGGCGCAGCTTGAGACTCTGTCCCCTTGTTCTGGTGCTGGTTGCCTGGGAGAAGAGACCAACTCCCTCCTGGCTACAGCCACCCTTCAGGTAGTTGTAGAGGGCAATGAGGCCACCCCTGAGCCTTCTCTTCTCCAGACTAAACAATCCCAGCTCCCTCAGCCTCTCCTCATAAGGCTTGTGCTCAAGGCCTCTCCCCAGCCTCGTTGCCCTTCTCTGGACACGTTCAAGTGTTTCGATGTCCTTCTTAAATGACATCTAGTATCAACAAAAAACTGTTGTCTCTGAAGGTTATGGCCAAAATGCAAGGCTTATGCCTTATTTATCTTAGTCAATCAGGTAAACATATTCTCACAAGTGCTGAGAAGTGCATTGCCAGGTGGGAGTGGTGGAAGATGTGGCTCTGACCCTCTGCCTGCACTTTCTGGCCGCAGTGGGAGCTTTCCTAGCTTTGTCCCTCCTGCAGACTGTCATGCTGCATCATTCTTCTCTTTTCATGTATTACCTTAGCACAGTTTTTTACCTTTGATGCAGAGGATTTCAAGGGTAATGTGTGCACCCCATGCTGCAAGTAGTTTGGCCATAGATATTCTCCTAGTGTCTGTACAAAACCTGACAAAGTTCAGGATGCAGGCTCCCCAGGAATTCTTTGTCCAGATGTTTAATAAAATAAGCCAGTAGGGTTTAAAGGGAACAGAGGTTCTGAGTAAAGAAGGGTGCTAGGTAAGTGTGACTGTCTGCCATAAATCCAGAAGCAGCTCAGAACTGCACTAGTCAGTCGTTGGGCAGGCCCATGCTGTACAACCCAGTGCTGTGTAAAGCCTGAACAAAACAAACTCATGACATGCTTTAGTCTAGAACTCAGTTCATAGGTCTTCCTCAAAAAAAATAAATTAAATAACTATGGCTTGTTATTAAAATTTCAGAGGAGGACACTAAGGCCAGCAATACATTTCACAGCAATTAAAAGGCAAACAGGACTGCTTAGAGGCATAAAATGCAATTCCCATATTGTGACTGGCATTATAAACCCAAAGACAGCTCTTCCTCACTAGCAGAGGGAGGCTATAGAGCAGCCTGAGTGCATTTCCTTACTTCCTTGACCTGGCCTCTGTGTCCTGATCAAGAAAAACCAGCCTGCTCTCCAAGCTTACATCTTCTGGTTGTCAAGCTGTCACAGGAAGGCAGTAACAGCCAAGCACTTATTGGACCTCAGAGAACTCACAGTGGAGAAAAATAACTTAAATTCTGCAACTGCAGGAAAAAAGCTTCCTTTGTTTTAAACAGGGCAAAACAAACAGCAAAAAATTCTGTGATATCCAAACAACATTTTTTTCCCTTCCTAAGTCATGAAGTGATTCTGTCTGACCTCAGTTTACTGAGAATTACATTCTTGCTTCCCTTTCTCAGTAGGCATAACACTTTTCTCACCCATTTACATGATAATTATGTTATGGGGAAGTCATATGAAAACTGAGCAGATCTGGGGCCTATTCCCTGAAGTACTTCAAGGTTTGTGTTTTAATTCAGTAATAATATGAAATACCCTAACAATCTGGAGAGCACAGCTCTTCTTCCAGGAGAACAACTGAAACACTGTGCTCTAAAATGAGCCTTTTATTTATTTGCCCAGTGTTAGGAACATTTCCAGGTATTAAAACATGCCCTGATTCTACTTGGAAGTTGTTACAACTCTTCTGTGTATAGTTTTTGCCTGGGGTAGATGCCACTCTTTCAAACAAGTTTTGGATGTTTTCTGGGAGATTGCGTGGGCCAGAGGCCATTGCCAAAGCTGCAGCCACTCTGGCTCGGAAGGCAAAAGCCAAGTAGTTAGGATATGAATTGTTTCATGTCAGAGAGTGCCAAAGAAAGGTGCAAACACATTTACTGTAGGGGTCTAAAAGTAGCTTCTCATCCTCAGTTACACCATGGCTGTGTCTGGAAAGATTTGACAGCCTGGCAGCTGGCGCAGTGTCCTGGAAGGAGGAGGTGCGGATCACTTTGTAAAGTCCATGTGAACTTAAAAACTGTGATTCTTTTTTGCATAGTCTATTAAAAAGAATTGACACTATCTCCAGTAGACTTTATATCTACCTGTACAGCAAATGGAGCAGCAGCTGTGTTTTGGTGTCTATTGCATTTTTTTTGGTTTGTTTTTCCCCACATATTTTCTTCATCACAGAGTAGCAAGGCCACCTTGTACTCTAACTTTCTATGTTCGTCTTAAAATGTAAATAAACACACATAACAATGTCTCAGGATTCGTGGAGGTAACTTTTTATTTGTAATCTGTTGTTGTCAGAGCATTACCAATAAATCTTTCTACATGGCTTGACGTTGATAAAGCCTCAGCTCGATGTCTGTATTTTATTTCAAGCACTGTGCCTCAAAAAGAGTGGAAACCAAGTGGATAGAGCTAGAAAAAAGGTAACAACAAGAAAGGTCATTTTTTTTCCTAGGCCTCTGATAAATGAAGAAAAATTGCAAGAAGTGGATTTGTAGGGAGAGGCAGAGATCTTTAAATGTACTAATGTCTGCTGCAAAGACAAGAAGGAACAATCCAGCCCCCACTTCCGTGATTGATAAAGCAGGAAGCAATGGACTTAAATTTGTGGAGGGTGTATTGAGAACCCAGTAAACCTTGTAACAAAAGGAGGGTCTAGAATGGATTGATTTGAACTGCTGTGAGCTTTCTAGGTCAGCCTTTTCTTAAAACCTGTTAGGCAAATTGCTCTCGGGAATAACCTGAGATAGGTTAGTCAGTGAGCGTGGAGTAAAAGAGATGGGAAAGGAGGAACTGCTTCTAGTAAAATGTGTAATACAACTTTCTGACAAAACTTAAAATTAATGTCTGTGTGATTTTGCAGAGACAGTTCCCAAGACCTGCTATTTTGGTTACCTTGGGATTCTATATGCTAACAGGCACGAGAGTCTAGCAGTCCTACAACTGCTCTGTAATGAGGCTTCTTGCAGACAGAAGAAAATCTAGTCCCAGGATTGACTGCTCCTTCCAACAAACCTCCTTCAACAGGCAAGAAAACAGAACAGATGCTTTGTTTTTCTGCAGTTCTTCTCTAATGATCATATAGACTGAGTGCAATTTCTTAATGATGTGCTTTCAGTAATATTCTGCAATAACCAGGCAAGATGCCAGGTGACAAATTACAGCAAAAATGTCCTCCTTAATCCCTTCACACTTTCCCTGTTGGCTGGGGCCCTAATGAGCATGGGTTGCTGTGTTGCTGGAATGAATGTATAAACGGCTCCACTGCTCCTTGTATACCTGGTATAATGGTAAATGAAAAAGTTGGTAAACTTGCTGTCTTACTGAGAGAGAGAGAGAGTGGATTTCTTGGCAAATTACAAGTGGATCAGATCTTTTTATCCATGTGGTGGTGGGGTTTTGTTTGTTTACTTTTTTGTGTTTGTTTTTCCCGGACTGTGACAACAGGGGGAAAAAAGATGCTATTCATGAATTGAGTTCATCTAATCACAAATCTCACTAAGACAGTCTGAGTGACAGCAAGTTACTGGGAACTGAAGGAGCATAGCTTTGCTTTCAGCACACTTTCCATTAAAAATGACATACAAGATGTGAAGAGAGTCACCACACAAACCACAGGGAATATACTTAGTGTGAAAGTGCACCAAAGACCAGACAGATCTGATTCTGGGAATAAAATATACAGCACCTGCAAATGGAGGATAGGCTTTTAAAATCCATTCAAGTATGTACAGTCCCCAAAGCACCTAGTTGCTTTTCTCAGCTTGGGCAGAATTAGGATGTAACAGTACAGAACTGAGCTGTTGGCAAGCAACCATGCTGAAAATGTACTGCAGATTTTCAGGACCGTGTCCTTTTCTGTCATGAAAAGGTTAAAGTTACTAAAGCAGTGCAAATAAAGTAATTATTTCTACTCTGGTTCCAGTTCCAAGTCTTCTTGCACAATATTTTGTACTGAAGTAATTATGCAATATTTTCCCTGCATATGTAATCAGCCTAAAGCAGGAGAAAAATATATTTAGGAGATTGAAAGAATGGGAGTTTTGCAGGAGAAATCTGAAGTTAGGGTTATGAGTTCCATCAAAATGGGCTAGAAAAGGCTTATTTACTTCAATAAAGCAGGATAAAAAGGGAGCATGAGAAGGTCCATGGCAAAATTCTCATCCAGTACTCCATTTCAGAAAGTGTGTGTCCCTGTGCCAGTGTAGAAGCAGGGACAGAAGTGTCACAGCTGCCTGTACAAACTTTATCTGAGGTCCAGTTCTCAGGACAGAGTTTCTTGAGCTTCTGCAAGAAGGGAAACACATCTTGCTCGGCAGTTTCCTTGCCAAGCTTTGCAACAGGTCTGTGTTTAAAACCCGAGACAGCTGAATGTGGAAAAAACCCACCCACCACACCGGTCCCTGGGTTAGCTCTGCAGACACCATGGCCTGCAATGACCGTACCACACTTTCTTGCCAGACGTGCCCATGGGTGCCTTTATACTAAGCTGTGAAAAGGAGAGGCTGTGCTGTGGGTTTGGTAATTGTGCAGAAGTGTACAGGCCTTGATGGTATCCCAGGTGGTGCCTGAGCCCCTGATTAGAAGGAGGAAAACCAGTGTAATGTTGGACAGCAAATCGTTCAACTCCACCTGCATTTCTTCTTGTGTCAGGGAGCTGCCAGTGCTTACACACCTTCTATGTGGGTGTCAGGCTCCCTGCTAGGCTGCTAATAGGTGCCCTTATTCCAGGATGTGGCTGCTGCTGAAGGAGCTGACCTTGCGTATGCCTAGGGGATGCAGAACAAATGGTACTGCAGATTGTGTAGGATCTTGTACAAATGATACTGGCTTGGAGAGCAGAAGGATCCTAAAAGGCAAACTAAGCACTGATTTGTCTGATAGTAGCAGTATCTGAGCTGCTGAACGGTCCAGCCTGGTACTACATCAGAGAGCTGTGCTTGTTACTGTCTCTACCAGATGCCCGCAGGGGCACCTGAGTGGGACACTGTGTGCTGCCTGTGGGCAGAATGGTTCATCCAGAGGGTTAGCAGGGTTAGAACATGAGGTCTTCAGAAGAGAAGTACAAAGCCTGACAGGCACTTTTCTTGAATGTACACTTACAATTGAAACAAACTGGGGAAAGCAAGCAGTTGTTTGCTTTGGTCCCTCCATGTCTCTCCTGGATTCAGAGGTTCCCACCCTTATTTGGTGGTTCACTGGGATAGATAAATTTTCCATCGCTAAAATCAGATTAGTAGCTCTTATAGAAGAGTGTAATTCCAAAAAAAAGAAAAACAAACAAATAAAACCCAAAACCAAACCCTTTTTAATCCCTCTGCACATTTTTTCACCTTTGAAATGAGCATTGTGATTCACTTCTTTCCATAAAAGTTGTCAATCAGTTTGGTTTACACCATCAAATATTCAGGAGAACGACAGGATGATGAGCTGTGATTGTCACCTAATCCATGTGACAATGGATTAGAGAAGAAGGGTTTTTAATAAAACATAGTGAGGGCACTGACCAGGGCACCAATAAGGCTGGTCAAGGCATCACTGACCAAGGATGCAGATAAATGACCTGCAAATGCTACCCAGCAGAGAGAGGAACCACTTGCACAGAGGGAAAGAAGGGAATCTCTGGGGTAGTATCAGATACTTCTAAGAATATAGGGAATGTTCTTTCTGTTCTTGGCACCAAAGAGCTGCTAGGTGTGAAGGTTTCATGTCCTGCAAGTCCTGAAGGGACCCATGACTTGGGAACTATTAGCTGGAAATTTTGTTAATCTCTATAGCTCAATTGTACATGGGCTGTGCCTTAACCATTTGTCCAGGCCTTTCATAGGCTTTCTGAGCCACTGCCTCACAACTTAGTTTCTCACAACAAAGAAACTCTATTAAAAAAAAAATCTCTAATTTCATCAAAGAAATTGCAATAGGGAAAAATTCTCCCAGTGGCAGCTTACACATTGTCAAACCATGCAGACACAGCAAAGTTACATTGCTATGGAAACAAAGCTAAGGATGGCTTACGCTGTGAAAAACAACTAATTGACTATGAAAAGTAAGTTTGTAAGAATGATGCCTTTTGGGGTTGATCTTGAAAGACAAGATGTAACACAGACAGCTTGGGTTAGAAGGTGGGTTTTATTTAGTTTGCACACAGAGACAGGTTACTTTCACCTCAGTTCTCACAAGTCTGACATCAAAAACAATCAGCATACAAATATGAGCTGTACAAACAGAGACAGCTGCCAGTGCAGACTTACATTTCTCCTATCAAACACTTTAAGAAAACCAAACATGGTCCCTTCTATGCCCATCTAATGAAAAAAGAACTGCCATCTCAGGGCAGAATATTGATCATAATGTATTTTCTTTATATGAATCTGGCTATTCACAAAAGAGTACAAAAGAGTTTAGTATCTAATGTTTAAACACAACATACTTTATACACTTGGCTAGGCTGAAATATCATACTTTGCCAAATGAAAACATGCTCTCTAACTGGAGTTTCCCTAGCAGCTCAGTAGGTATGTGAGGCATGCAGTTCATTTCCTGCCAAGGCAGAGAAAAATGGGTAATTTTGCTGGTGTGCTTGAAAAAGATCTTAGCTGTTCAGTTGTAGTTGACTGTGTGTGCATATTTTGATTCTTGGTCTCCTTGAAAGTTTCCCAGGTACAACTTTGGGGTTAACTCTGTCTTAGCTCTCGGTGATGGAGGACTCAGTGTGAGGCACAATAGGACTTTCCAGAGCATTGCAATCATCAGTGAGGAACACCAAGTCCTGGAGAAACAAGAGAGAAGGCTAACATTTATAAGGGGGAAGGCAGAAGATGTTGAGAAGCTCAGGTTCTGATCCAGTTTTATTGGTCAGGGGATGCAGTGAAGACAGAGAAGGCTGAAAGAAGATACCATGCCCCTGTTCATGCTCCTTGACCTACCCTTCTGCAGTAGGAGATCATGAAGGTGTAGAGGCTCCGGGCTTTTTCCTTCAGCTCAGTCACTTCAAGCACTCTGTCACACATTGGGTAGGCCACAAAATCCCGGAGTTTTGCCAGCACACAGTAATTCTGCAAAGTATGTAAAAGAGGTGTGTGTAACCCTGCACAAACACAGAGCTGTGTTTCTCATCCACCACTTACAACATTCTTACTGCCTCTGTGGGAACCTGGAATTCCTACCTCTATGTTTGTGTAACCTGTGTAAGCTTTTGTTAGGAAAATTCACCATCACTATTTCATAACAGAGATGTTTGGTCCAAATAAGTGCTGGGAAAAGTGCATAGGCACAGTTTGATTCTGCCAGCTTATTTATCACATGCTTTATAAAGGAGGCAGCAGTGCCAATACAATCAAATCTGCTTCTGCAGTAGGTGGAGTTACCCACAGAATATTCACACTGTCTCACTTTTGAGAGAGCACCTGATTTAGCTGGTGAACAGACTTATCAAGACACGAATCCTCTCTTCGTGTGCAATGGGCAATACAATGAGCACCTGGCAAAATTTATTAAGAGTAATTTTTACCTCAGACTTTTTGCTATCACAGTAAACCACACCCAATACAAATTTCTCAATGCCTTTGTGAAGCAGCTAAATACATATCTCAGCTCCTGTTTAAAGCAAGGGAAAATGAGGCACTAAATTCACTTGATTTTTGCAATGAAGTGAGGCGCTGGTGGTTCTGGAACTGGGATCTAGAGGGTCCTGGCTTGACAGACTTGATGATGTAATTTCTTCTGGCAAAATGCATCAGATACATCTTTGTCTGATATTTTCTACTTTTTAGTTAGTTACTGAAGCACTGGGGGGAAAAAAAGCAAAGGAGAATCATAGAATGATTTCTGTTGGAAAAAAGCCTTTAAGATCATCGAGTCCAACTGTTATTTAACTATTGAGTCTGGTGCTAAAGCATGTCCCTCAGCATCACATCTCTGCCTCTTTTCAACACCCCCTGGCAGGGGGACTCAACCACCTCCCTGTGCAGCCTATTCCAGTTGAATATCCCAGGGCAGAACACCAGGACAAAAGCTATGTGGGCGGGAGACTACTCTGTCTTTGCTGAGAGATGGTTACTGCTGTCTTTCCTCAGCATCACACTTCCATGTCCTCAGGCATGGTTTTTCTTTCTGCATTCAACAAGTGGCTATTTAAAACAGGAAAAAAAACCCAGCAAGGTATTCCTGCACTTCTTTTTATTAAACTGCAGTGCCAGAAGCCACTTAAGATATAAAATAGATTCATTAAGTGAAGAAAGTTCATCCTGCATGTCTTCTTTTATACTGTTATTCAGAGTTTCATTGCACATATTTAACTTCTGAAAAGGCTCCTTCACAACACATGAATAATATACACATGGTAATCACTGCAAAATATTGATTTCCTCATCTTTAAATTTGTAAACAGGTAAAACCTCAGCAGCTCTGTGGGGATTTTAATAAGGTTCAAAATGATTTCTATTTGTATTTGGTAATTTCTCCAGTTAATTAAGCTTTAAAAAATTAATTTCAAGCCACTCTTTTGGGATACAATCTTTAGAGTTACTCTTAGTTACTCTTCTTTTTTTCTTTTTCTCTTTTGTTTTATTTGGTTTTTATTTTTTAATTTTTTATATTACTTTTAATTTTTTTTTCTTTTTGTCTCTTATTTTTTTTCTTTTTTCTCTTATTTTTTATTTTTTTCCCCCTCAATTTTTATTTTTCTTTTTTTTCCCTCCTTTTTATTTTTCTTTTTTCCTTTTTTGTCATTTTTCATTCTTTTTCTTTCTTCTTTTTTTTCCCCTTCTTTCTTTATTCTTTTATTTTTAATTATCTTTTTTCTTTTATTTTTTAATTTTCTTTTTTTCCCTTTTGTTTTCTTTTTTTTCCTTTTCTTTTCTTCCCCCCCTTCCCCTTAGTTACTTTTCTGGTACAGCAGTAAAAAAGAAGTGTGAATACTTACATGTATGTCCAAGTACAGCCTGGGCATCATCACCACACACGAGTCCTGCAGGAAAGAAGAAAGACCCATTGCAATTTTGTTTTGAGAGAAACTTGGGCCAAAAGCAAGCAACCTGTAGTGCCACTGCAGGAGCAGTTTTCAGGTGAGCTCACCACAGCTTTAGAGGTCTGTAGCTCCTTAAAGGACTCTGTGATTTCTTTGCTCAGGGACAGCAGCCTTGAATAGCAAGTTGGAGGTGCTGTGTTGGCTAACAGGGCAGAAGAGAGCAGAGCAATCAGGCTCAGCAGCATCTTTGCTGTGGGGATCATGTCCAAAGCAGAGGGGAAAAATTCACAGTTACTGTTTAGGCAGCTACTGGTAAGCGTCAAGGACTAAGCTTGACAAGTCAGCCCCCAATTAAATAGTTTCCTGCATCAATGGGAGGGAAAAAAAAAAAGTCTGGGGGTGGTCCAAGCAGCAGCCTGCTGCTGTTTTGAATTTCCTGCCAACCTATGAGGCAGAGCTGTGAGTGCTTTCCTGCCTGGAGCAGGGAAAGGAGGGAATGAGGGTAACAAAAACAAACACTACTGGCACTTTTCATTCCAGAAAGAAAACCTAGTGAGCAAGTTAATCATCAGAAATATGTACAAGAAACAACACTGGATCAGATGGATGTCTGAAGGAGGCAGAGTCCTCCATGGGTTGCAGAGGGACAGCTTGCTTCGCCATGGTCTTCATCATGGGCTGCAGGGGAATCTTTGCTCTGTCACCTAGCACACCTCCTTCTTCTTCACTGACTTTGGTGTTTGGAGAATTTCACATATGCTCACTCCTCTCTCCAGCTGCAATTTCTGTGGTGCAGCAACTTTTCCCCCCTTCCTAAGCAGGCTATCACAGCGGGGCTACCACTGCTGCTGATGGCTTGGCCTTGGCCAGCAGCAGATCAGTCCTGGAGCCGGATGGAGCTGTCTCTATTGTACCCAGGGGAAGCTTTTAGCAGTTTCTTGCAAAAGCCAACCCTGTAACTCCTCCACTCCTAAAACCCTGTCACACAAACCCAATACACTTGAGAATGTAATCTACAGACATGGAACTACATAGGCTGCAGATAGAGAGAATCCTTCCAGGGCTGGTGCCATATGTTGGCAGTATCAATCAGACTTCTTATCATCCTTAGCAGGTCTGAAAGGTTACTGCTATAAAGAAAGGAAACCCCCCAGGTCTAGGATCATTTTGTCTTTTAGCTTGTGCAGATGCTAATAGTTTCTTAAAACAATAGTGCTTGTGATGGCTGCTTGGGGGGACCTGTGTATTTACACACCCATGGCCTCAAAGAGAAGGAATACATGTCTATATGGCTGTCATAAATATATAAAAACTGGTTTGCTTTTGAATTTATGAGGCTCTGCTCTTTTATTAGATGCCAGACAGAGCTGAGAAATCCAGATGCTGGGTTGCAGGCCTGAGGCTGAACATATGTTGTTCTTACACATTAATTGTTCTGTAAAATGGAGGTATCCCTGAATGAAGAACTCATTTCACAAGTTATTCCCCTAGTTATTCCTGCAGTCCCCTAGCACTGCAGTACACCAGGATGATTCATCTGAAGGTGAGAGAAATGGAAATGCCAGGGGAAGTTTAGGCTCGAGGTGAGGCTAAAGTTCTTCACAGAAAGAGTAATTTGCCATTGGAATGTCTCAAGCTGCCCAGGGAGGTGGTGGAGTCACCATCCCTGGAGGTGTTCAAAAAGGGATTGGACGTGGCACTTGAAGCCATGGTTTAGTTAGTCATGGGGTGTTCAGTGGTAGGTTGGGCTTGATGATCTCTGAGGTCTTTTCCAACCTTATTGATTCTATGCTTCTATGATTATACATCTGTAAAAGAAAGTGAATTCCCACCAGTCCTTTTAGAGATAAAATCAGTCTTGAAAACTGGTGGAAGAAATAAGGAAAGAACTGCGTACCACTGCCATGTTATACCTTGCTTTGCTTTCATTAGGAACAATTGATTGAGTAACATCATGTGTTCCTGAAGGACATGTGATGAGGAAAAGCCACTTGCATAACAATGAGGGCTTACAATTTTTGTCCCCAAAGTGAAAGACCTGGAGTTAACTTCTGAGTTTCTGAAGATGCAGGGTGCAGATTTGGACAATCATGTTCTGACCTAGTGACAAAGGGAAGGGGGAGGAAAAGGGTAATGACAGATCCATTCAGTTTCTTCCCCAGAACAAAGAAATGTAATGACCTGCTTCGTGTCCAAGCTCTTCTTGGCCCAGAGAGCAAAGCAAAGGCTGGATCCAGGCCTCACCAAAACATTTAATCTGATGGAAAAAAAAAAATCAAACCCAACTATTTGTGAAGGGGCAAAATTGCTGAAGTAATTTACTCTGAAGTTTTTGCTCAGCTTTAGTGTTCCTGCCTTGTGATTTCTCTTTGCTCCCATATGAAATAACTCAAGGAAATCCATCTGTCATGGATGTCTACTCAAGGAGTTAAAAAAAAAGAGAATGAGCTAGCCTCAGAAATACTAGGGGAAAAAAAGGATTAAATTGTTTTGTTAATTATTATTTTCAGAAATGAAAGAAGGACTGGAGTTTAATATCCTCAGCTGAATCTTCTCCTCCCTGGGCCAGATTACATACATAGCTGACTCTGACCCAGATGGATATTTTCCAATGCCGACTAGCTCATCAGCACTTCTGCACATCTCAGCATGCAGAACATGCAACTCAGGTCAAAAAAAAAACCCTCCCAAATATTCTCTTCTCAGTTATTTTCTTTTTATAGCTCATCAGCAAGATTATCCTTGAGCTCTGGTCCAGATATGAACAAATAACTTCTTTTTGTCTGAAAACCTCACTGATGACTTCAGGAGGTCTTTAGCTAGTGACACCAGGCACTGGGATTCCTTTCATTTTAAGGAATCTGGCACAACTTTGAGCCAGATACAGAGTAACTGAAGCCCTTGAAATTCCAGACTCTTTTTTTTTTCTTTGTTTTGGGTTTTTTTTCCCCCTCTTTTCAGTGACTTTTTTTCATTCAGTCACTTGTGCAAAGCCACTTATTAATTCTGGTGCATACTCTGCCTTGGGCAGAGGTCTTTAACAGGGAGACACAAGCTGTTCTTCACAAACCCTAATAGCATCTTGGAGATGATTTTCAGAATGGATGTGGAAAGGGTCTTTAGAGCTACAGGAGGGGAAGGGGCAAAGAACAATTGTGCTAGAGTCACAACCTGCCTAAGGATTGCCTCTATGGAGAAGATGCTATTTACAACCCTTCCAGTCTGCAGGGCAATGCAAGATGGCATTAGAAAGGAGCACAGCAGGAGTCAGTCAGTACCACCAGATTTGTGATGATCATCATGACAAGGACATCTTCACCACTGACACATCTCTACCATACTTCTCAGTTCAGTGAGCATATGAGAACTCCAAAGGCTCAAGACACACACACTGTGAGATTTGCATCAACTCTTGAGGCCGATGATGTCACTGCAGCACGAAGTGCTATTTATGGTAGATTTATTTACTGGTTTATATGGAATATTCCATAGCAAAAGAAAGCACACTGGCTAAGAGGAGACTTAGAATCCCATCATGACATCACTCTCTATTTATTTGTTTTAAAAATTCGAGCTATGCTGTACTTTTTCTTCCAAGTCACTGAGAACCCAAACAATAATATTTTTCTAAAAGTCAAAGAAGTCAGTATGCAGGCAGAAATTCCTCCCATGTTTGGACAGTCTACCAGGGCCTCTACCAACTTTTGACAAAAGCCCTTTCAAGTTGCTGACTTACTAATACCAAAATCCATTTGTTTAATGAAAAGGTTTATTTTAAAGTAGTCGGGGGCTGCCATGAGACACCTCATGAAATAAACCTCTAATTACACTGAAAAATAGTAAAAGCAAACCAGCACTCTGCAGAGAAAGCCCTTTGTGTTTAAGAGGTGATTCAAAGCCTTGTGACTCAACTGGCCGTTGTGGCAGAGGTGCCACTTCTCACTTCAGAACAGAGCTAAACCTTCCTTCAAGCCTCCAGCTCAGCACAAGGCATTTGGGAAACCCTGGTTTGCAAAAACCTGGTGTTTTGATTAAGGTCTTATTTATTTGCCATGTTTTTCCTTGCTGTGCAATAAGTGCTTTGTACCTTGCTGAGCTTTTTTGGTAGACATCAGCACCAAATTCTGGGATAAGGGCTGTGCAGCCTCACACATTACCTTGGGTCTTGAGGTTGCCCAGGTACAGGAGGGAAGCTGGGTAGGGCAGCAGAGTGTGTCTGTGTTTGAAGCTGGGGCAATCCAATGTGTTTCCTTTTCCCTTTCAAGCTAGAAAAATAGATCTCTGCTGGCAGTCTGCATGGCTTGGTGAAGCTCTGAGCAAGGGGCAATGCAGGCAGGACCTCAGGGCTGATGCTGGGCTGGTGCTGCAATTTCATTTCCCCCTGAGAGTTAAGGCAGAGTTCTCTTTGCTTACTCAGTGATGCAGGCTTCTGTTTTCTACACTGCTGTTGTTATTTTTTAAAATTTACATATATGCTGAGGAAACAGATGTTACTGTTCAAAAGAAAGTTCTTAGATAAAATGGTTATAGAAGCAGAAAAGCCATCTGGGTCAGAAAAAGAAACTAAGTGTTCTGAAATCTGTAAGTCTTATCAGCAGAAACCTGGCACTGGACATTTTCCCTGCAGGAAAACATATGGAAATAGGAAGCCCTGTGGTTCAGGATGGACATGGGGCAGCCCAGTAGGCTGGTGAACAATTTCTGTGTGCTGTCTTGGACCAGTGACTGACTCACTGACACTGGCTTTGCTTACCAGTCCTGTCTGTGGGTGGTGTGCCCAACCTGCCTTTGCAGCAGGGCAGGGGCTCAGGCACAAGCTCCTGCCTGCCCAGGCACATGGGGCATAGCAATGGCAGTGACCTGGACAGCTCAGGCTTGCCTACATGAGTGTCTGTCAGTGTAGACATAGCACAGTTTGTCTGTCTTGGCTGCTGTCTGTGTAATGGGGATAATAGTGTTTCCCACAGACGCTGTGGGAACACAGCCATCAACACCAGGGAGACAGGAGATTACGTGGCTTTAGCCCTGTCAGTGATACTCTTTTCAGTGACTGCAAGGCTTATTGATTCAAGTAATGCAGGATTTAGAGTCTTAAGCCTTCACTGCCTTACTAAGAAAAAGGCAATTTTACCTGGGAGTAACTGGCAGAACTCTTCAGTGGAATAACAGCCATGCCTTCAGCCTGGCTCCTTGGTGTGGGCATGGGCAGGGATGGTTCCTTTCCTCCAGGTAGCACACAGGTGCCTTGTCTGCACTCTGGTCTTCAAGACCACTCATGTGTGTGAGCTATCTTAAGGTAACATCATTTTCCATAAACACTGAAGTCATGGCCTCAGTAACAAGGTTTTGGTAGGAGAACCTGGTTCAGATTCAGGCTAGTACAAGTTACTCATGCTATCCTGCCCTCACTTTGCCCTCATTCTCCCTCTCCCTCCGCATGTACATGCAAATGTGGCAGATAGCTCCAGGTCTTATTGTTATTGGTCAGCTTCTCACCCTTGCTAATTATAGTGACAATGAAAAATTGTATCAGCCAGTAAGAAATGCATCAGAAGTGATACAAATGAATATTAATCTACTGAGTTTGTCCCTGACACAATCCCACTGGGGAATTCAAGAGCTTAGAGAAAACACAAGGTCTGAGCTATCTGCTCTCAGAGGTTGTCCCTCCAAGGAGTTCTTGTCTGTGTTGTGGTTAATCTACAAGGAGATGAGGGATTTAATTTTCAAGGACTGGTATTCCCACACCTCTCAGAAGCGTTATGTCACTAAAAGAAAATAAATGGATGAGACTGAAAGTGCACCTCAGTATAACAATGCAGTCTGAGCCAAACAGAAACCAAAGGCTTCTCTGCTGAACAATGGTCTGCAAAGGAGCATTTCAGTAGCTGCTTAGCATGCTAGCAGACTCAGTTTTCTATTTATTCTTGCCTAGAAACCTGCAAACGTCAAAGCTTATGTTGCTGTGCATGTTTCCAGATAAAAACAACAGCTCTTCCAGCATGCTAGCACAACCACGAGGTAAAATAAATTCTCAGCTCAGCTGGCTGGGAAGATAAAGTATGGGTCCATAGAGTGCATTGTCTCCATAATTCTACTTTCTCTTCTATACACAGCTTTTCCTATGTTATGTTTAAGCACAGTGGAAGAAATCCATGTGTTAAACACAGTGGAAGAAATCCTGCCATCACTGAAATCAATGACACAAGTCACAGACTCCTGCAGATTCAAACTTGTGTACAGTCCATTTGCCTTAGAAGAATAGAATAGAATAGAATAGAATAGAATAGAATAGAATTCACCAGGTTAGAAGAGACCTTTGAGATCATTGAGTCCAACCTATCATCCAACACTATCTAATCAACTAAACCATTCAGTCTCTTCCTAAACACCTCCAGTGATGGTGACTCCACCACCTCCCTGGGCAGCCTGTTCCAATGGCCAATCACTCTTTCTATGAAGAGCTTCTTCCTAACATCTAGCCCTGAAGTATATGTCAGATGCATTATTTCTTGTTTCTCAAAGAAAGATTTACCTCTTCAAGTCCTGTCTGTTGGAGACACAACACAGGTCCAAAATTGTCTTTTCTAGTGCTATGAAACCAAATGATGTGACCAGTACCTTGTACAGGTGTAAATACTCTTCTATGGAGCAAGTAGGGTGGAATAGCTGATGATCTACTCCACTAGGTAAAACTCAGAAATGATTAAAAGAGGTGGAGTTTCGTTCTGTTTAAGAAAAATCAATAAGCTTAATAATGATATCTTTGTTCTGTCAGCTTGCCATGAAACAAAGAAAACCAAACATCTCAGCATGTCAGAAGCTGGTGCCAATACCAGACTGTTTCAGAGGTAACTGTCATTTAAACCTAAAAGTCCATTTTTCATTGCAACTGTTCTCTTTTTCTCATTTTCCAAAAAATGAGAAAGGAAAATTAATCTTCTGCTTCTGAACCACATGTAAATGGAATTGCAGATGACTAAGTGTCCTTCCAAGTGTGGGTTTAGTTTGTATTTATGTTGAGTGACTAAGAAAAGAACTAGGTGCTGGCAGCAACCAGCAGCAAGTTTAGAGAGCACCTGCAAGAACAAGCTGCCAAATGGGTCCCTCCTGCCTGCATGGCTGGTTCTCAGGCAGCTTCTCAGAGAGCGCCTGGCAGTGTGTTAAGCTGACTTGCCTTGGCATGGGGTGTCCAGGGCAGCTGCTGCCAGGGCAGGCATGGGTGCTCATGGTCACCAGATGGGTGAAAGGTGAGTCAGACCCAAGGGTGGCTTGGGAGATTTTCTCAGCAACATTTTCCACTTACTGTCACGGGTTTATGGTTTTGTTTTTCCCAAAATGAAAAAGAAATAATGATACAAAACTGAGACAACGCCACAGCTGGGTAATGTACTGAAGAAAGCACCAAGGGAGGCATGGAGAGAAATATTCTGAGTGAAGAATAACCCCAGTTGCAGTGTTATGCCTTTCATGTACAGAACAAGCCAAGTTCTTTAGTGTCTCTATACTTTAAATTTTGGACCATTAAGCTAATTTCCATTAGAAGACTAATCAAATGAACATTTATTTTCCTCTTTTCTATTTGGCTGCAGCTTTTTCTGGTTTAATTTTGTTTTGTTTGTTTGTTTGTTTGATGTTTTAGAAGGGTTGTGGCTGTGGAAGTGGGAACTTGGCTTGATTTAACATGTAAATGCAATTCTATCAATCTTCCCCTCTGCTAATAGGCTGCCTGGGCATTTTAAGGGCATATAGTGAAAAGGAAACTGTGACTGCTAAAGAAAAGCCACCCCCTGCTGCTTCTGTTCATATTTATTTCACAATCAGCCCATTGAAATGGTGTGATTCACACTCTGATGCTGTCGTTGTCTAGCTGGCAAAGTCACTGGTGAATTTAAAGAAGTTTCCCAAGCTGAAAACCAGGAAAACCTCATTTGGGGCAAAAAGCAATCTTATCAGTAAAGAGAGTTAGTGACTCAGTGCAGTGATCTCTCTTGCTGAGAGCTGAGGCTACCCTTGCAAATGAGAAGCTCCCTTGAAATACTAAGCTGTCGTCAAAAAACACTGGGAAGCGTGTTGCTTTTGAAATGTAAAGTGTCCCTCTGATATACATTTACATAGAGTACACAAGAGTAAAGTCATGCTAAAGTTTGCAGAGGCAATTTGAATGTTTTTTTGTTAGAACATTGTTCCTCAAATAAAGAGACCCCAAAGGGTAAAAGCATGTGAGTGCACAAGAGGGAAAGAGCCTGCCCAATGCCCCAGTAATCTTGGGTAATTACTAAAGGAAAACCCTGCCTGTTTACCTTAAATTATCCAGAGTTAATATATTCATCATCAGCTTATGTGAAAGAATCCTGGGAACACAAAGACATATGGCTGAAGCATTATCTTTATTATATGATTCATGATCCATATACCCTTCCACTGACATAAAGTAAAACAAAAGTTTAAGAGCCAGTGTCAACACAGAAGATTAGGACAACCTAAATAAATAACTAAAGTGCATCGGAAATTGGATTGATGGAAATAATTAAATGCAAGAGTATTATGTATTCAACTATGAGTTCTTGCCTAGAATTTTCTATTGTAATGTGAAAGCTTGTGATATGGAAATGACAGAGGATACGGGGTGGGGATGGGGAAATGCTTAATTTACTGCTACATATTTCCTCATTAATCATGGGATAAATATTAGCCACTAGTCAGAACTGCTATGAAAAATGTGAATGCAATTTTAGGATGTGTCAGAGGAGTTACAGCCATCATGGACAAGAAGATACTGATATCGGTGTAAAAGCAGGGATCTGTTCATCTGACATAGTACATACGGTTTTGGTCACCCATGGTTGAGGAAGGTGAAGTCAAACAGCACAGAGTGCAGAAAGAGCAGAGAGAATACTTGGAGATGTGACAATGCAGGCTTTCCCCCCTTCTACCTCCCTTTCTTTGTCCCTTCAGTTACTTTTCCAACAGCTGGGTCCTTGTCCTGCTCCCTGGTAAAGCTGGCTGTTGGCTGGGTGGCTCAGGGAACTCCAGTCCCCTCACACCCTCTCTTACTCACAGCCCATCTTCCCATACCTGTTACTGGGGAATTCTATAGCAGAGGTGGAAAAGGCAGGTGGTGCTATAAACAGTTTATCTATACCTATACATCCCAGTTGCTCAAAGAAGTAGAAAACCAGGCACATAAGGACTGCAGAGCCCAGGCAGGCCAGAATACCCTTTGGACTGGCTCTGCCTCAGCTGCTGAGCAGTAGCCATCACTCTCATATGAGAGGTTGCAGAGGTGTAGGGTGATGGTCCACGGCTTTCTAGGAGAGAGCCCACAGCTGCTTCAGGTAGAGTCTGGAGGCCTTGGAGTTCAACCCAGAAAAAGATGTGGTAATACAGTGGCTGGAGAAGCGCAGGTGTCCCACCAGACCTTAGTCTGAACACAAGATTAAAACCCCAGTGCAGGCAGCACTGTGTGGCTGTGTTGTGCTCTCAGAAAGGCTGGGCTCGCTCCTGCGGGAGGTGAAAAGCACATGTACAGGCAGCACAGCAGCTGCCACGCTATGAACCGCACTCAGAACATCAACCCACTTTATTCATTAATTGTGCACTCACAAAAAAGGTTGGCTTCAGCTTTGTTCATGTCAAGAAGACATAGTCTCAATTCTTCCTATTGCATAATTTAGGTACATGAGCTGCTGTAATAAAACAATGTGCCGGGCAGAGAATGATAGCATTGTCCACACCATTTTCTCTGTGACACCAAAGAGAAATGGAGCGAATAGAGGCAAAGAAACTGCACAACATTCAGGAAAGTATCAAAGTGATCAAAGCAGACTCTTTGATTCTGCTTTACACATACTTTTCAAAGAAGGGTTACATTGCCAAACACAGCGAGTCGGCTCTCGATGCCAATAAACAGGCTCTGTGCAGCTATACACTTTGATAGCAGTTGGAACAAAAAAGAACCTTCAGTGAGATGCATTTTCTAAGCTTTGCTATCAAATGTTGAACTTGCTAGGAAAAGGGTGAATGTGTTTGTTGCTCTCTGAGGATGCTGAGTCCTCATTGAGAGAGACCCAGTGTCAGGCCCAAGTAGACAAACCAGCATTTGCAAGCACAAGGAAAAGCTCAGAGCTGATCTTTTTTGTTCATCTGTATTTAATACACCTCTTTGTTAACAGACCAAGCCTCGGGGGAAAAGAAAGACTTATAAAGCATGTGGAACATATTTACAGAGAGGTTTGGAAAAGGTGTCTGGTCACAGTCCTTTTCTAGCTAGAAAATATTGATTATTTTCATGTATTTATCTTCCATTCTTTTCCCAAAGAGGTAGGTAAGGTTTCAAGGCTTCTGATCTAAAGGCACTGGAGTAAAATAATATTTTCTGATGTTATAATTTGACCATTAATGATGTCAAGCATGAAGTTTTCTTATATCCTGGCAGGATGCACTCCATTTCTGTCTTTGTAAAATCTGATTTTCTCTCTGTGCTGCAGCAACTGTAAAGCACAAGCTGCCCCCAGGGAGGTATTTTGTTCAGCTGTGTGGACACATTCCTCCAGGAAATATTGAAGCCAAACCACACACACACATATGCACACACAGGCACCCTCTGAGAATTCAAACCTTAAACAGAATACAAACCAGCACCAGGTCCAGAGTCTAAACTTCAGGGCATGTTGTTTTCCACATTTTTCTTTGTTTTTACCAATTAGGGCTGAGGACAATACATGCACTTTTCCAAACAGAGTAAGCACTGCCCAAGGACAGCCCTGTATCCTCTGACCGTGTCAGAACTAAAAGCCCCACACCCTTACTTGTTTTCCTCATGTTTGAGGCAGACATGGGCAGTGGCAATTGTGACAGAGCAGAATATGCTGCAGTGTGAACATCCTGCGTGTGTAAGACAGGAGGAGAAGACAAGAGGTATGTTTACTCTTTTATGCATTGCCTTCTTTTTTGCTCACTGAAGATAGAGGTAAAATTCAGGCACTGTTTTCTTCTGATACACCCCTTGGAAGGTAGGAGGTTAGTGTCAGCAACAGGAAAACAGATACAGCAACATGATTTAAAAAATCAGCTTGATCCCTGCTTAGGATGTGGCTTCTGCACTGAGATGGAGCTACTAACAGGCCAGAGCTAATCTTAAACTGAATGACCTTCTAGTGCTCTGTTTAATGTTTATTTAATGTATGTATGTGTGTATGTATCTATATATCTACCTACCTATTTATTTTATTTATTGAACATTTGTTTCTCAAGTCTTTTCTTTATTTTAAATGCATTTATTTTGTGAGTTCTAACCACAGGAAGGAAAGACAACAGGGAATTGTGGGCTGAATGCAGACAGTTTGGATCCGCAAACATGAAGCCAAACCATAGCAGATGCCTCTGCAACCAGCCGCAGTGATGGGTGTCCCACCTCTGCTGCCAAAGCAAAGGGTCACATTCACTTATGCCAGTGAGCTTAAGGACTTTGTTGGTGCTTCCTCCATTACCACCTACCCCAAAGGGCGGAAGAGCAGAAGACCCAGGAGAGCCTGAGTGGTGCCAGTGCTTGAAGTTGGTATGATGCAGAAAAATGGCTGTGCTCAGAGATAAAAACATCACAGGCCTTGCAGGGGATTTTGCAGGTTGTTTTGCTCAAAGGCACTGCTGGGTAAGGACTGAGTGAGGCACTGAAGTGTTTTGGGCAGTGTTGAACATACCATCATTTCCTAGCAAATGATTCTAGTAATTAGAAAGCATACACTTAAAAACTAGGATAAGACTAATGTAAATGAGGGTGTTTCTTTCCCCTTCAGATTGTTCTGCTGCTTAAGCTGACATTAAACAGTAGGTGGGACAATTATATTCTTGGAAGAAATGCAAGCTAATTTTGGATTAGACTGCTGCTGTTGAGACATTCTTCTTATAGAACTGGTGTACAAATTGCTTGGGTTTCCAGTGGAATACATGAAGGAGTTTCGGCTGTGCCAGAGATCCGTATCTGATGCTGAACTTATTATTTTTAAAGCACTGGTTAAAAGATGATGTTCTTCTTGGAGTGAAACCCAAGGTCCACATGCAGCAAAGCTCTTAAAAAACCTGTGAATTTAGGCATGCTGTCAAATTCTGTAAGAGCACTGTTCTGCTTAAAACTGTGTGCACGTTATGTGCCTCCAGCCTACAAGGTAAGAAAAAAGCCTAGATAAGATTGTGGATACATACTTGCAGGAAACCACCTAGTCAAGTGAGATATGCCTTGGCTGACTGTGCTGGGGGGTTTGTTGCATAATTCAGAATTATCTTTAATAAACCATGGGGCCATTGGTCCCTCTGCAGCGTAGATGCCTCAGGAAAGGTAATGATTTTTTGTGCCTTTTGTTGTTGTTGCTGTTTACACATGCTTGGTTTTCTTACTTCCTTTTGTCTTTTGGCCCACAGCCTTCAGCATGGAGTGAAATCTACTGTTAATGTAGCTTACTGGAAGACATTTGAAGCACAGAGTAAGAAGACCCTGCTGCTGAGTGCTGGAGACTGATTTCCAGATGACATATGTTGCTATACAGGTTACAGCATAGGGGGCAAAGTCATAGATCAAGACTCCCACTGAGACAGAAGCTGTGCAAACATGTGGTGAAAAGATGATGTCCAGGTTGCAAAACTCTGTATAACCTGTGCACATTTCTCTGTTCAACCTACTGCTCTATTTCCATCCATCAACAACAACATATTTTCCTTGTCTGCCAATTGCATGCCTTACTTAGTACTTGTTTCCTGAGATCAATAAATGAAAAATGTCTGTGTTAATATGGTGGATTCCTCCCTGTTGTGCCCACTGGCATCAATGACTCATTCACACTTGAGATGGCAGATTTATAAGGCAATACAATTACTCTTCTTTCCAAGACACGCTGCGTTCCTGAGCTCTCTACTAGTTCTGGTACTAACTGCTCACACAGGCAGAGCACATGCATACATCTGAACAAGTCTGTATCTGGTTTGGGTGCTGTTGCTGACAGCTTTGGGGGTTTTGTGTGCATGAAATGCCCAGGCTGGCCAGCCTTTCCTCCAGAGATTCTCCTTCATAGAACAAATGCTGGTTTTGGAGCTTATTTTTTTGATCTAAAGTTGCTGCCATGTCCATGAGCCATAGCAGATCCACATGAGCTGGAGTGGTTTTGCCCCTCACAGTCTTGCTGTTAGCCCATTCTTGAGAAGTGACTCAGATGGTAACTGCCAGGACTTCTGCAAGATTCTCATCTGTGAGCACGCTCACAAATACTTTTGACTGGAACGAGCTCTACCACTCTATGTGAGAAAAGGTCACTGTTGGGCTCATAGCAGGAACAGTTTATATAAACAACAAGCTTCACCATCAACATAATTTTACCTTAACGTTTTCCATTCTGTGTTTTTTATCCCCCTCTGAGGGCTGTTGGTCGCTCTATTGAAGATTCCTGTAATTTCAGCAGTAAGCCACAGCAGGCTCCTTTCAATCAACAGCAGCAGCATCACAGCAAGCAACACCAGTAACATATTTCTCTCCAAGCAAGCACACTCTGACTTCATTCATGCACACAAATGTGCTCCAAATCCCAAATCACCATCTCCCAGCCCAGCAAGACAAAGGCTGCAAACTGAGTTGTAACAAAACAGATAAGCAAGTTGAAACATTTTCTTCCCGCAGAAAAATAACTCAAGTATTTGCACTTTGCCTACCTGCAGGAACCTCTGCTCCTTCCCAGGGTCTGACTGCAGTGTTTCTCTTCTCTGGGCTGAAATATGATGGGAAACATGAGCCTTCTTTGACCTGCAGTAGAAAATGTCTTGTGTTTCTTAGGAGATGTGAAGGAACGTCAGCTTTTGGGAACCTTGGTACCAAATGAAACGGTTTTGAAAGCTACCTCCAGTGAAGCTAATCAGATTTTGTCTTCAGAGCAACGGAAGAAGGAACCATGTTTTCTTTAGCTTCATTTCCTTAATTTCCAGTTCACCATTTGCATCCCTACTTCAGCCTCATTTTCCAGCTTGAAGGCACAATGGGGCTTTCATTATAAAAAATGCACACATGGGCAGAAGAACAGATGCTGCAGGCAGCAGTCACTGCTGAGCGCTGGTGTTTGCTGAGCAATGAGGCCATTTGTAACTCTCCACTCATAAATGTTTACTGAGAAACAGAAGAGACAACCTCCTTTATGTGCAGGCAGAAAGGGATTCTATTGGAAGCTGGTGCCATTTCTGAGGTTCTGGTGTGATTTCTAACCCCCTGTGTTCTCACAACTTCAGTCTAAAGCTATTTTAAAACCTTATCCTTAAATTAATGTACAAATCACACATCACACTGAGTCACCAGCTGTAGAAAATTGTTTCAGATATAGGAATGCACTACATTTATGGAAGAGCACAGAAAGATAAAAATAGAAAATCAGGGAAGATATAAAACAATTCAGGGAATATATGGTATGAAATAAACAGCCTTAAAGAGTGATAAGCACAACTGTGAAGGTTACAGCAGATCTGAAAAACCCAGACCATGTTGTCATCAGTCTTCCTTCTCAGAGCAGGAGACAGTGGGCATGGACCCATTCTATGTTGAGTGCCTGGCTGCTGTCTCCTGAAGAAACAGAATATCACACATACAAAATGACACTTTAATAGATGTAAATTTATTCAAAAGCTTCAATACTTTGAGTTTCCAAATTAATATTCAAGGCATTAAAAATGGTAATATTAAGACTTTTTAAAACAAAAGCATAATTTGAATGTGCATTTAATCCTAGTATGTTGTCACTCAGATTTCTCAGAGGAAAACAGTGCTGTAGTATCTGAATGAAGAAAATGTGACAGAAAGCTGAGGAACTTTTTCACATTAGAAGGACTTATGGCAGTGTCAGATCAATGGGGCTGCATATACTCTGGATCTTAGAAAACCACAGCTGTGGTGGGCATAACTGATTTTCCACTTCTGTACTTATTAGTCTGTGTGGAAAGAGTTCCCCTTCTTAATCAAGCATGGCTAGTCCAAACTGGGTGTTTGTTCTGATGTTGGTAGGACAGAATCCCATACCAGCCATGGGCTGCAGGCCATTAGCAGTTCTGAGTTAACCAGGACAGCTGTCTGGAGTTGGCTACAGGTGTATCCCAGATCATCAGCATCACACTCAGTATAAAGAAGGAAGTTTAAGAGGGAGGGAGGAGTCTCCTATTACAACTTCTTGCTTGGGCTGTCTGCTTTGAGTCCTTGTAGCTTTCTCCTCACCCTTCTCCTGCTCTTGAGGACTGCTATCCCAGTTGCTGTGAGTACTGCCCTTTTGCTGGGTTGACTATAACTTTTTATACTCTGTGCTGATGTTGGTACTAATTTGCTTATTTCATTAAATACCTTTTCATCTCAAGCTGGGGCTCTTCTCTCCTTTTCCTGAGTACCCTTCTGTGCTGGGGAGGGGTTATTGCGTGATAGTACAACTGCTAGAGTTTAGCCCTGGATATGGGCTAAATGTAGGAGTGTAGAGCAGAGAGAAGAAAAAGACTGTTGTGAATGTATGTTACCCTGCAGGTTTACCTCTAGCAGTCAGGCTCATTTCTCATGCTGGCTGGTTGCTAAGTACAGCTGTTGTATATGGCTATGGTCTAGTTGTTGCCTGCACCCGTATTTAGTGATATGGAGGACTCTTAATAGGATGGCTCTCCTGCTGCTTTTACACGTTTTTCTCTTTGAATCATTGGTTGAGTGTGAACTGAGATAAGCTGGACTCAAATGCAACACTAAATGCTGAGGTGTCTGTACACAACAGACACAGATGCTGCATTTTGGGGTTATTTTCTCTTGTGAGAGGAGAAAGAAAATGTTGATTCTACAGTTAGTCTGTGGTTACTGTGCTTCATGTTTGTAGTGTTTGAGTCACAGGGGTTGGGAGTGACCTCTGGAGACCACTGAATCCAACCCTGCTGCAGAAATTTCACTGGGGGCGCAAGGAGCATGAAACGGGCTATTACTTCTTTAAAGGCTAGGCAGTCAGAAGCCTGGAGAAGTTTTCTCTATGTTAGTAATTGGCTCAATGCTGTGGGAGCAGATCTGGAATGAGAAGGAGATGGTGTTGAGGCTGTAATGTGTACACTGTATGAATTTTGAGGGGTTCACTAGCCCTAGTTTGATGCCATGAGCTCACTGCCTCAAACCACTCAGGCTGCCCTGGGTGCACTCTGCAGGGAGCCTTCTGGTTTTGATTCATCCCAAAGGAATACAGATTATGTTCTGTGTTTGCTCCATGATGCAAAGCAGAGTAAATTGACTCAACCATGAGATTTGCTTTACAACTGCACTCCTGTGTCAAACCAAACTAGTACTATAGATGCAGTCAGTGCTGGGGGCTGAGCATCTGGTCACAGCTTAGGGGACATGTTTATTCAGGGCATATTTGCAGTAGTTTCACTTGAGGGAAATCCTACAACTGAGAAGATAAACATGCCTTCATGCAAATCTTTCAGTCTCACTTTTTCCTTAATTAATATATGATGTAGAAATATAACTTACAGAAATTGGTGATGATTTGGGTCATATTGACAGGATTGTGTGACGAATAACTGGCCTCTTGCATTAATTGCCCATGATTGTGGCAAATGCAGTACCAATGAAAAGTAAAATGCTTTCCAGGTGTCCCTGCCCATGGCAGGGGGGTTGGAACTAGATGATCCTTGTGGTCCCTTCCAACCCTGAATGAAACTATGAAACTATGCTTCTGTATGACCAAAGGCAATTTGCAAGGCACCAGATATGCAATTGCACCTTGTAAGAAAATAAGAGTTATGCATCTTCAACTTTCCAAATCCATGTGCTTCTCAAACACTATTAGGTATCATTCACAAAGCACACTTAGACTTCTCTTTCCTACTTTATCTATTCTGCCATCCTACTGCACTGATTATGCTCTGGTATGGATATATTAAATGTATGTGCAGCAAATCACTTCAAGCTGGGGCAAAGAGAGATGTAATTAATTCTGAGGAACAGCAAAACACACAAAACAGATAAGTGTACAGCTCTTAGATATCTTTCCTCAGGCTGCAGTCCTATTCTTGCAGCTTTTATGTTCTTGTATTTTCCTGAAAATTATCATAGTGTTTATTTTCTAGTCCAGCAGTTAAGGGAGTGGAAAAATGATAAACTCACTTCAAGAACACTTACAGAAGCTGAGATTCTTACGGAATTTGTTCATCAGACACATGGCAGTCTTTAAATTCTCTCTATGGGTTCTGCAAATTTCTACATGAGTCTTGCTGCAAACGTGACCAGTTCATGAACACACCAGTCAGGGATTTACTCTGACAGAATTTAGCAAACAGCTTGAGTGTGATATTAATTTTTTTCCCCCTTTATTGTAGAGATCCAATTTTTGACAACAGTTCCTTCAGGTTCTCCTTTGGTGAACATTTTTTCTTTCTTTCTTTTATTGCTCAGCTACCCACTATGGTTCCTTGTAGAAAGCTCAACTTGCATGGGTTTGTCTTCTGACTAGCAGATTATTTCAGTTTTCAAGCTTATTTTTTTTCCTATCTTTGAGGTGAAAATGCATGTCTTGAGCAGGTTTAGTGTTTTATGCACAAATAAAACAGGGTAAGTGTAGCTGTGTGGGGAAGAAACAAAACAAGAGAGCTGTATCTCACCCTGGCACCCCTATTTAGTGTTTTACTTTAATAGCCACAATGTAATAGCTCCACAAGAGCAGCCTCTTAAGTATTCTGTGAAGTAGGGCTCTTCATCATTCAAGCTACTTTGAGTTCTTGAAAGATACTCTGCAGGCTAGGAAAGATTTGGAAGTCTGTAATTTTACATCAATCAATACTACTGATAAATTACTAGTCACAAGAAAGGACATGAAAAACACAATAGTGCAAGCTATTAGTGGAGAATCCCCAGTGCTCCAGATACAGCTGTATTACACAAAGAAGGGAAGAAAAAAAATCATTAAGCAGTAAAGCTTATTAAGTAGCCAAGACTGAGTGGAACAGAGCTGATAGATGCTGTGAAAGAACAGCTGTGCTACTGCATTGTCCAATAAAGGCTGTACCTCCAAGCTGTGGAGTACCTGGAGCAGGTTGTTTGAGGAAGCAGAGATCTAGTCTGAGCTCCTTTGGAGTGTTTACTGTGGGAAGGGTCAGGAGGTGTGTTAGGTTACTGACAGGGCCTTGTAGCAGCTGTGGAAAAACCCAACACAGACATTTTGATGCTGTAAATCCTTTTCCTGCTCTTGCTTGGCCTTGTTCTTCTCCAGCAACACTTACTTTTAAAGCCCTGGTGATGGAACCAGTTTGTCTCTCTAAAGAAATAGAAGTGACTTCAGATGTTTTGCTTTGCCAGCTCCTTCAGTTGCAAGAACTCTGCTCTTCAAAACACAAGTTTTCCATGTTATTTGTGTGCATGCATGCCACACTGAATTCCATCGAAACAAGCAAAAGCTGCGAAGGAACAAAATGCTTTCTGTTCTGAAGCAATTTCAGCTACACACTGCAGTGAAAATTGCTTAGGGTTTATCAGTCTGAGGTGTAGTGCAACAGCCTCAAATCACACTGTTGGGTATAATGGGCCTGATCAGGCTGAGACTGAAGACAATTGCAAAAATATGACTCAGTAGCAATATGTCCAAATTGGGAGCAGCAATTTTAGAGTTGCAAGGATTCCTGGTCTCAGGCTCTAGTAACCCAAGCTTCTTTTCACTGCTTCAATACACACAGGAAGATGACTTTTTATTCAGAGACAATTACATTTTCTGGGAGACTCCAGTAGGAACTGTTGCTGGGTGCTGTCTGGAATGGTGTTTGCTGTGCATATAGGTAATTTAATCTGGTTTGGTTGCTTGGCTGATATCCAAGTATTGTGAAGGATATATGATAAGTAAGACAAGAACTTAGCTTAGAAACCCAGATTCAAAGGTTCTGTAACTTGGACCCCAATGTATTCAGTGTAGTGCAGAACTGACTCTCCCTTTTATCACACAAATTCAGCACAGATGAATAGTCCTAGTTTCTCTCTAATGTAGTACTTAACACAGGCATCCTTTTCTTAAATCCAACACCTTTTAAAGAAGCTGTGGTAAAGGCTTTCCATGATTTCCAAAGCTTAGCTGGGATCAGATGCTTTCTGTCAGAAAACAAGGCTGACAACACAGCAGGTCTCTGAGTAAACATCTATAGTTGTGCTGTGCTCACACAGATGTAATTCAAGGGAAGCAGCTGCCTGGCAGCCTTTTATAGACCTCATTGAAGGCTGTTTGCCTTCCTGTAGAACAGAGGATGGCAAAAGACACACTGGCAAATTAATAATGAGATTTGATGCTGTACAACTTGTCTATGAATCTATTCCCTACTTCATTAAGATGGGAAGGCTAGAGCTCCTTTCAACCTCACACAAATCCATACCTGTGTGACCCTTACTGGGATTATTTGAGAACTTCATTATGCTTTGCATTTTGTGCCTTGGGGATTTGAGATAGGACTGCTGGGGAAGGAGCAGTTAGGAGAACAGGTTGGGAAGCTGAACTAAACTGTTGCCTTCCAGCAAGGTACTCTGGCAAAGTGAAAGAAACTATGATGTTTGCTTGGTCTGGTACTTGTGCCCTGTCACCTGCAGGAGTTTGGCAGATGATGGCAATTAGACTCACTGCTTCTCTCAGTACACTTCGATAAAACTCCAGGTTTTAACATTATCTTGATACAACATTAAGAGAAATAGTTTTCTCCAAATTCATCCAGGGATGAAATAGAAGTCAGGGAATATGTACAGGCTGTAACCTTTCTGGGGAACAACAAGTACTTTTGCCTGAAGAGTGACTTGAGAGCTGTCAGTATGTGTTTCAAGTTCTTTCCTCTTGCTGGCTGATCCTGATGCAAAATACAAATACAAGGCAAAGAACATGTTTCAAAAGCAAATTATGGAAAGATGAAAGTTTTTTTTCCCCCCCTAATTTCAATCTTTTCTGACCTTTTGTTAATCTAAAGGAGATTGGCAGGGGAGTAGATAGGGTTTGGAAAGAGGCTGCTTAGTTTCATTACTGATTCCATTGATGTATAGTAAACAGCCATAGTGAGCTTACTGCAGTCCAGCACAAAAGTGAAAGAATGGAATGGAATATCTCAGTCAGAGGGGATCTACAACACCTAGTTCAGCTGCCTAACTGGGAAGGAGTTGGTTTAAAACACCGAGTCCATTCTCATGCCCAAACTGAGGACTTTACTCAGTCAACAGTTTCTAACTCCTTGTCCTGCTTGAACTTTCTCCTGGGAACCAATCTAACCATGCCATCTGTGACCACTTATCGGTGAGTTGGAATACCAGTAAGAATTGTGTTCTTCCCTTACTGGTACTCCCTTTAAAAATCCCAGTGCCTTTTGATGAACACGGTGTGCCCTGCAATGTGAGGAAGAGCACATGGCAACAAGTCTGACTTAGGGAAGAAGCAAGCAGAAGTACCCACCTCTGTGCGGGGCCCCTATTGGTTTCCAAGGAGGGGCTTTTTTTTTTTAACCTATCATCTTCCTTATTTTAATAGTCACAATCATAAATATTAGAGATACAATTTTAATATCTTGTTTGTTAACCCCCAAGAAAATCATGAAAATGTCAGTGTAAACAGTCTGCACGTCACAAATGCAGCAGATCAACAGGGTAGGCTTTGAAATCAAGAACTATAAGGTCACCCTGTAAGGGTCATCAGAAGTGTTTTAACACAAAAAAAACCAACCTATAATCACAGAATTGCTGGCTCTAGACTGCTGAATTTCCTCAGAGAAATGTTATAATGCAAAGGAGTGTAATCAGGTTTGATTTTTCTGTGCTAAATATGCATGCAGACCTGGAGGAAAAGACCCACAGCAAACAAAACAAACAAAAACCAGATCACTGTTAGTCTGAGCCAGACAGCATCAACCTTAAAAGAAAATGTACAACAATACCTTAAAAATACATTTGTGCTGATTGCAGATTGTCATTTATGGGGGGAAGGGAAGGTCTATTTGGACTGTCCTTTTTCCCTACCATGTTTTCTGTGTAGGCTATGCAGCATTTACCTGCTAAAAACGATGTTGTTTGTGGTTTTGCCTTTTTTTTATGGTTAGAACTTTATCTCAAGCAAAACTTGATCATCTTCTTAGACAACAGGTAAACATGAAAAGTTGGATTTGATTTATTTTGATCTTGCAAACTGTTTTCCTTGTAGCTTAGAAATGTCTGTCCCAGAAGAGCAGATACTTAATTGGCCTGAAAATGCTCAGGCTTCAGAAAGCTTCATTGATATGCATGATGTTATGATATAGAATTTCAGAGTTATTTCTGATTTACAAAAGCAATTAGAAAAACACATGAGTAATTGTTCCTGAAGAGTTGCTGCTAGATTTGGAGCAGATGCACTTGAATTCAGATTGTTCTGGGTAGCATTATGAAAAGCAGATACCGAGGTTATGCAACTGATCAGAGTTTGTTATGTATTCAGGGCTGGAAAGGACAAAATGGAGCCCAGGACCATGTGAATAAGCAGACTATATATTCAAGGCCTGATATAGATTATATCAAAGGTACTGGGAAATTGCCATTGGTTTCCTTGAGTCTTTGCTGGGCCTTGAGCACACACCTAGTCTCGATCCCATCTGATCCACTGGGCATCATTATGAAAACAACATTTGATTTGGCTGCAGAAGTGCTGAATGGTCTCTGGATGACTGCAGTGAGCCAGGCTCTTCAGTGGTGTCCAGTGACAGAAGGTAATAGACACAGACTGGTACACAGGAGGTTCCACATAACCACACAATTGTAATATCTTAGTGGATTTGTACAGAAAATAACTGTGAAGGATAAAGCCTGTCACTATTCAAGTGCAGGAGTTCCAGAGGAACCAACAAATCACAAATTCATGTCTCATCAATCCTTTATTAATATGTTAGTGTTTTCACATCTCATATTAACACAGCCTATTGTTTATCCTGACCACCTGCCTATGCTGGCATTTAAACCTAAGCCAGTTTTTACAAACCAAGGGTAACTGAATTTCAAAGCTGTGATAATCCTTACAAGAGTCAGAGAGACATGTCAGTCTAGTAGGACTAATTAATGAATAGAGACAACTTGCTGTTCTGGAAATTGTTAGAACAGTTTTGATTCACGGAAGGCCTTGTCGTACAAAATCATGAAGGACATCTCAGGAGACTTATCAGACTTTTGCTCTATTCCTTCGTTAAATAGGCTAAGTCTTGGAGACAGTTTTGAGTTTTTTTTTCATTAATTTATATTTTCTGCCTTCAGTGGAGTTCCAAACTGCTCCTGCTCATCCCATGTTTGTAGTCTAGAAATGTGCTTCATGTGTGTAAAAAGATCAGACTGGGGGTTTACTGCCAAACTAGGTTTTTCTTCCCCCTATTTGGAAGGTCACTTCAAAATACTTTTGCATGAATAAAAGCAGCTACATTGACACGATGTAAGCTCTTTGCTGAGGTAGAAGATAACTTTTCTTGGCTGAAATGTGTGGAAGTGTAAGTGCAATTGTCCTTTAGTAATGCAAAACAAAATGGATTGACATTAAGCACCGTGTTGGACAGTTAACCCAGAAGAGAACAGAAAGACAACAATTTCTGTATTTCACTGCTGCCTTCTGACAGAAGGAACACAACCTCAGTAACATGATATTGTTTTTGCTTTTGTCTGGATGACTAACTCTGAATGTGAGTAATAAACAAAAGAATGACAAATTGATGCTTTCCAGGCTACATTTTAGATGAACAGTCTTGGGTCAACATTTTGAAAGCTTCCTTCTTTAGCAAATGTTTTCCCTTGAAAATAGTGACAAATCAAATAATTGAAGTTGAGGGTATCAGCAGGTGATACAATCTGTCCATGTCTACCTATGGAAAAACACCACCATGCCTGAATTTATCAGCTCTCTAAGCTCTGAGCCACATGGCACAGTCTTATCCACAATATTCAGCCCCAATCAACTTTTCCTCCTAAGGATTATACTGGGTTCAAAGACAGGTGATGTAAGTAAGGTAAAAATCACAATCTCCTGCTTTGTGTAGAATTTGTTCTTGGGGCTTTTCTAAACAGAAAGAAGGGTGGTAGATACTACAGGACAACATTACAGAACCACAGAATGGTGGGGGGTGGAAGTGGTTTCTGAAGTCCATCCCCTCTGCAAGAGCAGGGTCACCTAGATTAAATCTCCAGGGATCACGCCCTCCAGAGATGGAGACTTCATCTCTGGGAAGCCTGTTGCAGTGCCCTGCCACCCTCAAAGTGCAGAATTTTCTCTTATATTTATGTGGAACTTCCTGTGTTCCAGTTTGACTCTGTCCTATTGACACTTGCCCATTAAAATCTTTCTACCTGTATATATGAAAATATACAAACCTTAGCTTCAGGATCCAATCCCTTCTACCTCTGCTTCCCATGCCACAGTACAGAAGCCAAAACCACATCTTCCATTTGATTTTTGTCATATGTGAGTTTCCCCTAGAGAGCAGCACAGACTTTGACACAACAGTAATGCAGATTATTTAGTAATGATTGATAATGAGTGTAAGCTGGTGGGTTTTTTAACCTGTTTCACTTTGGAGGAAATTTCACAAGTAATTTTTGCTACTTCACCTCAACAGTTTCTAATGGTACTTTGTTTGTTTGTTTTTTGAAGGGAGAGATGCAACTGTTGGTGAATAAATATCAGCTGACTCTAGACAGACCTTATTACTTAGCAGCCGATTGATGTTGTACCTTGACATTAAGGGCAACAAAGCTGGTGAAAGATCTAGAGGACAAGTCTTATGAGGAGTGGCTGAGGATTATTCAGTCTGGAGAAGAGGAAACTGAGGGGGGGCCTCATAGCACTCAACTACCTGCAAGCAGGTTGTAGTGAGGTGGGGACTGGTCTCTTCTCCCCTGTATCAGGTGACAGAACAAGAGGAAATGTTCTGAAATCCTGCCAAAGGAGGTTTTTGTTTGGATATCAGGAAAAACTTCTTTACAGAAAAAGTGGTCAGGCACTGAAACAGGCTGCTGAGGGAGGTGGTAGGGCCATCGTCCCTGGAAGTGTTCAAGAAACATGTGGACATGCCACTTTGGGACATGGACTAATGGCCATGGGGCTCCTAGGTTGATGGCTGGACTTCATCTTAGATGATTTTTTCAACCAAAACAGTTCAAGGATTCTATGATTTATGGTAGTTTTCCTTGCTGTGCTTTTATAGTGGAGTCACTTTAAGTTGCAGCCGTTGATGTGTATGTATATAAACACGCACGTGTGTGCATTCACTGCACACCCTGCACAGCCCCAAAGCTGCCCGGGGGACATCCACATCTCGACGGCAGGTGGCGCTGTGTAGCCGGCCCGGGCCCTTTTCCTCCTCCAGCAGAGCCCCCACGGCCCGGGGTAGCCCCGCTGGCAGGCGGTACCCTCGCAGCCCCTAGCCTCGTCCCGGGGTGCAGAAACGCGGTGGGGAGAGATTTCTCTCCTCGTCTTCCCCCCCCTTTGCAAACTCGGCGAAGTTCAGTCCCTCCGCGCTGCCGGGAGCGAACCCCAATCAGGAAGCAAAGACAAACCGCCTCACCGCTAGCAGCGCGTACCCCCCTCCCATTCTCTCCCCAATTCGGCTCCCCGGGTGGCAGGAGCGGATCTGCGTCCTCTGCCTCTCCACCAGGCAGCGGAGAGCAGCGCAGGGCGTGGTGCCGGTCCCGCTGGCGGGGCAGGAGCGGGTTTCCGCGCTCCTCAGTTGTGGTCTGGGAGGAGAGAAATTGGAGGGAGGATCCGCGAGGATCCAGGTAGATCCAGCTTTTACCACTTACCGAAAGCTACCAGCAGCAGGACCTCCGCCTCCTCCCTCCCTTTATCTCTCCCTCCTCCCCTAACTCCCTCCCTCCCCTGCCCCTCTGCTATGAGAGACAGACCAAGTCGGTGCGCGCCAGCCAGCAGCGGTCTCTGCAGCGGCAGGCGGATGGCTTTCATACGGCGGGGTGACCGCTAGCCCTGCGGACGCTCCCGGGTCCGGGGCCCGGGCTGGGGAGGCGGCGGCGGGCGGGCAGCTGCCCCGGAGCCGGGGTGCCTGCCGGCGCGGCCCGCGGGATGCTGGCGGCGGGGGATGCGGAGCCGGTCGCGGACTAAGATGGGGGGCGGCCACTCCCACAGGGCGCCGGTCTTCGACGAGAACGAGGACGGTGAGTGTGGAGCTGTCCACGGTACCGCGGGCTCCGCCCGTCCGCCGCCGCCCCTGGTACCTAGGGGCCGCGGGCATCACCGTCCGCCCGGGCAGGTGCCTGTGACACCTCTGCTCCCCCCGGGCCGAGGTCTGGAGCCGCTCCCGCAACTGGATGGGTGCTTTGGGGTTTGCTGCCCGGGGCCGCAGCAGGGAGAGCCCCGCTTTGTTCCACCCGTCAGCCCGTTCAGAGGAGACTTGCTCGCAGACGAGCATGGTGTTGCTCGGGGCTTAGCACATGGCAGGTAACTTTACACAGGCGTTTGCCAACAGGCGTTTGGTGATAGGTGACCACTTTTTTGGTTTTGTTTACTGTTGGCTTTTTGCCCACCTGCCCCTTTTGAATGGTGATGACTTCCTCTCAGTACTTCTTCCATCACCTCTACTTTCTGAAACTTTCTTTAGCTTGTTCTGATGCTCTGAGATTTTTCTCCCTGCCTGGATAATATGTCATAAGAAAGTAGACCTTGTAAAGTTTTCAGATGGCAATCAAAAAGTTTGCATAAGATATGGTATTTCTTCAATTTTTATGCATTTCCATATGTAGGCCATATTCAACTGGAACTATGTGTACATTATCACTAGAAATATTTTTAAAGCTACCCATGGGATAGATGTTGTTGTCAGTCTGGGCAATGGGCACTTAATCTTGACTGTGTTCCTTCCTCAGAACTTCCCAATTTATTTTGTTAGCAGGTAATTCTGTCTTGACAGACTATTACATTGCTTTGGCTTTGTGAGGATTATAACAAATCAAGAACCTGCTCTTTGCTATGTTTTTCAGGACACGTGGAGGTATTTGCATTGTTTTGCTAATAGGAAGGAATTAATTAGATGTATGTAAAGTACTAAAAAGGGTGAATACACATTTAGTTGCCTCAACAAAGCTTGAAGAGAGATTTAATGAGTCACAAGACTCCATGGTTTGTGTGTAGAAGGAACAGGTTATTTGCTACTTGTATATTGTGGCACAATAGCTATGATCTTCTTGCACAGATACAAAATTGCAATCATTTACCATAGATCATGCTATGTAAACAAGAGAGACAAGAACCCCATACACTTCCCCTCCAGGCAAAATCCTGACCATGTGTAATTGGTCTTCTAAACCTTGAGATAACACACCAAGAGTTACTCAAGAAGGAAAGCATGATATTAATCCAATCTAGACACCCTCAGGTGAAAAAAAAAATACCATGCCTTTAGCTTTGTGAGACTTCTGATTGGGCTCTCTTGAGTTAGCAGCGTCCATGAATTTACTTATTTATTTTCCCCCCATGAGACAAGGCTGTGGTCAGGTTTTGAACAAAGTGAGCAAAGTTCAATAGTAAATTATTGCTGAGAAGATTTCATGCCACTTAGTCCCTCTTCTTTCAGGAAAATATTTCTGTAATGCAGCCATTATTAATACCTAATAAAAGAAGCACATAAAATATGTTTGGATTTCTGTTAGGTCATGATTTATTCTTTGCTTAGTTGCTTGTTGTTGTCTGCTTTTTTTTGCTGTCTTTTGTGGTTTCCCCCCCCCACCATTGTGAATGTTCCCAACAGCATCTCTAATTTTTCCTCCTAAGATATTATGCTGAGCAAAACCATCTCATTCAGAAGAGTTCACTGCTTTTGAAACTATAACCTATTTCCTCCTTGGCTTACAAATTACTATTCAGGATGGCATGTTCTCAGGTACCTAAAATAGGAAAATATCTCTTTGAAAATGTGTCTCACCAGGTTTAATCTAAGATCAAGCTGTGTTTCCTATTCCCACTAGTAGCTATGAGGCACTGTTTTCCACAATATTTGGCTCAATAAAAAGAAAAATACAAAGGGCAAAAGACAAAGCACAGCAAGAGAAAGTAGATTTCCTTTCTTGAGATGATAGAATTTTACTCAGTCCAAAGAGAAGTAGAATAAATGAGTTGTGTATATGAATATGTAGGCATAGTAGGCATGAAGCTATTCAGTGTGTGGTTTCACATTACAACTGCCTCTTACTATGAGCAAAAGCAGCAGAAAAAAAAGTGTCATTTTGTTTGCATGTGTTAATAATGGGTGTAGAATAAGCCACAAATTTTGGAAGAAGAGGTGGTAAATCATGAACAAGTTACTTAGTGTAGCCCTTAACAGAGGAATACATGGAAACAGGACATGAAAAACACCCAAGTGCTGCCTAGCAAGCCTACAGTGTCTGGTCTAGAGCTGCCACTCATGCTTTCTGTCTAATGAAGCCAAGTGTTGATCCATTGAGTAGATCTAAAAGCTATAGGCTGTAGATAGACTCCCCAACATGGTGAGGATAATACAGAAACCCCAGCCACCAGGCTGAACTGCATGCTATAAATCCCCAGGTATCACACAGTCTAACACATCATTATCATACACTGATGGTTTTAAAGGCCGTACAAACCATTTTTAGACTAGCTGTATCTGTTCTCTATGTTCTATTTTTGTTAGAAGGCTCTTCCAGAACTTCAGTCTTTTAATAGTTAGAAACATTTGCTTTCCTGTTTAAATGATTCTTAAACTATTTGTGAGACATATTTAATTCAACACTTTTGATACTTTAAACAGGTCTTCAACATCTATGATTACTTCACTGCATTGATAGACAGCAAAAATGTCCTCTTTAATTTTTCTTTTGTAAGAGAAAACTAGAAGAGTTATTCTTATTTCCACAGGTTTTCCATTTTCTGTGCCACTCACCTGCATGTGATTGAATCTGTCTTGGCTGTACACAGATACCTGCAATTCTGTGTGTAATTTGGGTTGAGTTTTCACCAGGACCTCATGCTGGAAACTCTAACTCCTGATCTCTATTGGAAGTAACTTTTCTGGTACAGCCTATGATTACAGATGTGCTTTTCATCATTGTATCATATGGATAGTTCAGTCATGCTGGGGTGTTAGCACACCAGTGCCCTGCTCAGTGATTTCCACTGATGAGCTCCAATCTGATGCAGAAATTTTTAGTGTTCCTGTGTGCATGATCTTGCATTTTGCATGACTGACTTTTTTCAGTCCACTTCTCTTATTCATGTTCTCAGAGCTGATCACCCATTGCCTTGTGATGCTCTGATTCTCCATTACTTTACCAATGCGTTGTATTATTACCACTCTCATCAACTGCATGCCAGTTATCAAGTCCATTGAATATTTTTGTCTCTGTATTCAACTGGATTATTTCCAGGCTTCATCTTCTTTGCTGCTAGCCCTCATCATCCTCTCAAATCCCAGTTCAAAGTAAGTTTTTCCTCTGCTACCCACCCCCTTTGCATTTTCCCAGTTAATCTTCACTTTGTCCAGCTTTGCTTACACTTTCTTATACAGCACTGAAATAGAGGAAAAATGAAATCTAAGCTAACTCTACCATCTATAAAATCCTTTTCCTGTCAAGGAAAAGTATCTTGTTACTCTTGTGTAAACTCATGCTGTATTTATCTCTTTTTTTTTACTTCTTAATCTAGGTTAAAGCATAACAAGACCTAGAAAAAATCAATGAACAGAGTTCTGTTGCCCAGAATTTATACTCTGGCCAATGAAGCTCAATAGAAAAAAATGTTTCCTTTCTCCATTGTTATATACATATTGGATAAACACAACTAGGTCTGGTGAGGCAGCATTCCTACTTCTAATCAAAGCTAAGTACTCTAATGGCATGGAACTATAACATTTGTTCAGACATTTAGAAAGTGTTTTCAAGCTAAGTACTACACTAATTATGTAGTCACTTCAGCATAGGGGTAAAAAGAAAACAGTTTCATTTGAGTTAATCCTGCTGATATATAGGAACCCTGTACCTTGAATATTCTCATAACAATTATCCACTCCTGAATATGTGTATCCAGTACTAGCATCAGGACACAAAGGAGCGCACCTCTCCTCATGTTCAGCTCTTCAGAAACAGCAAGAAGTTCACAAGAATGGCAATAGAAAGACAAGAGGGCTATTCACCACTGATAAATGTTATTTGCACATTCTCAGTAAGTATCATAAGTAACAAAAGCATTAACAACAGCCTGGTGATTGTGAAGAGTATCTTTCATGCTGGGTTTATTTGACGCTGCCCAGTTAAAACTTCCACGACATTTAACAGGTGAAAGTGAAACAGCAGAAAGTAATTTAGAAAAGAGCATGTTCAGGAGGGATGTTACTGCTACCAAATAGCAACAACCATATTGTGTTGGAAAATACAGAGGAAAGAGCGAGAGGCAGAAGTGTTAGAGGCTAGAAGTTGATCCTGTGAAGTGATGGAGCAAGAGGCAGAAGTGTTAGAGGCTAGAAGTTGGTCCTGTGAAGTGATGGAGCAAGAGGCAGAAGTGTTAGAGGCTAGAAGCTGGTCCTGTGAAGTGATGTGGCAGTTGTATGTGATTATTTGGGGCCTCAAAAGTCAGTTTTGCTACAGTTACTTGTAGGAACAAGTTCATTGAACTTTCAAAGAGTGTGCTTGTATTTTTGTAGCATGTGACTTTTACGTTTATAGAAAACATGTATTTCCAAAGAGCTTTGCACATGTCACTGCGACATGCTGTGCCTCAGCATAGTAGTCTTGTACTAGGGAAATGAGGCATAGCAACATGCCTTGGCCACTCCCCGATTCACTGTAGTGCTTATGGATCTACTGAACTTCAAACAAGTGCTGAAGTCTCACTGCTTAGCCGTGAGTCATCAGGCTTCATTATTCTGTAGCCTCATAACTACGGAGCTTGATGGAAACAGAATATAGCATCCATCCTTTGGAGTTAAACTTTAAATTCTAAGTTGCAATTTAAAATTGATTTTGACCTCTCTGCTTGAGAAAAGCCTTCAGCTTACACAAAGGATTGCAGGTTGTCAGTGCGCTGCAGAAAATATTATTAAATGACCAGCTGCTGAAGAGATCATCTTGCACTAAAAGCATGGAAAAGAATGACACAGATCCTAACAAAAAGGCTTGCAATTAATATGGATTCAGGTAGCTGAATTCAGAGCATAATAGCTGAGTTTATATGAAGTACAGGGGAAGCTGAAGAACTGTAAAAGTGGCATGGGGAAAAATGACACCCAAGGGTTTCACTTGGAATCAATTTATAGCAATGGCTAAATGTCAAAATGAGTCAGACTGAGAGGAGAGTATGCAGTGTCCAGTTATTGTCAGTGATATGATAGTGCTCACCAGCCTGCCACCACAAAGCTGTAATGGATAATGTCTGAGGCAACTGCAAAGAGATTGAATCACGAGGCTAATAACATCCTCTTGTCAAACTAATTGCTTCATAAAATAGAGCCCTACAGAACAGCTACACAAAGGGTTTAGAATCTAAATAGTTTTTCTGAAAGTAACAAATATAGGATGGGATTAACATTTCTAGTGTGGTTGGTTTGTTTGGGTTTTTTTCTCATGTGTATTCAATGGTAGGTTATATAGCATTTTGCCTTCCCCTCCCCAAAGATGAATATTCCAGTTCCCTATCATGGCAAAATATGTAAGGGGAAAGGGATAAAAAGTAGGGGACAACTCCACTAAGCTGAGGTGGAGAGACAAGGACTTTCTGTGAGGGGGAAGAGCAGTAGAGTTAAGCAATATGCACATCAGGGGACCTGATGTCTCTTGAGCACAGTTCTGTTCAATTTCATGAACTAGGTAAACTGATTACCTTAAACTACATTACTTACTGCCTAATGGAAGCTATGTTAAGCTGTTGTTGATTTACTATTGTGGACACTGGATATGTGTGTACATGTAAGCTTCTCTGCAGCTGCAAGAACTAGAAGATTATTATTCTGCAAAGATCAAAAACTTGCACCAGCAGTAAACATTGTTTTCATAACTAAACCATCTTCTGAGTTTCCCTGTGCTCAATCACAATTTGGCATGAATAACAAATGCAGGGTGTTTGCAGGAGCAGAACAGGCTAATGTCTTGGTTTTGTTCTCCTTTGGTTAAAGAATAAAGCTGATTTACTCTCTAGGGTTCAGTCTCTAATACAGTAACTGTTTTGGAGAATAACACTGGCTCTCATTTGTCTGCATTTGATTCCAGGAAATTGCATCCTTCATCAGAAACACCTCTTCATATCACACAGTATTTGCAGATGGGCACTGGTGGGGCCAAAGATGCCTTCATCTCAGTACAAAAGAAGGCTGAATGTTAGTACATTGATCAGCACCTAGAATGGATTCTTTTATTACATTATTTCATGGAGAATCCTTTGTCTTCATTTTAAACTCATAGACATGAACATCACACCGTATAAATGATACATCATGCGTGTAGAGTACAGCATTATACTGCCCACCTCAAGTTCCTACTCTAGTATAGTAGATGGATTTTTATTGTACTTCTTATGTGTGATGGGTTTTTAATGGATACTAGTACTGCAAATTTACAAAACACAAATTTCTGGAGAAAAGAATGAAGGCATCTGTTGCTTCACTGGTGAGTACTACCAGGTTTGCCCTTTCATATTCCTCACTTACCAGGATCTGATGAATATAATGAAAGGGCTGCATGTGACTACTTTCAGATTGTCCACAGGAAAATCTTACTGTTCTGTATTGGGGCCTCTTCCCTTTTGACAGTCAGTATTCACCTGATGCTTCCTGTAACAAGGGACTCTCAAGAGTAAGGATGTACTTTTACATCACAGAGTCAATGATTTTCTTCCTTTTGTTCCCAAATAGGTTATCTCCAATAACCAGAAGACTTGTTTACGCTGTAATCATCTCTCACCTGATCAGTTTGACCTTCTCTTTAGCTTCCTTACTTTCCACATTGCTCTTATGAGTCTGTGCATTTTCATGAGTAGATTAAACGGTCTAAACAAACAGGCTAGTTTTTGTGAGGCAGTTGGACAACTTGGGTTCTAACCACTGGAAATCTGAACTAAAAGAAATACCTGATGTCTCTTCTTAAATCACTTTCTCAGTTCCAGAGGTTGTCAACTTTCTATATCTTCCAACCTGTCATTCTCTGTCAGGAAAGCTAGCAATATGCATCCAAGATAGGCCCTTAGGGTCATGGTTTAGTGGTGGGCTTGGCAGTTTTAGGTTTATGGTTGGACTCGATGATCTTAAAAGGCTTTTCCAACCTACATGATTCTATAATTTCAATTTATTCCACTTGTGTTCAGTCCATCAGGGTTCTTTGCTTTTCAGTTTTAAATACGTTTAGTTTATTCTTGAATTAATGGAAGATTCTTTCTATCTACGATCACCTTTTTTCCTACACCCTTTTTGTATCATGTCTGTCACAGGTCTTGGCATAAGAGTGCCAAATTCTGTAGTACTTCTATTCTTAGAAATGTTTTCCCTATTTTCTGGCATTGTTTTGACATGAAGTGCAATGTGGACACATAGGTACTTTAATATAGTCTATAGCCAAGACAAAGCTATTTTCCCCTTTAAACTGAAAGAACTCTTAGAAAGCATTTCTAGAGTGGGTGACTGCCTGTTACATAGGGGTTTAAGCTTTTAATGATAACTAAACCATAGTTGATAGATCTAAAATTTATTTCCCAAATTTTATATCCCTATAGATCTTTTGCTTGTAGCATCATGTCATAATAGAGAACTCTGCAATATACTGCAATGGGTAAAAATGTTTTCCTCCTTTTTCCCACTTTTCCAGTGATAAGGGAACACCTGCTGCTCCTTATTTAAGACCTAAAAATACAATCTGAGTTAATCCTTCCAGTAATTATTTTTCCCTTTTGCTATCACTCTGCATCCCTTGCTGAGATGTGAAAACTCTTCTTAGCCACCCTTTTGAACCGGAGATGCAATATAATCACAAAATCACCATTAGCCTCCTGAGTGTCCTTCACACCTTTCTGAATCTGTCCTCTGCTTCCCCCGAGTTGTTTTCACAGAAACAATGAATGAATGATGATTGGCTTTATGCCTTTTGGGGTTAGCTTTAGATCTTTGTCCAAGCAGTAAAGCCTACAAACTCTTTTGGGGAAATACCACATCTTGGGTACTGTGATCTGCTACACAGAGATTGAAGTCAAAGAACAAAAGTAGGGAACAAGTTGTCATTTTACATCCAGCTTCTCATTTGATTGTGCAGCTATCTCTGTAGTTTCCATGTGCTAAAACAATCTTACATGTATGGAATTGCTGTAAACCAAAGTTAGCCTTTACTGAGATTGGTTTTGGATATAATGGGAAAAACAGACTAGCCAGAAGTCTTTTGCAACTTCATAGAGTTCTTCTCTGCCCAGCCTTGGCACATGATTTTTCAGCTACATTATGCCATTATTCCCAAATCTTTTGCAGCCCAGTAACATCTCTCTGAGGGCTTTTGCTTGAGTTTTTAAGCTGAACTATTAAACTAGATTGTTTTGTGGTGCAAACAATAATGGCATACAAAAATACCTTAGGCATTTTTAGTGTGAAAGCCTCCACAAAAATCTCAGTGTTAGAAGACTTCCTTGCATGTTCTATTAATCTTCTGTTAAACAAAAAATATCATCACTAAGCGCTGTGAGATTTTGCTGGAAGAGATTCATAAAGTAGAGAATTTTTCCTGTTAATCCAAACTTTCCCCAGGGCAATCCTAGTTCTTCTGGAGTTAGGGAGCTCTCTACTGATGAACTAGAGAAGAGAGCAGCTAGAGAACACCTGCCTGGGACAGTTGTTGGCTGTGGGAGGCAGGACATACAAGTAGGGCTTGTCTGGTGGCTAGGCAAATTCTTGCTGTTGCTAGGATAGCATCTTGTCTCTGAATGGCTTTTCACAAGGCTTTTCTCAGAATGAAGAGAGGTTATGTCTGCTATTTAGAAAGGATTAAGTAATTGCAGCAGTGAAGAAATGCTGTGTTTTCTGTGGTTTCAAGCACTTCCACTGAGTGCTGCCCTGACTTCAGACCTCTGGTTCTCTTAAGCTAGGAGCCATCAGCCCATCTCACAGGTGTCAAAGGGAAGTCAGGCATGGATTTTAAAATGCATTAATAGAAAGTGACCCTTCAGTGCAGTTGCTGTCCCTTACAGAGAGAAGATGCTGCTTGGGACATTCAGTTTTCTCTGTTTCCAGTCAGATGCAGAGAACTCTTTGTGCTTCCCTGGGCATATAAATGCTAACAAGTAACTACAGGTTTGACTCTCAGCTTCCTATCCTTCCTCTGGTTAGGTAGATTTTATACATCTTTTCATCCACAGGCATGTATGGATCAATGACATCCTGATGTTTTAAGTGACAGGATATCCTGGGTGTTGCAAAGAACCTCCTGCAGTGCTACATTCCAATTTGGAAAAGAATAATACAGCCCATCAGATCACCTGGGAAAGACTGCTGACTACTGTCAAATGCAATGTATTCCTTTACAGACTTCAGCGGTACGAAGCTGATCTCCCAATTGTTTTCCCACCTGCATTTGTTGATTAAGATAACAGGGTAGGGGTGGTTTAAAAAGAAAGAGTTGACCTGGTGGTGGTAAATATGGTAAATAATTTGGTTTTCTCTTTTTTGAAAGCTCTTCATTCTGTACAGTGAAGAAAGCAAAGTTTTAGAGACTAATTCCTTCCTTCTATCCATCCCTCCTTCCTGCCTTCTGAATTCTTTCCTTCCTTCAGTCCCATTACTCTTATCAAAACAAACCCAGTGGATGTGGTAGGCAGCTCTAGAATTGAGTCACCAGTGTTCCTTATTTTCATCTAACATCTATAATTAAACTTATCTGAGGTTCTGTTCCTGTGATTATATAGAACTGGTATAAGCACACTTCATAGCACTCAATGTTTCAGGCATTAAGACTAATAAACCTTCTGCTACACTGCACAGTTTTATCCTCTGCAATTCACTGTTTGTTTGCTCTTTGAAGCTAATAACTTCTGTTGTTAAAATTAGAAGCTACGTTCTTTCCATTTATATCTGTCGGCTCCCTACTCTCTACAGCACATGAATCTTTTTATTTACTCCTGTTGTGTGCTGAGATACAGCAAATCTTTGTAAGTTAAATTGTGGCTTAGTCTACTGACCCTCTGCTGTTAATGCCAGTCCCTAGCCAGCACCATGGCTGCTCTGAAGTCCTCCTCCCCCCCCTCAGCTGCCTCTGTGCCAGCTGCAGTGAAAGCCTGGGAATGGAGATGATGTGGAGCTGGTTTAGTTTGAGTGTATCTATGTTTGATTTGCTTTAAAGATTTCATGTTTCCTGCCTAATCTTAGCTGTGGATAGATAAGACAAAGACCCTGATTTGCTTATTCATATTTACTGTTTTCAGTAGTGCATGGTCCTATCAGCTTGGGTGAAATTGCTTGTGAGATTTGATCAGTCTGACACTATTTTTACTTCATCACTGGAAGGATTTTCCAGAGGATTCCTGTCCCCATCCTACCCTCAGCTATTGCTGTGCAACATTGCTACCTGCAGTTTGGTCTCACTGCTGTAAACCCACAGTCCAGCTCTGGAAATGCTCACGTGCAACAGGAGTGGGCAGGGAGCATCTGTTCTGTCCCCAGGCCAGGGGAGTAGAGCAGGTCAGTGATTGAAGCGGACTCAGCCAAGAAGAGTTCAGAGTAGTTGTGGTTTGTGGCCAGGCATGGACATATTTGCAGTGCAGCTCAAGTGGAGGACTGAGTTGACCTGCAGCTCAGAATAGCCAGGAGGAGCCTTGTGGGGACTTGCCACAACTTTGCTGAGTTCATGGCTCTTCCTTATTTCATAGTGGTTTGAGCTGTCTTTGAGCTGCACTGAGGCTCTTGAACCCATGGGTAGTGTGATGGTAGTGAGGGAGGGGAAGCTGGTCACAGCCCACAAAGTTAGGACCCTCATGAATCCTGAGAGGTGCAGGTTGTTTTTCATGTTGGTATTTGTGACTTGCTTGAGGAAGAGCCATGAGACACAGGTGCTTGGATATCTTCAGAAATTATCCTCAAATGTTTCTCAAATTCTTGCAGTTTTGATGCTATTTTCAAATCCCCAAAGACATATCAGACCTGGACAGCCATATTTGTAACCCACAGGTTTGCTTACTCCTTGGGAAAGATTTTTTTCCCTTAGCAACTTCTGATGAGCTTTAATCTTACAATGAGAAATGAAAAACAAGCCTACAACTCTGCGCTTGAGGCACTCTTCTGCTGCAAGTTAGAATTGGCATCATTCATCTGAAACCCATGGGATCACATAGGTTTAAAAACACTAACTGGGAGGCAATACCAGTTGAAATGTGAATCTTTCTGACCTTTTAGTGTCCTTATTTGCCCCTAGTATTTCATTTCTACTTGTGGCTAAAAAATAGAAGCAATAATTCTTCCAGACGGAGTTTTGTAGACAGACTTAATCTTTTGGCATCTAAATTTAGAGGAAAAAGAAGAGAATAGCTCATATTTTGTTTAGGTGTTTGGGTAAAATTTTATTCACATGGCTCCCTAACCTCCCATTACAGCACCAAGACTCATTTTCTGAAGTCCTCTCTGCAAGAACAGTGTTCTTGGAGCCACTGCCTAAAGGAGCCTAAAGCAAAGATATTTCTTAGCTTCCCCCTGGCACGTTTGACATTAAAGAGGCCTCCACGTGGATAAGATTGACTGATGCCTCACTGAGAATCGTATTGGTAACTTCATTTAAAGAATTTTCCTTCACCTGGGGATCACACTGGTAAATCTTATTGTAGGAGAATACAGTTTGGTCCACTGAGATTTGACATTTTATTCCCATAGCAACTTCCTGTAGAGAGCCTTCCAGTTCAGTTATTAATGAGGCTCTTCTCAGAGTAACTCTGAGGGAGGTGAATATTCCCACTTTGTAGCTGGAAAAGATGCTTCACAGGCTATCAGGTATTACCTGATCCCACAGGAGAGTCCGTTATGGTTAAAGAGGAATTCAGGCTTTCTGTATTCTAGCAATACACTTTCTCAAGGAGTGTCTTTTCTGTTGGGTGTACCTGTCAACCTCTTTCTCCTGACAACAGATATCAGAGACTCTTTTTGTCAGCTCATTCAGAAGTAAGCAACATACTCAATCAGCAACTCTTTTCTCAACAAAAAGGAGCTATGCTTCAGCATTTACAATAGGTCCTAAAGATCTTTGAGCAGGTCCTGAAATGTTTCTCCTCAGGCTCAATGCCAAGTTTAGCCTTTGAAAGAGCTATGAGCAGCGTGAAGCCTCAAAGTCTCCTTTGCTACTCAGTGGTTGTGATAAGGTTTAATACATTGATGCAATTCTCTCAGATGGTTTCTGATGTTTCCAGTGTTGCTACCAAGTTAATAGCTTTTCTCAACCATAGCTTTGTCCTATAGCAAAAGAAAACTTTTCATTACAACAAAGAGGGATCTTTAATCAAGCTTTCACTGATCTTAAACACACTAAATAAATAAAGTGGTGACTTGTGAATTTTTATTAGTGGAATTGTATAAATTACTGCTTTATAATCACAGAATTAATAAGGTTGGAAAAGACCTCAAAGATCATCAAGTCCAACCTGTCACCTAACACCCCATGACTAACTAAACCATGGCTCCAAGTGCCATGTCCAATTCCCCTCTTGAACAACTCCAGGGAAGGTGACTCCACCACCTCCTTGGGCAGCACATTCCAATGGCCAGTAACTCTCTCTGTGAATAACTTTCTCCTCACCTTGAGCCTAAACCTCCCCTGGCACAGCTTGAGACTGTGTCCTCTTGTTCTGATGCTAGTTTCCTGGGATAAGAGACCAACCCCCACCTAGCTACAACCTCTCTTCAGGTAGTTGTAGAGAGCAATAAGGTCTCCCCTGAGCCTCCTCTTCTCCAGGTCTCTTTGCCCCTTCTCATAGGGCTTATGCTTGAAATGGGGTACATGGATGAGTGATTAAGAGGATATCAGAAGTTCCAATTACTTTCCCCTATAACAATTTAGTCTATGCAAAAGAAACCTTTCCTGTGTGCTAACAGAATGTATATGGCAGCTACATCAGGATCATCAAGAAGGGCCAGAACATAATGTTAGTAAGGTGGTCTCCAAGAGAGGTTTGCTGTGTGTGTAAGCTTAAAAACATGTAAATTATGCTCCTGATGCTGGGAAATAAAAATATTTTCTATGTCTTTTCATTAGTAGACTGTCTGAAAACAGATATCTTCCCTGAGAAGGTATCTGCTAAAAGCAGATTGAAAAATAACTTTCTTTGAAATGTTCTGTTTCCAGCAGAAGAACAATCAGAGATGCACACACACTGTGCATGGACACAGACAGCAGTAGCAAGGCAAAAATTACCTTGACCTAATATTGAGAAATCTTTTATTGCAGCTGAAATCAGTGAAGATCCTTTGATTTTTCTAATTATTTTACTTCCTTCTTCAGTGGAAAAGAGGTGAAATGGAAAGCAAAAAAGATGAAGTAGCCCCCCAAACCTGGATAATTTTCTCTTTGCTTGCATTTGAGTTGAAAACAAATTCTTAAGCAAAAGATTGTAGTGTTTTGTACCCTTCAGATTGACATTATTTACTCAAAAGGATTCATCCCTCCCCATATCTTCCTACATTTGCTTAGGCACAACCACATTGTTCAAGTATTCATTTTCCCAGCCACCTCAGATTATTTGTGTATACACTGAAGCAGAGTAACCTATCTCAAGAGCACAGAGGCAGCACATGAAACGTGCCAATTATGAATTTTTATGGTTAAATTTTGGATGGACTAGTTTTGAAGAAGCATAGAGCCAGCAAAACTGACTTCATTGTTTAACATAATGATCCCAACAAGGAAATGCAGTCACATGAGCTCTCCTGATCAGTGCAATGAACATATACCAGCAAACACCTATTAGTGCTCAATCCTTCAGAAAGGAATAGATAAAATCATCCAGTCAGTGCTAAAATTCTCACAGAGCAAAGCAACAAGCAAACATTCCCACACCTTCCACAGAGCAACAAACTTTTGTTTTTCCCCCGGATAATGATCACAACCACCCTTGAAGTCCCTGGAGCTTCTGGTTAAGCCCTTACTAAGCCTACCACAGGGCAACCTTTCGGTGCACTGGCAAAAACAAATGACAGTGTTCTTAGACCAAAATCCTGCTGCAGTTTACAGATACAGGACTTTGTGCTGACTTCAATGGCTTGTTGACAAGCCTCTGCTACTTGTAAATCCCACACAGTGGCTCACAGATGACACCAACATCCCTCAAAGTGTCAGCAGGACTTTCTCACTTTTGCTCCAGTGAGGTATTTAAAATTTCTCAGAACAGGTCTTGAGACTGTACAATGATGCTCAGTAGTTTCAGTTTGAACTGATCTCAGAGAAAGAGCTGTAAAGATCTGTAGCTGCTTCTATTTGCTCAAGGAGTCAGCTTTGTTTTATGGGTAGCTGCTTGTTGTATTTTTCAGATGTATTTAACGGCAGCATGATTTTATTTTGCCTTATTAGAGGTGTAAATAGCTCTGGAGAGAGATTTTCTTTTTTGTTTTTCTCCTTGGGTTCAAACAGGGACCAGAGTGTCACAGTTTCCTTGTGAGTGCAAAATCACATCTTCATTTTGTTTCAGCTTCTACAGAATGGCATTAGAAAGTGAATTATGTCCTCTTACACAATTAAAAGGGAAGCAACGTTTTTGAGACTCAGCCCTATCATTTTGTTTTGTTAGCAGCTTGGTTGCTTTCAAAGACAAGTTTTCTCTGGGATTTCAGTTTGTTTCTGGTTGTGGTAACACGTGCCTGTTTCTCTAGCTGTAAATCATTAGCTGATTCACCCAATTCTTCTACTCTGGTTTTATAGGAAAATGGTAGACTGTTGTAGTTCTCTTCAGGACTCATTTTAACTAACACATTCACAAAATTTCCCAGCTATTTAAGGAAAAAATGATTTTAAAAATCACCCTTTTAACAAGACACTGTGAGGTGAATTTAACTGAGTACAGTTGAAGACACCGTGGTGTTGACAGTGCTGTGGATGAGTAAACCATGCGTGATCTAAATATGCTGTGAATTTGATGTGTGGCTGAATTGCATGTGAAGCACTACCTTGTAGGAGGATGAACATAAGGATATAAGAATTCCTGTGGTGCATCACAGCAGATGTTATTTAGCCCACTCTTTTATCTATGGTATCTGCTATTTATTGGCAGGATGTAGAAATAAGAGAGGTATGAATTGATACTTTTCTGGCAGCATGGGTCTGAGGTGTTCTCCCCATTTATGGCAATTATTAGAATAAATAAACCAAACCAGGTTGGAAGAGACCTTCAAGATCATCGTGTCCAACCCATCAACCAATCCAACCCACCCAAACAGCTAACCCATGGCACCAAGCACCCCATCAAGTCTCCTTCTGAACACCTTCAATGATGGCGATTCCACCACCTCCCTGGGCAGCCCATTCCAATGGGCAATCACTCTTTCTGTATAGAACTTCTTCCTAACATCCAACCTGAACCTCCCCTGGCACAGCCTGAGACTGTGTCCTCTTGTTCTGGTACTGGGTGCCTGGGAGAAGAGACCATCCTCCGCCTGTCTACAACCTCCCTTCAGGTAGTTGTAGAGAGTGATAAGGTCACCCCTGAGTCTCCTCTTCTCCAGGCTAAGCAACCCCAGCTCCCTCAGCCTCTCCTCAGAGGGCAATCTGAGGGAAGAAATTGTTTCCATTTGATCATATTTGAAAGGAGACATGATGGGGTGCTTGGTGCCATGGTTTAGTTCTTTAGGTGGGTTGGATTGGTTGATGGGTCGGATGCGATGATCTTGAAGGTCTCTTCCAACCTGGTCTGGTCCATTCTATTCTATGTTTAGGACATAACAAGGAACTCTGCCAGTCTGTGGTGGTTTTGTGTGTTTGGGTGGGGTTTTATTTCTGGATCAGACTTATTGCCTGAATAAGATTTTTATGGATAATGAAAACTTTTTCTCAAATTAAAACATCATTATTTTCCTTTAAAAAAATTAAGCCTGATGCTGAGGAGAGCAAGATGGTTTGGAAGTTTGAGTGGGATTCAAATTCACCTTTTCAATTTGATTTTGAAAGTCAGACCACGTTTCTATGAAATGACACTTCAGGAACAAATCAAAATAATTCTGTGAAGGAGACACTGAAGATCAGCCATGATGTGGACCTGGGCAGCCTGGTCCACTTGGAGGTGTCCCTACTCACTGCAGGGGGGCTGGACAAGACAACCTTTGAGAGTCCCTTCCAACCCAATGCCATCTGTGAATCAAGGTAGAATAAACCTTTATTAGAATAAACCAAACCAGGTTGGAAGAGACCTGCAAGATCATCGTGTCCAACCCATCAACCAATCCAACCCACCCAAACAGCTAACCCATGGCACCAAGCACCCCATCAAGTCTCCTCCTGAACACTTTCAATGACGGTGATTCCACCACCTCCCTGGGCAGCCCATTCCAATGGGCAATCACTCTTTCTGTATAGAACTTCTTCCTAACATCCAACCTGAACCTCCCCTGGTGCAGCCTGAGACTGTGTCCTCTTGTTCTGGTACTGGCTGCCTGGGAGAAGAGACCATCATCCACCGGTCTACAACCTCCCTTCAGGTAGTTGTAGAGAGTGCTAAGATCACCCCTGAGCCTCCTCTTCTCCAGGCTGTGCAACCCCAGCTCCCTCAGTCTTTCCTCATAGGGCTTGTGTTCCAAACCCCTCACCAACTTTGTTGCCCTTCTCTGGACTTGTTCCAGCAAGTCAACCTCCTTCCTAAACTGAGGGGCCCAGAACTGGACACAGTACTCCAGGTGTGGCCTAACCAGTGCAGTGTACAGGGGCAGAATGACCTCCCTGCTCCTGCTGGCCACACTGTTCCTGATGCAGGCCAGGATGCCATTGGCCCTCTTGGCTGCCTGGGCACACTGCAGGCTCATGTTCAGCCTACCATCAACCAGTACCCCCAGGTCCCTCTCTGCCTGGCTGCTCTCCTGCCACTCTGACCCCAGCCTGTAAGTTCATTAACCTAAGACTGCTAAGTCACCATAAAACCAAGTCCACATCTACAAAATGTGTTGGAATCTGACACTCCTGCTCCCTTCCATAGATCCAAATCTTGTAGCTGTTTACACCTCCCCTAATCCAGCATACCACCACCCCTTCACCTGAGTGAAGGAAGTATGCATCATGCAAGTGCTATGGGGCATATCTATATAATGGGAGCTATAGTCCAGCCAACAATCTCATCTCATAGGTGGGCATAGTCATCATCACAAAGAAGCACTTTGGATCAGTCAAGAAGTTTGAAGTGTAAGTCTTCTGCTAGCACAGGCATGTTTCCCTTTAATTCAGGGAACTGGAGTACATCTTTCCTTTAGAAAGATGGTCCCTCTGAACTTCTGGAGTTGCAGCAGAGTGGAAGCTGATTATTGTTATGATTTGCTTGTGATATTTTAATAAGGAAAAAAAGGGTATAATTTCCAAATTAAACACTTTAGTGCTCTTAATGAAGTAAGAAAATTACATTTTCAGGTCAATAGTTATTATTTTGCCTTTTTAAGAGCCACTTTTTTTGTGGTTGAGGGTAAACTAACATTCAAGTATCAGACCTTCCCAAGAGAGAGGGATTGCATCTTCCATACATCCAGTCTGCAAGCATGATCAGACCAAAGTGCATTTTCAAGTTCAAAGAAAATTTAGCTGAATTTTAAGTAAAATTTGATGTCCAATGATCTTCAATTCTGTCTAATTGCAAATAAAATCTGGGAAATTGTGGAAAAAATGATTAACATAATAATTGGAAGCAGTTTATATTGAGGCTAAAACACTCATTAAGCCTGAAGAATTGAGACATTGTAATGCAATTTAAATGCAAAGCCACTAAATACAATAGTAGAAAATACTATGCTTCATCATTAATGAGGGAACACCAGCTCTGAAGTGGCTTTTTTTCTTGTCCTTCAGTTATGCAACTGTAATTAGTAGGTTCCCCAATCAATTAATACATAGGAAAATCCCATTTCTCTCAGAAACCCAACGAAGCTGTACAGATCTCCTCTTCTTTGCTCACCTCAAAGATGTGCTTGGCTTTATCAGTCTGTCATCAGAAGTTAATTTCATACTTAATTTAACCAGTAGCTTTCTTCACTATATTGCACTTGCCATGAGTAGAACATGATAAAATGTGACTCCTCCTGACCGCTTTATACCCCTCAGTCTGACTTTTAAGCACAGTTCATGTTTGTCTAGTCTATGTGCCTTCAAACTGGTGACTCCATCTTGAGTGCTGGATATGTGTCTGCAGCTCCTTGGTGACTCCTGTCGTTGTGGAAGTACAGTAAGAATTTTAACAAGGTTTGATGGCTGCTACTGAGGTTCTACCAGCACAGCCTCATGGCTTCCTCTGGAAAATGCTGGAGAATCTGGAAAGTAGACAGGCACAAAGATGACTGTGTAACTAGCTTGAAATCTCAGTATCAGCCTTCCAATAAGCCTCAGGTCAAACCATGTAAGCCAAAACTCAAAGGATAATTTGATTTAGTTGTTATTCTGTTTTTCTGATTCACCCAGAAGCAGGAAGCATTAAACCACCCTGAAACAGATCTTCAACATCCTAGGCAGTGCTCAGACTTAAATAAAAGTCTGTTTTCTTGGCTGATGGCCACATCCCATCTCCTTGCTTCTGTTTTCTGTTGAGACCGGTGAGATTGAAGCTAGATGTCTATCATGCTATAAATATGGCATTACTGTAAGTCTCCTATTGCTTCAGTGGTCATGTTCTGGTTTTGGTTACCACCAAATAAACCAGTGGGACTCAGAGAAGGAGTATGTCTGGATTGAGCTTAGCAAATTCTCCCAGTTTTTCTTAAATTGAGAGGCCCCCTAATTTCTATTTTATGATGCAAAGCATGTGTAAGCCTGTGCTTGGAACCTTCTTGGATTGGATATTTCCTCTTGGAGAGAGAGAGAGAGTTTTCCCAGGTAATAGTTATTGAGTGTATTTGGACTAATCACATATACATGCTATAAATATTCATCAGCTCTGGTAAGAACAACAGATGTCAGCTCTGTGTAGAATCCACCCAGTACACATATTGCCTCATGGGCTGGATGCAGCCTGTACTTGAGCAAATGATGGGAAACGTGGGAGTATTTTAGATGAGCAAAACTACAAATGAAAGGGTAGAAGTTTGGGGCTCTTGTGTGAGGTCATAAATCAGACACACAATGACCTGCATCAACTTCTTTGATTATTGTTAAAACGACTATACCAGTCCTGAATAATGCAGCAGAGGTGAATTCATATAGAAGACTTCATTGTTTTAACATACACACACATATAATGTTATATTGTTATATATATGTATATGACATTATATAAGTATATTGTGTATATATAATATATATACATTGTATAATGTATACCACGTTGTTTAAAAATAAAGGGAAAACAGGCATTTCCACTGAAACTATCCAGAGTTGTTGCAGTGTGGTTGTAAAATCCCAGCAGCCTGTGACATGCACATTTTCTCCAAAGTGTGCTTTATCCCTGGGGAGCAGGGGAGCAAGAAATATAAAACATTCTAGCAAGAGACAAAAATCAATATTAAATGTCTGCCCTATCAGCACTCGTGCAGTTGGAAAGATGTGCCTGAGAAATGGTGCGGTATGCAGTAGGAGTCAGGTTCTCTTTTCAGCTCTGAGGCAACTTGATGGGTGGGGTTTGAGTCAACAATTTCTGATTCCTGTACCTCTACTTCTATGGCAGGTGTAGACTTTTCACACTGAAAATGTCTTTTGTAATGCAGTATCACCTGAACTGGCTGGAACTACTCTTCTGATTGCTTGTGTATCTGAGTTATAAACCACTTCCAGTGCTTAATCTTACAGCTGCTTAGTTGTGTAATGATTTGTGTTTCTACAGATGGGCAGGAAATATTGAAGCACTTGCCTAAAGTCACGTGAGGATGGGGTGGTAGAGGGACTTGTATGTACAATTTGGTTTCAAACCACTGCATCATCCTTCTACATATTCCTGATATTTTTTGAGTATACTAATATATTTGACCAAATATCTGATAGCTGGGCCCATGTTTTTTACTTTTCCTGGTGAGCAAGGTGCAAACTTTCCTTCAGCTTGTGAATACCATTACCACCATCCAAGCTTTTATTAGTTCAAGATCAAACTGCTGGAAAATACTCAACATGAGGCCAATTATGTTCCTGGTTTTGAATTAAAGTAAGGTATACTTGCACTTAAAGTTATTAATAGAGACTTGAAGCTGTGCAGTGGAATTAATTTAGGATTTACTTGACTGTGACTGAACTAAAAGAAACAAAAAAGCATTAATTTATATGCATAAGTAGTTAATTGCTGAAATGAATAGGCATCAGTCACTCTAATACCATACCATGCAACAAATGTTGTAATTTCTGATCTATTTTCTTCCTTAGTTAGCTGAATGTCTGTTTTATTCTGTAATCCTTCTCAGTTTTGAATTAAAGGTGACTTTTTAGAGTCGAAGGTGGGAAATTATAACACTTCTTGATTTTTTTCCAACCTGATGAAGGCCAATGAAACAAACAAAAAAACTTCCTCAGACTGTTTTTAATGCTCATGGTTTCATTTTGTGAATTTACACATGTGAAAGATTAGCTGAAGACAATATGAATTGATTTTGATTTCTGAAAAAAGTTCATAGTCTAAGACTTAGAGGTGATGTCTGAGATCTCTAGAGCCTGGTGTGGTAGTAGAATGAAAGGAGTGCTCAAAAAGTTGGAAAAGAATCTTTTTTTGTCCCACTCCCCCCTTGATGTCCTTTACTCAAGAAACCTGTTTTCAAAAGCCTAATAGTCATATATCACTGCTGCTGAAGAAAATGTACCAGAACAAGAGGACACAGTCTCAGGCTGCGCCAGGGGAGGTTCAGGTTGGATGTTAGGAAGAAGTTCTATACAGAGAGAGTGATTGCCCATTGGAATGGGCTGCCCGGGGAGGTGGTGGAGTCGCCGTCATTGAAGGTGTTCAGAAGGAGACTTGACAGGATGCTTGGTGCCATGGGTTAGCTGTTTGGGTGGGTTGGATTGGTTGATGGGTTGGACGCGATGATCTTGAAAGTCTCTTCCAACCTGGTTTGGTTTATTCTAATGTACTTCTGCCAGCAGTACCCTTCTATCAGTAGGGTTTTGTGTGAGAAAAACCTTCTTAGCTACAACCCCAGGCTCCACAAGAGTCAGACATGTCATGTTTTAGAGGACAGGAATACAACACCTGTGATATCCTTGTTGCAAAGAGGAAATGGTAGTGTCTGAGAGGGATGACATTTTAAACACTGGAATTGCCAGGGGTTGTGGCGAGCTGCAATTCGTCTCGGAGTAAGTGGTGACCTTGTGGTGCTGAATTCTCATCAAAAAGGGAGAAAAAGCACGTGGAGAACCTAAACCCAAGTGTGATGAACAAAATAAGCAAAAAAAAACATTTGAGTGTGATATTAAAAACACCCAAGGAGAATGAGTGCTGTAGTAATAAGGTGACACTGAACTTGGCTTCGCCACTCACTGTTTGTCAGGGCTCTGGTACTAAATGACTTCTGCGTGGTTGTTCAAGGGACTGCTGCTTAAAGCATCTTAATTTTACCCAGCTGATCTTTTCTTTAATAAATCTGAAGTGTATCATCCCATTTCCTACTCATGAAACACAAAAACTGGCAAAATTTTGCCAGTTGTTGTGCTTTCTCATTTGCCTTACTGAAAATCCATCTGAAATCCCCTAGTCTAATGCCTCGCTTAGTGATTTCTTTCTTATGGAAGTCTAATTTACAATTAAATTGAATTAAAGAAGTTTTTCTAGTCATTCAGGGCAATAAACACCATTACAGAAGGAAGTGGGGGGGGGAACAGAGTAGAAATTACATGGACAATAAAATATCCTCATAGCTAAAAATAAATGCTTAATCTTAGCTTTGCAAAAACAAAACAATTCATCAAACTGATGTATTTCAAACCCAGACAGACTTCAGGACAATAATATAGTCAAGTTTTAGTGAAATGTGGTTTGACTGAAATGTAGATAATTACAGACTGTCTCAACATTTTTCTAGTTGTTTTGGGGAGCTGGCCTCAGCTGAGTGACTGCAAGGAAAAACATGAACTCAAACTAAGCTTTCTTTAAGGAATATATTTCTTTCAAAATGATGAAGTACAGAGGAAACATCAGGAAGTTTTAAAGCAGGGGAGAGACACAGACAGCAGCAGCAGGCTGAGGGGGAAAATTACTGCATGTTCCCTGTCCTAGTTTCATAGTTTCATTCAGGGTTGGAAGGGACCACAAGGATCATCTAGTTCCAACCCCCCTGCCATGGGCAGGGACACCCCACACTACATCAGGCTGGCCAGAGCCTCATCCAGCCTGCTCTTAAACACCCCCAGGGATGGGGCCTTGACCACCTCCCTGGACAACACATTCCAGGGTTTCACCACTCTCATGGTGAAGAACCTCCTCCTCACATCTAGCCTGAATCTCCCCACCTCCAGCTTCATTCCATTCCCCCTAGTCCTATCACTACCTGAGATCCTGAGAAGTCCTTCCTCAGCCTTCCTGTAGACCCCCTTCAGATACTGGAAGGCCACAATTAGGTCACCTCGGAGCCTTCTCTAATATATTGGTTTGAATGTTTTCAATACTGTGTTGAATTCTTACTTAAACTTGTGGATCAGCTTAGAGATCCCAGTCTTTCAAATCCTCTGTTCAGGGGCATGCACTTGGGAATGATGACTTGTGGGAGCACGATTGAAGTTGACATAAGTCTGTGTGGAAGGTAGTTTTGCTAAGCTCAGTCTTGTCCATCATGAAAGTATTGATTAGCAGGAAATACAAGATGGCCCTGCACTGGTAAAAATTGTGGGTAGAGACCCCAGGTGCAGGTCACTGATGGACAATTCTGTTTCTCAAACATTTAATTAACTCTAAATCCCAGGTGATCCAGGACAGAATTTGCTTTCCAATTTCCAAGCAGTTTAACAATGCTTTGCAAGGTTATGTATTCTCATTTTAGCATCCAAATCCTAAAGCTGCTATCTTCAGAATTACCATCTTTGTTTGCTGAAGACTAGAGTCTGCTGCTTACAGCTCTGAGATCTGGATTTGAATTGCTCTCCAGCAATTACTAGGGAGGTGGTTGCTATAGCTGCGCTAATGAAAGGAGCAACCATGTTTCCTTGAAGGCAGTGTAAGCAAGCATAAATAAACAAATGCCTAAGTGTATTATAAGTGATGTTAATGGCATAAATAAGGTTTTACTGCAACAGGGAAAATAAGATTTCAACCCTTTTCAGTGCCTTGATACACATCAAATTTCCCCCTTCCTGCTCAGTGTTTAACTTGGGCTGATCCACCTTTTTCCTTGGGCAGATATTTAAAGTATTGTTACTCTTACAGAATTTTCTTCTTCATCATGATGTGCATCACATTTTAATTGCATTTGCTTGTATTACCAGATTCTTCCAGGGACAATGTGTCTCCACACTTTTCCCTGTTAGGCCAAAAAGGGGTGCATAGATGGAGGCTTATGACCAAAGCCAGAAATGTGAGAGTTTCAATCTTAAAAGAAATCCTGCTAAGTTGCACTGAACTTTGTCAGCTCTGGTTCACCGAGTTTAGCTGTGAGTGTGATTCTCTCTTCTGACAAGCCACTGTAAAAACTGTATCACACATTGTCATGTTTGTGTTTCAGTGGCTCTGCAACAGTGTTGTTCAGGATGTTTTGGGGGTTTTAAAAAACCCCCAAGACCTACCAATGAACCTGAGGTCTCCTGTGCTCAGTCTCATGCATCACCAACAATAATGACATTTCTGAGATATGAAATCTCTCACCCACATAGCAAACCCCGTCAGTGTCTGGGGTAGACTGTGGTGTTAGATTTTCACAAAGCAGGGGCAAATCTGTTCTACCACCAAGCTACAATGAAATCTCCCCAAACAAACTTATGCAACATCTATGAAATAGTCTCACAATATTAGCATTATGCATTGTATTAAGGTGGCAAAGTTTGGGGGTGGTGGTGATCCTGTTAGCTCATCATAGAAAAAGCTTCTATCACTCTAACAGAGTATGGGAATCATCCTGCAGAGTGATCACTGTGACAATGTTATACTTGTTTTAGTATGTAGCTGTAAGCAGACAGTATTACTTGCCTGAATTATTTAGTACCCTACTAATAGATCTTAACCTTTCTAGAAAATGCTGGGCAGTTTTTGCTAATGGCTGTGTAATGCTAACTTGTTGTCCTCCTACTTGGTTAGGGTGGAGGTATGTTTCCTTTTTGGAGAAACTGGGTGTTGGAGGCTATTGGGCCAAGATGGAGCAGGTTTTAAAAGCAAACCTCATCTTTAAGTACTAAATACATTTGATGTTTTAAGAGAAGTAGTAAATACCACATGATAGAACACGTTGAAAACACTGCCATTGCTTTTCTTATCTGGTTTCTGATTTATCAGTCTACAAATTTTTCCCTTTTCTTATCTCCTCTATTTTGCAGTTAACTTTGACCACTTTCAAATACTGCGGGCCATTGGGAAAGGGAGCTTTGGAAAGGTAAGAATCAATTTATTCTTAGCAATTACAAATCTAAGAGAGAACTCCTTTCTGGTGTGACTTGATCAGGCTAGGATAAAGAAGCAAAGGTTTTGTGGCTCTTTCCTTAAAGATGTCTGATTATCAGTATGACCTGGCTGACTATTCATTGAGATCAAAGGTTTTGTGGCTCTTTCCTTAAAGATGTCTGATTATCAGTATGACCTGGCTGACTATTCATTGAGATATTTCTAGTACAATCCATGAAGTAAATTTGAGTAAAAATAATTATCATAATCTAGAAATGATAAGAATTTAACCCCCCCCAAAACAAAAGCAAAGGTAAGAGCAGATGATGTTTTTAGGCAGTCCATTAGAGTGATCTTGTTCTTACATCTGTGGATTTATTCATGTCTTTAAGTGTAGTATTTTAAAAGCACTTTACATAGGCTCAATGCACTTGGGACTGTATAAACCACCATACACTGTAATTATGATCACTGAGTAAATGTTTGTTCAATTCAACAGGCTTTTGCTGAAATGGAGAAGATTAACGGTTTATTTACACATGAGTAGATGACCTTTCTTTCCTGTAATAAAGACTATGACAAGGTTTTAAATTCCAATACAGGGCCATGCAGTCAGAGAAAATCATATTATGAAAATATTAGAAACAATTACACACAGGAATACATTCAAAGGGGAAATCTAACTTCAGTGACTGATCAAGCAATAGCTGTCTAGGTCTTGATTTGAATAATTCTTGAGCATATGCCAACTGAGTGCTAGTCAGCTACTCCTGTAGCTATGCATTAAGTACATACACACAGGATTTTGCTGGCTCTTGGTCTTCCACACAGAAAAAATTGCTTTCCTCTTAAAGGAGCCTGAAATACTTCCCTTAGAATGGCATGGTCCTTATTTGGTTCAGTAGTTTCCAAGAGAAACCTTCTTTGAAGTAAATAGGAGAATATGCTGCTAGTGCAAAGTGGTTTCAGGAATCTCTTAAATTCAGAGCAGCTGGATATCTGTGGCTGTTTGTAATCACAATACACTGACAGAATATCATGTAAAAGTAAACAGGGGTTCAGGAGTGCAAGTTAGGTACAGCATTAGCAGTTAAAGATATATCCAAATCACCATGGCTGTCATAAAGATCATCTACATCTCTCTTCAAAGCTTCCTCGTTCACAGCTCTATTGTTGCTGTCTTTTCAAAGGGGCCTTCACTCTTCCACATCATGCAGGAAAATACAACAAGCCTTTTGAAGGCTTGTTGGATGATGTTTGATCTGTTCTTCAAGGCATTCAGGAAACTAGCAAATGTTTCTAGGACCTTCCTAGAAACGTCTAATTTTCTTACAGGTTACAATGGCTGCAATATGCTTGTGAACCTGCTTTGGGGATATGCATGAGTGAGAATAGCATTTCAGAGCCCTGAGAGAACATGTGTAATGCAAGAAGTGTCTCATGAATAAGTCCTCTCTAAACTTGACAGCTGCAAAATAAGGATTTAAATGCAATGGAGTAAGTCCTCCTCTCCTGGGGGTAACAGGCTTATTTTTCCCAAATGAATGCAAGCTTCTGATCAACCATCTTGTTCTTCCTTCCACAGACAAGGAATGAAAGGAATACATTTTTAAATGACCTATTACACCATAGCCGAAAGCACAACATAGTAAATCAGTCACCATTTCCAGTTTCTTTCTCTGTGAGTCAGCCTTGCCCTTATCATTAATTTAGAAGCCTTGCTGTTGGCAACTTTCCCCATTACTGTCCTTCTGGAAGTACCAGGCAGCAGAAAACATCAACAAATGACACAAGACATCTCCACTGACTTGCTCTTTACTCTTCAGGGTCTATTGTGCTCGAGCATCCTGCAATGTGTAACACTGTGTTCAGCACCATGCCTTCCTCAAGCTGCCTTCTTCCTTTATGTCCTGTGGTATTTTTTGTTTTGAGAGCAGTAGGATGTTTTAAGACATGCTCTACTCTTTTATTTTGTTGCTGTTGGTACAATTGCTCTCTCTCCCAATATTCCTTAAATTGCTGTGGTTGCTACAGCAACCTTAGGCCTCTGCAGGTGGTATCTGATGTGACAAGACCCCACAGAGCTCAGCTTTGTCTTGTGCAGAGGGCTCAAGGTGATCCTCAGCACCCTAAAACACCTTCAGGGTAGTTATGCTCAGCATGTTCTAGTTGTTGGTGTTTCCACATACATTTGAAGTGGGCCGTGTCACAAATTCTGTCCAATATTTGCCTTCTAAGTCGGTTCAGAAGTAGACAAAATACTCAAATCAAGAATGTTGAATACTGATGTCCTAAGGTATCATGTCGCAGCTATCTTTATACGTGATCTCTCATGTTTAATGTGGCTAAATTCTCCTCCCCCCTCCATTTTCTTATTTGTAGAGCCATACTTTTATCAAAGAAAATTATGTCTTTGAAGACCATCCTATAAGTACAAAACTTACTAGAGTGAAATAAAGAATTATCATTTCTTTACTGCAACAGTAACCATAAATTTGTGAGCTTACTGCTGCAAAATAATTAGCATTCAGGTGAAACAACTAGTTTTCAAGGGTGTTATGCTGCTAATTTTCTTCAAGTTCTCTGTGGGAACAGGTATATTGAAAAAATCTGATCTGCTTAAATCATACAAATTACTATTTCAATATGCAAACTCTTCTGTTTCTTGAAGATGCTGAAACACAGAACTTAATTATGATTAATTTGGCTGTATAAAACAGTGACTTCTGATGAAATAACTGAAGCTATACTCATGTCAAAACATATAGGAGCCCAGAATCGTGGCTGCACTGATAAAGAGGATTGAGCCTTGTGTTTGTGATGCAGTAATAAAGATGTGCGTATTGACCTGCGGGAATGACTGCGCTCACCTAGGCAGGAGGCAGTGATTTCTCTGACTAATGACCCAGCAACTGGAGTGTATTCCTGACAGCTTCTGAATGTTATGCCACTCTTCTGGGTCTCCATTTCTTCATATACCAGGGTGGGGGTGTTCTTTTGTTAATTTATTAATTGCACTCTATTACAAAGAATCCAGCACAGCTGTGATGGGGGCTGTCTGATGCTGTTCCTAGGTTATAGTTATCCAGCTGTGGGTTGTTAAGAGATCATAAAAGGCTCCTTCTATTCAAAGTCACAGCTGAGTTTCCCTTCTGTAGCTGTCAAAATTTTTCTTTTACTTTGCTGCCAATTAGGTGTGCATTGTACAGAAGAGAGACACCAAGAAAATGTATGCCATGAAATATATGAATAAACAGAAGTGCATCGAGAGGGATGAAGTTCGAAATGTTTTTCGGGAGCTACAGATAATGCAAGGCCTGGAGCATCCCTTCCTTGTCAATCTATGGTAAGCAAGCCTATAAAATTCTATCAAGGTTCTTTTGTTTTGATGGCTTGTGGTTTCTCTTTCTCCTGATTGCTGAATTAATTCAGGCTATGGAAGGCTGGGAAGCTGAAAAGTATGGAAAAGCTGTGCTGATCTCTTTATTTATGCTTTCAAATAGGGCTTTATTTTTCATTAATACTTTAAAGGTGCTGTTTTGCATTGCAATATTTAAGCATCACATTCATCTTTTAAATTCTTCTTTGGCTTCTCTCCAGCTTGTCATAGCAGTGTGCAGAGATGTATTGTTCTGTCCAGCTTCATCATAATTTCATTTGACTAAACATTTGTTAGAAAGCTGTAAATATCAAACACCAAATTTCAATTAGATTTTTTCCTAGCTGGCTTGGAAAAAATTCAGAAGTCCATTAGACTTAAACAGTGGCTGATAAGGAACAATAGAAAAGCATCTTTTTGCCACCTGGAATTTCTCTTATCTCCCTGTGCTAGCTGCTGGAATGCCTTGGTCACAAGTGAGTGTAAGAAAATGTTGGTCAAGTAATGGCAAGCTTCAACTACCCAACAGAAAATGTTTACAGGGGTTATGTAGTGATAGTAGAAATGAGATGCAGACTTTTCCTCTCTTCTCTACAAATTATATCATTTAATATATTAAAAAAAAAAAGAAAAGAAACAAACCATTATGACATGAAAAATATTTAGCTTGTGAATAGCTCAACTGGCTGCAGATGGTCACAGTACAAACTTTGTTTTGTGAGTTTTAGCTGTCTTGCTGAAGGTCAATGCCTAACCTAGAATCTTTTGCTCACTCTTGACCTGTGTACAGGTGAAATTTTTTTTGCTTGCCAGCTTAGGACCTTGCATGAATTAAAAGCCAAATTATGATCTGATATGAGTTAACACAGTTTCGACTTAAACTAACACAGCTTTTGATCCCCAAATTCATTCAAAAGGGACCTAATCATATGTGTCTCCCAAGTGCTCTACACTCAACATAAATGAACATACTCGAGTCAAGCTAATATCCTGTTAGAGGCTTAAAGGAAAATATCTAAACATGGTGACAGCAATACCAAACGTTTCCAGTACATCTTCCAGGGTTCCAGCAATTCATAATCTGGGGATTTCTTCACTAAAGAAGTGGTATCTCTGTGCTTAAGAGCCTGTGGATTTCTCTTTCATGCATTAGCCTAATCTCTTTTGAACTCATACAAATCTTTCTTCTTTATTAAGGTGGAAAAGCTTTCCATTCTGTAACTAATAGTGTGCAGAAACAGTCATAGGTTAATGGGATCTTCCAGATCTTCAACATAACAAGGTGGAAGGACTAAAGATCAAATACTTATTGTGAAACAAATTGTGCTAGCTTCCAATTACTGAAATATAATCAGCTAACACTTTTTTTATATGCTGAAGATTAAACCTGAAATAAGCAGCACCTAAAAATCATAGAATGGAAGGGACCTCCAAAGGTCACCTCATCTAGTCCGACCCCCTTACAGTGAGCATGTGTTGGGAGGGACAATGATTTTCCTTATAAGTAATTGATTTTATTTTTCTCATCCTTCTGAGATACTGTCACAAGATCTCCAGACTAAAATGTTATGCTATATGTGTATAAAAGAAATGTAGAAAATGAAAGAGAAATTTAGTAGTCTAGAATTAATAAAACATTTCAGGGGAGAAGGGCATTATTGAAGATGCTGCATCACACATCTTGTGGTCTATATTTAATGTCTCTGGCACTGGTTGTAGCTGACCATAGTCTATATAGGATGCTAATTAGGTAGAAGGACAAGATCTAGCTTTGAAAAGTACACACAGAGGAGACCTGCCCACCAGTGAGATCACATAATAAATGACAGATCACTTCCTATGGATGGGACCTGAAGTGTATCACTTGTGACCCAGCTCAGGAGCCAGCAGTCCCATCTCCTTGTCACCAAGGTGAGCTTTCCAGTGTAGGGTATGTGACAAAAGAACATGGAGTAGTCTGAAACATGAACTTGTGAAGGAACAGCTAAGTTAGCAGGTGAAACGGCACTCAGGAACATTACCAGGTGCTGCATGAAGCAGTTGAACTGGCCTTTAGCACATGTCTATTGTGTGAGCCAGCCCTTTCCTAAACAGTTCCTGGGATAAATTCAGAGTCATGGTGTTCCAAGGATGGATGTGGCATCGCCAGTGCCCTTCATCAGTAAGGATTTCAGACTGCTCCCTGCCAGTTGGCTTAAGTGCTTGGAAATGCTCTCCAGTGTGTTTCATCTACTACCATAAGCAAAACAGTCAAATCAGAGCAGGAGACTCTGTCTAGGGCCTTAAATCCTTCCTGTTGAAGGCTTGCAGCTGTGCAGTCAGACTATGGATCTATGAGACTCTGCTGAGATGCAGGGACTTGGACATGCACAATTAGAACTGTAGAAAGCTTTCAGGAAACAATTTAATGGACACTTGGCACATTGGCACATAGGATGGTAAACCTCCCCACAGTTCCTTGACCCAAAAGGAATGCCAAGCAAGCATGTTAATCTTCCTTTGAGGAGTTACATTATCAAAGAGAAAAGTTGGCAATTCAAGAAGCAAACACGAAGACTGGAAAGCCCTTCAGTTATCATGTATAACTGCCCAAAGAAGTAATGAGTTATGGGAAAGCAATCTGTCATCAGTTAAACTCCTGTGGGGGGAAAAAATAAAAGGAGAGGAAAGAAGGTAAACCTTCTGTAGTAGGTAATTCTGTTGGCATCCCTCAGTAACTCCAGTGCACACAAGAATACAGAACAGCTAATATAAAACTAAGGTAGTATCCTAACTCCGACAGAGCTATATTAAAAAGCTTTTTGAGGCTCATGCATCTTCTCTGAGCTTTATGAAATTTAGCTTTGCAATCTCAATTTATAAATCATAGTGTTTGAGGAATGAACTGTCTTTTATAACGTCTGACACAGAAAAGAATCATTCTTCTGTAAATGCTCATAATAGCTTGGAGGATAACAACATTTTTTCAGCAAGGGTTTGGCCTTGATTTATAACCTCCATTTTAGAAATGAAATTGAATAAATGCTTAAATATATGTGGGCCTTGTAGCCAGTCACATCACTGTTAGAGGCATTTCTGGTGCTAGAGATTCCTTCTCAAAATGAGAAGCAGTCCTGTATTTTTTTACCTGACTTTTTTTTTGATGTGCATTTCAAGCATAGATGAATGAGCTGTCGAGATGTCAGCTCCTAGCGTGGTCCCACCTGGAAACTAAACCACACCCTGTCTAAGAGCCAGCATTTTATCCATGTTTATACTTCTCCAAAAAATCTGAGTGTCCCCCAGGCAAGATAAGTATTGCTCCTGAAAGGATCCATATTTAAAACCTTTTTTTTCACAACACACACTAAGACAGTCAAGAGACAGGTTCCTCCAGGTGTACCAGACTTGCCATTACACAACTTCTCCTCAACCACAAGAAGACCCACTAGCTGCTCTAAAAATAATTCAGTTGATCCTAAAAGACAGAATTATTTGTCAAGTAATCACATATCAGACTGACTTCTCTGCTGATGTGGAACAGAAGGATCTGAAAAAAATGTGGCCCATTCCTCCCAACTCTTGAACATTGGAGTGGTTTTATTTTCAATAGCTTTGCTTAAAGTTGTTCTATCCTTTTAAAGTTGTCAGAACACTTTCAAAGGCAGCCGAGGGAGAAGGATAAAGATTTACTTTTGTAAGCTAATAGGTCATTTTCATAGTATAGACAGGACAATATGGTTGATATATTTAACAACCCGCAGAGAAGTGGTAGCTGCATTCTCAAAGTGGCTTTGTATTTTGAAGTGTTTTTTTCTTTCTGCTGGTTAATCTATGGAAAATGTACATACTTCATAAGACAGATCTACACAAGTATATTGCTGCTACTAGACAGAGCAAGGTCAGGTTTCAAATCCAGTGAAAACTGGAACAAGTGAAGAACACACATCATAGCAAAAATGTTCGTGCATTTCAGAATTCACCCAATTCCCCAGTCTGTCCTCAAAATAAAGGAGAGGGGGGAAAAAAACCCCAGAATGCTGCAGAGAGGAAATCATTTGCTCAGGCTCAAGTGTTGGATGGGCTATTTAATGTACAGAAATAATTGGAAATCATCTCTTCCCTGTGGAAGGGCCCTTTGAGGAACAGGCTGGAAGAAACATCACCTTGGGCTGCCCCACAGTATGGCTCTGTTCCTCAGGCCTCAATTACCTATCAGAGATGACAAGTACCAAGAAGAGGTGGTTTAAGTCACTCTTAATTGAATTTCTTTAGTAGCTGAAGTATGGTGGCTGTGGAACTTGCCTGGACATAGTAGGTCTGATCTAGAGTGAAAACAGTTTTTAGAGATGAAAAACTTCCTTTCTGATTTCTAATATGGTCAAATTTCTGAGCTTTGTGAGTCTCCATACCAAAAGCTGTGAATGAACTGTGTGGTACAACGGAAAAGTGATATTGCAGAAAAAGAGCATGGAGTTTGTAGTGTTACCTCTTAGGACACAGGTCAGATGTTTGCAGCTAGCCTGACTGCCTCTTCAGCAGTAAGGAAAAGGAAAGCCAAGCTGTAACTGTGTCTATCCTAACAGTATGTGGATCCCCCAAATGTTGTGAGCCAATGGATCCTAACAAACATTGTTTTCCTGGAGAGGAATGAAGGTGCTGAATGCTCTTAGCTCTCTTGCTATACCCAGCTGCTCTAAGCCTAGTTTATGGGAAGAAAGATGATGATATTGCACTCTATGCCAGTGATTTAAAACTAGGTATTCTTCCTGGACTCAGGAACCAAATCATTCATACTGCTAAATATTTTTAGACCCTCTCCTAGCCTAGCTGTGAGTTGGGGCACAAACCATCCTGGAGAAGCTCTTGGCACAGCCAGACTTCTCTCAGTAGGCATTTTGTTTGCCATCACCCTGGGTTTTAAGCTGACAGTTTAATAGTCCAAGCAGGGACTTTTCTGAGCCATTTGGTCTCAGTGTTGGTGAGCAGCCTTTGGTGTTTATTGGTATGACATTCATTTCTTAATACTTCTGTGAATTTAGCTGAGGTCATGAACCCCAGGACACATAATGCTGGGCCATTCTATATATCTGATAGGCTCTGAAATTTCATTCTGGGCAAGAAGAGATTGTAAATCAAGGGAGAAAGATATATTTAGTGTCTTGCACAGAGCTTAGATGGATGATCCTTTTTTTTGGCTATAGAAAGAAGCAAAGGGTGAGTACTTTCCTCAAATAGCTAGAGCAATTCATCACTGCATTAATGTAAATCTGGAATAGGTAAAGATATAGAAGTTTTCTGTCTATGGCTGGGGGAAAAAAAAAAGTTTGTTCTCCAGAGCCTTAGATGAGATAATGATAGAGGAAAAAGGGCAGGAAAAGAGGATGAGGCAGCAGGAAATGTAGGATAATTGGGAGCTGAGAATATAGGAAAGATTTGTCTTGAGTTGTAAATATTCAGGGTAGTATTTCTGGATACAGAAAATTACATTGGACTCAACGTAGCCCATTGGTAACCTCTGAATCCCTGGGCTAAATTAATGTTAGCTATAACATCTTCACTGACTGAAGAATGCAGGACACAACAGTTATTTATTTTTGTGCTGATCTTAATGCCTCATGATAGTAACTGCCAGTATTGGAACACTGTCTCAAGTCTGCCTATAGTGAATTTTGTTCTGGTGACTAATTGTTTCCTGTGAGAAATTGCTTTCACCTTGAAATACATATTTCTTTGGACTTTAATATGCTCCTCATAAAAGCAGGACTTGCCCTTCAGCATAGTTGCTTTGATCTTTTTTGCATTAAAAACTGCTGCAATAGATATTTCATCTCGTGTGAGCTTTATTGCATCCTGGGACCTTTCTTAAGAGTCTGTCTTCTGCATCATTCTTACAGAGAGACTCTATTTGCTGACTCATGACAAACTTTTCTCACACAAAGCTTTCACTGCATAAATATCAAATAAATATCAAACTGCTGGGGAAAAAAAATCCCTTTCATTTCAAGAAAATTCAGTTGCAGTCAAGTTCCTCTTACGAGTTTCTGTTTATTGCCTCAATCTACCTTCACAGGGGGAGAGCTATCCAAGGCAGACCCTCATGAGCCTAGATTTAACCTTGGCTGTGTCTCAGGTCTGTGGTGTAGATAGTCACAATAATCCTGTAGGACATTTCTGGTAGGGATGACTACTCATTTTTGGACAGAAGCAGAGCTCCAGCACAGTGGCAGGGGTATTCACAGGAGAGCTTGCAGCGAAGCAGGATTTCAGTGCTCTTAGCGTAATGAGATGGGAAAGAAAAGCACCCAAACCTTAGACATTGCTTCAGGCTCTTCAAATGCCAATTTAGGCAAGCAGTGCCTTTTCTTTTTAAATCATTCTCTGCTTTAGAGGTTATGAATGCCAAACATGATACCGGAGTGTGCAATTATACTGATAACCAAGGTCCTGTAGGTAGAGTAGTGCCCATAATCAGTTTCAGAGTAATGAGTTTGTCGTGCACATCTGCTGTTTTCAAGCAGGATCAATTCTTACTTGTTGTATGGAAACTGGGACTGCAATTAGTCTTTACTAAAAGCTCTCCTAAAGGTAGACAATACAACATGCAGCTGAGCACTGCATTGACAAAGCCTAGCCACCACAGTTGTTAAGACAGCCATCAGATTGCAAACCTATCTTGGATGCTCTTCTAAAATTGTCCATAGACCTCCAGAATTAATTCAAAACAGGAGATCTCCACAGAAGGAAAATAAGAGCTTAAGAATTTCTCTGCAAAACTTTGTTACTGAACAGATCTTACAAATCTACACCTAGTCTGAAAATGCTGAAGTCTTGGAGACTATTGGTGGTGTAATATGGCTTGGATATGATTCATAGTTTGCTTTAGAATGTATTTGAGGTTTTAGTGTGGATACATCTAGTTCAAATATGATAAAAGTGTGATTTGCTACTGGACTGGGCTTCCCAGGGAGGTGGTGGAGTCGCCATCACTGGGGGTGTTTAGGAGGAGACTAGATGGGGGGCTTGGTGCCGTGGTTTAGTTGATTAGATGGTGTTAGATGAGAAGTTGGACTCAATGATCTCAAACATCTCTTCCAACCTAAAACACACGTTAATTCCTTTTATTTAGGACAGAACCATGGAACTAGCAAGGACTATCAAAACAGCGATAACTGAAGAAATATCTGTATGCTTCAGGCAAGATGTCCTCTGTCTGAGTTAGATCTTTCCTTTTTATTCCTGTTAGAGTACCAAGTTTATTTTTCACGTGGCCAGGTATTGAAAGTGTGGGGATATTTTTGTCTGAATGTTCAAAAAGAGAGAACAAAAGGAAAAAGTCTGACCATGGAGGTACAAAAAGTGTAAATAAATCATAACAAAAATCCTGGGCACAAAACAATGTACATTTCACATTGTAAGAATTGTATCAAATGGATTGGATTGGATTGAAAATGGCAAGCGGTGGGGCTGAGCTAAAGCTTGGAAGGAAGCTCCGTAATGCTTTTTTGTTTTAATATCGCCTGCTTAGGAGAACTTTTTGTCTTGGCTCATTAAAATTTATCAGAGCTTTTATTATCTTAGAAGCTGGCTACAGATTTTTACAGCATAAGTGTGCTCTTAATTCCATTTTATTGAACTAAAAGAAGGTTTATTTGACTTATAAAGTGCAACAAGAAGTTTCAGAAGATGTGTAAGCAAGAAGATTTCAGGAAATGATTGGTGGTATCCTGTTACCAAACTAATGATGGTTTTGCAGTGTAAAGCTCTCCTTAGAAGAAATTAACTCTCACATTTCATGAATGCACACCACAAAAAGGAGGATTTGATGTGCCTTTCCAGCTGATGCTGTACTTCTTACAAATGGTATTATAATTAATGAAAAGCCATGTGCTGTGGAGAAGACTATTTAAATTCCTCTGTGAAACAGTTACAGCTAGGAGAAGAATGACTTCTGCCTGTCAAATTCTCTCTAAATTCCTGAACTAGAACTCCAAGGTGTAGAGGTTAAATCCCACTGTGGTGGGATTGAATCCTGTTGGCAAACAAGCAAAATGAAACAGACCAGAAACTAACCTGTAGCTTCAACAGGCTCATCAGCAGATGGCTTAGGAGAAGGATGACAGAAAATAAGGATGCAGAGAGAAGTGATAATGAACATGGTGAGGCATGTGAACTGTGGAATGAAAGGAGAAAGTTTTCCACTTTCAGTGGATGCAAAATCTAACCTAATCAGGAAATGTATTTAATTTTCCTTTGAGCCCTTAAGCACCTCTCTACTCCTAGTCAAGCATGTCAGGCCTTTTTCTGCTCAGCAAGGTCTGTCACTCACTTGTGACATACAGAGCAATGCTTGCTCAGACTCAGTCTCCTGGGTTTCATCTCCTCTTCCTCTCAGTCCCACTCCTCTATGGACTCATCTGGCAGTCCATTTCCCTGTATGAAGGTGGTTGATGTCTGGTGAATTCTTACAATGGTTTGGTTTATTGCCATGAAATATGGCTGGATAAGCACAATAGGTTTTAAAGATATCTGTTCCCCCCCCCCCCCCCTTTTTTTTTTTCTTTCTTTTTTTTCTCTATAAATAATTCAAGAGCATCTTATGACCTTTCTGAGAGTGTCTTGACACAACAGCTTCAGGGTGCCCCATCATTAAATGCTGAGTAGCCTGTGGTTCCTTCTTTTTGCTGTCAACTTGGTGCAATTGATGCCACACACAGTTTAACCGCATAACTAGTGACAATGGCTGATACTCCAGCTCAGAAGAAACAGTATCATCAATTAGTGTTATCACAACTTCTGACAAGTATAGTCTGTTTTATGACATCCTGTATTAATTATTCTCTACCTAGTCTAATGAACAGCTTCCTTTCACATTCTAGGAAGTTGGTTTTAGAATAGAATAAACCAGGTTGGAAGAGACCTTCAAGATCATCGCGTCCAACCTATCATCCAACACCACCTAATCAACTAACCCATGTAACCAAGCACCCTGTCAAGTCTCCTCCTGAACACCTCCAGTGACGGCAACTCCACCACCTCCCCGGGCAGTCCATTCCAATGGGCAATCACTCTCTCTGTGTAAAACTTCCTCCTGACCTCCAGCCTGAACCTCCCCTGGCGCAGCTTGAGACTGTGTCCTCTTGTTCTGGTGCTGGCTGCCTGGGAGAAGAGACTAACCTCTGCCTGTTTACAACCCCCCTTCAGGTAGTTGTAGAGAGCAATAAGGTCACCCCTGAGTCTCCTCCTCTCCAGGCTAAGCAGCCCCAGCTCCCTCAGTCTCTCCTCATAGGGCTTGTGTTCCACGCCCCTCACTAACTTTGTTGCCCTTCTCTGGACTCGTTCCAGCAAGTCAACATTTTTTGTTCTTTTCTTGCTTTTATCTCTCTGACTCAAGAGACATTTGAAAACTTAGCATGTCACCAAGGTTCTCATGCTCTACTGCGTTGCCCATGCTTTTTCCCCAGTGAGCAGAGAAAAATGGAACCCTTCAAATAGTTGTCCAGCATCTGTTCAAGCAGGGAACTCAAGCTGAACAGCACTACCTACACCTTTAAAGGCACAAATTGTTCATAAGCTCTAGGACACAAGAAATTAAAGGTGCTGTCAGTAGCTTCAGAGTAATGGAGCTGTCAAATGCAATTGTGCTAGGGAGCAGCACTGTGCACAGAAAAGGGCAGGAGTCATGGCTGAGGTTGCCAGCCAGGCTGACAGGGCACTGGGGTCCCATCACTGCCATGGTCAGATGGTTTAGTGGTACCTCAGCAGAAATTGCTATGCTTCCTGCTTAAACATCTATTCCCTTGTTTAATCAGTTGTGTGTGAAGAAATTCAACTTAACCTTGGAATATGTTTTGTTTTATCCATTCATAACTCCCCAAAGTGGAGAAGGTATGGTTATAGTGAAGATAAATGAGTGTCCAACGAGCATTTCTCTCCCTGAGATGAGGTTTTTGTCAGAGTTTGGAATCAGTGGTAAAGACAAAATTCTATAATTATCCATTGATTAACTTGGGGGGAAAGAAAAGTGTTACTCTTATCTACTGCTTTATATACCTGCTTGGAGAACTTGGTTAAACAAGAAAAGTTCCAATCAAACTTCCAAGACTATCACCTATGCTATCCTCTCTCCTCTTCTACAACATCTGTGAATACTGAATTTTTCATGTCAAGCTGCAGCAGGAATACAAAAGCATCAGGTGTGCTGTTGTGCTGCCTTCTAAAGACAAGTCTAGAAAAGCAAGATGTGATGGCTCCTGCTTCTTCAAACACTGAGTCTTTGGGGGAAAGCAATCAGGTCTGGAAGTACACAGACATCACAGTGCACAGTTGAATGAAAGAAGGCAGGAGATAAAGTAGTGTTAGTGAGGACTGATCCTTCTTTCTCAACTATCTCTAACATCTTCATGCTACCATCTTGACTTTTACTCTCCTGTGTCTCCTTTCAAGGAGAGGCTTTTGCTTCTAACCCATATTGGTTCTTGTTCTTATGGAGAAACTGCTAGGCTGCAGGTACTAAATGAAAGAACAGTTCAGAATGGCCTTTTCTTTAAATGTATCTCTCAAAATATGTCATCTGAGAGGGGTAGGTGGTGTGGGTTGTGTAGGGAGGTGGGAAGGGTTCTCTTCTATCCATCTTGTACTGCTGACTTATTTATCTTTATCTAGATTTAATTGCTTTTTAGAGGAATGAATTTGGTTTTGAGCAGCAATCCTTCAGCTATGCATTTGAAAACCATGCTGCACTGCTGCCATCACATTACAAATAGCTGCCCGATACTTCTGCCATATAGAAGATACATGGGATGTCAATTAGGTTCCATTGTTCCTTCGTCTTTAATTTAATGTAGGTTTCCATGACAGCAAAAAGAGACAGATCAGTCAAAGCCAATAGTTAAAACCAACAATTTGCATTCTGGTCACTAGCCTTTAAAAAATGTGATGTACATTTAAATAATGAGATTGTCTCTGAGTTTGGTCACATGTTCTACTACTGTGCCTTCGTGTAGAGCAGTCTTCCATAACAATGTAAACTATTATGGGATGCTGATCTGCAGTTCTGACTCTGTTATTTACAGAGCAGTCTATTCAAATCCAGTAAGGTTTTTTTTAATTATTCTAACTAACGCACTAATAGTAGCAATAAAAGCAGGGTAGGAGCTCTTACACCATAGTTTAACTATGTATTTGTATGAAAGTTTTGTGTTTAGTGATGGCTAGAAGTATTTAACTGAATAAACAGATTTTATTCAGTGATCCATTTTCTGTCTTCTAAATGTCTTGCTTCAATAAGAAAAAATCCCTGAATATGCAGAAACATCTTGATTCTCTAATGCTGGCCTTGATTCTCCTGTAGTATACTCTGAGGCATTGGCTCGCTGTTTCATTCAAGAGGCAAAGGTGAGAGGAGAGTGGACATGCCCAACAGTCTAGTTTGCATATATTTACACATAATTTTTAGAGAAACCTGGTTTCTTATTATTAGAAATGCTTAGGAAAAAAAGTCCTCCTTTACTGTAAACAGATGACTTAATCATTGATAGAACAGAATAAACCAGGTTGGAAGAGACCTTTGAGATCATCAAGTCAAATCTATCATTCAACACTATCTAACCAACTAAACTATGGCACCAAACACCCCATCAAGTCTCCTCTTAAACACCCCCAATGATGGCAACTCCACCACCTCCCTGGGCAGCCCATTCCAATGGGCAGTCACTCTCTCTATGAAGAATTTCTTCCTGACATCCAGTCTAAGCCTCCCTTGGCACAGCTTGAGACTGTGTCCTCTTGTTCTGGTGCTGGTTGCGTTGGAGAAGAGACCAGCCCCTGTCTACAACCTCCCTTCAGGTAGTTGTAGACAGCAATAAGGTCTCCCCTGAGCCTCCTCTTCTCCAGGCTAAGCAACCCCAGCTCCCTCAGCCTCTCCTTGTAGGGCTTTGTGCTTCAAACTCCTCACCAACTTTGTTGTACCATAGATATTTAAGACAGTTGTAGACTTCCTCATGTAGATCTTGGGAATTATGAAGTCATTGTAAATTTCCTTTTCTTTATAAGTGATGGCAGAAGAGAAACTTGGTTTTAATATTCTCTTGCTGTCACAGGAATCTGATTTAGTTCTTCAAAATATGGCAGCCTTCTGCAGGGCATTCAAGTGGTGGAAGGAGGAATTGTTTCCTTTGGGTGTTTTAAGGAAACCAAACACTGAAAACAATTGCAGTGGAAGAGAAAGAAGAAAAGCTCTTCTCCAGGACTCTTGAGACAAATGGTCTCACTGAAAGGTTTAATTGAGATACACATTATAAGCGTCCATTGAACAAGTAACAATGGACTGCAGTTAAGTGGTTACCATAATTACTTCCTTTATGGAAAAGTGCCAGGCAAAAATTGATTGATTTAAATTTTGCCTTTGACAATTAAAGGCTTCACTTAATAGGGGAAAGGTTTGCTTTGGCAAACCCTTCACTGCTGTTAATGCTTTAGGAAAGCAAAGCCCTGTCTGCTGAAGAGAACAAGGCACTTGTAAAGCCTGAGGAGATGGATATGTATGGATGAAGTATGTGAAAAAGAAAACTCTGGAAGTGGATTTGACGTATAACGATTTGATGAGAGTAAAAAGAGTCACAAATGAAAGCCCAAACTGAACCTCCTGATACAGGATGTATTGGAGAATTACAAAAATGGCCATTATAAAAATGGCTGTGTTGAATAGGAGTCTGATTACAGTGGTGACAGCCTGCATTCAGAAAGGAGAAATTACAGGAGAGTCTTAGAGACTGGTTCATTATTTGTGGGGATACTCAAAGCCCTCCCCTTTGGCTCAGTTTATTTTATAGTAATTCTGCCTCTTCCTCTGAGTGCTGCTGACATAATCTGGGTACAAGACAAACTGAAAGCAGAAATAATGATGGTGAGAAAGGTAATGGGGCTTTCTGGAAATAAGTTAAGTGTGGTGGGTTAACTCTGGCTGGATGCCAGGTACCCACCAAAGACACTATAGAGTGGAGAGAAAATATAACAAAAAATAGAGAGGGCAGAAAAAAATATAACAAAAGGTTTAGGGGGGTGACATAATGACAAGGAGATCACTCTCCAGTTATCAATATGGGCAAGGTAGACTCAATTGGAAAAATTAGTTTAATTTACCAATCAAAATCAGAGAAGGGTAATAAAGTAAGATATACCCCAGATCTTAAAAACACCTTTCCTCCACCCCTTCTTTCTTCACCATTAAAGATATTTGCATTGCCAATCTGGATAGAAAGATCTTTCTGCACTCCAGTAATCATGAACTTTCCTTTGTGACCTTGAGGAAAACATAGCTGCCTAGAGTTGTTTTGTCTTTTGAGACTGAAGTTGTACTCTCATCTAAGTTGCAGAGGTAGGATGCCCAAGTGAGGATCTTTACCAGTTCAAAGATGTTTTCCAATACTGTTTTGTGGGAGTTTTAGGACTTTCACCAGAACTCCTTCAAAATCCTTGTCAGTTGTTCTTGCTTATGATGGTATGAGCCTTCATTGCAGTGCACTACTTTAGGTGCATGTGTTGTATGCTGACTGGCTGGTAAGATCTGTACATCTTTGGGGGATGTAAATTATTATGTACAGTTATCTACAGGGCTGTAAAGTTGTGAACTGGGAGCTGCAAGGGAACGGGTACTGAGTTACAGACTAAAAGCTGTAAGGCCAGTCCACAAGCACAATGTTGAAGAACCTGGCCATGCAGCTCCATGAAGGTAAAAGCTGTTGGGGTGATTTCCCTTAGGGTAAAGGCAGAGCCACAGTACCTTTAGAGTGTGCAAATGAATGGTAATAAGTGAAAGGTGGGCAACATAATTGGAAATGGAAGGTCCTTCCTTGGATCACAGCAGTTAAACACCTAAGGCCCCACGCAGGAAATATTACTTTGGAATCAGTACCCAAGGACCCAGGTTCAGAGCAGTGAAAAGGCTTTAATCCTCATTAAGCAGTAAGCACTTTACAGTTCATACCATAGATAACTGTATCTTTGTCCTTTTAGACATCCTCTACTGATTTAAATGCCACTGTGTTCAGAAAAGTCTCCTGCTAATTGCTGGTCTTAAATATCTGCATTATACAGCTTCCAGCCACTGCATGTAAAATGATTTGATCAATATTTTATGGTGGTGGCTTCTTTAGAGGCAGAACCATAGATTCTGAGAGTTTAAATCAGAGACCCAGGACTGTCATCACTCAACAACAGTAATTACCTCATCGTAATTAGAGTTGGATACTTTGTAATAAGTGATAATGGTAGAATACAAAAATGATAACTGGAGGCTTTTATAATTAAAATTGCTAATGGTGAGTCATAAGCAGCAGCTGAAGTAGAGGAAATGAAAGATGCATCTGTGTGGCACTTTCAACAGCCAGATCTGCTTCTGCTTAAACAGGAAGCAGCCAGGTTATCAGAGCAATGTTTCTGCTTCAGGGAAGTAATAGGCAGCTTTAGAAGGAACTAGTACCTGTTCTCCCTCCAGTGAAGCATGTGTCTATCTGATGAAGCTCACTATGCCCTCTTTCCAGCTGAAGTTCTTCTCCATGTAAGAAAAGAAAAGGATACATCTGTAATGCCAAAATTATTTATCCCTGATGTAGATAAAAGATCAAGAGCTGTCTGTAGGGAGAATTATCACTTGCCCTTCTTCTAGACTTCCATGTACCCTTGAATTTCTTGCATTTCAGGTGAACTTTTTCATGTGCACTGTGAGTGCACCACTTGCCTTTTGTATAGGTATGTGCTCCTTGCTGGGAAGATCACGCTTTCCTCCAACCTTCTGAAGAGTGTTGCACGGAAAACATGCCATAAGGATTATTTATCCTCAGTTCCCACAACTTTAGAAGGCTCATATATATGCAAGAAAGATGAAAATACTTTCCGCTTCAGGAAGAGGTTCTTGAGACCAGCAAATTTACTACTTGCATTTTGACATCTGTAATTTTTGCCTTGCACTCAAAGTTGTGAAGAGCACAGAATTAGTTTAAATGTGACAGACTTTTCTTGGGTGAGGTCTCTGCTGTTTCAAGTTCTATATAAATTTCCACAGACAATGGGTATGAAATGCTTTCAGTTGTGGCAGCGCTTTTACAGCAATTAACAGCGTTCATGTCTTCTTTGCACTGAGGAAAAGGATTAGAGCAGGTTAAAGGCAAGAAAGTACCAGTCATAGCTGCTATATATTTTCTGGGGGTTGCTTTGTGTGCTTATTGTATGAATGAGAAGATTTGCATTGTCAGAATTGTACCACCAGATTTATACCAGTGTAATTTTCTGAGTTAATAAGGCTGCTCTAATTTTGCTCTTAGCTCAGAACAGTCTTTCTAATCTTTTCCCCTCAAGATCAGAATCTTGAAAATAAACCTTCTCACAGAGACAGGTTTTCTGTGTGTATAAAAGTCTGCTCCTTCCTTATACTTGTGTTCTTCCTCCTTTCCCCTTTGGTGCCCTGGTTGTTGATTAGAAAGCAATTAAAACTTGCTGTGGAAGCAAAGGTTTGGCTCAGAATGATATCAGTTGCTGTCACCATCCAGCCCTACTCTGTTTTCAATAGATCTCATGACTTTTTGGCTAGGAATTTATGAAGTTAGACATGAAGAAGGGTACAAACCTTTCTCTCGTGTGCCATTAACTTGAGCAGTCTTCAGAGGAGCCTCAGATCATCCAAGTCTGTTTTTTTCTCTGAAACTGGCAACTTTCTGCCTGCCTTCTTATCTCTTTTCTGTATTCTCTCTGCTTGCTCTTTCCTCCTTGTTTTTTCTCCTGATGTCTGTTTGTTTCTCAGCTATTTGCTCATAATACTCTTGTAGAAAAACATACTTTTGTTTTTTTTCTGCTTACTGACATCATCTGGTTAACTGACCTTTTGAGGTAAATAAAAGCAGCACTAGCAACCATATATCCTTGCATCTATTTGTAATTATTTATGTAGTATTTTCTGGAATACAGTAAATATGACTTCCTGCTGCAAACATTTTGCCACCCACATACCAGCCTCTTAGCCATATTCCTTAAATATGGGTGACTGAAATCATGTTATGACATCAATAATCTATTGCTAGCAAAGAATCCATTGAATGTACAAGAGAGCCATTGAAATATCTGAGAGATCATTATATCTGTTTTTAAGGACCCATCACTGGTTTTCTGTCCTACTGGTTGATTGTGTGTTACTATGGTTGGCCATTGTTTCTGACTGTCCTTATCTTGTAGTCAACACAGCCTTTGGTAGCTATATACACCTCTGTGGGGTGTTTGACCATTTGCAGGTGATTTACAGCCTAGGTGCCCTTATCTGTAGAAATATTCAGTACCAAGGCAAAGGGCAGTGTTATAAACACAGCTTCACAGCAATTAATTTCTTTAATGTGGACAGATTTTATTATGGCTAAAACTTTCTGAAGATTTCTTTTCCATGCAGGCAAGTGCTGTGGTTGTCTCAGGAATACTAAAGTAATCATAATAGGAGCAGGAGGGGAAACAGTTTATTCTGTCATGAATGTAAGAGAAATTGTGGCCTGCAACAGGAAAGTGTAGGGATTTTAGTAGTAGTAGAAGAATAGCGGTTTTCTCTCCATGAAAGAGATTACTGATATGAACCCACTGCTTCTGATTTTTGCTTGTAGTTCAGGGTCTTGAAAAATACCACCAGAAACTGGTTGTTAAACCTTCATCCAAAAAGCTCCTCAACCCAACAGTAAAACATGAAATAGTTTTAAATACTCACCACCACCCCCCCAACACACTACCCTGATGGTAAAAGGGTACCCTATAAGTGACAGTGTGTGGTGGAAGAGGAAGCAGTCTATTGGCAATGTTCATAGCTGACATTTTAAATATTAAAACCCAGTAGTTTCTTTGTACCAGAGGCAAAACTTTGTCATATTCTTCAGGCTTTTCCAGAAGCCTTCAATATACTATTTGAAGTTAGAGATATTTCACTTTGTTTAAAAGAAGAAAACAAAACACCAACTGAAACCCAAACGCACAACACCCAAACAAACAAGAAAGAAACCCCCACAAAAAACACCACCAAAAAAAAACCTCCAACCAAAGAAAAACCCTCAATGAAAAATAATGATCGTGAACTGCAGATGTTTAATCAGAGTTCTGCTAGTCTGGGATACATACAGGTTGTAAGGAAGTTCAGTAACTTAAAAATATGGTCACCAGCCAAAATAATCCGTGTGAGCCGCTTCTCAAAGTGCTTCAAGGACGTCAGCTTTGAAGAGTAGTCTCAAATAAGAATAGCCTTTCCCATCTTGGGATTACATATTCAATGGAAAGCCCATTTTTCACAAGCAATGCTGCTCAGTTGCTCCTCAGACCACGTTTAATTCTTCTATATTAAAAAAACATATCCTGACACCATTGATTTTGTTTAAAACTTACTTTTATCCAAAAAAAAACCCAGCCCCAGCTCCTGTCCAAGACTGTTCTGATGCAAGATGTTCTTCTAAACCAAACGAAAAGGGTAATGTAATCAGAGCCTCTGCGAGGAGCTTGTTGTTTGTTTGCTAGTCATTCAAACACCAAAAGAAAGGACACGGGAGCGAAAGTCCCTTTATATGCTTCCCCCCCCCACCCCCCCTTTTTTTTAATTATGATTCTAGCTAAATACTGTGACAGGTTTGCTTTTCAGAAATGAAAAGCTAATGACCCATGTAATGAATAAATTAAATGGTTTTATTCACTTTGCACATGTTTCCTTGCAAAACGAATCCGAACCGGAGAAGCTTGTTTAATCGCCGAGCGTCTTGTTGCAGCGGATGTTTATCAGTCTCCCAAATGTAATATTTGCTGTCAAAGCCACCGTGCAAAACGTGTGTGTTTGGCTTCCAGTGGAAGGAGTCGTAACTAAGCAGCCCCTTAATTAGTATTTTGTCACATCTCCCCTCAGGCACTGTTTGTCTGGAGCTGTGTTATTGCTATGCAGGCTAGGAGGACGTCACAGTTAATTTTATTTAAGAAAGACTGAGGATGTCCTCTTCTCACAGGGAGAGATGGGCCCCACAGACCCCCAGTCTTGCCTTAGGAGCCAGCAGTGGTTTGAAAGATGTTGTTGTCTACCACTAATTTTTCCTCTATTTAGGAACCAATTTGAGGTTTTACTTTGATGCTGGGCTTACAAACTAGTTGGGCAGTGTTACTACCTCCTACTGTTACTACAATTTCATCTTTTTCACCCTAATTTCTGTTTTCCCAAGATTTGTGTCCTTTGGAACAGCAGCAGGAAGAGAAGAGTAAAGTGAGACTTTATAAATAACTCCATCAATGTCTCTTCAGGGCTCAAATGTTGAGGAGCTGATCATGTAGTCTCAACTTGGACCTTCAGCATGTGAAAACCATCTGATGCAATGCAGTCTGATGCATGCACTTCTCACTGCGGTGAAAGCTAGTGGGGTTTCAATACTGCTCGTTGGGTACTTGGTTACAGATTTAGGATATCTCACTTCATATTTCACTTTTCTCAGATTGGACTAAATTTCCTGTTGAAAAGAAGTTTCAGTGGTGGATTTGGAGAGAAAATTTACCTTCAACCAAAATAATTCTATTGATGCTGTTAGTGGTACATGCCTAACTTGGCTGAAACCAAATTTGCCTTTTATCTCCTCTTTATCAAATGCATATTGATCACAAAGTATCACATAATATTAACTATGGCTTTATTCCATACTGAACAGGTTTGGGGCTTTTTTTGAGGTCTTCAAACCCACAAATCCCAAGTGGTTAGAGAATAACAGCAAAATTTTTCTGTTCTTGTTTCTTTGTGGCATCCCAAATACAAGAATAAACATTTACTTACTCCTTTTTGCTGTAGGTTACCTTGATTAGGTTCTTGTTTATTTGCATGAGCATTTTCAGGGCAAGATGAACTCTGTTGTGTTCAGTTTTCACTGGGATCTGATATGAATGATACTGAGAGAGAGGGTTTTATTTTAGGGAACAAACCAAACCAAGATGCTACTAATGATTAAGGATTGTTTAAATGCCTAGAGTCTAGTTTATATAGTCAAATGCAGATTATTAGGCTAAAGTAAAATTCTTCTGACTTGTACTGTGCAGAAGGCTAGGGCATATAACCACTGGTTAGCCCAAAAAGAAGATGGAACATACATAATGAATTACAGCAACAGTACTGGAGAAAGTAAGAAGTTGTTCATCTAGGATGTTGTGTTTTTCTCTAGCACAGCTCTTGAAATTGCAGCCAGTCTGGGAAGTGCTTGCTCACCATCAGAATTAATTGAATTCTATGACTTAATCCCCAAGGCACTGTGAGACTGCATTTTTATAGGAAACCTGACTATTTTTATTGACTGGGGACTTTAGGACTTAGGGAGGCACCTTGTCTGGGGGATGAACTAAAATGCTTTAGTGTCTTGCCACAAAATATAAAGAACCAAAACACATTCACAAACGTTGTGGCAAGCAGGAGTACCACAAAGAGTTATTGGGTTGTGTTTTCCTGATTGAATCTGGCCTGCAAATGTGAAAAAGTAGAATTTCAATCTTATTTTAACTGGAGATCACAGCAGAGCAGTACAAAGCAAATACGACAGACTCTGCCTCGTTTGATGCACGCATACATTACAGAAGGGAACGCCAATAGCAAAATAGCAACTTTGTGCCCTGAGAGGTTATGGGTAGAAACTCTAGTCAGTGCTGGCTGCAGGTGCGCGATGTATCTTCTACTGATGATGAAAGTTTTCAGTCAGGAAGCCCTGGATTTTCTCATCATTACATTATTTTGCAATTTAGGAACTTCTGGTCAATTCTTAGCAGCTCTTCTTGTTTCTCAATCTGTGTCTTTGAGTTTCCACAGGGCCCTCAGAGTAAGAGCCAGTTGATGAGGCACCAGGTTGTACCAGTCTTGACTGTTCTTCTGTGGAACACTCAGGACCGGGGCTCCTAGAGGTCCTGGGACAGACTGACTGTTACTTTGGCCAAACAGATTGTTTGGGGCTGGTGTCCCAGGGGCTGGCTGAGCCTTCCTCAGCATGCAGCAGCCACTGAAAAGTAATTCAGGTATGTGGCAGTCCTGGTGTCTGTGGTTTGGGAAAGTCCTAGTGGAGCTGGTGACTTGGTCATATGTTCAGTGAAATTGGAGTGGCTGGTTCAGAACAATTCTGACTAGGCAGGGATTGCAAAAGTGCATGGCTTGGTATGATTAGGTTTGAATCAAAATGTGCAAGTGACAGGGATTTTATCTCCCCCCTACTAATGATCTCACATAGCTACAAACCAAGCTGCAATCTTATCTACAGTTCAGGTATTTTAGAGGGTGGTCTTTGTACCAAACAGGTAAAGCAAAAGAGCCTCTTTGACTGGAGGCCAGGAGAAGTGGAATGTCTTGCCAGTTGTATCACACATTCTGATGCAAAAATAAACCCAAACTTTCAAGTTCCCTATTGAATACTTGATGTCTCAAGTTGGCAGCTCAAGTTCCATCCCTTGTTTTCCTTGATCTGCCCCAAGCATTCAGAATGGTGTCAATGCATTTGTAAGTTCGCTACCCAGTGCTTCACTTTTCTATTACTGCGAAGTCAAGGCTGCTCACATCAGCTCTGACTACACATGCTGACAGTTTTCATCTGGTGGTGGTAATAATGTTTCTTCTATTTTCACAAACCAGATCCTTTGCTTATAACAAGTTTACTGTTACCATTACGTAAACTGCTGTCTCAGTATCTGTCTGTGGCTGCCCTGTTTATGGTGTTTCCATTGGTCTGCCCTAGTGGTTAATTGAGCCTCGGGGACTTTCCATGGGAGTGACTGAAGAGCAAAGAAGACAGAGGAGTTATTTGGGCAAAAAACCCAAAGGCAAAGGGAGGGAAAATCACCGCAGCCATCTATCGTCTAATGCAGTTCTACTACTTCAGGCTCAGATAGTTGGCTCAACGATGAATTCTGTTACAGGTTTTCTTGAGATGCAGCCTGGTAAGGCCTTTCATCATTTGGAATCTCTCTTAGTTCAGGAGTATCTAGGTTATTCTTCCTCCAACTAAAGAAATGCCAGAGTAGTTTATAGCACATGATGTGCACATGGAAAGGAGGGGAGATTTTTTCCATCTCTCCTCTTTGAGAGAGTCTGAGTGTTCCAATATATTGAACATGTCTGAAAGCAGTAAAGAACAAAGCCAATTTTCTGAGCTGAGGAAACGCTAGTGTGCACTTGCAGTGTGAGATCCACAGCCTCATTGCTGGAGACGTGGCATGAAGTGCTGTTTTCTGAAGAAAACCCCTTATGTGCTCTGAGTCAACTCAAGGCTTCTCAAGCTGTTTTGTGTCTTCTTTATAAACTGAGATATTTGAAGTTCATTCAAATACATAGAAAGTACCTGTTTCAACAAGTTTGTGGTATTGTTCTTCTGGAAATATTCTCCTTCTGCCTCGTTCTTCGTTTGGAAGCATCTTCCAATTGTTAGGAGATAGTTGACTTTTTCTGTGTGGCAATATCAGCCTGAAGAATTCCCCACTGAGATCTTGTTCTCCTTCATTGCTCTCCTTTTATATATTTTCATGTGTTGTTTTTCTCTTCAAAGTACTCTTCTAACATATAAATTAAAGTAATCTTGCTTGCTAGTTTTTGTTTTCCAATCTCCCATGAAAATTGGAAAGCTTGTAAATTAACTTCTCTTTTCTTGTTTACTTCAATTCTGGTTCAGATTATTAGCTGCTACTTTGCCTTTCTCTTCATGCAAAGATAACACAGCCATCCATAATTCAAAACCCAGAGTTGAGCTTGAATCACATTCCATCTCCTCCTATAATGCACTTTCATTCCATTAAGTAGATAGTCAAGTAGAAAAGTTCAGAAATAATAGTGCAGCTGTGACTCTGCTACTCTGAAATTAAGTATGGAACTCTAGAGTATATCCTTTCTTTGATTCATGTGTATGTGTCCTACAAATTAAGGGCTTAGATGTTCAGATCAAAGTAAGAATATGCAGTGCTTCATCATGCATTTTCCATGTCAAGTGGAAGCTGAGTTTTAGGAATCAATGGCTAGTGAATTTGGCGTGTTGACTGCAAAAACTGCAACCACAAAATCAGCAACCACTTCAGTCAGATACAGTTTAGGGATCTTTCTGGAACTCTAAATTAAACAATAGTGCTCAGAGACATTTATGGGCTAAGCTGTGTTTTGAACAAGGCATATTTCACCAAAGGGAATAAATAGTTGAGTCTTTCAGAAGCAATTCCCAATGATCAGAGTGTTCATAGGAGAGGAAATTAAATACTGTGGAATAAGGAAGACTCTGAACCCCTCTGAAGAATTTGAGAAAATCAGAAAGATGTGTTTATTTTTTACTATGTGTTGCTTTTAATTATTTATTAGTTCCTTGAACTGAGGAACTGCTTAAAACCAACTTGCATCTGAAGCACATCGCTTAGTGTGTAACTATCGTGTAGCTGTGAAGAGCTCAAATGTATTGATCAAAAGCTTCAGAAAAAGAAAAAGCCTGTAAATGCTTCTTTATTTTTAAAACCAGCACATTTTCATTCAAGTTAGCATGTCAGGAGCACATGAGTGTCTCTGGTTTAGAAATATTGTCACTATTCTCCACTGCCCAAATCCTCCTGTATCCTCAGTGAGCTTGGGAGGGGTGGGGGGTGAAGAAGAGTTGATTAATGACTAAAACAAATCTTGAAAGATTTTAATTAGCTTTATTCCAACAGTTAAATTCCCTGAGCAGTTGCAAACAACTTACTCCTGAAAGAAAGTAAAGAGTGAATGTAGTACTACCAGGTCTCCCTTCCTACCCGTGAAAATGGGATCTTGCAATCATTTCTACCATAGGAATGCTATTTGATTGCTCTCAATCTTCACTTTCTTCCCTCCAAAAATACACACAATGCCTACTTCTGCTTTTGGTGGGCTGAAGAGATTACAGGCTGGTGTATAACGAGGGTGGTTTAAATAGCTTGAAATCCTTGTTCTTTTAGTCAACTGTCTACAGGTGAACCAACAGATCTGTTCCTTTGACAGACACAGGCTCTCACACACCTCACCCAAGAGTTTTATGTGTTGTCAAACTTTCAGATGCTTTCTGTAAATTACAATGAAACACAGTGTTTATGCTCTCATTGTGCAAAGTACATATCTTAAGTGCTTATTTGTACTGGCTTGGGGTAATTTCCTTGAGGAAACTCCTCCTGTTTTTGTTTGTGTGTTGGTTTTGTTTCCTGACAACACTCCCTGTGTTTTCTGTGCTATATCATCAGACATGAGATGAGTGGCAAGAAATAGCACGAAGTGTTAGCTCAGCTAAAGGCATGAGCCAGTTTAGTTAACTGCTCATAATTCAAAATGTGCCTCCCAACACCTAGAGAGAATTATATCTGCAGGTGCAGTAGCCCAGAAACTATTGTGTCAGAGCAGGACTCATATTCCTATGATCTGTAGCTGACAATTATCATGTCTACTGATTAAAATGTCTGGCAATTCAGCTAAAGCAGCAGTGCACTGTTTGCATTATCAGGTATAACAAATCTCCCTTTCAAATTCCTTTGGCTCCCCTATCACTTTTTTTCATCACTGAATTCCAAATGTCCTGACTCTTACATCTCATTAGTCTTGGAGAAATTTGCCATAATAGGCACATTAAAAGACCATGGCACTACAGCATTAAATTCTGTATTAAAGTCTGAGAGTTTGGTTGTGAAACTTTCCTCCCTTACTTTTGAATCACTTGAAATATCAATATCCCAATTTTCTACCAGAGTATTTAAGGAAGAATTGCACCTATGACACACTGAGTTGGTCCCTAATTAAAACCAACCATTAGAGAGAGAGGCAATTACATTCACTCACTAAGTATTTTACATAATCACATTATACACACCAAGACTCTGAATTGGTTTTCTTTCACTTCATGTTAGATCTGAGCTGAGCTCTTGGGGCAGCATGTGCCCACTGATAGGATCTGGCAAATCCTAACCTTTTAGTATATCAGGTTCCATCACTGAGGAGATGAAGAGTTCTCAGCACTTTAAGTTATCTTACTGCTTCAAATAGACTCTGGTAGAATGGGGACATGAGTGTCACCCACGTAATTCACAGGGATGCTGTGAATGCAATTAAAAGTCACTGAGCAGTATTGCACCTGAGACTTGCTCTTTAATTCATATCAATGTGATATTACTTCTCTTTAATGGCATGGAAGATTTCTCCTTTCCCTGCACAGAGATGAGTGAAGGAGACTCTTGCAGTGAGATCTTATCTTCAGTTTCTGAAATTCAGTACGTTTGTGCCATATCTTGTGACTCCTCAGGTATAGGAGGGAACCCTTGTAAAGAGAGGAACAAAGCAAGCAGAGGATTTGTACAGGCAGGGTAGCTCTATTTCTGATACCAACAAGCCAACTATTGCAAAAAGGAACACCTTTGATGATCTTGTGGGAATAAATTGCTCAGAGGTTGCCTCTGTGGACAAAGTGTGAGGTAGACCTGAAGGGAAGTTGTAGACAGGTGGATGCTGGTCTCTTCTCCCAGGCAGCCAGTACCAGAACAAGAGGACACAGTCTCAGGTTGTGCCAGGGGAGGTTTAGGTTGGATGTTAGGAAGAAGTTCTATACAGAGAGAGTGCCCATTGGAATGGGCTGCCCGGGGAGGTGGTGGAGTCACCATCATTGGAGGTGTTCAGGAGGAGACTTGATGGGGTGCTTGGTGCCATGGTTTAGTTGTTTAGGTGGGTTGGATTGGTTGATGGGTTGGACACAATCTTGAAGGTCTCATCCAACCTGGTTTATTGTTATTATTATTAGACAGGTGGAAGGAGGGGATGGAGCAAGTTGCCTGCGCACTGCTTCTTGAGGACAGGGTGTTGGTGGCCTGAACTGCTAGACTTCAACAGCAAGAAAAACAAGGATGTGGCTTGAGATGGAAAATTAGTTTGTGAAACATGTTTCCAGGCAGTGCAGATAACTGTGGGGAAATGTTAGTGAGGGATGACCAGAAATGGGTCTGTTCCATGAGAGGTTACAACAATGATGATTTAATAGACAAGATTAGTGCTAATGAATTGTGAGCATTTGGGTTTTTTTTTAACCAAGGGATTAATTAATTAATCGAAACACTTGAACATGTCCAGAGAAGGGCAACAAGGCTAGTGAGAGGCCTTGAACACAAGCCCTGTGAGGAGAGGCTGAGGGAGCTGGGATTGTTTAGCCTGGAGAAGAGGAGGCTCAGGGGTGACCTCATTGCCCTCTACAACTACCTGAAAGGTGGCTGTAGCCAGGAAGGGGTTGGCCTCTTCTCCCAGGCAACCAGCACCAGAACAAGGGGACACAGTCTCAAGCTGTGCCAGGGGAGGTTTAGACTCGAGGTGAGGAGGAAGTTCTTCACCGAGCGAGTCATTCATCATTGGAACGGGTTGCCCAGGGAGGTGGTGGAGTCATTGTCCCTGGAGGTGTTCAAGAGGAGATTGGACGTGGCACTTGGTGCCATGGTCTAGTCATGGGGTCTGTGTTGATAGGTTGGACTCGATGATCCTCGAGGTCCTTTCCAACCTAAGTTATACTGTGATACTGTAATTCTCTGAGTTGACACTGTCCCTGAACTGGGTGTTCTCAACTGGAGCCGAGGCTGGTTGGAAAGTGTAGTTGGTTTGAAATTGCTAGAATTCACTTATTTGAAAATTTGGAACTAACTCAGAAGTCAGTGGTTTAACAAAACCTTTTTGTTATGCACTTGCTGTGAGATTAAAAAAACAAAATGCTGTTTCTCAGTAATTTGACCTCAGGAAATAAACAGTCAGCTAATGCTAACTTTTTCCTCTGCAACTTACTGCACTTCATTTTGGCATTTGTAGTGCTGGCAGTTGTTGTGACTTTGAAAAAGGGAAGAAACAGTGACTGCTACAAAGTTCTATCATTCAGAATTCCCCCAGATTACAAAAATCAGAGTTTGCCCCCCTGTGCTGAAATGCAAGAGACAAGGGCAAAAGTAGACCAAAACCAGTCAATGGCTTCCTGTGTATAACTGGTCAAAGACACACCAGTGAAAAAAGATTTCTGCTGGGAATCAAACAAATACCCAGTATGGTGTAATTATACACCAATGTAAAGAGCAGAACTGGATACTTGTCACTTGTCTAAATGTATTTTGCTAACTTTCTTGTTATACAGTGCAATGAAAGGCCCAAACATGCCATCTGATCCACTTGTCCGAGCTGAAATTGCCAGCTGTCTCAACTTCTCCCCCAAATCTTACATCCAGATAACTAGAAAAACAAGACTTGCTGTAGCTGGGGAGAAAGTTCATATCCCAGAATATTATAACAGTTTAAACACACAGATCAGCAGGACTGATATATGAATGAGCAGACCATCAATGCAAAGAATGTGCTATGCAGAATTTAGTTATGCTGCTGCTGTGGAATTTAGCTGGAGACCTGTAGGAAGTACTGAAGCTGTAACTTTCCTACCTGCCAAACAGCTGTAGAAGTGTCCACTGGCCCTTTTGTGTGCTCTCTGATGAAACCCTAGTGCTTCAAAGGGCTTCCTTCCTACCTTTTAAATATTCATTTCATACACAATTTATGCCATTGGCATGTAGACCAAACTTCAGTCCTGCTGCTGCCTTGATGGCCTCACGCTGCCATCAGCTGACTCTGCAGTTTTTACCCTTTTAACATTTCACTAATTGCTGATGCTTTTCTGCTTCCTCTCTCACTCCCACTGGATCATCCTTTTGTGAACTGGTTCATCAGTAGTGCCAACAGCAAAGCAAGGTATTTATAATAGCAGCAAAGAAAGAGAGAAATGGTTCATCATTCCTCACAGGTCTTCAAATAGGTCTTTTAAAGAGACATTTTTTTTCTTCTATCATAATTACTTTCATTGTTTTCATCAAGTTCTATGGTGTTTTTTTTGCAGTGCACACTTTTATTACTCATTATTTTTCTTCCATGTTGTGTCAGAAGCTTTGAAGCTGTGAGATAAGGCTATTTACAGTCTAGCATTTGGGAAGATAATTGTATTAGCCCACTTTTATTCTTAATATTACTCTCTCAGTGATTCATTTGAAGTGTATTTTTCTCTTGCCTTGGCCTTGTCTTTCTGAGCACAGGCCAGTCATAACACAAGCCACATCATTAATGTCATGGTACAGATGTGATTGCTTTGGAGCTCTTCTGATTAAATATGGATTTGTCTCCTCATTTCATGAGAAAGATAATTCTGGTCAGCTATACCTAAAAAGCAGTAGGCTTCTTTTGAAAGCCCAGTTTGGATTTGCTTTACTGCATGAACTAATGCAGATAGCCAAGTCAGTGCTCAGGGATTAAGTCAGAGATGGTTCACAGGGAAGCAATTGTAGCGGATGTGGTTTGGTGAAGAACCAAAATGGAAAGGAGGTGCTTTAGGGCCAAGTATACAATATAAATCTCTGTAAGCAGAGTTCTGGGGTGGGGATCTCTGGACCCTTGCTAGAGCCAGCAGAGAAAGGGGACACTACTCTCCTGGTGGGTGTGCAAGACCAGTCAAGCAGTGTCACAACCTATATTACTCTTGAGTGCTGACAACCAGAGTCTTTCTTTTCAGAAGTGAAAAAGGTATCCCTTGGCCTTTTCTAGTGATGGTGACATACACTCCATTCATTCACTCACTTCTATATAATTAGCTGGTAGATAAAACCAAGGAAGCTTCAGATTGATTTTTCTCATACAAATCAATTTGAAAGATAGTGCACTGTCTCCAACCAGTGCTGACTGATTGCCCTTCTGCTGGGAAGCCAGACTGCAAAAATCTCTAGCCTGGGGATCTGCCTGGGCATAGCAGAATGTTAAACTGGATGCTGTTGACCAAAGGCAGAGCAGCAACAGAAGGGCAGTGTTTGTCCATGCTTACAAAGCCACCTATTCTTTTCTTCCTTTTAATTTCTGGATTGCAGAGCAGACACACATCCAGCTTGCATTAACATTTACTTTCCTGAGGCAGAACCAGAACCCAGGCTGTGTGTCTCAGTAGCATATGCAGGATGCTCTGCAGCCATCATTGCCTCCTTGCTCTACATCTGGGAGGCTGCTGAATGTTGTCATTATTTTGAAGGAGAGGAGAGATGACAGAAAGATTTATCTCACTGATCAGGTGCTCAGGAGTGTATATAAGTGACTCCATATTTGCACACAGATGAATGAACCTACAGATATAAACAACCCTCTGTTTAGATGCCTATTTAAAGATGTGACCTAAGCTTCCTTCTCTGAATTTCAGCTTTCTTGATTGCATTCACTCTATTTCAGAGTCTGTACCCAAGTTAGCACGTGCATTCACAAAGGAAGATTTCTGCAGCTATTTGACTCCTGTCAAAGGATAAATGCACAGCTTCACTCTACACATTTGCATGCTGGAAGTAACTTTCCCATCTCATTTGCTATAGTGTGCAAATTGCCACCAGGCTTTGTTAGAAGCTTTGGTTAGTGTGTACAACAAAGCAGTGTTTCTTTCTTGGTCCCAGTCCCAACTTAAAATGTTTTGTTCAGTCTCACACTAGCTTAATAAAAGAATATATTGTTTCCATTGTCCCACCCAATTTAGCTCCAGCTGCCAGCCTTAGCACCAAGAGTCAGATCCCCTGCAATTATTACTTCAAATTAAGACAAATACAACTTGGGGGGACAGCTTATAATGATTTCCCCTTAGCGTGCAGTAAGATAAATTTGCTGTTATTGGAACTGGCTGAAAATTTTCCAGGAAAATGAGTAAAACCTCAATTAAAGTGAATCAAATGTTCTGAAGACATGTCAATTAAGACACAATTCTGTTGCAGACTGGTCCCTTTCTCATCTTGCCTGAAGGACTGTTACTCAGCCAGACTCTAGATTCCTTTGCTGTGGGTGGTGAAGAAGAAAGAGCTCCCAGACTGGCTTTCTGCCTCATTCCCTGGTATGCAGACTAGTGGATTGTCTGAACTAAAAGATCTACCTCTACTTTGGTGTCTGGACTGCTCAGCTCTGAAAGTGCTGCTCCTTAACCCCATGGGAACAGGCTCCAGAGCCACATGGAAGCTCAGAAGCTTTCACTGCATGTTTTCTTCAGGGAATACTAGAGTTACTAATCTCCAGAGACCCTTTCTAACTCTGTCTCTTGTGTCTTGACATCACCATCCTTTAAGTGACAGTACTCTTGTAATCTGGCTGTGACTGCATTTTTACCAGCTTTTGTAGTGCCTGGACACTGCAATGTTAAAAAAATCCAAAAGAAGCAAAAAAAGATAAAATCTTGTGGTTTCCGTGGATGATTTGAGCACTAGTGACTCAAAATTTGAAGGACTGTTGCTTAAATTTCCTTCTTCCTCCTAATTTTTTTCAGAAAGAAACAGGTTGAGAGAGACTCAGGGGAAGGTCAGGCCAATACATGTGCTGAGGAAGCACAGGTCAGAAATGGAAGCATCACTTCATGCTGTCCTGACAAGCCACTGGAGCAAGTAACTGTTGAGCCATTAGCTCAGCAATACAGAGGAAGGATTGCAGCTCTTCAGATCCACAACAATTGCATCTCTTCTCCTTGACTAATAGCAGAATCTAACAGGAGGTCTGTAGTGGTGCAGGAGATATGAGACAATTAATACCTGCTGGATTTTTTTGTGTATTCTTAATATACAAATGATTCAAGAAGCCCTAATGTGAGAGCTGGGAAGCAGTGTGTGCAAGGGAATGTGTTACTTTCAGTATTACTCCTTCATATCTGTTCCTGTTTTCAGCAGAAGACAAGACACCTGATGACAAGGGATCTGGGTGCAACCCTAGAGTTAATGATTCCTCCTTAGTGTAATGTTGCTTTCAAAGGTGATCTTTGCTGTCACTGGGATGTCTCCCTTCTTCCTGACAGTTTGACATGTTCCTCCTCTCTGCACCTCTGTTAAGCTAAGCACTATTACCACAACCAACTTCATTCTGCCATGCTGATGTTAAAAAAAAGGAAGGGCAAACAGTGAAGGCTTGACAGACAAATTTTGCAGAATGAATTTAAATGTCTAGGATGAGACTGATAATTGACAACTGAAATCCGTTCTTTGTGATTGCTCTGAGTCAAATTGATCAACTCAAGTGTAAACTAAGGAGGCAAGTGCTATCTCAGTTTTATAACAACTCTTTGCATTTGTTGTGATTATAATTGGAACTAGGGAAACAAGATGCTGAAGCTGAGTAGCAATAACATTTGATTATTCATATGCTGAAATAAAATTCTACCATGACAGGACTGCTGCTCTTTGGTGGTAGTTACAATAAATAAAGATGAGTGAAACAATGATGGTAGCTACCAGAAAGTTTAAACTGAAAGAAAATAAGCAGAATTAGTTTGTTATTGGTTTTGCATGATGAGATCATAAAAACTCCTTCTTGGGCAAAGAGGCTCAGGCATCACATCCTCTCTGACAGGTGTGGTTGTGCTAGATGCTCTGCCTGGAGGATGATGGGAAGACCTAGGCAAGCAATGGTTGCCATTCTTCTGGTTGCTCTCCTAAAACTCGGGCTGGCATTCAGTGACCTGGCTTACTCTGAGATTTAGCTAATTCATAGCACTGAACCCAGACAAAGTAATGTAGTGAAAGTTTGTGGTGTTTTGGTTTTTCATTTGGTTTTGCTCAGGGTTTTTTGTTTGTTTGTTTTTTAGTCTTCCTCAGGACTTGAGCACTGTATCAAACCTCTTCTGTTGTGCTGAGAGCATGGAAGAACTTTCCTATCATAGTACTCTCTGATCAAACAAAAAATGTTCACTGTCAGTCATATTCTTCAACCCATCTACAGCAGTCAAAATGTACATGTGAGTGTGATGAGCTGATCATGTTAGGGACTTCCTAAAACAGAGAAAGCAAGCTCTAGAGGACTTGAATTCTTCATAGCTGATGTCAGACATCATCTTCCCATCCCCTTGAGCTACTTCTGTAATCAATGGAAAAAGATGAAACCTCTAGAGAGTGTTTAGCACACCTATGATCAGGACTGTCTACCTACTACACAGTGACCCTAGAGAAACTACTTTTCTAATCTAAAACACATTAATAATGTGCCTGAAGGTGTTTGGGGCAAAACAAGGCCCAAGAAACTCACTTCTAGTAGGTTGTTGAGCTCTCACCCAGTTGAGTTTATGGCTGATGTTCTAGAAAGCAAACCAAGCCCTCTATTTCTGTTTTCCAGGGTTTCTCTTAGGTTTGGTATATAGGTGAGAAAAAGCCAGTAAAAGAAAAGGTTATTCAACATATGCTCATGTTGCTTGTGGAATCACTTAAATCACACTGTTATCTTACCTTCCTCCCAGAAGGGTTGATAGTAAGGAAATTTTTGTGGGGATAAAATTCTCAGCTGAAACTGAAAATGGCTTTCTGTCCTCAGCTAAGGCAACGGAGAGACAATAAGCTTGATTTGATCTGCACTACATGCTTCACATTACTATTCAGATTTTTGCTTCATCTCTTGGGCTTGTAAAGCTGGGAAAACAAATTTTATGCCAGTTGAGAAGCTAAGCCTGAAATGAGCTAGTAAAGATCCAACAGAGCAAGCAGTGTTTCAGTCCAAATGGATTAACTGATCTTAACATTTTAGAGAAGTTCACGATGGAAAAATGAAGTCCATCACACTAAGAGGAATGTCTGGCTTCACTGAAAATGTCAGTAGGCTTCTACTTGTGGCTGAAAGCATCATGCTTCAGCACCACACTTTAATTACACTTAAATTACACCACACTTAAATTAACTAGTTTATTTATAGAAAATAGCAGGAGCTGCTTGGGTGGAACTTTTAGAGTGGCTGGTTTTATTCACCAGGGCTAGTATTGGAGTGGAGGAGATCCCAAGGGGAACTGGCTGAAAACTGTTTGAAAAGCTGCCTACAACTACCTGAAGGGAGATTGTAGCCAGGTGGGGGTTGGTCTCTTCTTCCAGGCAACCAGCACCAGAACAAGAGGACACATTCTCAAGCTGCACCAGGGGAGGTTTAGGCTGGATGTTAGGAAGAAGTTCTTCATAAAAAGAGCGATTGGCCATTGGAATGGGCTGCCCAGGGAGGTGGTGGAGTCACCATCACTGGAGGTGTTTAGGAAGAGACTGGATTGGGGTGCTTGGTGCCATGGTTTCATTGATTAGATAGTGTTGGATGATAGATTGGACTCGATGATCTCAAAAATCTTTTCCAACCTAGTCTAGTCTATTCTAGTCTATCTAAAAGAAGATGAACCATCCATTGCAGTAGCAGAAAGAGGTTATAGTCTAGAGCAAAGTCAGCCAGAGGGAAGGGTGTAATTGAAAATCTGACCAGTTCCAGTGAAACAACTATCTACAAAAGGTATACCTGTGGTAGATAAGCTTGACCTGCTTTTTCTAGGTCACATACAAGGAAAAATGAAGGGATTTGTGTAGCTCGGGGGAAAATCTGGTTCATGCCTAAATAAATAAACCACAGAAATTCTATTTTAAGGCTTTCAACCTGTGCAGAGTGCCTCATGTACACGGATAGATGTACATGATGACTGCAATGTCTAAGGTTATATAGAGCAAAGACAAGCCTATTCTTAACTCCACAAGGTGTTAGTTTGTTTTTCATACAGTGTTTTTGATGTGCTGAAGGTTAAATTCTGTTATGATTGAAGCTCAGTGGTGAGTGCTGCAACTTTGATGTTTCTTTGATTCATAAACCTGAAGAAAAAAAGACTCTTACAAAATTGTCTCTAAACTAGAACTGTGTGTTTGGCGTTAAAAATAGAAAGGGTTTGGAAATAATTTGTTGTAATCTGTACCAAGTTTGGCTGCTGAGTTTTAGGTTCAACTAAAGTATGAAGCCAGACCTGAAAACAGCCTTTACCCAACAGCTGCTGTTGCCCCAGCAAAACCTTGTTTTTAAATGCTGTGAAACTTTGGGTTATGTGGCCTGGTTATAGTCCTTATTTAGTAATTAGTGCATCTCTCTATTTAGAAAAGCTCTTAACTACTTCTCTTCCCCCCACCCCCAAATAAGTACTTTGAATCTTAAAGTTCTGGAACAGAGGGAAGGGAAAGACAGGAAATTCTTCATAAGACAAACTGTTCTTCAATCCTCCTTTTATGGTATGTAGACTCAGTTTAAAGAGTCTGCCAGTGAGATGCTGTAATGAGAAGATCACAAACTCAGAGAATTGTTTTGTTTGGAAATGACCTTTTGAGTTTATCTAAACCAAACCTCCATGAGAGTCACCTGAGGCAGATTGTCCATTTGGGATTTTAGTATCTCCCCAAATGAGCACCCCACAGCTTCTCTGGATAACCTGTTCCAATGGTTGTCAGCCCTCACAGTGAAGAAGTATTTTCTTGTGTTTAGGTGGAATTCTTGTGTTTTAGTTTGCACCCATTGCCTCGTGTCTTGTCACTGGGCATCACCCTCTTCATTTCTGCCCATCAGTTATTTATGTACATTGATGGGATACCTCCTGACCCTTGCCTTCTCCAGGCTGAACAGTCCCAGCTCTCCCAGCCTCTTCAAGTCCTTCAATCACTATTTTAGGTCTACACCAGACTCTCTGGAAGCCCAGAACTGGAAGTAGTACTTTAGATGTGGCCTCATCAGTGCTGAGAAGAGAGGAAGGATTATCTCACTTGATCTCTTGTCCACACCTCTCTAATGCATCTTAGAATGTTGTTTGCCTGTTTCACTGCAAGGGCACTTCGCTAATTTTTGGCTAACTTGGTCTTCATCAGGGATCCAGGCTTCTTTTCTGCAAGGATGCTTTCCAGTCAGTCATCTCCAGCATGCAAGTGGTTTATGGACAGCTTCAGCCAACATGGACCTTTGGGGATAGAAACTTCTCCTACTCATGGGTTAAGCGTGACATATGCATCAATGTAATATTAGTGTCCAGTTCAGACTAAAGAGTGATTTGCCATTGGAATGTGCTGCCCAGGGAGGTTGTGGAGTCACCATCACTGGAGGTGTTTAAGAAGAGACTGGAGGGGGCGCTTGGTGCCATGGTTTAGTTGATTAGATGGTGTTGGATGATAGGTTGGACTTGATAATCTCAAAGGTCTTTTCCAACTTTTTCTGTTCTACTGCTGCATGGGGTTGTTCCTCCCGCAGTGCATCATTCACTTCAGTCTCTCACACACTTTTTTTCTGTTTGAGTTCAGTTCTTATCCTGCATCCATGCTGGTTTCTGACTACCTTTGCTTCATCAACTTAACCAGCTCAGACCAGGATTTACAAATATACCAAGCTTTGCAAGTTGAAGACCAAGGCTGACTTGCATCTCAAATTCAGTCCATATTTTCAGTCTGTTATTTCCAGTGAGCCTTTTCTTTGTCCCTATCTTTCTCAAGATCTTACTTTTCTTGGTGAGCCCTTTCCTCTGTTGGTAGTGGGGCACTTGTTTGCATGAGTAATTTGCTTGAGTTCTTCACATATGCTGTCTGTGCCTTGCTGTAATTGGATGTGTTTGAGACAAACAGGGGACAAGAGAGACTAGTTGGCACGATACAAATAATTGCTGGTGCTGTAGTGCCATGTGCATATGAAGTGATATAAATTGGCAGTGAAAATAACACAAAATGATAATGAAGAACTTGACAAACATTCGCCAAGTCACAGCACATCTCCAACACAGCTGAATGAATTTGAGAGACGGCATTCAGATGAGAATATCAGCAAATCCCAAGTGTCTTCTCTATATGCTCTTATTCACTCAACCAGAATAGAGCTCTCATGTGTAATTGTGCTGTACCTAGTGTGAAGAAGGCTATACATAGAACAGGAGATAATGGGGATTTTTCCTTAATCCCCTCAGCAAATTATATATGAAAGATAAAACAGTTGGGAAAAAAACCTAGGATGAAGAATGGGGCTGACTTTGGACTTGGAGAGTAAAACCAAGAGAAGTTGGGGAAAGCTGCCACAATCTTTGTGAAAACACAACAATTAAAATGAGCTTTGACAATATTGCATCCAAGGCAGCTAAAAATCCTGAACAAGTAGACTGAGACATGAGCCTATTTTGCATTCATTTGCAAGTCTTTAGCATTGGCCCAATAATATTTGAGAAAGCACAGACTTTATCACGAGGCTGTGTCATTAAGTCTACGAGTATACGAGCAAATGAGCCAGAGAAGTAATTAATTTCCCCCTGAAAAATTATCAGAGAGCACATTTAGAGACGGACCACGTGGGAATAAAACTGTTGTCAGAGTCGCAGTAATTGCCGAAAGTGTGGCTGTGTGGTAGATTTCCTACTTTCAATCATTCTTAGCACACCAAAAAGATTGCTGCTTTGTGTCTGAAATTTTCTAAGCCTCAAATAAATGTTAGTGAAGGTTGGAACTAATGAAACTCACTCTCTCCAAAATTACCTCCTGCAAGGAAAAAAAAAACCAAGAGATGTTACTAAAACAAATATGCAGATATAACTTACTCAGAAAATGCTTTGTTTCAATTTGTTGCCATGGAGGATTTTGTTCAGTGGTAGTTTGTCTTCCAGGGTGGAGATAATAAAAAAGTCCACTTGGCTTTTGCTAGGGATTCTAATGCATTATGAATTTATTTAGTTTTTCAACCTAAGAGAAAGCAGAGACTAGCTCTGTAACTGGAACACTGTTCCTGTCGCTGATTCATGACACTGCTTAAAATATAAACCAACCGACCAAATAAAAATTACTCCAAGTGTGGTAGCAGAAGCAACTTGCAGTCCTCCACACCTGACCATAGACAGGTTTTTCTGAGCAGGAAGTATTGTTTTCTGACATAATGACATGGGATAGAATTATAGAATCAAGGTTGGAAAAGATGTCAAAGACCACCAAGTCCAACCTGTCACCCAAGACCTCATGACTACTAAACCATGGCACCAAATGCCACATCCAATCCGCTCTTGAGCACCTCCAGGGACAGTGACTCCACCACCTCCAATGGCTAACAACTCTCTCTGTGAAGAACTTTCTCCTCACCTCGAGTCTAAACTTCCCCTGGAGCAGCTTGAGACTGCATCCTCTTGTTCTGTTTCTGGTTGCCTGGGAGAAGAGACCAACCCCCTCCTGGCTACAATCTCCTTTCAGGTAGTTGTAGAGAGCAATAAGGTCTCCTCTGAGCCTTCTCTTCTCCAGGCTAAACAATCCCAGTTTCCTCAGCCTCTCCTCGTAGGGCTTGTGCTCAAGGCCTCTCCCCAGCCTCGTTCCCCTTTTCTGGATATGTACAAGAGTCTCAATGTCCTTCTTAAATTGAGGGGCCCAGAACTAGACACAGTTCTGAGTTCCAGCTCTTTCCAATTCAGCTTTTTGATCTCTCCTTTAAATCATTAGCAATTCAGTTTCACCAAAAGATTGCTTGGGAGATGACAAAGGGCCACAATTCCCTGTTCACAAGCACAGGAGATTAGAGTACATCAGCTGAAACATGTGCTTGGAGTGAAAACTCGGTTCTGTTGTTAGCATTCACCTCAGCGGGAACACAATGTCACATTTCTGGATTATCTGGTGTTTCTCTTATATAGATTCATAGACTGTATTGGGCTGTAAGGGACCCTTAAAGGTCATCCCATACATTCCTGCAGTGAGCAAGAATGCCTCCAACTAGATCAGGCTGCCCAGAGCCACATCAAGTCTCATCTTGAATGTTTCCTGGGATGGGGCCTCAACCACATCCCTGGGCAACTTGTTCCAGTGTTTTACCACTCTCATTGTGAAGAACTTCCTCCTAATGTCCAGTTTAAATCTACCCTGCTCCAGTTTAAAACTGTTGCCCATCATCCTATCACTACAAGCCCTTCTACGCAGTCCTTCCTCTTCCTGTAGGTCCCCTCCAGGTATTGAAGATACCTAAACTAAACATTCACAGATGCATATCGAAACAAAATTTTGCCAGAAGAGGGAATAGTCATTGAATTTAAATGCAGATTCACAGTATTCACCCCTCACCTTGTGTTCCCTTTTTGCTTTATGCTGGCTGAATCACTGTAAAATTACTCAAGACATTTTCCTTCCTGAGAGCAGAGTTGCATCAGAGCTGTTTCTACTGACAGGTTATCATATGATTTTAGACATCAGGTGAGCTCTTTAGTCCCAGACTACACACAGTCATTTACTTTTACTTTAAAACAGAGTTTTCAATCTGTAATTTTAAGTTATTTTTTTTTTTCCTCAGTATAAAAAGCAGTCAGACAAAATCTACACTTTACTGAAGCAGTAACTGAAGGGAAAAAATAACATCTCTCTTTACATCTGCTCAAAGCTACAACTACTTCATTTAAAAAGAAAAGCACTGTCAAATAAGGAAAAAATATCTTAAACATAACTACATATTAAAGATTTCCTTTTGCAGTTGCTCCAGGCTCAGTAATGCACAACATTCAGAGTAATTTGAATATAACTGAAGCCTTCTGGTTTTTCTTCTTATAGCATGTGGATCAGTGGAATGTTCTCCTGTGTTTGAAGGCTCGAGGTGGGGAGAAAGTTCTTCACAGAGAGAGTTGTTGGCCATTGGAATGTGCTGCCCAGGGAGGTGGTGGAGTCACTGTCCCTGGAGGTGTTTAAGAGGGGATTGGATGTGGCACTTGGTGCCATGGTTTAGTACTCATGAGGTGTTGGGTGACAGGTTGGACTTGATGATCCTTGAGGTCTTTTCCAAACTTGTTGATTCTATGATTCTATGAAATTCTGAGTCTCTGGAGGTAAGCAGACACCATGTGCCACCTACCTGACTATTTTGCTCCGGAGACCTGACGTACTGAGGAGGAAGCTTAATGCAAACAAAATGGCTTTCCCCTCCTGGCATTTGGCAGGTGTTCAGAAACGTAATAGAAGAGCAGAGCACCCAGAGACACTTGCTTCTCAGAACTGTGCTCAGAAAGAATAGAAAGCATTTAAATTCCAAATGAGCTGTCCGTGACAACCCCTAAGCAGGGCCTCATTTCCGAGAGCACAGGCCTGGGAACGCAAGTGGAACTCTCTGTAGCTGTCAATGAAATAGTGCAATATTGATCTTCCAGCTTTATTGGGGAAGTGGGCACAGATTTTCTGGAAGCTCACTATTTTTCATTTCCTTAGCACACATTTTCCGGTTCAGGAGGAGTGAATCACATCCATTGCCAACATATATTCCATGCCTCATGGGAAGAAAAAGTGATGGAAGGGGCACTATTGCTGTGGGTCATCTCTCAGCAGCTCATGTCCACAACTGGCAAAAGCCGATACAGCTTCACATCAAAATCAGTCTAAAACAATTTCTAAGACAAGAGGGGCTTTGTGTTAGAAATAAGGTGTTGGCCATTCCCATTTGGAGAATCTAAAATACAGTGTTGACTACAGTTATGCTCAGAAACAAAAACCAGAGAGTTTCTGCCAGAAATAAACAGAGTGATGGCAACACAGCCAAGGTAAGTAGAAACGTGGAAATTCCTGCTTGTGCAAGTACTATATATGCTCTGTACATTGGCTGGCTGCACCTCTGGATTTACAAGATCTAAATTAGATCGGAATTTGGTCCTCAAAGTATTCCGAAGGCAGGTCTGGGAAAGGCTCCAAAAGAATTCAGATAGTAACCATGAAGACTGTCACTTCATAGTTTCATAGAATGTCATAGGATGGAAGAGACCTTAAAGATCACCTGGTTCTAACCCCCCTGCCATAGGCAAAGACACCTTCCACTACACCAGGTTGCTCAAGGTCTCATCCAACCTGGCCTTGAGCATCTCCAGACAGGGGGTATTCATGACCTCCCTGGGCAACCTGTTCCTGTGTCTCACCACCCTCACTGTCAAGAGTTTCTTCCTAATCTCATCTAAATGCAGATTCCTTTACTGCCTGGAAGAGGAAAGCGTCATGCATACATTCCAGTAACCTCCTAGGTTGCTGGGGCCCTGCTCTGTCATCCTTCCAACAGATATCCAGGTGGCTGAATTCTCCCATAGGATCAGAGCTTGTGAATGGGAAGCTGCTCCTATCCGTTTAGACACCCTCATGCCCTTGGTCTTTTTGGTCAGGTGGCCTGTAGCAGACCCCCACTATGATGTCACCATCCCTTGCTTTCCCTTTAATCCTCACCCATAAGCTCACTCTCACCTCTTCTATCCCCAGGTGGAGCTGCAGCTGGGCTTTGATGTAGAAGGCTTTGATGTAGAGGGCTTCAGGACAGGGGCAGGAAGGCTGAGTGAGAGGATGAGAGGGCTGCAGCAGGCAGGGGTTTTGCTCTTTTCCCGCAGCACTTACTGTTGTTTGTGTGATAAAAGTTGCAGACTGAAAAAATACGTATCGTGAGGCAGTGAAAGAACAGTTCTGTTTCTTCCTGAATTTGGAGTTACACTGCATGCTGTAGAAAATACTCAGCTAATAGAACATTTTGTACATTTGTTGAATCTGGAAAATCTCCCCAGAGACAGCAGCTCTGGATCCTTGCAGGATGCTTCCATAGGCTCTGTACACCTGTGAATACCAAGTGTGTTTCAAAGCTTTCCACTTTATTGCTTCTCTTTACTAAGCCATTTCATCAGCTGAACAAGCAGGTAGCTATTTTAAAATGTAAAAACCTGAGAGGTATTCTAAATACTGATTTGTCAACATTCAGGTAGTACTTTATGGTTATAACAAAACAGTGGTGCAGCAGCAATTCAAGCTCTGTTTGCCTTGAATATACAGAAGGTCCTGCCACCATTGCAGTGTGAACCAGAGCAGCAGGAAATTTGTGTGTGGCTTGTGAGTACACACACCATGGGCTTACCATGAACAGATCTACTTACCAATAGGTGCATGGCTGTGGCTGGAACACCAGCCTCGAGCTCTCAGCTGTAACTCTTTCTTCCAGGTATTCCTTTCAAGATGAAGAAGACATGTTCATGGTGGTGGATCTCTTACTTGGAGGCGATCTGCGTTACCACTTGCAACAGAATGTCCACTTCAATGAAGGAACTGTTAAGTTGTACATTTGTGAGCTGGCACTCTCCTTGGATTATTTGCAGAGATACCACATCATTCACAGGTGAGTGAGTTTCATTTGAAGGACAGGCTGCTTCCTTTTGGCAGAGGATGGGAATTTTGTCACAAATCTGATTGCACAGCTCTGTTTATTCAAAACCTCTGAAGAGTTGTCATGTTTATCCAAGAGTGGAATTTGACTCTGAAAAGGTTTTCTAAAGTGTATTCTTTCTGCCTTTAGCCATTCAGTACCCACACACCCTTCTCATACCACCCTTTGCTCTGACCTCATGTGATGATGTGTGCTTTTTACTGTGGTCTTTAAACACTAAATACAACCCATAACAGCATCCTGGTTGCTTTTAATTTATTTTTAGTTCTCCAGCACCCCTCCAGCTCCTGAACACAAATGTGTTATAATCCAGCACAACAAATTCACACAACAACTTAGGCAGAGAATAAAGAGTGATTTGTTTACTTGCAGCATCTGTATGCATGTTAGAAGGGGGAAGAGAGGGAGGTAAATAAGAGAAATAGTAGAAATGAATTGGAACTGTGATGGTGCATCCTTATTTGATTACAACAATCTGTTATTTTTACTGCCTTACAGCTGGCAGTCAACAATGTTCATGTCAAAAAAGATGTCAAGCATCTGAGTTTGCTTGTTTTCCTTCAACAATTTGGCATTTAACTGACACAGCAGGGTAACTTCTCTTTTTGTGTTCACACATTAACTGTGACATTATAAAATTATGGGCTTAAGCCTCTACTATGTTTTTCCTAGGCTAAAGTCAGGGTATTTCTTCCTTATTTACACAGGTCTGAATAATTAAAAGGAAAAAAAATAATTAATAATTAGTTTTCTGAGTCACATAAGTTGGATCTGGGTTTCAGAGACCAAACTAGACTAAGCTGCACCGTAGATCTTCCAATGTCCAGCATAATCGAATTCTTCCACATATACTAATTGGAAGTTTTCATCCCATCCACCTGCCAGAGCTGCCCCAATGGTCCTGCAATAAAGCAGCAATGAAAACTATGATCTGAATTTCTGAAAGGCAAGGATCCACAGGAAATCTCTCTGATTCAAGCTGCAGTTGTAGATGGGTGTTCTGTGCTGCTGAAACTGAGCAAGACAAAGTCCAAGTAAACCTTGCAGCAGTTGCCTTGCTTGCAATTGAAACTCTCAGAAATGTTGCCAGTAAACCCTGAAATGTTGTATCTTTAGCACACTGTTGTTATTTCAGTAGATTCCCATGCATTTTGCAGCTGTTTTTACTTTCTCAGTGAATACTTTAAAAAACGGAGCTCAGAGTTTTGGCTGGCCTTTGTTTCTGTGCCTTAAGGAACGTTCTTGGTGGAAAAATAAATCTATGAGGGCTTTTTTTTTTCCCCTCTCCTCAGACTCATTTTAATGGTGAGACATTTTATGCAGGCACGCTGTCAAAACATTCATGAGACAATCCAGTTTGTAATCAAAACTTGTATTTTACTACAAGCCTGTGACTTCAAAATATTTCACAGAAAAGCCTGTGAAAAGTGGCAGATGTCTGGAGAGAATGAAGGACTGGATTGAATGCATGCATTGTGGCAGTTTATCGTTTTTGGAGAGTGTCTGCATTGTCAGGATCTGACTGAAATTGGGCAAGACACTTTGTTCTCTTCTGCATTACTTAATCATGAGGAGTAAGCACCTGATTCTACTTTTCTCTTTTGCACTGGTTGTACTATAGTGTAGCATCAATGGCTTCAGCATTTGTTGATTTGCAGCTGGCTGTTGGCTCCATTTGGGGGCAAAATCTGGGGTTTGGGGGTTTGATTTCATGCTGCATCAAAAGTTTTCACCAAAACCAGATATGTCAAAATACCTGCTGCTTAGCCTGTGGTGGGTTTTGCTGGGTGGTTAGCCAGGATTATTGTCGAGAGTATAAACCTCACTCAGGACTTCACTGTGTTGTGGAAGAAATATTTAGAATAACTTTAATAGAATAAACCAAACCAGGTTGGAAGAGACCTTCAAGATCATTGTGTCCAACCCATCAACCAATCCAACCCACCCAAACAGCTAACCCATGGCACCAAGCACCCCATCAAGTCTCCTCCTGAACACCTCCAATGACGGCGACTCCACCACCTCCCCGGGCAGCCCATTCCAATGGGCAATCACTCTTTCTGTATAGAACTTCTTCCTAACATCCAACCTGAACCTCCCCTGGTGCAGCCTGAGACTGTGTCCTCTTGTTCTGGTACTGTCTGCCTGGGAGAAGAGACCATCATCAGCCTGTCTACAACCTCCCTTCAGGTAGTTGTAGAGAGTGATAAGGTCACCCCTGAGTCTCCTCTTCTCCAGGCTGAGCAATGCCAGCTCCCTCAGTCTTTCCTCATAGGGCTTTATTTTGAAGCCGGCAGACCTGAGATCTAAGCACGGCTCTCCATCTTCACTCTTAGTGCCCAAATCATCCAACTGTCACACAAGGAGCTTTTAATCTCTCATTTCCCCATCAATTATTATAAAATTCTAAATGATCCACATGCCAGCAAGCATGTTATATAGCCTGAAGAGTCTGAGCCTATTTTGCCTTCTGCCTCACCATTACCTGGAGCAGTGCTCTGAGGGACAGGTCTTCAGCTGCCATAAATCTCTGTAGCATGGCTGGCATCAAGAGAGCAATGCTGATGTAAATTGACTCAAGGGCTGAGCTGACACTGATGCACAGCAAGGAGACATGCAGCCTTTACTTTATCCTTCCAAGATGAAACCAGTGAGCTGGCTGGGGTTTATATATCCTGGTAGCAGACTTTAGCAATATCATTGTGACCAAGAGCTTCTAGTCAGCATTCACATGCTAAGATACAATGCAGTATTAGATCTTCATTTTCAATTGAGTGCATCGGCAGCAAAAGGTGGGGGGCGGGGAGAAAGGGTTAGTGAGTCACAGAGTCACCAAGAGAGCCACTTAACTGAATTTTGTCTAGGCTACAATGAAAGAAAAGTCCAGTGATTCATTGGGCTGGGTAGGTAGATTTTCACACTGCAGTATTATAAAGTGCTGAATAGATGATGTTCAAGCCAGGAACTAAACTCCTCCTCAGTGTTTACAGACGTGTATTAAATGCGCTCAGGTTTCCATTGCCATTACCTCTGGCAACCTGACAGAATGCTTTTCTTCAAGATTAACCTGCAGCCTCGAGAGTTTGTTGTGGAAGAAAATGCTAAGGAAGGGGACAGGAATTACCAGGCATGTATGAATGGATGCAGAAGTGTCCAGACCAGTGCTGGGCCAGTTCCCCTTGGAGATAGAATAGAATAGAATAGAATAGAATAGAATAGAATAGAATAGAATAGAATAGAATAGAATAGAATAGACCAAACCAGGTTGGAAGAGACCTTCAAGATCATTGCGTCCAACCCATCAACCAATCCAACCCACCCAAACAACTAACCCATGGCACCAAGCACCCCATCAAGTCTCCTCCTGAACACCTCCAATGATGGTGACTCCACCACCTCCCCAGGCAGCACATTCCAATGGGCAATCACTCTTTCTGTATAGAACTTCTTCCTAACATCCAACCTGAACCTCCCCTGGTGCAGCCTGAGGCTGTGTCCTCTTGTTCTGGTACTGTCTGCCTGGGAGAAGAGACCAACATCCGCCTGTCTACAACCTCCCTTCAGGTAGTTATAGAGAGTGATAAGGTCACCCCTGAGTCTCCTCTTTTCCAGGCTGAGCAACGCCAGCTCCCTCAGTCATTCCTCATGGGGCTTGTGTTCCAAACCCCTCACCAACTTTGTTGCCCTTCTCTGGACTTGTTCCAGCAAGTCAACCTCCTTCCTAAACTGAGGGGCCCAGAACTGGACACAGTACTCGAGGTGTGGCCTACCCAGTGCAGTGTACAGGGCAGAATGACCTCCCTGCTCCTGCTGGCCACACTGTCCCTGATGCAGGCCAGGATGCCATTGGCCCTCTTGGCTGCCTGGGCACACTGCAGGCTCATGTTCAGCCTACCATCGACCAGTACCCCCAGGTCCCTCTCTGCCTGGCTGCTCTCCAGCCACTCTGACCTTGCAGTGCCTATGTTTTTGCTCGTGGTGGTTAGCATTGTGTGCTTTGAATGTGGCAATCATTTCAGCAACAGAAATATTGTTTCTGCAGGGATAATTTTAACCATAACTAGTGTAAACCCCACCACTGCTCTGGTATGTTTATGAAATGTGTCATTTTTATTAATCACATCCATGTATATAAAATCCATATTTGTCATGCACAGCCTTGCAACAGTGGATTTGTTTATTATGGCACAATGAGGAATGCTGTGCTGTGTGTCTCACTTGCAGCTCTGTTGTAAATGTTTGCATTTACACAGCTGCTCAGCCAGAATTATAAAAACTTGAAAAAGGAAAGCTGCAAGTTTCAAGCTATGATTTGAGGATTATTCTGGGGAAATGTGTCTCTTAAGTCACACAACAGCTGACTTACTATTGAGATATATCTAAATTGTTGGTCACAGGTAATGTCTGCACCACAAACCTTGTCTCTGTACAGCCTTGCTGCAATAATGTTTTGTCCATATCTTTTGAATGAAAAGATAATCCTGTGAAAGCTGTATGAATGGTGTTTATTATAGACCCTCAGATCTAATACACACAGAAAGGCTTCTGACAATTCACATGGCCTCATTCATCCTCAAATGCTGGATCAAATCTGTCTTTCTGCCTTTTCCAAGACAGTATGACTAAACACGTTCTTTCCAACACTGCTTGTATAATACCAGTGAATAACGTGTTGGACAAAAGTTTTCCCATCAAAGGCTGAATAAACTTCAGCCACGAGTAACTCAACCTCTTCCTTTCACCAATGTTGCTGTTTATCCAGTTCAATAAAACCACATGCTTTCTCAACCAAAGTGGGCTGCCCACTTTCAGCTAGTTCTTCCAGCACTAGCTCCAGTGTTGTCTTTCCCAGGATGCTCTTGCAGCTAGAGCCTTGGCTCAGAGCAGCGCTGGCCCTGTGGTGCTGCAGCTGCTGCCCAAGTTACATGCTCCTGCTGACAGAATCACATTTTCCCTTTCTAAAGGGGCAAGTGTTAACTGCATTGCCCTTACAACTTTTCATCATCGTTTGGCTCCATCGGTTTTCATCTGTTCAGAAAGGAGGCTGAATGTAGCAGATGCCTGGAAAGGAAATTGCAGTAACCTTCCAGCACAATTTTAGGATACTGGACTAGTTGTTTGATCTGCATGCCCAGGGCTTTTTAATTTCAGTGGGCTTTTTTTAATGCAAAACCATTTGTGTGTGTATGTATACATCTATAATCATAGATATACATTTTTGGTTGAAGCACAGTGTGTCTGGAATGGGTCTGGATTGATGGGTCTGGGCTGCGTGGCTCCTCTGATCAGCACTCATTTTGTCCATTCTTGCAAGTTCTGTTTCCAATGGAGAGCTATTCCAGCTCAGAACATCTACTCAGCTGCAGCGTAGGGGGGCAAAAGCCAATGGAAAATGGTGACAAACTGAGCATTGCATTTTCTTCTGCCAGCTGATCCACTCAGAGTAAAGGTGTCTCAGTGCAGAGAAAGGGTGTCTTGCTGCTACCAGCTAAACAAGATGTACCCTTTGTTCAGCACTGCTAGGCTGGGCTGTGGTGTAGGAGAAGCCTGTTTGTTCATTACCATCGAGCCTTTCAAGGTGTTCAGCAGTCTGGTGAAATAAGATAATAGGTCTAAATGATCAGATTGTCTTTAAAATGGGCCACCCCACTCTCACTTGTGACACTGTACACCAAATAACAAGCTCTAATTTAAAATGTTCCCTTCAGAACACTGTCTATTTAGCGTGTAAGCAGTAAATAGGTTTGGAAATGATTTGAAAATGGATAATTTGCCCTTTGTTGTTTTTCACAGATGTCACAGGCAGAATAGTGCCAACCTGAGATTTAGTAGGGCATGTTAAAAGGACACAGTTCCTTACAGCTTTTAGCTCATACTTGTGGTCTTTTTCTCGCTGGGAAGCATGTGCAAATGAAGAAGATAATTAGCAGTCTGAACCAGATGAAATGAGAAAAAAAAATCACCATAATGTGACTACTATTCACAAGCACTGCCAAAGGTCATGACAGGTCAAGAGGCCTGTCCATTGAATTTTCTTAATTTGTCTTCCCATGTCTCTTCCATGGCATTGCATCATGTTCTTTAAACAAATGCAAGCCCACATCATTTTCAAGGACAAGCTGCAGGAACCTAGCATTGAGTTATGTAAGAGAAGTAAATTAGAAAACACATCAAAATCAGCCAAAAAAGAATCATTATGCAAACCACAAAGCACAGAAAAACTACCACATGCTTACGAAGCAGCACTGATCAAAACCAAAACGATTCACAAATTCTAGGCACAAAAGGTATTGAAATTTCAGCTGTGCCCTTAAAAAATAAAATAAATCAGATATCACAAGCTAGGAATATACAGAGAACAAGCCTTTGAACTTTTGAACAGAGTTCTCTACCTACAAGAACAAATTAATTTTACTTCTGCTTGGCAAGAGTGAAAGGAAAAGTTATTTGATGTACCAGATGACACGCTGCAAACAAATGAAGCTGGTTTGTAAACTCACTGAGACTTCACTAGCCAGAGACTAGATTGCTGATGAAGTGAAGCTGCCTGTGCTGGGGAACAGACACAGGGAACACCCTGAGATGTCTGATGCCCTATCCGGTGCTCCAGTCCTGCCACTGGCACCAATATAATTTTTGCTGTGGGAATAGCATGCTGACCCTTCACCACACAAGGAAAATGCCAGAAGACAGCAGGGAAAGGCTTTAAAATACAGTGCCAAACTGGGGCCTTGCAAGATGGGAACAGCACTTGGTTAGGCAGGACACTTTCAATGAACCAAACTTGATTAAATTAGACTCCGGTGTATTTGGTCATTCTTTACACTGATGATCAAAATTACTTTTATGAGCAGACTAATAAGAATGAGTAATGACCTGTTTCCAGTTTTCATTCAGATATTTATCCATTCATCTTTCCATACACATGAAGCTGGTGCTGCTCTAAGTGCAGAGGAGTTGGTTTCTCATTTAATGATATAAACAATACAGGGCTGGAGCATCTCTTCCCCCCACACCCCTCTTTCACTGTGACTAATCATGTTATAGTTTCACAGTTCATTTCTGTGATGTTCTTACTGAATATTTCACACCTTGGGGATGTAATTATTAGCACAGGTACTTCAGAAGATACATAGAAGTTTCTTATGCTAAAACCATGGTGTTTCTTTCTACACACAGGTGCTGTTTTACTCTGCTGTCAGATTTAGTTGGATTGTAAGCATTTTGAGAGCAAACTGTATTTTTTGCCTGGCTTTATTCAGTCCTTGAGCTTCATCAGTTTTTACTGCAAACCAACATTGCTTAAAAACTCATCTTTCTCTGTAATTGTTTACCATTCAACTTCAAATGATGTGTGATGGAACTGGAGTGATAAAATATTGCATAAATGATATGATAAAAACAAAACAAACCCCCCACAAAGCACTACAAGAAAAATAACAGCAGAGAAGGTACCACATTTTTAACAGTGCCAGCAAAACAAACTGGTGGGACAGTTTTATACTGAGCTCTGAATGTCTGAGTCTTGAGTTCACACTTTGGACTTTCAGTGAAAGTGGCTGATTTTTCAGCCAGCTGAGCAGCTACTCTTTGGAGAGCCAGTAGCCTGATAATATGACTTAGTGGTAAGACGTATGGATCTGAAGGTACCAAGAAGGAAGAGGACATAATATTCCTGTGTAAAGTGTGGAAAAGATACCTAGATGGGCACTAGGAGGGTTGAAGAAGAGATCAGGGAGTGCAGTGGGATGTGGGCAAGGGAAGGATGCTGCAGAGAAGAGCAGTTCCTTTGAATCAAAATCAGGAGTGACTGGAAAGAGCAGAGAACACAAGAGGAGGGGGCACAGTAACAGAGGAAATGGGAGGTCAATGCCAGTATATAAACTCTGGGTCAAAGGGACAAGGCTTACTGAAGGCTGAGTGGGTTTGAGTATGTCTCTCTTGGTCTGTGTATTCCTAGAAATGGAGGGAAATGCAGCCTTAGGTTTGCTATATTGGTCTACCAAATAACCACAGCATAACTCTTTAGTTAATGGGGAAAATGGTTGTGCTCAGTCATTGCCTGGTCTTCCCTCTGAATACTTGGGCACCAGTTTCATTATACCAGACAAGATTTTATGTCCCTGAGATGAAACATGGCTCCAGTTGTCCAAAAGCATATGTATGTGGCAGTGTCAGGTTTTCTGGATGCCACATACAGCTGGGCTTGTGATGGCCCCTTGTCTGGAAGGAAGTAAGGAACCCCTGGGATCCTTTCTCAGACATCCCCCTCACAACTTCACCCAGTTAACATACAGTCCATACACAACCACAGAGGCTTTCATGCCACAGATGACAAGGATGTTTTATTTGATGGCACCAACTAAAAAAAATCTTCTTTGGCATGCCAGCTGTTTGAACTACAGCACAATTTGTCATGTAGGGAGGATCACATAGTTCATGGGGTGAGGTGACGTCAAACAAGACAATCAGAGCCAGAACCGTGACTCCTGCAAGAGGCTTAAATACCTGTCTGCACTTGTGTGATAACACATCACAGTCATCTGACTCGAGCACATGCCCACTTGTATCCAGAATTCCTCACAGAAAATCCAAAGGTTTCTTATGTTTTTAAGAATTTATTCCACAGTTCACCAAGATCTAAGTGCAGGAGTCTGTATTTTCTCAGCTGGCTGTCAAAGCAAGCAGATGCCTAGTCAACACAGATGACAATCTGAAAAGCTATTCAGCGTCTCTAAAAATAGACATATAGAGTCACCTGAATTGCTCTTTATGCTCAAATGTCCATGTTGTTGATACATCCCTTGACTATAAATAGGAAAACAGACACCTAATTCTCAACAGAACCTAATACAAACATCTCAGTCTGAGAGCTGAATCCCATCTCTGTTTTCAGCTGAATAAGTAACCAGAATAATCCTTACAATCATTTCAGTGCAAGTAGTTACGTTAACAGCAGTTTCTCTGCACAGACCCCAGTTTAAAGACACCTTCACCATTACTGTATTCTTGCCCAGTAATCTTAAGCAAGATGTTGCTGCTGCAGTCTGTGGACTCAGATAATGTTGCCAATCTTCTATTCCTTAACCAGTTTCATCAAAAGGAGTTGGGATATTGGGCTCTGATTCTGAGAAGTACATTGTTGGCATTTCTTAGAATGGGGAGACTTAAAGAGGTGGTGTACTGGAATATGTGTTGTGATATGGATCAGATGTACTCTCAAGTGTCATCTATCTTTAACAGCCATTTCCAGGAACACATAGGTTTATTGCCCTAGGTGTTTCCTTGTAAATGTTCCTTCTTTGCTATCCAAATTCATTCTCAGAAGTAATTTCTTATATTCTTTTCCAGGGTAGATGAGGCTGGAAGTAGAAAAGTGTCATGAGGTTTCTGTTCCAAACATGAAAAGTGGGTTGGAGGGAGCAAATGCAGCACAAAATCATATATTTGCCTCTCAATTTTGAATAATTAACCCATCTGTCAGTGGATTTCACAAGACCACCTGCCAGCTCCTACTGACATTTTGGGTAGCAGCAGGTCAAGGTTTTTAATCACTTGCAAAATCAGAGTTTATTTTCAAGCACAGACTCTGCATGCATCCCCCAGCCTAGTCTGCTGCAAGTCATGACTTCATATATTAAATCTGTAAAACCACTCAGAAGGGCAAAACATCAAAGTTCCCTTGACTGAGCACTGGAACAGGCTATCCAGGGAAGTTGTAGAATCTCCTCTGGAGATGCTCAAAACCTGCCTGGATGTGATCCTGTGCAACTTGATTTCAGTGAACCTTCTGTAGAAGGGGGTTTGGAGCAGATGATCTCCAGAGGTCTCTTCCAACCCCTACCATTGTGTGATTCTGGAGACATTCAAGGTCAGGCTTGATGGGTTTCTGAGCAACCTGATCTAATTAAAGATGTCCCTGCTTACTGCAGGGGGATTGGATTAGATGACCTTTAAAGCCCCTTCCAACCCAATGCACTCAATGATTCTATGATTCTGTAAGCATGAAACAGCTCTATGAATTTCAGCCCTTGCAGTACACCACACTTCTGATGCTAGCTTTCTACTATGGCTAAAGCAAAGCCTGCTTAGCAGTAGCACAGCACTCCTGATTTATCTTTAGGCAGAACAAAAATATCATCAATTTCTTCTCTCATTTAGTTTCACACATGGCTTTCTGCCTGTGTAAATTAGAATAGGATCTATGTCTTTTACTGGAAGGAGACTGGTAGTTGTGCAACTGCTGGCAGAGTGCACACTGAGTACATTCTCCCCATTACTCCTAGGAAAAAGCTCTCACATGGTACCTTTGAGGAGAGAAGAATCACCTTTGCACTGTATTTGCCTTCTTCCTCGATCAGATAATTCTTCACTAATGCCACAATCCAGTTAGCATCTAATGAGTCGTACACTTCCCGTGGTTATCAGAGATGTCACCTGCTCTTGAAAGCTGATTCAGACAGGGATATGACCCTTGTGCGTACAGAACCTCTCAGCAATACTTGACTCTACCACACAGAAAAGATCAGAATCATCAGCTGTGAGATAAAAAATTACTGCTACATGGTGATTCTGCATTTGGCTGAAAAGAGTGTTAGCTCTAGAAAGCTGTTCTAGCAAGGGAAGAGGCATGTTTATCATTACGTGAAGTCCTTCAGGCAGTATGAAAACTAGCCATTATATGGTCTGTAAGTCATTTGTGCTGGTTAATGTTCACTTGGAAAAGAGTCACTCTGTCCAGAAGAGAAATCCTGGATGGCATAGTCTGGGCTTTGTTATGTAAAAGCTCAGTTTATCTGGCTGCAGTGGTACTTTAAATCCCAGTCTCTGAGCCTTTATATGACAGAGAAGGCAAAGTACAGCCCATGTTCTCCTCTGGACAAGTCATTCTAGCCTTTATAGCATATGAGAATCTTCACTTATTTTTCTTGCTCTCACAAGAATTAATTACCTCCATGATAAAGTCATATTTGATCTTCAGGAAGAACAATATAATCAAATGTTCTGTGCTTAACATTTCTGTTTCGATTTACCACCTATTCAGGAGCTAAACCTGGCCAAAGAAGACCATTATCTGGCTCTATATACCCAGAAATGTAAAAGGTTTAGTACAGGACTCCTGTTTTTAATAAGGTCATTTTCTTCAATTGGAAGAACAGTATCTACCACAAGTATTTCTCTAAGCTAAAGGTGACAAAGTCTTTCCAATGACCACTGGCCGTCCGGGCCGATGTAGATATCGTTACTGCCACCTATTGTTACAAGGAGAGAATTGAAGAGGTTTTATAATTGCCTGCTGTAAATGGAGATGTAATTGGGAAACAACAAGCTTGTTCTAGTTGAGGTGTTTGTAAATAAATATGCTTTGGTGCCTCCTTTGGCAGCTTTATTTTGAGAGCTACATAAAATTGGCTAATACAAGTGGTAAGAAAAACCAAGATCTTCACAGACACCTGGTAAAAAATAATACTAAAGTAAAAAAGAAACAACCCCCAGACACCATAATGCTCAGCATCACTGATGCCTGTTTCTGTATATCTAGGCACTACAATCCTAAGTCTTGAGCCAGGTGTACACTCTTTAGGGGTACACAGGAAGAAGTAGGGTCTTCAGAGACCTTCATTAGTGAGAGCTTTTTCACTTGTCACAGTTATTATAGCAGTTACTTCTTGCATGCATAGTAGAAAACACTCTTGTTGCCACACAGAAGGAAAAGGCTCCAAAGTGTGATAATAGCCTGCATGATAGGATTCTGATTAGCATCATATGAATGCATGCTACCAGATAATTAGTTCCAAGTAGTTGTGGGTTATTTTTTTCTCTTCATTAAAGCCTCAGGAGTGGGAACTGCAGAGAAAGCAAAAGATTTCAAAGAGATTTTAAATAAAAAGACCAAATGAAAAGTTTTGGTGTTTGGGTTTCTTTTTCCTTTGCTTGGGTTTTGTAGGTTGGTTTTGTTTTGTGCTTTTGTTTGTGGCTTGGGACTTTCTGGGGTATTTTTTCTTTGGGCTGTTTTTTTTTTTTATGCTTGGTTAGTTTGGGTTGTGGGGTTTTACTTTGTTGTTGCTGTGTTGGTTGGTTTGGTTTTATCGTTGCTGTTGTTTTCAAGGCCTACTGACTTGTTGAGTACCTCAGCTGCATGAGTAATGAATTGTTGTTTAATAACAGAATCACATATTTCTGATTGGTGAGAACTATATTAGTCAAGACTGCATGGATAGAATCTTGTCAAAGATGTTTCAGTTTTACAGAAGGATTTTCAAATCCTAAAACATTTACTTACCTTTTTTTTTCCCACACAGAATTCTGTGGGATTCTATTGATGTTTAGATTTAGAAATTGCCTTAATGAGTACTGTGACATTTGAAGATATCATTACTATATCCTAAAAAAAAACTATTAGAACACTGTGATACAATCAGTTTACCTTTGAGGTTGGAATGTTTGCTAGTCTGAGCCTTTCTTGAAGGCAAGAGTTAAGATTTTTAAGGCATCTGATATCTCTCTACCCACATACACTTATTTTGTGGGGAAAAAATATAAACCCCACCACAATCTTCCACTGGATGTTGATGATTCTGAAACTGTGTGTGGTAAATTACTGCAAAACTGCAGATTTGGCTCCATGCCTTATTTGGAGCCTGAAATGCAGATTTCTGTTTTACTTGGGGTTTTTGTTTGTTGTTGTTTGTTTGTGTAGGGTTTTGTTTGGTTGGTTTGTTTGTTTGTTTTATTCTGGATGGAGATGAGGCTGACTAAGTTCAAACAGATGGAATATACTCAGACCAATATTTTAGCCTTTGTGAGATTTTTGATTAGACCAGGACACTGGCAGTGCTGCCCTTTGACATTGCAAGTCCTCTGTGTATAACAGGCTCCAAAAATACAAATGGAAATGGCTGAGTTGATCAAATGAATTATTGTGCTCTTTGCTTCTCAGAAGATGAATTTGTGCATGGACACCCTGGCATAAAATATCAGTTTATTTTGTTTTCAAGCAGGATTAGTGCATCTCAGCTCTGCTGGAATTTTTCTTCTAACATGAAAGACAAATAGCTAGAACCAGTGCATTCCTTTTTATTTATTCCTATAAGGAGCTCAACTCAGCAAAAGTAACAATAAATTACCAGTGTAACTTGTCTCTTGTTGTCAGTGAATTAGCCCAAGTTCAAATATGCTGACATCAGAACCAGTACTTTAATTTTTTTGTCATCTCAAGCACTTGCTTCTGCATTTACTGTCCCTACCTGTGACCACCACCTTTTATTCACAGACATTATTTTCTCATCCCTGTTTTAGTCAGACACCATGAAGTATGCAAGCCGATTTCTGAACCTAGTTGTTCTGGTAGCTTGGGTGTCAGATGTGCTGTCTTGTGGAAACACATCTAGATTCATGCAAATGAGCATCTGCAAGATGTTTTCTTCTTTACAGATGTCTCATAATTTAATACATCTTCTCAGCTACTTTCCAATTTTACTGGTCTTTAAATTTCAAAATTACAGTTATTTACAGGGTTGTGGCAGGGCATGGCACTCATTACAGCAGGGAAAAAAGGGCTCTGAAGGTCTCTTTATGAAAGGACAGTAAGTGGCAGCAATTACTGAGGAGATCTGAGAGGCATGAGAACTGGCAATGAGAGGTTTGGAGCAGTCAAAAGTCTTTCATTCCCATCTATCTGGTAGGAAATAACAGCAAAAAAAGCCTCTGACTTACTATGCTTTTGTTCTAATATCATTGAGCAATTTTTGAAACTAGGAAAGATGTAGTCAGGAACAAAAAACTGGAAAGTGATGAGTGAGGAGATGCTGATGAAAGGAAGAGAGGGTGCATCAGGCTTCACTGAGGCGAGCACTCTTCTTAAGCTTCATGACTTCTCAAGCAAGCACTCTTGGTAGGCACTCTGTGTAGTTCAGCTTTGGAGAATACATTTCTGTGCTGCCTCATGGAAGCAAAACAGCTCTGAGTGTTGCATTCCTGACTGTGCAATGCCCAGCATATTTTCACTTTTTCTTCATCCAAAGTTTCAGTAATTTGCCATAAGAAAACCTCACTGTGTGTGCACTCACTTCTCTTTACGAACTGCACGCCTTGGACGTGTGCATTATTGGCGAATCTAAATAACAACCAGAAAGGAAATGAGGTCCCTATCTCTGAAAACCAGAATTTGTTCATAATTCTTTCCATAATCAGGAGAAATCCCTTTATAATGTATGATATGGTTCAGCTCAGTGCTCTGATACAGTGGTAAGTCTCTTATGAACTTGAATAACCCTTAAATGAAACTTCTATCTTCCAACTCATTGCTGGTTTTACGGTTATTAAGGATGGTTATACAGCTAATAGAAATCTTAATGAAAATTGTCCAGAGTTGCTCATCTCACACTAATTTATTGTTATATGGGATATATATGATTGTGATTTAGTGTGAAACATTGGTGTGACTAACTAAACCTAACAAAATAATTAAAAGAAGAAAAGGCACTGCTCAGGTATATTCTTGGTATACAAATGGATTATGGGCAAATAATTGACAACAAGTTAATATTTGATAGAATCAGGTATTCAGTAAACTGAGGTTATTGGAATTATGCATGACTTCAGGTTGTTACCCAGAATTGTTGTTTTTTACTGTGCCTTTTTTAATGGCAGCAGCTCCATCTAGATTAACTCTTGCATCTAACAGTCGATGCAGAGTCCTAGTCATAGAATCATAGAATAGAATCAACAAGGTTGGAAAAGACCCAAAGATCATCAAGTCCAACCTGTCACCCAACACCTTATGACTACTAAACCATGGCACCAAGTGCCACATCCAATCACCTCTTGAACACCTATAATCATGCATAAAATCTATAAACTGATTCAGGAATTTCTTCAGCCTAAAAAGTACCAAAGGACACAGCCTAAAGTTAGCAGACCTCAGCCTCCCATAAAAACAAACAAACAAAAACCACAAAATAACTCTCTGTAAGCTACATTTAATAGAATCATTGAATCATTTTGGCTGGAAAAGACCTTTAAGATCATTGAGTCCAGCCAGCATCTAACTCCACCAAGTCTGGTGCCAAACCATGTCCCTCCGCACTACATCTCTGTGTCCTTTCCACATCCCCTGGGACAAGTATTCAACCACCTCCCTGGGGAGCCTATTGCAGTCTTTGAGAACCCTTTCAGTGAGAAGTTTCTTCTAATATCCAACCTAAACCTTATTTCAGTAGTTTTTACTTCTTTTCAGGAGGCTTTTATTTAATCCCAACATAGAGACATGCCTATACATCCACTGGGGACAGGGCAGGAGAACAGTACAATGCCCTCTGGTGCCTTACTTAGTCTTACTTACTTAGTCTTTGCATAGCATGTTCTATATCCAAGAATACAACCAATGCTCACTTCCAGTCATAACTGTTGGGATTATTTTAACAAAGAGAAGGCAAACATGTTTGTGAAGATGACTGTAGGTTAAAACCTAGTTAATGTGACCTACTGCAGTCTTACGATTTGTGGGGTTTATCCCCAGCAAAAATAGTAACTGAAGGCCAGTGTTAGGTTTTTGACTCTCCTAGTCTTAGGAAAATCATAGATCTGATGTTTGGCGTTATTATTGATGTGTTTTCAAAATGTGAAGGGAAGACAGCACCTGCACTTGCTGCAGAAGTGCTTTCTTAAATCAATCAGATTAATTTTAGCTGGAGGAACTGTAGCTGCTAGTCCTGTTATTCACGTCAATGGTCAAATATTTATTTAAGCCTCTGAAGCATTTTACACAATTATGTCTTGTAGTTATTAACCTGAGTTTCTCAGCTGTATAAATAAAACCTTGTTTGTTTAGATCACTTCAGTTCTGTGAAATGGGAACTTTGGTTTTGTGCTCCCAAAGCAAACAGAAAGGTTCTATTGACCATCTAGACACCATTTAATATTTGATATGCCTGTCACATTGCATCTTGCAGATATTTTCTGTTCTCTAAACAATGCTAATCTATTTTTTTTTCCTTACTCTCATGGATTTTTTTGGTTAAGTTTTCCCCAGACCTTTCTTGACTTTTATTGTTTCAGATGTTATGAAATCAGCAATCCCCAGCTGACTTCATCAACTACACGCCTTTCATTTCAATGATCAATGTTTCAAGTCCAGTAGATGTCAATAGAGACCAAAGTTACCATGACCTGGTTGCTAACTTGTAGCAGTACATAGGAAACTTTTCAGGGTGTTCTGGGTTTCCAGCTTCAGAGCAAAGGGCATCAGCAGATGCTTTTCAGCCTTCTTTTATATGACTATTTGACCTATATCGACTACCTTCAGAGAGATGAACCTTAGGTCTTTATACTGGTTGCGAGCCTTTCCCAGGAGTTCACTTGACCCTGTCTGGCATATACAGTGAAATTGTGTTGAGCCACACTCATGGTCTTCCTCCAGACAGAGGGACTGTCTTCAAGCTTTGGATGCCCACCTGGCCTAGATACTATAGAAGATGCAGAAAGACTATGAATAATGATTTTCTACTTGGAAATTATATGTGAGACATTCTTACTGTAGTTTCATCCTTCAGACAGCTTTAGTTTGACATTTGTAGCTAAGGCAATGGAAGAAAGCTATAGCTGGTTTCACAGGCAGTAGCAGCCATAGTAACTAAACTGTGATTTTTCCCATTTTTTCTCATTTGTCCACACCTTTCAGTTCCTTGGGTCAGCTGTTATATTAGTTAAGCCTAGTCCTGTCATTGAGCAAAGGACTAGGGGGGGTTCTCTACTCATATTACTCTGTTGCTCTGATTTTTCTGCGCATAAAATGAGTTGGAGCAGCACTGGCACAAACTGAGAAAACCACATTTATGAAATCAGTGCCAAGGACACTGCCATGGCTCTGCTGGTCATTGTGTGGTGAATGGTTAGAGGCCAGCTCAAGGTTCCTCTGAATCCAAACTGTGGCTGGGTTTGCTCTTTGTAAAAGTCCTTAAATTTCTCTTATGAGCTGGCTCAAGGTACTCAGATAATGAGTGTTTCAATTCATTCTCTTAGCTAAGGATATGCATAAGAGGAAAGCCCTGAAGTTAAGGCAGTGAATTTCACACCCTGTTGTTTGAATGTGCTTGCTAAGGAAAAAATGTTTCCTGAAAAATTGATGTGTAGTCAAAACAGAATTTCACTTGCTCAACATGCTTGAATTTAAATTGCTTCACTAAAGAGTTTTTACCTTTTGAATCCACCTTCCTGCATAAACAGTGGTTTTGCTATTTAAACAAATTTGAGTATTTATTTCAAGGAACTAGCTGTCTTTTGTACAACAGATCCCAGAAGCCTTCCATTCTGAATATATCCAGTAACTTCAATTGCAATGCTCCTAGACCTGACAAGCCTTCTCCTTGACTGTGTTGAACTCTTCCTGCCCTTGTACCTAGCAGAGAGCGGTCAATACAAGGGCAGAGCAGTGACCTCTTTCCTCTGCTGTCTTTGGAGCTTTCAACAAGCTGCCTCAGGAGAGGAGAGCTTTTAGTGACATGCTGTAAACTGAGGACAACCACATAACAGATCACTGCTGGAAGGCATGCTCTTTACCATGATCCTGCACTTTGCTTTTTTACCTGCCATTTGAATCTGTGATCCCATGTGTCCCCAGGCATCTGATCCCAGAACCTCAGCATCTTACTTAAGAAGCTTGCTCACCTTCTGGCTTTGGTTAACCCACAACTTTTACCTGCTGTAAAAACAGTTTAAAATAGTCTATTTTGAGATTTGAGGCATGGTTATGAGCCTGTCAAGTTGCCTCGGGGACTGAGAGGTTCGGCTGGTCTGTGCAAGGCAACAGACCCTGTTGTAGCTGTCCCCAGTACAGGCCTGCCTCTGAGCAAAATGAGCAATGTCAGCAGAGCCCATGGTGGGGAAGATCCCTTAGGCAGGAAAGGCTTTATGGTCAGTATGCATTTGTATCAAGTATCAGCCACTGCCTGGATTAGTCACAGAAAGATAAGCACAGATCTGATTTTACCACTCAACTTTCTGAACATTACAGATGCAACTGCATGAAGAATGTATTTGATGATTTATACAGTTGTCAAGTGGATTTGTCAATGTCTTCTCTGGTGACAATAAAATATGTAGAGTCTATTTAATGGTGCAATATCATGGCAGATACTCAAATTGTTTAATTTCATCTTCTTAGAAGGAAAAGCTAGAAAAGGTGCACTCTTGGAATGAGCAATCCCTGGGTGCTGCATTGTTATACCATAGCAGTAGCTGATTTTCTTCTTTTAATCAGTTTTATTCTTGGTGAGGTACTAATTATTGTACTATTCTAATTCTTAATTTCCTTGACCTGGGCAAAACAGTTTGGAGTGGTGTTGAATGCATCACTGATTTTTAGGAAGCTACAGAAAAGCCCTACCGTGCTTGGATGTGACCCTCAACATGTTTACCTACATGAGGAGCGTGAAGTCAGACTCTGCTGGTTAACCTTTGTGAAGACACAGTCCAAAACATTTAATTCAAGTGAGAACTATGACAAGCTCATTTCCATGGAAAGTATTTTCAAGTCCTGGATCAGCTTCAAGACCATTCCACACGGAATCACAATTCCCACTTTTATCAGAAAGCAGTTATGTGTGATATGGTTTTCACTGGGTTTGTAATGGTTTGGGTCACTTGGTCCTCATACACAGGTAGGGAAAGTTTTTAAACTGAAGGTTTCCTTTGCCTAAGAAATATAATCCATTCCTTCTTTTACAGGGACATCAAACCTGACAACATACTACTGGATGAGCATGGTAAGTGAACATTGATTGTTGTATCTCAGATATTGCTAATTCTTGAGGTCTCAGTGACATGCTCATGACAGACTTTGGAAATTAGCCTCAGATGTTGGTTTCTTACCTAAATCTGAACTTTCTTTGCACAGTCCCTCTGTCCACCTTGTAGATTTTGTAATTTCCATTCCTATTGCCTATATATATATGTGTGTGTGTGTATATATATATATATATGTATATATATGTATGTATATATATATGATGGGGTGCTTGGTGCCATGGGTTAGTTGTTTAGGTGGGTTGCATTGGTTGAAGGGCTGGACACGATGATCTTGAAGGTCTCTTCCAACCTGGTCTGGTCTATTCTATTCTATTCTATTCTATTCTATTCTATTCTATTCTATTCTATTCTATTCTGTTCTGTTCTGTTCTGTTCTGTTCTGTTCTGTTCTGTTCTATTCTATTCTGTTGTATTCTGTTCTGTTCTGTTCTATTCTATATATATTCCTATTGCCTATATATATGTGTGTGTGTATATATATATATATATGCTGATATACACTGTATATATAGATATAGATATAGATATAGATATAGATATAGATATAGATATAGATATACTGATCTGACACTTATAAGACCAGAAGAAGGAATTTAATGTGAATTGAGAGCACCAGGCCACTTGAAATTTTTGTTTCAGTTTTTCTTTCCTTTAACAGAATTTCTGTGAATCACCATAATCCTCTTTTAGTAGTAGAAGCATGCCAAGCATTTATTTTCTTTTAGAAATCCTGACAGGCTAAGAAACTTTATATAGCAAATTATTTCTCCTGTCAGTGCTTTAAAAATTGCATTCCCACACTTAGATACAGAAGTTGGAAATTTGCCTCTAAGTCTGCAAAATTTTTTTTATGGCTCTCCATGTAGTTCTGACTCAGATAACACACACAAAAAAATAGACAACACATTCAGCTTTGAATTTTCAGTTCCAATTCCATGATCTCAAACAGAAAATGTGTGGTATGGAAAAAGAAAAAAGTCAGTAAATGTCTTTAAAATTAAGGTTGCTACATCTACACTGTCTATGAAGCATTTTGCTGGAACCTCATGAATCATTTCACAACTGTTTGTGGGAAGAATGTAAGAAATTACCAGTGAAGAGCACAGCAACCTGGTATCAGAACAGAAATACATACAGAAGAAAGACTACATGGAGAATGGAGATGGGTATTTGCTACTGTGGGAAAGCCTTGTGCTCTGTTCACCTCAGAAATTAATTAAAAGCAGTAAATCTTTGAGAAAAGGCAAACTTGAAATGAGAACAATGATACCATTATCTTCCAGAATCCATTGCAGAGCTGCTGGGTATACAAATTAAGGTTGATTAAAGGGGTAACACTGCAAACAACTGGAGTTTGGCCCTGGGAATATGGAAGCCAACAAAGCTAAATGAATGTTGGAGTTTTAAGCCATCTAGAATTTCAGGGATCTAATGCTTCAGACCCATAAGTGTTAATGTTCTCTAGCCACTAACATCAGTAAATAAGCATGAAATAGCAATCTCTTGTCTTTAAGTCCTGGGTGAATTAAAGATGTCAAAGATGACATGAAATGACCATGAGTGTGTTAAATCTTTGACTGACAGCCCTTGAAGTATGGTTGCCTTTATCTCTCCTTGCCTCTCATCAAGGTCAATTACTGCACAAAATCAGCCTCTTGTGAAAGCTTTCCTATGAGGGCTCAAATATTGCAGACAAGAAGCTAGACCAGAGTGAGTGGCATGCTTCAAAATGAGGTGTTTTGCTGATTATAAGCTGTTCAGCAAAAACTTTTTCTGTAGCCAGCTTGGATATTTAGGAATGGATAGCCCCTCTTCTGCAAAGCAGGGCAACACTGCTCCCTCACAGCTCACCAGCAGACAAGTGGTGAAACAGCCATGCTTCTCCAGACTTGCACATAGATCTTGGACAGCAGGTTTATTCAGCCTCTGACACTGATTAACAAGATAAATGCTCTCAACATAATTCATCCACACTTTGAAAATACATTTGAAACTTTTACATGCCTATGTGGCCTTTAAAGAGCACACCCTCTTGAAATGCACAGCCTTGAGGAACACACCTCTAGCAGTACAAGGAGGTTTCTAACAATCTCCTCGAGGGTAAGTGACAGGCTACCAAGTCATGCCAGGCTCATGTGGGTATGAGCTTAAGCTCTTGTACACTGCGCAGGCAAACCCAGAGAGATGCTTTATTAATTGTTCATAGAGTTTGACCTTCAAGGACAAACCAGGTCTGAATTTGCTCCAGACCGTTCTTGTGTTGAGATTTTCCATCAGCTGTGATGCATGCTGAGTTGATGGCATTAATTCTAGCCTGGTGTTTCTTCTCTTTGCCCTCACATTCACCCCTTTGCTTTCAGGTTCTGAGAAATTCAATGAGGTTTGAAGTCATGTACATTTTCCTCTGCTAAATGCTAGTCAGCCAGCTTCAGCCACCTTTAGGATCTTGCTTTAACTGCTGCTATGATTTGTTTAAAAATTAAATAACAGCCCCAATAAAGGTAATTTTGTATTTACCTCAGACAGAGGCCATATGGAAAAGTGCAGCATAAAAGCTGTGTAGCGCTTCTGCAGTGCATGCACGCATGAGGCTTCTCAAACTCCTGCACAGTGCTGTGGGTATTAACTTACAAATTTTCCCTATTAAAGCCTTAACTGGAAGCTGGCTGAAACACTTTCCAGTGAAATAACATGCTTGCAATGTGCTGGTTGGTGTATGGGAGATAAGTGCAGTCTGGGATGATTTGCAAAAGCCACTCTGCAGAGAGCCAGAGGAACGTGTTCATTTGCCTTTTCTTCCTTTCTCTCCACCATCATCTTATTATCACACGGGGTCGTGCAGCCATGAGGATTAAGCAATGAGCTCTTTCCCTGCAATGCCTGAATTTAGTTAAGTCCTGCTGAATCTGTTGTGTGCTGCTCTGCTTCACAGCTCTTAAAAACTAGCCCCAAGTGGCAATCACATACAGCTTATTTCAGTGTTGTACCAGGGATACAACTGTGGTTTTGACATTTAGTTTTCCACAATAATATCCAGAAAGGGGTATCAAGTACAAGGTGTGAAGCTCAATGGGAAAAAGTTCCCATGAACTGAAATCTTGGGAGCAGCATAAAGTAGCTACTCTCTCAGTATAATAACTGTAGCAACAGCAGCCATTCCAGTTCCTGTATGCAACTATTGCAGCAAAAAGATATCTTAAAGGCTGATGAGAAAGATGCCTACAGAAAACTGAGGTCTGACTCTCTTGAAATAGTCACACCAAGAAGGAAAGACTTAAAAAAAACCCAAATAAATTATCACAAACAAACAAAATAATTTGCTAGACTTAAAAGAGTTGGAACCATACAGAGGTGTGCACAGGCAGGCAGAGCCCTGCCTCAACATCCCCCTAGCCCTCCTGCCTCACTCCCTGCTGCCTCCTGCTCAGATTCAATCCCAGACACAGCTTCTTTCCACTCCTCCAGCTCTCACCTTGTGCTGTTTGTAGTCCCTGTGGCAGCACAGCCATCTGCCTGCTTATGGGACACCTCCCTGTACAGGCAAAGCCTGTCTGGGCAGGCACCCCACTGTCCCTGGGGTAACCTTGCAATGGGGAAGAGCAAAGATGTTTTACCAGTGGTACAGACACAGCTCTGCTCTGCCCTGCTACATGTACAGCAGCTGCCCATCACTCCTGCATTGGCAGTAGGATTCAGAGGAGCTATGCAGATCCTATCTTCCCAATCCACCCTTTACCATGCAGAAAGGCATTTTTCACAGAGCCCATCAACCAGTGCACACAGCATTTCACGTGTGCTATTTTGGTTTTGTTAAATGAAAAGAAACCTAATAAAAGGGAGAGAAAACAATACACTACAGGAGAGGCAATTTTCCTTGCAGATCAACTCTTTGGATCAGTCTGAATGGATGTTACACGATAGGTGTTTTGCAACAGTCTATCATGCTGGCACTCTAATAGGGAGCATCGCTTACAATGCTGTCATTGAAATGATAGAACTTTATATTCATCTGTCACAGAAAGAGAAAAGTATTAGTTTGCCAGGATCCTTGCAGCTTTACATTCTACAGTGTTCATGGAATTGCTTCAAACTGCTGCCATGATGTGGCTGTATGTGGTTTGGAAGCCATTTTCAAGCCTTCTGCTGTGGCGTTTTATTACTGCAGAAAGAAACTGCGAACATGCCGTGCTCCAACCGCCATGGAGGAGGAATATCAGCTTGAAATCTGAGGGCAGGCTGGGCTGTGGACACTAATTCTTATTATGAAAGCCTAACATCTCCTGCCTTTCATAAACTGAAGAATTTAATCTCAGCACGGTTCTTGTCTGTCATGTGCAGAGGTCCTCCTGGGCTGGGTGCACTGGGAAGAAAGTGTCAATAAAATGTAAGCAGGGCTTTGGAGGAAAAGTGCAGAAAACATGCAAAGTATTTAATTGAAAGCATCTACTGTGTCTCCCACGTGGAGAAATAGTTTTAAGTTTAGCAGGGAAATGTGCTGCTTTTTCACTTCAAAACCTACTCAAGTTTGGCCATAAGAGGAGCCTCTGAGAACCTCCACTCACCCATAGAATCATTGAATTGTTTTGGTTGGAAAAGACCTCTAAGGTCGAGCCCAACCACCAACCTGACACCACCATGGCCATGAAACCATATCCTGAAGTGCCATGTCTACATGGGTTTTTTTGAGCATATACATGTTAGAGGTTGGCAGATATGTTTCCTGTGGACTTTGAGCAGAAGCCAGTTTAGAGTGTCAGAGCAGCATAATCTTTCATTGAGACTGCAGTTCCTCCATCAGGCACCACAGCAACATTCAACATCAGTCATTTGTTAGACTCTTTTCATCTTTGGCAGCAAACGTGGTAACAACCTCCCTCACTTAATAACTGCATCATGCCCAAAGCCTGCTCCATGCTGTGAGCTGAATGATGTTGAGATCTTGATTTAAAAAAAGAAAGAAAAAAGATCACAGGAACCTGTCACTCAAGAACCTAGTTCAGCACATGAAACATTAATCCTGAGTGCAGGGCTAAGCTGGGCAAGGGAGAACCTTTCCCTGCACTCTGTCCTCCACGATGGCATTGCCAGATGCAATCACAGAGAGCATAATATCTGCATCACTTCACAAGACAAAACTATTCCTTAAGCAGAGCTGTAAAACCTGACAGCAGACTTAGCAAATTAAAAGTCTGCAGATTTTTTAGGCTGGATTTATATTTAGTTTATCTGCCTATGGCAAGCCAAGATTAACAACTATTTCTTCACTGTGGTGGAGCAGTTTAGCCTGTGCTTATCATAACCTACTCCAGGAAAAAAAGCAATGGCAGCAGGTTTTGGCCATCCAGCCTGATTAGCCCAGTTTAAATCAGCTGGCTGGCTGGTCAGGCAGCAGGACCCCAGGCTGACTTCTGTCACTTATTTTTCATCTTTCCAACTGCTGTCAAATGGGTGATCATTTCGAACCCACTGCTGTTACATGGGCACTCTTCTGCTACCATAGATGTAATTGTATAGCTATTGGGCTGTAAAAATACCCTTTTTTGCTTCTTGGCTCATTTTGCCCTAATGAGAGTCAGAGAAGGCCAGGTTGATGGTCAGCTGAAGAGGATGTGATAGCGGATGGGAGTCATGAGTACCTGAGATTGTGAGGAGTGGCTCTGGCTGTAGATAAGAAGAGGTAGATTTCACACACAGCTTCATGTGCTGCTCCTGCATATTACTGCTCTAAGAAGATTGTTTCTGCCTTAATGTTGATGGCAAGAGAATTGACCAGCAAAAGAAAATAAATCCAGCAATGTGAGCAGGTAGTGGATGCAACTATACTGAGAAAGCATTCCACCACTTTGCTGCCAGTATGTTGTTTCCAGTCACAAGCAACATTTAACAGTAAATTGCCATGAATTGTTACAGATCTTTCCATTAACACTTAAATATCAGACAAATGGGAGACTATTTTTATGATGTGCTGCTTTAACTTCTGATTTTACTTTGTGTGATTGCAGGACATGTTCATATCACTGACTTTAACATAGCAACCATAGTGAAAGGCTCAGAAAAAGCTTCTTCTATGGCTGGCACAAAACCCTATATGGGTAAGTTTTCCAGACTACTAAGAAAAACCTACTCCATGAAAAATCATGCATTAAGGTTAACTAACAGCATTTTTAAAGGATTTTAAGTTGTAAAAACATGCAATGATTGTGATCCACTACTACTTCTTTCTTTGGCAGCATGTGTGTGTTAGCAATGGAAAACAAGAGATGGAGGGACTGGGCTGGAGCTGGATCTCTATGCTGCTTGTAGTCAGATCCTGTTTGGTTTTGTGAAGCAGAATTCAGAAAGGTTTACTTTACCCCTTTCATTTTGTGAAGAAACATAACTTTAGTGATATGGCACAAAGATTCTTCAGCTGCAGTGCTCAAATTAAGAAAGCTTTGGGTTTACTCCTGAGAGATTTCTGGCTTTATGGCTCTGTCAAAGACTTTCCATATGGCTTTGCCTGAGCCATTTAGACAATGAGAGAAGTGGGGGAAAAAAAGGGCTTGGAGGTTGGCTTTATGCTTGGGAGTAAGGTTTCATCAACAGGAATTTAAACCACACTATAACATCAGTGTAATGAGACAAAATCCCTCCAAGCAAGGTACTTCCTGAGCACCAGAACCAAGGAAACTCAATGGTTCCTGCAAGACATGCCTTCTGCTATGCTGGTTTTCATGATGATGAAGGTATGAGAGATGATGAAGGCTTTTTTCCTCTCCTAGTTTTTTACAAGACTCTCTCCCATGTGGATCCTGTTATGTTTAATGAGTTATGGAGGCACTCTCTAGCCTTTCCATTTGTAGAGGTACTTACAGGATTTCTCACTTCTTCTTATGGCCAATTTAAGGAAATAAACAGAAAAATGTTCTCTCTGAAGCCTCCATTCCTATTTGAAATCTGACTGAAACAGGCTGAGATTTGCAAGGGAGTGATTTAATTCCCTGCAGCACAACTGCATAAAACTGGTATCCAGGCAAAAAACACGGTGAATTGATACTGTGTCCTAAGACTGCACTGGCTGTTCTGATTAAGATCCCTATCTTGTCATGCTAAGCATGGTGTGAGCCAGCTTCTGCAGCCTGTGTATAATCCCACTTCACATTAGCCTTGTTGCCCCCGAGTCTTTCTCTGCCTGAAACTTTCCCAGCCCATTTCCTTACTTATTAAATGGTTGCACAGAATGTAGCTGAACCTGAATGTTTTTCCAGAAACCCTGCTAATTTCTCTACATTCCCCCTTCCCAGCTGACTCGTTCAGACAAGTCAAATCCCTGCTACACATAGGCAACAAAACCATGGACAACAGTGAATCTGAAAGGAATGAGGTCAACAGCCTGGAGAGACAAACTGCTTCCAGCTGCTTCTGTACTTCTTGAGGCCATTGACCTGAAATGCTGAAGTGAAATCAGCTGCTTAGTATTGGAGGTTCTTTGGGGGTTCTGTCTCATACTGTTCAGCTGGCTCTAGCTGTGAAATAAGATGTGTGCCTTAGCTGGTTTAGGAAACTTGTGTGGTGTCACCCATGCTTGATTTTATCATTACAAATTCACTGTTTGTACCTCCTGCCACACCTTTGATTGAGGGTGTTGTCAAAGGTTTTGTTGTAGCAACAGCCTTTTGGAAATCCATGAATTTTCAGGCTGTCATCCTGTGCTGGCAAGCCCTGGAAAGCATCCTTCCTTTGAGACCTAGCTGCCTTTTGGCAGGTGCAACTGCTGCCAGCAAACGGATGCAAGCACTTGGGGAGCCCTTTCTGCTCTGCATATAGACCAGGAAAGCCAGGGCAGGACATGGTCTCTGAATGCAGACTGTGCCTGGGATGTTCAGCTGTGGCTCTTTCTTCCTGCAGAAGGCTATTCATTAGGTTTGGAAACTGCACTCACCCAGCTGGAAGCGTGTCTGCAAGTGTTTGCCGCTTTCAACACTGCTCCATCTTTGAGTGGATGTTTCATATATCAGCCCCTCATGCAGGCTGCAAGAAATATGGTTGTGTCTCAGAGAATACACCCTGTGCTGCTTTTGCAGTAGTGACCCCTTTCCCCTGCAACAGGTTGGTCAGCTACAAACCAAAGTGTTAAACACTAAAATCCATCTAGAACACATGCCCGATACATTACAGATGTGGCCCTTTGTTTATTCCTCACTCTGGCATAAATTAGAGGGATTAAAGTCCCATGGCAAATACTTTTTACTCACCAAAGAATTTCCTTTTTGAATGATCAGTTTCCATACATCTGCATAGTGTTTGTGAGTGCTGCAAAAACTTTCCATTCACAGGTGATCATTTTGGGGGGGGTTAGGGTTTGTTTGGGGGTTGGTTTGTTTGTTTCTATTGGTAGGAGGCTTAAGGGGGATTAGGTAGAGACTTTGTGTTTTTCTTCAGCAGAGGCTGAAGTGATCCACAGAACTTTTTGGACTTTAGATCAAACAAATAAAATATGTGTTGTGGTATAAATAATAACTGACAAAAATCCAAATCCAATAAAATCAGTCATAAATTGCAAGAAAAGTTTCAGCTACTCCCTCTCCATTCTAGAGGCTTGTTATCTCAGGTTTTCACAGCTGCTTTCATAAGTGGCTTTCTCGGTGAAGAATGGCTGTAGACCTGAGATTACCAGAGGAATGTGCATTTACAGAGCTTCACTGAACTCCTGAAATGTCTGAGTCATCCATATTTATTAATTAGTACTGTGTGGGAGTACTATTTGGAGTCAGAGGAAAGCTAGTGGATGTTCTGATATCAGCCTTACAGGTAAGAGAAGGCTAAATTTGTTCCTGAAGTAGATTCAACATAGCAAGGACAAATTTGGAGTTGGGTTTTCAAAAGTGCTCAACCTTGTTCTTCTTTGTACTCATGCAAACAATTACCTGATACCTTTTTTTTTTGCATGTCATTGCTCTTTAAGTGTGGGTAGGGTAGAGTTTAGAGTTCTGAGAATCCACTCCCTCCCCCTTTCTTGTACTGAGGCTTTGATTGTGGAGTGTCACTGGGGATGTCAACCTGCCCTTTTCCTCACAGGGAAATAGCATCTTGCCAGGACCAGCCAGGAGACTTCTGTTTGTTCTGATAAGCAAGAACCAAGAGTGGGTATGTAAAGCTTTGAGGTGGAGGAATAAATTCTGGCTGCACTGATGGTTGTTTTCAGCCTGCACCAGGAGTACTGTAGATGAGGGGATTAAGCACTGAGCTGTGAGGGAGTATTCAGGTTTTGGCTCTGCTCTGACATTAATGAGGAGGCACACATGGAGCTGAAAAACCTCAGGAGATCAGGGAAGAAGCTACTGTTTCCAGATGCTTTTGGCCTCTCTGTGCTTTCTACCACTCTTTGAGATCTTGCATCGAAACTGCCAATATAATCACTTCTTTGACTATATCAGACAAAAACCTCAACAACCAGCCAAACAAAACCACAACCAAAATATAACATGAGTTCAAATGGCAGCTTTCATTTGGGCTTTGGTGTTTTTTTGGTGTTTTGGTTTTGTTGGGTTGGTTAGTATGTAGGTTTTTTTGGTTGGTTTTCTGGGGGTTTTTTCCTAGCCTGCCTTGAAAGGTCCTGGTCACATGCAGAGCTTTTCAGACAGATCTGAGTAGGAGGAGACCTCCAGCAGAGGCAGCACATAGAGCAAAAAGAGAGGACTTCTATCACCTCAGGGGGGCATTTTTGGCCCCTGGGTAACTCCCATTCTGTAGTCAACCACACAAGTCCCTCAGGGATTTTGGGTGCATAAACTGTTGTGAAGACATTTGCTAACCTGGTAGGAGTATGTGATGTAAGAATCTCTAATAGTCTTTCTGATGTGTCAGGTACACAGCCTGTCCTGTGAATCTCCTGCTAGCCAGGCCAGTTGATGTCAGTGCTGGGACAGAGTGCCTGCTGTCCATGCACTGGACTGATCTTCCAAACAGCAAATGGACATTTTTGGACACAGTCTCTTCAACAAGTTGCTAGTGAAAAGTGGCACTGCAACCACAGTGAGCCTCTGGATGGAGTAGGGAAGGTAGTTCTGTATAATTTCATATTCAGTAGTAGGAGACCATGATGTGCTCATTGCTCCTGGGTTGTCTTTCAATGGGGCTAGCAGCTTGAGGTTATTTCCCTGAGTTTGATCCAGATGTTCAACCAGTGGACCAGGTTCCCTGTGCAAGGGCAAGAAGTGAGTTCTGTTCAGCGGCTGAGTAATGCAGAGGGTTTTACAAGGACAGCAGCCTGAGTAAGGGCAGGAGAGGTTGTATAGCCATATGGCAAACTAATAAGGCATTCTAAATGCAGTATCTGTGATTAGTTAATGGTATCTAAAATATTTTCTTTGATTGAATAACTGCATTAAACATGAGCATTAAAACTACTGAGGCGTATTATGTGAATAATGGTCCAAAAATCAGTTACACTGCTGTAACAAGTCTAGACCTCACACTAGAAAATTGCCAGCCCAGCGTGGCCAGGCTCTAGGAAGCACTTTGCCTTATACAATAGAAGTTAGCAGTTGGCTAGTCAGAGAGCTCTGAGTCAGAAAGCTGTCTGTTATAATTTAGACTCTTTTAGCACATGAGAAAGTAAACACTAGGAGGTAAATTGCTGGTTTACCAAGGCCACATTTATATTTAGGGAGAGGGAAGCTGTTTTCTTCCATTTTGCTTTTAAACCTGCTTCTTCTCTAAACAGAAGATCACTTGTCATTGTTGGAGTTTGATTTCTGTTTTCTATTTAAGCCATGACCTAGAAGAAGCACTGACCTCTGAATTTGCTTTTCAAACCTCTGAATCCACTTTTCAGAAGTGAAAATTAATATTTCTCATCACAGTGCTGGGAAAACAGTTAATATTTCACAGAAATGTCAGTCCAAGGTTCTTGGTCTCAAGTTAATTTCTTATTCAGCTCAATCCATCAGCTGTTAAGCCTAATTCAGCAAGGTGAAGCTATGAATTTCTTGTATGCATCAAGCAATTCACAGATTTAAACTGGCAAAGGTCTGAGCTTTTAGCAGCTTATCCTGTGTTAGTCAATCAAAATATTGCATTGTATATTTCTGTATATATCCTTTTATATATGTATTTTTTCCCCAAGAGGAAGGATAGCTGGCAATGTGTTTTCATGATGAACCTCAGCTGATGACACTGGAATCTGCTTTATCTATGAAATCTCAAACATTACAATAGAATCTGTATCACTGGAACATGTTTTCCTGCAATGACTGTGATAGCCTACTGCTTTGCAACCCCTGCTGTATGCCCCAAGCCTCTGATTCCCCTTATTGACACGTAGGGTCACTGCTGAGATTCAAACAGAGACCTCTAGCTAGCCAACCAGGTAATTAATGTCAGGATTTTCATTCTTGAGAAATGTTTTCAACACATCCAACTGAACTTGGTGATTCAAAAACACTGAAGCCAAACCACTATGGCTTTATTTTTTATCTTCTTTTCAGTTTGTCCTACTAATGACATTGCCACAGGCCATTTTGTAGGGATTAATGACCAGCTTTTGTTGGCAACATTTAGCTGTGTGTGTGGACGATCAGCTCCTTACAGCTAATCGATCTTGCAAGGCTCACTTGCGAAATATTGCTTAAATACACTGGCTAGTTAATTATCTAGTAAAGGCCACTTGAAGAAGGGTCTAATGTGCTCATCTCACTTCACTTTCTTTCTCACCTACTTTGCAAAGTTTCAAAGCAGCCTATAGAAGTCAGCAATGCTTCAGTGTCAGTAATAGCTCTGTAAGCTTCTCAATCAACAATTGTCAGTCTCCTGGGTAGTGGAAGACAAGTACACCAGGCATGCTTTGATTAGCTTCTCGCTAAGGAAGTGAAACTTAAATCAGTTCATCAGAAAAGAAATGCCCCATTGTGCTGTTTAGGATTCGTATCAGAGCCACTCTGAGGTCTTCATTTTATGCTTTATTCTGATGAATTATATTTCTGATTAAACCAGTATGTCCCATCAAAATTAATAACAGCTATTCTTTGCGCCAGCAGTTCCCGCTGATAGGCCTGAAACTACTTTATCATGGACAGCGTTTTCAGACTCACCATTGATCACCAAATTAAAGTGGCCTAAATTTCAGTGATCTGGAGCACTTTAACTACAGAGATAAGTGACACATATGAACACTCAATAGGTTTTTAGAAACCCTCCTTAAAAGCATTTTGTCCTGTGTACAAAATGCTCTTTTAGAGGAGGGAAAAAATAGTGAAAACTGGATTTGGTGGTGTTTGCACTTACATTGATATTCTCCTTTATTTCAAGCTCTTGAATCCCATCCCACTTCAACCCAGCGTTATTTTCTGTATTTCACAGCTCTAGTTCTTCAGACTCCATCACTTGGAGGATCTTGTGTCTTTGTGTAAAGCCATGTCATGTTTCTGAATGAGCAGGCAAGCTCCAGAAGTCTGCCCTAGAGCCTGGAGGCCTTTGTTTATGTGGAATGTTCCCCTTCAGAAAGGCTTTTAGACACACATCCTCATTGTGAGGCTGTATTTAACAACCTTGCCAAACTGGGAAAAGGTCTTCTGGCTTTAGCAGGGTTGACATTTCATTCTGAGATAAAAACCCTGAGGAAGGAGACTGTAAATAGTGTTGCACCTTCAGTCAGTGCCCCCTCATCTTGCCAAGTGGTGCTTAACAACCACTCCACTGGTGCTGACTGAATGCGGTGACAGTCCAGATCAAATAATACCGCATAAAGCAAGGGGAAAGGGACCATCTGCTTTAAAAATCAGGAGCCTAACCACCAATTCTCTGGTCTAATGATGTCATCAGTTCAAGGTGAGAAGACAGAGCTACAAAGCACCAGGGCCAGTGGGCAAAAGAAAGCCTTTTCTGCTTTAGGTATGATGAGCTGACCTTGAAGCTTTTAGAACAAGCAAGTGAAAGTGGGTAACTCAGTCACTGAATTAGCAAAACAGCTGCAGCCTTCTGTCAGTGATGTAGGTTACAATAAAGTACTTTCACCTCTACCTCACAGAAATCAGACAGTGATCTGTCACATTATTACAATGTTAAAGCTATAAAAGCAAGAGTGAAACCGAAATTATATCTATAGAGCACAACAAAAGAAGGTCACAAAGGCTATTTGCTGTAGTGAGATATTATACATCTTCTAGGCACAGTGAGTAAAACCTGTAACAAATGTGGTGAAATAAACCTTCAGTACAAGGTGCCTATGGTGATATGCAAAACAGGACTTTGGTGCTGGATGTGCAGTTTAGGTGTATTGATCCACTGAAGTCACACCACACAAAAAGTCTGCCTGCCCTCTTAGTGTCAATCTGTGTGAGTGACCACATGCTTGCAAGCTGCGACCGGACAAACCTCCAGCAGCATGCAAACAAGATCTGAGGTACCTCTGAAGACAGAGCATGCCAAGTGAAGCTATGTTATGGGAAGGTGAGATATTGCTAACTCAGTGTGTGACTTTTATGATATTGTTGATTTATGCCATACTGGATCATGGCACAAGCTTCCCTATGTCAGTGATCCACTGGTGAGCTATTCTCCAAACGTGCTTTGTGGCAAAAATATTTATGTGATTGTAGTTCTCCTACCAAATGTATTTAGAGATAGTCTTGCTAGGCAGAGACTACAGAATCACTTTCATTCGTTCATTGGTTTTTATTCTACAGAGTAGAATTTTGCTATACATCATTCATGGATGCCAAAATCCCCTGTCAGGTTTGGCTCTTCAAGGCTTTTTAAAGTCAGTTGTGGAGCTGTAATCCATTATGTTGCCATCCATAATGCAAGGACTGCAAAAACTCCTCTGAAGGGAATGCTTTTCCTTTAATTAAAGGGGCTTCTTTAAGCACCATGCACAGTCAAATCCCAAACTGCCAGCCCGAAGAAGTGTGACCAGATGACATTCATTGCAATATGTCCACTAGAAAGTCATGTGATGGCGATCAGGTGGCAGTGTGGTACTTTAAACTCAGTATCATGGCCAGGAGAGGCTCACATGGTAATTGCAATCTAGCGCGATGTTACGGTTGGCGATAGCGTTGTTTAGAAACTCCCCAGGGAAAGTCTTGTTTGTACAAAGCGTACTGAGATTCTGCTGTGAGATAATTAGAAAAGCATGACTGACTTCATTTCATATCCTCTGTTATTTATACATGGCTTTCTGAAGAAACTCCAGTGACATTATTCAGTATGTTTTCCTTCCTGAAATTAGCCAACTGAATCATTGTTTCGAAAATCACCCCCACCATGCACACACCCCAGAATGTAATTTTTATGGAATTCATTACTTTAATGACAGTCTCTCTATTTTCAGTCATGGCAAAGTTTCTCAGTGTAAGGATTTGTATTTAATGAGCATTTTCCTATCTTGGATACCTTTAAAATCTGTCTGATTAATTCTATCTAAATGTAAAATAAGGATGAGATTTACCATGTTCAACATCTCCATCAATCACAAAGACCCACCTTGCCTGCAGATATTTGTCTCATAAAATATTTACATTACCCCAAGTCATATTTCAGTTCAGGTTTTCCCCTCCTATTACTCATTTTTATTCATCTAACATAAAACTTCAATGGACCTGATCAAAGTTAACATAGAAGACCAGCTGCTGAAAAACTCTGACCAGCGAGGGTCAGAGCATTTGTCAGCAATCTAAGGCCTTGAATTTGCAACACATGAGAATGTATTTAATTCCAGTTCATTGCATCCTTATTAATTTTTCAGCTGTACACAATAATGATCCATAGTCTGACCTGAATTTTTGTTTGATGTGACTGTTTTAGCTCCAGAAGTGTTCCAGGCCTTTATGGATGGAGGTCCAGGATACTCGTACCCTGTAGACTGGTGGTCACTAGGAATTACAGCATATGAATTACTGAGGGGTTGGGTAAGAATGATAAATTTCCTTAATATTTAATACACTGACTGACAGAAGTTCCAAAATCTGCAGTCCCCCTGAGTGCAGCCTGCATGATAAAATGTGAGTGGACAAAGCTGTGGTTCAGGGCAGGAATGCCACCCTGAGTATCTTCCCATCTGGAAACACTGTTGGGAGAGTTTCACTGACTTTTGGTAAAGTTATCACAGTTTGCCTAAGTCTGGTTTGGGAAAGGCCTGATCTTTTAATGGTTTCTCCACAATGCAGAACTGAAAACAATGGTATTTTCTTCAAATAGAAGTTGAGTTACTTCAGGCTTTATTACATCTTTGATTCTGGTGGGTAATACCTTAAAGGAGCTAACACAATATCCTAAGATGCTTGGCCCAGCTATGGAAAATGCTTATCTGCCAGTGCACTTGTTACTTATCTAATCAATTATGTGAATAAGCTTAATGAAAAAATCTTCATGAGCACAGTCAAATATCACAGAAGATAATGGAATATTTTTTTTTCTCATTTGGGTTCAAAGGATTGAATTGGATTGCTTAAATATTTACTATTCCCTACGGGAAACTGATTTTAGATACTGTTTCAGGATAAAAACATAGCTAAAGTAGCTAAACTATTTTAAATTCCTCTTTTGGAAAGAGGATTTCATTGCATTGCAGTATGCTGGGTTTAAGGAAAGAATATTTGTTATCATCTGGCACTAAGAGTACCACTACTCTGCCCAGCTAGGGACTTTCTAATGTGAGCCAATCTATGCCACAGAGATCTCAGTTTCACTTAGGATGACAGACAGAGGAAAGTAGAAATACTGAAAGCTATTATTCTTGGGTTTAGATGGAAAACTACACTTCAGACTGTCTGCACATTTTACTTCAATCTTGAAGCTACAGTTTTCCAGTCCCTAAAGTTTGGCCAATCTATTTGTATTTCCACAGAAATGGCAAAAGTCGTGTTCCTGATACAAAGACCTCTCCCATTCCAAACCTTAGTCCCTACTCTCAAAGCATGAGAGTATGGGCAACCTTTAAAAATAAAGAAATAAAAAGCCCAAATCTTTGCAAATTTCCCTCTCCATCATTCTCAGGAATTACTGAGTCTTCAAGTGTTCCCAGGATGGGAAATTTTACCTGAACAGCTAAGGTCTGGCAGTGATAAACATAATACATCCTCAACAGTAGCTGCAGCCAGGAATACTAGCTGCACATACCATGAATTAAAAGAACATCCTCCTGGATTTATATCAACCCTTTCAGTAATGAGTATCTCCAAGAAAGCAGCACAATGAATGGTTGGGTAAGGGAAACTGAACTTCTGAGACCAATCACAGAAGACACCTTATCACTTTAATAAATGAAAAACTACAGAGAATGGAATCTATTTGCCAAGATCCATAGAGTCTTTTCTGAATAAGTCTGGCTGGCTACAGACAAGCAAAGCTGAGACTGAATCCATTTTTTGAAAAAGAAATACCTTGCCATCTGTCCCTGCTCCAGTCAAACAAGCCAGCTTCTTTTCTCATGAAGAATGGCCCTTACTCACTGAGCAAGGCAGAGGGTGGCTTGACAGCTCATGTCTTTGTATGGGCTAGGAAAAGGTGTAATTTTTTTCCTGAATTGAATTTCTAAATTCTTCTGATCTAGGCAAGGTCTAAATGGATACTGTGATAATGTAACAGCAGTGATGATGAGGAGTAGCTGAGGGTGTGGGAGATGCGCTTCACCAAAGGCGCGTTGCTGTTTGCAACAGCCGTGAGCTGCAAAGCTCCATCTGCTGCTGCAGCCTTGTGCAGATGGCTGCAAAGAGGCAGCTTGTGTGTACAAGGCTGCAAGCTAAACCTGCAGGCAGGCAGCCCCCTCCTCCTGCACATTCCCGCAGCACTTTGTTTGGCACCCCCATTGCTGCAGAGCAGAGGGGTGGGCACCTGGTGCAGCTCAGGGGAACGAGGACTATGCTGGTTGCACTGGACAGTGCCACCCAAAAATATGACTTTTCTCCAGTCAGAGCATGGTGCATGCCGGTGTGTGGGGAAGGCAGGAGCACTAGACATTAGAAGAGTCAGAAATTTTGATCATTTTCCTCTGGGCTGATGTTGCCTGTCCGAATTTAAGAGGAACAAAAATTATGTGCTTTTCATTGAGCTGAAGTTTTGGGTTTGTTTTCCTCTACTATTTTGAGATGGAAGAGTCTTCAGAGGAGGTTGTCCATCCAGTGGACATGCTCACTGCAGGGGGGTTGGACTAGATGAGCGTTGGAGGCCCCCTCCAACCCAAATCATTCTATGATTTCACCCTCCAGGGGACTGAATAGATGAAAAATGTGTCAGACAAAGGTGTGAAGGACCACAAAAGACCAAGATTATAATGGCCTTTTTATTCTTTTTTAAAGTATTTGTAGTTCAAATTACCTGAGAACAAAACTAAACTTCTCTGCAAATCTCAAAAAAAATAAAATAAGATCAAGATTCAAGATTTTAGTCTGGAGTAAAGAAGGCTCTGAGGTGACCTTATTGTGGCCTTCCAGTATCTGAAGGGGGCCTACAAGAAGGCTGGGGAGGGACTTCTCAGGATCTCAGGTAGTGATAGGACTAGGGGGAATGGAATGAACCTGGAGGTGGGGAGATTCAGGCTGGATGTGAGGAGGAAGTTCTTCACCATGAGAGTGGTGAAGCCCTGGGATGGGTTGTCCAGGGAGGTGGTCGAGGCCCTGTCCCTGGGGGTGTTTAAGCCCAGGCTGGATGAGGCACTGGCCAGCCTGATCTAGTGTGCCCATGGCAGGGGGGTTGGAACTAGATGGTCCTTGTGGTCCCTTCCAACCCTGACTGATTCTATGCTTTGAAATCAAGAAAAAAAAAAAATCAAGTCCAAATGCAAAATGTTAAGAATCTTTAAGATAAGGTAAGTTTGAAAAGAATATTTCTGGTGAGGAAAAAGGGATGTGCAGAAACATCCTTAACAGCAAACCAAATGGCAGGCTCTTTCAAATGACAGGTTTGAACCCGATTCAAGAACATTGTGTATTCAGAGCAAACATTTAGGTCCTGTTGAATTCATATGGACATGATATAGCTAAATGACAACAGGCTAGCAGAGTTTGAATCAAAGGAAAAAGATTTAGGCAATCCTGGGATTTATTTTCAGACTATCCCAATGCCTTGGAATGGGCTTGGTTTCATACACATGTTCCAAGTTAAACCTGTACATGAACCTTCTTAAAACAAGAGTATTCTCTGGGCCTTTCTGAAGGTTGCCTTTAATTCACTGTCAGATTAGAAAATTAACACCTAGAAATATTCTTAAATCCTAAACTGCTATCAGTAGATGATAGCAAAAGTCAAGGGATGGTTCAGTTCTCTGTGAAAGTAACAACTGTCTGCCCTTTGCTGTTGAGGATACTGGATTAGAAGGTAACCACATTGTGTTTGAATTACAATGCTTTGATTCACACACTGCTGCTATGATGGCATCTGGCTGCAGATCTCGTATCACATATCTGTCACCTGCTGGGTACATCTTAATTCACAGGCAATCCACATTCTATTCTTGTTTACAGAGGAAAAAAACCAACCCCACATCAGGATAAATCATCATTCTAATGACTTGCTTCACAAATACAAACCCTTGAAAAATAAGTGCACAATAATTAGCATGAGTAGAATTTTACAGCTTGTGCCTTCATTGCTGAATGCTACATTTAATAAAAGACAAATCACAGCAAACTTCACAGCACTGTGAAGGCTAGAACTAGCCACTGAAAACTTCTCTATCTACTACTCAGCAAGATCAGGATGACAAATCTCCCTTCAGCTACCTCTTTTCCACTTTGTCAGTTTGGATCACAAGGACATTTTTGTGTTGCATGTAAAAAATAGTAAACAATCCACATTTGACGTGGAATGCCCCAGGAGCAAAATTATTTTGCTCATGTGAATGGATACTGCCTTTGATGAGACAAAAATTTGCAGAGGAAATACATCTATGAGTAATTACATTCATTTTGAGCAAAGAAAAACACACAGAGAACGAAGGATTAGCCTCAAAATTGTTATAAGATGTTGCAGTGGTTTTGATATTTCCAGCATAAACAATGCTGAGCTCAGGAGAACCTGAATTGTCTACAGTCCTTTCCCCTTCTTGCTGACATGATATTGATTTAACTTTATCCCAGAGGCCCTATGAAATTCATTCAGCCACTCCCATTGATGAGATACTCAACATGTTCAAGATAGAAAGAGTTCACTACTCATCTGCGTGGTGCAAGGGCATGATAGCACTACTGAAAAAGGTAAGAAAGCCCAAACATGTTCTGTCCTCTCTTCTCTTCCAGAAGCCCCTCCAACAAGGAAGAGGTGTCAGGCAAACACAGACATTAGGTAGTCACAATGTCAAGGATAACAAAGCAGTTCTTGCTCCTTGATTTTTCTGAAGGAGTGGTTCAATATTTGTCTTGAGAAGCTGGATTATTCTTAGGTTTAGATTCAGGTTTTGTATGGCCTCAGACAAATAACAATCTAATGTTTTTGTTTATTGCAAAACTGATTCACCACTGATAGCAAAACTTCAGGGATCAGTAATTCCCACTCTGTGCCCTGGGCCCATTCTCTCCATCACTAGCTGTACATGTTGGAGATGGAAGAAGGGACTGCTCTGCTCTCTAAATTTCTGTCACTATTGCCAGCCAGGGAGTTTAGAAACGAAAAGGGCTGTATGTCTCCCTGCCCCATGTTGCTATAGCTGCAACAGCAAAAGTTGAGCCACTTCACTGGAAATGTCATTAAGCTGTAAGCCAGGTTTCTGTCTGAATGCATCATCATCCTGGAGCTCACTTTCTCCCCCAAATCCCAGTTATTTGCTTGATTTAATTTCCTGGCCATGTTGCAAGGTTCATATGTCTCCTGAAGGTATTTAAGACCATCAGTACTGATATCTGAGCAGGAAATGTTTGTGAATGTGTGACTAGAGCAACGCAAGATGAATTTTCTTTGCAGCAATGAGCAATCCACTTTGGACAGACGAAGCAATGAGGTGGTTAATTTTAATTGCTGCCAGGATGCTCAGTGTAAATACATCTTCCAATAAATTAAAGATGAAATACAAATTGTTATGTGGCATTGAACTGTGATGTTTTGTGTTGCTTGGACTCTTGTGTATTTGTAAACAAACTTTTGTTCCTGATACATTTATACACTTCATGCCTGCAGCAACCATCTGGTGGCAATTAAATTATATTCACATCCAGTGAGTTATTACCTTTATTTTACTTTTTTTTTTAGCTTGGGATTTCTAGGAGTTGTTAGAACATTCCCTAGCCATTTGGTTAGTCAAACTCATGTATCATGCAATTTATGCCTGTGATACATTCACTTTTTTATATGGCATCCAGCCCCTTAGAAAATGACTCATGCTTGATTGCAGCTCCTCACTAAGGACCCAGAGTGCCGTCTTTCGAGCCTTGCAGATATCCAAAGCTCTCCATACCTAGCTGATGTCAACTGGGATGCTGTTCTGGAGAAATCTGTGACCCCAGGCTTTGTTCCTAATGTAAGTTGATACTCCAGGTGAACTGTGTTTACAAATTCTGATTTTAATTATCACTGCTGTTTTAGTTGTTTCCCCTTCCATTTATTGCTCTTCAGTGCTCTTCACAGAAGCTTGAGTTTGGATCCTACTTTCATTTATTCAGCCACAGCTATGGTAAAATGTGGCCCATTTCATTAGATCACACCAAAAGCTAATTAACCTTGATTCACTTTTTGTTCCCTTTCAAATAAAGAGCATTGCCTTTCAACTGTTAGAGAAAATGACTGTCAGAGTTAACTCTGAGCCAAGGAACACCAAGAAAGTTGCTGTTGCTCTGAAAGTTAGACATCTGAATGACATCTGCAAGGCATTTGCTCCTTTTTCACTTTAAAAAATACTGTTCCAAAGGACTGACCTATTTCCTTTGTGATAGTTTCCTGTACTAAAACATTCTAATTCTGTGAAGGAATAGTATAGTTTCTCTTTTTTTAACTGTCTTTCCATTTTGCTGGTATTTTCTGGATATTTCCATTTTGATCAGTTGAAAATCAAATGGAATTGAGGGCCAGGAACAAAAAAGCACTGACTGTGGTGTTAACATGCTGCTCCACTCTTTGTTCAGTAATATTGCACCATATTTTGTCTCCAAATGATGTATTTGTTACATACTAAGTTTTGTTTATATGGTTTTGGTTTTGTTTTTTTAATGCTACTGTAAATAAAGATGATGAAGGGGAATAGCTAGATCCTGTCTGCATCCAGGTACATGTTAGTGTTCTTACTAAATCAGATGGGAACAAGATGCAGCCCTGCAGAAGCTGAGGCTGAAGGGGTATTGCCTAAGGGAGCAGAGGCAGATGGGTGGGTTTCCAAGACAGTGCTGGCAGTGTTTGTTGTGCTTCTTGGCACCTCACCGTAGCCTTTGCTGGAAGGAGCATTCTGCAGGGTAAGAAAACTATGGGTGGGCAAGTAGAGCTTGGGGAAAGACCAGAAATACAGCAGGTAACTAACACAACAGGTGAAGAGAAAGGCAAGCCACCCTTGGGCACTTCAGAGCAATGACACCAGGGATAAAATTCCCTCCTTTCACATTGTAGCAAGATGAATGGAGACTGGTCTCCCTCTTTTCCTTGTTTTTAAAGTTAGAGTTGCTCTTTTAGGATATCAGAAATGTGGGCTGACTTCTCATACAAAATTCAGCAGATTACTTAGACCTCCTATACCTAGCTGAAAGTTTAAGCCATAACTGTCAGCCAGATGTTTTTCAAGAACTTTTGTCCCTGTTTCACCAGCAAAACCTTCACTGATTAAGTAGGGTCACACAACAAGATATTTCTTTGTTTTCAGGATTTGGTAAGAGGATGAATTGGGGCAAACATACTCTGTAATCCGGGAAGAGATTTATAACTAGGGAGCTTTAGAACTTGTTAACCCTATGCTGTTACTGTCAGGAGCTTGCCTGTCTTCTGCAGGCAGAAGGTCTGTGGTAGGAAGGTCTCATCATTTAATTTCTCCCTGTGTAGCTGGATCACTGGAGGTGTTTAGGAGGAGACTTGATGGAGTGCTTGGTGCCATGGTTTAGTTGATTAGATAGTGTTGGATGATAAGGTTGGACACGGTGATCTCGAAGGTATCTTCCAACCTGGTCTGGTCTGGTCTAGTCCTATTCTATTCTATTCTATTCTATTCTATTCTATTCTATTCTATTCTATTCTATTCTATTCTATTCTATTCTGTAAACATTATTTGTTTGGAGTATGCAGGCTTTGGGGTTTTTGGTTTGGTTTGGATTTTGTGTTCTTGGGTTTATTTGTTTGTATAGTTAAATATTTGCTAAAAGAACCCAGAAATGATTTAAATGCAATGGATTTTCACTTTTAAAGCTTCAGAATCAAAGTGGTGTGTTTTTAAGTGCTCAAACCTTTAAACTGTACATGATCAGGAAAGGAATTGATATGGATCAAATGTAAAGAATTATTTGTTTGTCAATAAATGTAAATAAGCTAGAAACCTCCATTAAGAAACAAAGTAATACATGTTGCTAAAGCTGATGGGATAGCACACAGGAAAAGGCATCAGCTTAATATTCTACTTGGAGTATACAGACTTTGCTAGGAACAAAAACAATGGAGTGATCTCTAAATCAAATGTTTTATTGTAGGATACCACAAGTTCTATAAGTGGTTTATGATGTGGTTTTATTACTTAATGCCTATTAAGCTATTAAACAGTATCTGCCATTTGTATATGACTTATTGTGGTACCTTGAGGGGGGCAACGGTGTGATTGAACACTCAGAAGTCCCAGAGGAAAACAGGCTGCTTTTAAGATCTTCCACCTCATAATTCAAATTGTTAGCAATTTTTAAAGTTTATTTATTAATGCTTTAAGAGAAAGAGAAAAAAGGAGCTCATGTTGTTCTGATTATAGGAGTATCAAAACACTGTTTCAGTCATTTGGCTAAACCATTCTGGCCAAACTCTAGCTCTTATCCCTGAATAGGAGAGAAACAGCTCATCCAAATATTGTCATGAGATGGCTTTATTGCACTAATGAGTAGAATTTAAGGAAACCCTCAAGGCATAGATATGTTTCTGTAAACTTTCATGCTGAAAAGATCTGAAAGAGTCAAGAACCTGAAAAGAATTAAGGAAGAATCTGAAAAGAATCAAAGGAGGAAATGACCATATAGAAATGATGTTTCCAATCACTCTGCTTAAAACCCAACTTCCTGGTAGCATAAAGAATCTGAGGGTTTAGTCCAAGCACCACATAACATAACATAACATAACATAACATAACATAACATAACATAACATAACATAACATAACATAACATAACATAACATAACATAACAACAATGGAGAACTCAGAATATTTAAGTAATCTGAGCAATGGGTATGAAAAACATAACAGAAAGAGGGTCCAACTGTAATTGCTTTATAATATGATTTTTATCTCACCTTCCTTATTTAAACTTCAATCATCACTCCAGGCCTACAAAGACAGTCTTCATGTCACAGATATGATTGGGAAGTTGCATCATTCTTTATAACATTAAAACTTGCCAGGTAAACTGAAAAACGACCTGCAGTGATGCTTCAAAGGGTAACTTTAAATCTTTTCATACTAGAAAGGAAGACTGAACTGTGATCCTACATTTGAACTTGAAGAAATGATTCTGGAGTCCAAGCCTCTCCACAAAAAGAAAAAGCGACTTGCCAAAAACAAATCCAAAGAGGGAACTAAGGAAACTTGCCCACTGGTAAGCTGGGGACAGTGGCTGTAGTCAGTGGTGTTTCATTTACATCCTCTAATGGATAAAATCAGTTCAGTGTTATGATTTCTGAAAACAGACTTGACCCTTGTGTCTGTCACTTCACAGATGGCATAAACCATCTCCAAAGCAAGATGCAAGGCAATCAGCTAGCTCAGGAACTGCATGTTTAAGCTGTAATAATTGTTAAGATCCTAACAGATGCTCATTTCAAGTATGAAAAAGTGTTGCTGGTTGGCAAATATGTTTCCCACACATGGATAGATAGTTCCAAGGAGTATTTATCCACTGCTAGTACCAAAAACATTGAAAAGAATGCAGTGAAAATCTTGTTGTTTGTAAATGTTTTAAAGCTGTCTCTTGCAGTGTTGTCTAATGTGTCCCATGTAGAAAGACTGATTGTATAAACAGTCTACGCTTCTGACAAGATTAAGTAATCATTTCCCAGGCTTGAGTTTTCATTTCAGTGAGGTTTTACAAATTCTGTGGCTACTCCTAATTATTTTGACTGCTCAGGCAAGCTGTTCTCCTTAGAGCCATCAGACATTAAAAAACAAACCCTCAAGATACTTTCGTGGGAACGTTCTTCCACAAGAAAGAAAGATTGATTGTGGCCCACTTTTGAAGTGTTAGAAATGCCTTTTGATAGTATTCACTCACAAGCCTTTTTGTTGTTGTTGTTCAGTGTCTCTTCTGTTGCTGTGACTTCTGGCTGTGATTTTCCATCTTTTTAAATCAACCTATTTGTGCTGTTTTTTAAAGAATGTACACCTGCAGCAGTGCTTGGAAACGGTGAGGAAAGAATTCATCATATTCAACAGAGAGAAGTAAGTGCACTTCTTAATGCTTGTTTGGCTTCCACAATGGGAATTAACTGGAGAACTACCGGGTTTCATCTCGGTGTAAGAAAAAAAGGGGTTAACAATCACAGTATCGGGGCAAAAGGACAGAGTTTCCATCTATTTCTTCCTCTTCCAGTCTCTGGTCTGATGATTTTATAGTTCTTCCACCTCTGAGAGCAAGCAGAAGTGCTTGTGGTGAAAGTATGTTAGAGAGAGAAGGTAAATGTCACTAACACTCTCCAGAGAAATCATTAGCAGTTAAGCAAAGGGAATACCATACAGGGGACTGTTTGGTTTGATTTGGGTTTTTTTACAACTAAACCAAAACTAAGGGGAGAGTAACTCATGAAATTTTAGTGATATGAACTACAGTGTTCTGACTTGGAAACACAATTCATGCTTCACCACCATAAAAAAAAAAAGATTATTTCAGCATAAGGTATTTCAGCACAGCTAAGTGTTAAAACTGTGTCAGACATGAACCAAGTGTAAAAATGCAGACAGACTGAATAGAATAGAATAGAATAAACCAGGTTGGAAGAGACCTTCAAGATCATCACGTCCAACCTATCATCCAACACCACCCAATCAACTAACCCATGTAACCAAGCACCCTGTCAAGTCTCCTCCTGAACACCTCCAGTGACAGCGACTCCACCACCTCCCCGGGCAGCCCATTCCAATGGGCAATCACTCTCTCTGTGTAAAACTTCCTCCTGACCTCCAGCCTGAACCTCCCCTGGCACAGCCTGAGACTGTGTCCTCTTGTTCTGGTGCTGGCTTCCTGGGAGAAGAGACCAACCTCTGCCTGTTTACAACCCCCCTTCAGGTAGTTGTAGAGAGCAATAAGGTCACCCCTGAGTCTCCTCCTCTCTAGGCTAAGCAGACCCAGCTCCCTCAGTCTCTCCTCAGAGTGCTTCACACTCTGAGAGTCAGCCAGAGTTCATAGGAACACATATCTGAATCCCAAGGATGTCAATAATCTTCCTGGTCCAATTAATATACTGCAGTTTGTATTGTTCACTGCATTTGAGTTGCAGCCACTATGGTCCCATTTCTATCAACAGCTAATGTTCATAACCAGGAAGTTGTTTGTGTCTTTGGTCAAATTGTTGCATTTCATCCAAATCTATTTAGTGGGTTTATTTGACCTGATTTTATCTGCAAGGCTTTCTAATGGCGTTCTGAAATGTCAGAAATTAATTTATAAGGTGTGACTATCCTACTTAATGCTGCAGAACAAGAGGACACAGTCTAAAGCTGTGTCAGGGGAGGTTTAGGCTGGATGTTAGGAAGAAGTTCTTCATAGGAAGAGTGAGTGGCCATTGGAATGGGCTGGCCAGGGAGGTGGTGGAGTCACCATCACTGGAGGTGTTTAGGAAGAGACTGGATGGGGTGCTTGGTGCCGTGGTTTAGTTGATTAGATAGTGTTGGGTAATGGGTTGGACTCGATGATCTCAAAGATCTCTTCCAACGTGGTCTATCCTATCCTATCCTATCCTATCCTATCCTATCCTATCCTATCCTATCCTATCCTATCCTATCCTATCCTATCCTATCCTATCCTATCCTATCCTTCTGTAATTAAAATTGGGAAATGGATTGTCAGGTTTGCAGAGCTGATATAATGTCATGAAAGAGATTATGCCTTAGATAATCCTGGTTTTCCTGTTACAGTCTGTGGGACATGTCTGTTTCCAGTACTGACTGCTCAGGGAAAGTACAGCCACAATGAATAAAGGAAGGTCTGACAGATTCTTTGTGTTGTTATGCATGAGAGCCAAGTGTTTATTTAAGAGAGTTTGACAAGAAGAACCAGACCAAGTCAGCTCATAAAAGGTTTTTGGAAGGGTCTTGGTACACTTCCCTGAATCAGTTCTGCTATCAGAAAACTAGGGAATACCTGAACTTTGTAGGAGTTCAAAATGATTGAGGTGGTAATAACAAGATTAGAAAAAGATTGCATGGATACATCAATGTAATGAGTTTCCAAGAAGTATTCAGATAACTCGTTCATTTCCAGATATGATTCTCTCACCTACTGCAGAGTCATACATCAAGGAAGCCCCCCCCACAGCAAGTTTTAAAAGATAAAATACCAGAACATGTAAAACACTTTCAAAATCCCATTGTGTGCATTCACTAGCATTGAACAATGTCTTTGGACATGATTTTACTGTGTTATTCCTAAATCCTTTTTAGCAGCACATACGAAGCTTTGGGTTTGTGGGGTTGTTTTTCCCCATTTGCTTCATATTGCACAACTACAGCAACATCATCAAGCTATGAAGCTTGTGAGCAGCTGATGAAAGATCAACAAGGAGTACAAGTAAAATGGAAGCAAAAGATAACACACTTGCTCTTTCTTCAGAACATCATGTGTTTTGATCACTGTTTGGTTGGCTTTGATAAGGTAAAGGAAAAATATTTAGTGTAGACCCACAACAGATCCCACACTGTCTAAAGCACAATCCACAATCATTTCTAATGCTATTAGAACTGAAGAAGGACGTGGATAGACTTCTACCTTACTTTTCAAAGGCAAAAATGTTAATAAGGCAGGAAGCAGAGGTCATATATTTGAAGTGCTAAGTGAATGCAAGTTAATGGGAACAAAATAAGAGCAATGACAGACACAGATGTCAGCAGATTGGAGAGAAAAGACTACAGTCAATGCCAGGGTAGTTCATGGTGGGTTTCCCTAGACCTTCTTGGTTTCCTTCAGTGGCACAGGACACTACACAAATCCTATGAAACTGTGAATCAAAACTAATTAGTCCACCTTTCAAGGCAAAAGATGAGAATGGCCAAACTAAAAGGACTCAAGGAAAAATTTCCAGTGTTTCTAGTTAAGTAACCTGAAGTCATGTAGTGATGTGCAGAGTGCAATGTTAGCCAGCACATTTCCACTATATCTTGCAATCCAGTACCTGTAAAACATCTGCTATGAAAAGCAGAATCTGTTTTTATTGAATGTCTTCCAGATTGTGTCTCTTCTTCACTATCTATCTTTCATCATAGAATAACACCAGATATTTTCTTTCCAAGACTTTCAGAAACCTCTAGATTGCTGTGGTGGTTTTATTTACATTTTACTACTGTTCTGTTCAAGAGCTGTGAAAATTTTTAAAGGCATAGCCTAAAACTACCACAAGTGCAGATAAGGATGTGAGAGAGGTAGAGAAAAGGCTTATTAGGCTAAAAAAAACCTTAGAAAATAATTGAAGAGACTGAATGAGTAACTTCAACTATTAAGTTAATGCTGGCAAAGACAAAATGTGCTTTTGATTTTTCAATTGCTTTCTTCACTTCTGCAGTTGGAAAGTGGTATTTATAGGAATACTTTAAGCAAGGTGAGTGCTTGAGGAAGACAGAGTCCATCTCAGCTAAGCTTTTAAACATGCAGGCTCAGTTGAAAAGGCTGGTGGTTTTCCAGATGGATTTACCAGCAGCATTCAGGCAATACAGATTCTTGGTAACACTTTTGCTGTCCTCAGATGCAATGTATTTGTTGGACTATAGGTTACCTATGGAGCTGTTATCAGTGATTTGACCAGTTATGAGAAGAGATGGAAGATTTGAAGAATCAAAAAGATGCAGGATACTGTATACAGTCAGAGAGCACAAACACACACTGCAGGATGACAGAGCAAATGTGGGTTATTAATATAGGTGTGAGGAAAGGAGGACTTGGAGCTGTGATGTTAGCTGTTTTATTTATATGTTTGATTTAACTCTATAGAGCTTCCTGGACAAAGAACTGTAGTCAGTGATTGTCAGCAGTTGCTGCTGTTTGGCCATACTTAGTTCTTTCCCAAAAGATACTGAACACCCCTAGGTGAACAGACAGCTCTCTGCTCCCACAGTAGGCAGTAAAAGTTGAGGGAGCATATTCTAAGTGTACTAAGGTGCTTGAAATCATGCAGTCTGATTTTTGTCCACATTATAGGTGAAAAGCTTGCTTAATAGTCTCTGCATTTTTTATAAGATCAAATTTATTATCTCTCTCTTCATACTTCTTTTTCTTTCCTTCCAATTGTCTTTTCAGATTCAAACCCAGAGTCCCTGAGTGCTTTCTTTCATTTCAGATTGATTGGGATGGAATATTCATAATGATTTGCAGTATACCTCATTGAATGTACTTTTCTTAATAGATATTTTGTCACTTAGTGTCTCTGGAGATATTTATATTATCATATTCCCCATAATATCTGAAGGCTTTTCAGATGAGGCTACAACACTCTGCTTGTCACTTCTGCTGACCTTAATTCAGTTTAAATCCATTTCTTCCTGAGCCTTTCAAGTGGTTACACTGCTCTTTACTGATCTCTTTCTTGTCCCTTTTGTAATGGATATGTCTGCTTTTGGAGATTGCTCCTGCAATCTCGCCTAATTAGGAAGATGCCTTTCTGAATATGATTGAAGCTTACTTGGTTTAGGGCACTAATAACTGCTGCTTGGTCATACAAGGCTGTTCACTCCTGCCTTTGATTCTCCCTCATTGCTACTGGCTTACAACTATCAGACCAAACGTGACTCCCTTCTTAGTGATCCAAGCTGTCTCCAGATTTGAGCATGGCAGGTCCAGGTGTGTAAAGTTTCTGTAGGCATACCTTCATAATTGGTTTTTTGGAGAAAAGGATAGTTATACAAAGAGCATCGTTTCTTACTGACTCTGAGCACCATGTAAGATGCAACACTAAAGAAATCAGTGCTGCTATGTTGCAGCTTGTCACAGCTGATATTTTTCTCATTCATCTGAATCAGGATCCTCTACTCAGCACTAGAGAAGAGGCATGAAAAGCAAAAAGAAATGAGATGGGATTGAATGGCCATGTCTCAATGATGGCTGGCTGCCCTTTTGTGCAGTCCTGCTTTGCTGTGGCAATCTGTCACACCAGTTCACTGCCACATTGCTGCAGCTCTGGGCCCCTCAGTTTAGGAAGGAGGTTGACTTGCTGGAATGAGTCCAGAGAAGAGCAACAAAGTTGGTGAGGGGTTTGGAACACAAGCCCTATGAGGAAAGACTGAGGGAGCTGGGGTTGCTCAGCCTGGAGAAGAGGAGACTCAGGGGTGACCTTAGCACTCTCTACAACTACCTGAAGGGAGGTTGTAGACAGGCGGAGGATGGTCTCTTCTCCCAGGCACCCAGTACCAGAACAAGAGGACACAGTCTCAGGCTGCGCCAGGGGAGGTTCAGGTTGGATACAAGGAAGAAGTTCTATACAGAAAGAGTGATTGCCCATTGGAGTGGGTTGCCCAGGGAGGTGGTGGAGTCGCCGTCATTGGAGGTGTTCAGGAGGAGACTTGATGGGGTGCTTGGTGCCATGGGTTAGCTGTTTGGGTGGGTTGGATTGGTTGATGGGTTGGACACGATGATCTTGAAGGTCTCTTCCAACCTGGTTTGGTTTATTCTAAATTCTAAATAAAGTTGTGCATCGCTATCACTGTGAAGGCAGAAGGACTTGCATGAGCATCTCATTATTATTTGTGTTCAAATTCTCAGTCCATTGGCAAAATTATGCTTGTTGGTGTGGTCTGCTGTCTGCTAACAGGCCCCTTCCCTTCAGCTCTTCTGTACAATCTTCCTGCTCTGAGGTTCAAGGTCTTGGTGGGAACAACAGCATATGTTTCCAACAGAGTAGGTCTAACTAGATGTGGCTGAAAATTGTCCTTCTCCCCATGTATTTCATTTGGACTGGACCAAAAATATCACTTTACCTTGAAGTGGAATAAAGAGGAATAAAGAAAGAGAATATTTCAGAGCGACAGCTGAACAAAGGGGTGAGCCTGCATCCCTCAGGATACACAGCAATGACAGGCTAGGAAATTAATGGATGTCTTGAGAATGAGTTTTGGCCCACCCTGCTGAGAGACAGCCTTATTCATGGTCAAGAGTCTGTAGTTTTTAAACTGGATTCTGGATCACTAGAAAGAAAATGTTCTCCCTGTGGTACCACAACATCTAATAAGCAATACACTAGTGAGAAATTTCATAACTGCTTTCTTGTTCCTTGTACATGTGGATCTACAGATGTGTCTGAACTAGAAAACCTAGCTCACATTTTAACATGTGGCTGAACAAGAGAGAGGTTGTTTAGGATGCACCTGGTCTTGGATGGACAATTATTCCCTTCTAAGAGGCACCTATTTTACTAGTTTGAATGTGGCTTTAATGTTAGTGTTAATTGGTTGGGTTAGTCTCATTTTCTTAAATGGGTGTACATCACCTGATGCTTTCATTTATTTGCTTTGTGTCTTCACTCTTATTTTGCTTTATCAGCTCCCAGGGTAAACCTGAGATCTCAAGGCATTGCAGGACAACATGCCATAGCATCCAGGGTAATTTTTCACTTGATTTCCACATACTAGCATTCCACATGTCACTCACGCTGTATGTGCACCTGAACCCATTATGTTTGATTATAAATCACTGGCTGATAGAAAATTATATTCACAGGCATTTACTGAGAGTAATTACTCAGTAGGAACTATCAACCTGAATCAATTGCCCATGGTGTAAGCATATTTCCCCAAGGACTTTTAGAAAGGGTGGGTGTAAATGTCATGAGTGTCAGTTGTACAAGATGAGAGCTGTGCTACGTGGAGATGCTCCCTCCAAAATCTGGTTTTGCACGTTCAGCTATAACAAAGCAAGACTTTGAGGCTTCACCTCAGTCTTTCAAATTTAAATGGAGTTAAACCAGAGGTATTTGAGTGATTGCACAGTAATCTACTGAGCTATCAAAACACAGACGTCACAGTGTATTAAGAAAACAGCCCTGAGATTATGGCTGTTTCCATCCAAGCAGTCAGGTTCTGTTGAAGCAGTCAGTACCAAGAGTATGTGTTTGGGGTCAAAGGCAGACCGAGTTAAAGATTGGTTACATGCAGAACGATTCCTACCCCAGAGGCTGTACACAAAAGTTCCAAAGGTATTTTAAATCACTGGGAATTAGATGACAAAGTATTTTTCAAGATATAGCCCAAGTCATGCAGAAAAGCCACTGCTGGCAGAGCCAGAGCCTGAATATGCCACAGGCATGGTCTGCATGGATGAACAGGCAATTGCACCCCTGCGCTCCTTAGTGACTTCATTACCCGGCTCTTGGCAGTGCTTCTCAGTGTGTGCTGTGTTCTGGGCTGATGGGACTGTTCAGTTTCTGCATGCCTGAACAGTGTGGGTGTAAATTAGCTCTAATCCAGGAGCAAATCAGCTCTGCTAAGCAGTGCAGTGTGTGGTGAGCTTATGCAGCTGCTGGCCAGGAGGGGCCTTGAATCTGTGGTTCAGAGATGAAATGCACCTCGATTTTTCTAGAGAAGCAATAATTCCTTTAATACATTTAAAAAGCATTTCTCTATTTTGAGATCCTTCAGTAGTCGTTGAGGAGAGACTTGTATCTTTATGGATGAGGCACTTAGTCCATGGTTTAGTCAATCAGATGGTGTGGGGTGATAGGTTGGACTCGATGATCTTGAAGCTCTTTTCCAACCTGGTTAATTCTGTATTCTGTATAATAAACACTTTTCCTGAGCATATGATCAACTCATAGGTTTACTTCTCTTAATTTTCACTTGAAAAAGAAAGCCAAACCAGGAATTTTCACTTCTTTCTGATATGCTTAGAAGATATTTTGTTTTGAAAAGTAAAAATACTCTTCCCTAATATGCTTACTCAGTCAAAAATAACCTGATCAAGATGTTCTGCTCAGTTCTTGCTGCTGCTTTATTGCACCTTCTCAGTAAAAAAAAGGTGGTTGAGCGGAAATCTGACAGATGAAAACTAGTGAGTAGAATAATGGAGCTACAAGAGAAAGAAGAACACTCATTTACAATTGTAAACCACTGCCAGTTTCTTCAGTTTTCACAAAAATAGAACACAGCAGGGACCGATTTGTAAGAGAAACCTTTACAAATGCAAGTAGGGGATGATGAAGTATCCCTGCATCAAACACCATTCTTATTCCCCACAGATGACAAGCCACACCGCTTATTGTCTCAGAAGTCGCTCTCAGTTATCAATATTTCCACAATCATTGCCTGCATGGTGGCAGAAAAAGAATGGGGGAAGCTTTCGAAGTGGAGGATAAGATGCAGATGCACATAAGCCATTCCTTTTGAAAAGACGTGCACACTGCAGGACCTACAAAATGCTGCCAAAAAATTGCCCTCGTTTTGTTGTGTGTGCGCTTTTACTGATGTGCTTGAGCCTCTAGAATGCTTAAATAAGGGGTTTTACAAAAGATAATGATTTTCATGAGCTTGGGAACCAATTGTTTTTCTGGCTAAAGCAGATGGTGGATGCCATGCATGTCTTTTGCTCAGTGTCAAACCAAGGGAGCCGTGTCTTTTTGGGGCTGCTGGCTGAGCTGATCCAGGAATGAGCTGGTAGGACTAATACTGTTAGCTTTCACCTGCCCACAACCCACTTAGCACCAAGCACTCATTATTTAGATCAGATGGGTAAACCAAAACATATGCCTCTTATGGTACCAATATATAAAGTTCAAGCCACCCAGCAGCCTTTTCTTATACTTCTTTATCAAACTCCAGATTGCTAATACCAAGGGTGATGCTGGACTTTGAGGTGGCAGCGTGACTCCTTTTGAATCTCCACTGTCCCAGTCCTTCCATTCTTTCTTGGAACATGTTTTTCTCTGACCAAAACCACTCCAAAATGCAAGGAACACAGGGGTATATTCTGTACTTGTTCCACAAGAAGGAAATAAGCAAATCTTCTTGTCACAGTTAGACTCCAAAGTCCCATTGAGTTGTTTGTGGGTTCTTCCCCCCACTTTTTGACTGGAGCTGTTTGGGTGGGTTGGATTGGTTGATGGGTTGGACACGATGATCTTGCAGGTCTCTTCCAACCTGGTTTGGTTTATTCTAATAAAGTAAAGTTTACTCTAATGGGTGAGGATATAGGTTTGTGGAGCTCTACATATCCAGCACTGGAAATCAACACTGCAGGAGCTCTACTGCAATGTATTAGTACCACGATAATCTTCAAAACCATTCCAGAGCTCACACAGACACTCTGCCAGCAATACTGATGAAGCCCAAGACTTGACTGAAGGCTCAGTTACATTTCTTGATGCATTCCCGTGGTGGTTGGTAGGTACAGCCTCTTTCTTCCTCACTGCTGGTGAGGACGTTGCTCAGTGCACTATCAATATTGCATGGATCAGTGGTGAGGGGAAGGGAGACTCGGCTTCTCTCTTTGTTAGTTCAGCAGAACCACTCAATTCCCAGCATACGTGCCTCTGGGTCTACTTATGTATTTATATGGAATTGTCCTGACTAAATGTAACAGACACTGTTCAAACTCATTTTCATCCTCTTTTCCCTGCAGGTTTATCTATTATTATTTTTTTTAACTTCCCCCTCCCCTGTGTGACTATCCACTAAAACCACTTGTTCCCTTTTTTCAGCGGTAGCTGGCCATTTTACCATTTATTCTCAGTCAATAGTACTCAGTACAGGAGCAGCTACTTGGTTCAAATCCACAACTTAGTCCCCATCAAGCCATTCTTTCTCCCTGGGCCTTTATCAAGTTATCACAGCCTGAAGTTGCATCAGCTTAAAGGCAAGACAAGTCATTCACTGCAAAGTGCTTTCCTACAAATGATTTATTGTGCTAGTGCCATTTCAAACAGAATGGCCCAGACTGCATTTATTTTGCCATGATGACAGAGACCAAGCTGAGGTACCCATGCTTTTTAAAAGCTGAGAACTTCCAGCTCTGCCTTCAAGGAATCAAGAATTCACACCACAAGACAAACCGCTCTTCTGGAACTGTCCAGAACTGTCTGGAACTGAAGAGAGACTGCTTGTGCACACAAAGCTGCTGTGGTGAGATTTGTTTAGGTCTTGGCCTGACCCTATCTGCAGTTTGGAGTTATTTCAGTAAATAACAGCTCACTTGCCTTCGATTTTTGCTGAAATTGCAGAGGAGGCCTTAGTCTCTTAGCAAATCTGAAATTTTGACAGCTATGTTGAATCTGCAGCTTTCCATCCCTTTTCGTTCATTTTATCCTGCTAAACAGCCTAAAGACAAACTTGCAACATTCTTCATCTGGTGAACAAAGCTGAGCTGTAACCTCTTCCCTGGTGGTCCCAGTTTGCTACTGGGTTTCATCAGATGTTTGTGATTCTTCTCTCTAGCCTACCACAGTCACAGCAGTCTTGTGTGCTTCAGTATTAAATTATCCATGCTACTTTTTGGCCAACCTACTGGCTTTACTTTCATATTTTCATATATTCAGTAATGTATATATGCATAATTACATATGCAGTATAATTGCATTTTGCTTGATTATATATGCCACCTTCTTTTCTTAATCATCCCAGACATTAGCCTGTAATTCCCTGTCTCATTCAGGGCTGTGAGGCACAGAGCAGTACTTAGAAGCACAAAGCTCTCAGCTTCCACCATTCCCAGCAGCAGCTGCCTCAACATCTTATGTGCAACTCTAAGCAAAGTTGCTCATCATTTGGTGTGTTCCTGCTCATTGCATCCTTTGCCTAATCAAGAGCTGCAAGTACAAGCTTAGAATGTGCTCTGTCACCAGTTTATCCAGAAAAATCTCCTGCAGGCATGTGTTTGATAAAAACCCAAGGTTTCAGCAGCCCAGGCAGGGCTTCAGTGTTCTTTTGGGTTTGTTTTCCTAGCCACGACTTCACCAGCTCAAATTTATGACCAGAACTCCAAACCATGTGAGATTTCTGAAGTAAAATAATTCCTCGTCAGCTTCACCCCTCTGCATTTTCTCTACCTGTCAAGAGAGAAGCTGAGGCACAGAAAGGGGCTGTCATTTGTCCAAAAGGAGAATCAGAGTCCCCTGATTCTTAGCCCAATTCCCCAATACCCAGAGCACACTGGTAAGCGTTGGCATGCCTGTAATAATCCCTCCTAGCAAAGTCTTTAATGTAATTTTAATCACTGAATAAGGTTATTGATGATTTATTAAACAGTTAAATAACAGTGAAATTTGTACTACATCAGCAGGTTATTAACCTCTTGCTGCCTTTGATGGTTTGTGAATGGGGGTAGTAAATCTGGATATGGAAATAGAAAATATCAAAACAGGGAATACAGTGAAGCTCTGCTATAAAACAATGCAGTTCTTAAGCACTTCCAAGCCACCACCATCTAAGTGTGCTACAGTAATAGACCTGGGGAGCAGGACTGGGATAAAAGAAAGTAAATGTCAATAAATCAGCAATAGAAACCATCTCAGTGGTTTCTCAGATCTCCATAAAGCAAACATTTGTCTCACTCCACTATTTGGCAGTTGGCACAGGTTTGCAATCCACAGTTTTGCAAGATGAGTTTCCAAGCCCTATAGACTTTTCTCTCAATGCCTATGAATAATTTAGTCTCCTAAAGGTCAGTAGCTCAGACCCTAGGGTATTTCAAGACTTGGTCTGATTCGGTTAGTCTCTCTCCTAATAATTCCCTGGATCATTTTTGAAGCCCTTATTAAGACAACAACGATGCCATCACATTTGCTGTCTTCCATTTGCTGCCAGCAAGACAGCTTCCCCTCCCTTCAGCTGGGCAGAAATTATGTATTTCCATTTTCTTAGAGCCCCTGGACAAAAAGCCACTGCCTTGATGCTTTGTCAACGTTTATTTGAACAACTGGTTCTAAAGCTGTTTGATGGTTTGTCTGGAGACGATGGACAATGTTCTTGTAAAGAAAGGAACGTCCCTAAGCTCATTCATCACAAACTTTGGTGAAAATAATTCATTGGTTTTTCAGTTAGGGACTCATATTTCTTGTGCTATCCTCTAATACCTCAGTCATCCATCAGCCTGCAGACTCACCAGCAGCCATCGCATTTCTAGTGCACTTGAAATGAAAAAATCACCATTAGGGGAAATGCTTTTGGCAATTTGTTCTTTTCATCTGTTTGGCTTTTATTTAATCTGCCTAGACACACATGTCCATCCTTTTTTTAAGCTTAACCTGTTTGGAGAGTGGTGTCATTATTTTTACTTTTAAAAGTCTCCTCTTCCCCCCCCCCCCCCCCCCCCCCCCGCCTCTGTTCTGCTATGGTGAATTTTTTTTATATCACTGCACTTGCTCTTGTGAGTCTTCAGCATGGTGCCATTATAGACTTTATGTCACCTGAGAGTATTTTACCCTTTACATTTCATTCTTGAATGCTTTCCCAAGAAAATGCTGCTTCAACAAAGCTGGGGAGGGGTTTGGAGCACAAACCCCCTGAGGAGAGGTTGAGGGAGCTGGGGTTGCTTAGCTTGGAGAAGAGGAGGCTCAGGGGAGACCTTCTTGCTCTTTACAACTACCTGAAGGGAGGTTGTAGACAGGTGGGGGCTGGTCCCTTCTCCCAGGCAATCAGCACAAGAACAAGAGGACACAGTCTCAAGCTGTGCCAGGGGAGGTTTAGGATGGATGTTAGGAAGAAATTCTTCATAGGGAGAGTGATTGCCCATTGGAATGTGCTGTCTGGGGAGGTGGTGGAGTCACCATCACTGGAGGTGTTTGGGAAGAGACTGGATGGGGTGCTTGGTGCCATGGTTTAGTTGATTAGATGGTGTTGGATGACAGGTTGGACTCGATGATCTCGAAGGTCTCTTCCAACCTGGTCTGGTCTATTATTCTATTCTATTCTATTCTATTCTATTCTATTCTATTCTATTCTATTCTATTCTATTCTATTCTACTCTATTTTATTCTACTCTATTCTATTCTACTCTATTGGATTTTCTACACATTGAATGCTACTTGGAAAGGGGTTTTGTGTGGTTCTTTTTGGACTACATTATAGATATAGATGCTATAAATATAGGTCTCCCTTGTAATCACTGCAGCAAGCAACTTCTTCCATAGTGTCTCTGAATGCTAAATCATGGTGCCTCCTTGGGGAATGCATCAACAGCTGTTTCTCATTTTGAGAAAACAAACAGTCAAACAAAAAAATTATCCAGAACAGGAGCCATTCTTCTTTAAAAATAAACAAACAAGTAAAATTGGTCTCTACCTCATACCTTCTCCTTGAATCTTTACATCCTTCTTGACAGTACTTACACCGTGTCTGTGTTTCTATGAAAACCCTGAATATCACCTGTGCCAGGGTTAAAGAGAAATGCTGAGAAGCTTGCTGATAAAATGGTTGATGGGGACTGCAGTTGCTGCTGTGGCTGCTGCTACTGTCTAGAAAATGATGCCAAAAGGAGATGATGTTAGCAGTTTTTAAATAACACAGGATTTTGTGGTTCCCTGCAACCACCTAGGAGGCTTTGACAACAAATGAAGTAATAAAAAGTTTACTACTGAACACACTTCATCTCATGTGGTTTTCTCTTGTACTGGTGGAGGTTACTGATAATTTTGTAGTACAGCAGAGGGGAGCAGCTGCTTACTGCCCTCATGTACCCAGTCAACATGTCTCATCAGCCTCCAGCTACCTGGAGGTTTTGTCCAGTCACATTCTGAGCAGAGGTGTTAAGCCAGAGGAAGCCCTCATCCCTGCTGCCTATTTATGATAGGCTCTATTGGAAGCAGTATGTGACCAAGACCCAGCTGCACACATTTAGGAGGGCATAATCACCAGTGTTTAGAAGGGATGGCAGCTATAAAGGTTGGGGAGTTAAAAGAGATGGAGTGAAGTGGAAGTCTGCTACACAGAATGGTAAGTGGCTAGCCACAGGACAGGCAGTAACTGATAGAGTCACCTGCACCCAATAGCTATATCAATGATTTTAACCTTTGGCAGATTGAGAAGACAGCAAGATGATAGCGGACACACTTCCAGCATGGACAGCAGAGCATCCCTTCAGAGCCACGAGAAACTCCAGGACGGGCGTAACAACAATTTACTGGGACATGGCTGCACAAGAGGCTGCAGCAGCTAGTGAGCTGCTGCCCCACACATGTTTCCACCCCAGCAGGGTGAGGAAGGTCTTCTCTGTGCATGCCTTCCTCTTCCCTCCATGGATCCCAAGACATCTGACTCCTCCAAGAGCAGGATCCCCAGCCAAGGACAAACCCACGGAGCACATTGACTGAGACTCTCCATGTAAGACCCTGCACTCTTCTTTTGACTCCACCACTGGAAAAAGTGACCATCAGCAACAAAATATTCTTTTATAAGTAAGGGTGACTTTCCTTTTCAAAATCCTGGAAGAAAACTTGAACCAATTCATTAGGCAGCCTCTCAAAGATTGCCATGTTTCTGGCTACATGTAAGAGACAAAGTTCTGTCTGGACCAGCTTTTACCATGAAGTCTTTACGTTACCCTCTCTGTCTCTGTTCATTTAAAGGGTGCACTCTGGAATTTTGTGAAACTGCTGGACACAGCTGTTTCTGAGCACCTGCTGTTGAGTTTATAGGAGATGTACATGATGTAAATATGTGACTGTGGTGTCAATTAGGCCAAGCACTGAATAATTTCATTCAAATACCAGAAGCCCTTTGGAAAAGTTGCAACGTGAATGTAATCAGATTGTTCTTTAACTTCATGTATTCTGCTATGTAGTGAAAGATGTGACCTCAGCCAAGCCAGTTTTGCTAGTGACTTTAGTGGATGCAGGATCAGGCCCATTAGTAGTGTATGAGAACCATGACAAAGACCTTTTTATTTTAACACTAGGCTGAGTCAGAGCTGAAAAGCAGCTTAGTGAGGAGAGCTAAAAACATGAAGAATTTGCTCAGATCCATAGTTAGGTGTTATAAGATGTGAAGAAGTTACCTGTTTCTGTTTTCATTGACCTCTTCTGGATGAGAACCACCTCGGATAGAAAGAAATATTTTATCCAGAGCATTGCTGACATGAAAGCATTTCCCCCTCCCCCCCCAATTCCAAACATTGATGGCATTTTGCAATTTGTACATCCACATTTTGATAATAAATGCATGCTTGTCCTGTCCTGATGTGCTTTTACTTTTTTTTTATTAAGGGTTGCCATCATTAAGCAAATTTAATTTCAACTCTTTTTGAACAACTCTGTTAGGCTCTTGGAAGAGAAAACCCTTTTGTTTGTAATAACCTATTTTTACTGTATTTCCATTCTAGCTTTTACAAAACAAAGTGCTTTGTAATCAAATGGGTTTAAGAATTTGGGTTCACAAGATATGTAAGTTTTCTTTTCTGTCACTAATTTTTCATAAAATACAGATTTTTACAGCTCCATGAAATAATATGGTGTTCCTGTCCACAACAGAGCAGTTTGCAAGGTAAAGATTCTAAACCTGTGATGAGCATGGTGGTGGACTACTTGTTTCTTTTGGGCAGAGACTGAAATAATCAGAGAACCACAGAATGTTAGGGTTTGGAAGCCCCCTGCCAGAGCAGCATCACCTATGGCAGACCACACATCCAGGTGGGTTTAGAGTATCTCCAGAGGAGACAACTCCACAGCCTCTCTGAGCAGCCTGTTCAGTGCTTGGGCAGCCTGTTCAGTGCTTGGTCACCCTCACAGTGAAAAAGTTTTTCCTTGTGTTTAGGCAGAACCTTTCATGCTTCAGCTTGCACCTACTGCCCCTTGATATTTGACATCCCTGAGCAGAGCCTGGCTCTGTTCTCCTGACACTCACCCTTCACATATTTATGAACACGGATGAGGTCACCCCTCAGGCTCCTCTCCTCCAAGCTAAAGAGCCCCAGCTGCTTCAGCCTTTCCTCAGAAGGGAGATGCTCCGCTCCACTCCATCTGTGTGGCTCTGTGCTTGATTCTTTCATGAAGTTCCATGAGGTCCTTCTTGAACTTGAGGGGCCCAGAACTAGTGACTACAGATTGGAGCCACAGAGTGTTTGGAAGCACAGCCAGTAATTCCTTAAGATTTTCCCATGCCCAGTAAGTTATTAAGATTTTTCATGTAAGATTTTCCAATTGGAAAAACATTGAAGGGGGAAAAGAAGGCTTTTTTTTCTATGAGTACAGCTGGTTTGAGCACAACAAAGAGTTACTGTGGGTGATCTTATTCAACATCAGTCACATAGGCTGCAAGTGTGCTAGCACCTTAATTCAGGCTGGAAAGGCATTTTGAGGTTAATGTCTCTGCCTTACAGCCTTACTGCATTTTGGTTCATGTTGTAGCACCCAAATCAGATCTAGTTTTGGATGACACAGACAAAAAAAGCATGCTCCAATACAGCACCTAATGCCATCAGCCCAGCCTTGGACCTGCAGACCACAGGGACAGACGAAAGCAAAGCTGAAATTGAACTTCCCCATATGTGCTTGCTAATGCACACAGAGCCACCTAGAAGCCTAAGATTATCAGATGAAAAGTTTCTGGAATGAAAGGCCCCACAGCTTTCAGAGTCTATGAGGTTCATCAGCAACTGTATTAAAACTCAGAGGTTTTTCCTGCAGATAGAATTTAATTAGCAGCAGAATTCTATCAAACATTTGCAGTCTGATCTGCCTGGCTGCTGAGGGTCTTTGCCATGGCTTTACTGAGCTGTTTTTGAGAGAAGCCTGGTTATTCGATGGATGGCATCTGCTTGAATATGTTTGCACAGAGCATTGTGCATGAATGCAAGCTCACTCAGACACTTCAATTTCACGCTTGTTGCCACATGAACATTTCTCAAACAACCCTCCTGCTTGCAAAACAAAGAAATTGTGGCACCAGTCAGCTTTATCCAGAGTCCATGACACTTCCACTGGCTACAAGTTTATGCTGCATATAATAATCTTTATCTAGTTATTACACAGGGCAGAGAATCCCCTCAGCTGTACTGCAGAGGCCTAATATAGAATTATAGAATAGGTTGGGTTGGAAGGGACCTTTAAAGGTCATCTGGCCCACCCCCAACACTACAACGAACAGGGACATCTTCAACTAGAGCAGGCTGATCAGAGCCCAGTCCAACCTGACTTTGAATGTTTTGAGGGATGGAGCATCAACCACCTCTATAGACAGCCCATACTCTTAATTCATCTGTCTTTTTGACCAATAGAGTAGTATGGAACTGCCCTGTCACAGGAGACCCTCATAATGTTGCACAAGAAGAAGAGATGGAACACTGTTTCATATGTGCTTTGTAAGGACAGACACAGCCTAGGAATACCCCTGAGAAGTGCTTGCTTGTGTCCCTTGGCTTCAGACATATGAAAAAGTACAGATCTGCAGCTTAGTTAGCCAGATTCAGGCTCAAAAATTAACAAAAGGATGTGCTGCACTTGCCCTGTCTTGTTTGCCCCTTTTGGCAGGTGGACTTACCTGTAGCTCTCGCTCCATGGAGTATAACATCAGTATACACAGCCCAGATGTGGACAGGCACATTCTGCACTGACATTTAGTCAGCTGAATCTTGTTTGTAAGGCACAGACAATTTGTGGAAAGACAGTCTGATCCTTCTGGGGAAAAAAAGGGAACATTTCTAATCACTTCAACAGGGCTAAGAGCTGCTTGAACAGTTTTCATCTTTACATGTAAAAGTGGTACTAGAGGGCTGAGAAATTCCACCAAAAAAATAAGCTCTTGCAATGAATACTGCCTCACTTTCCAGCAGAAGTGAAAACAGGGAAGGCAACCTAAATAAGACACAGAAAGTTTTAGAGACATACTCGGTGAGGTGGAGGAGAATAACAAAGCAGGGCAGCCATAAAACCAAGAGAAACTCCTTGGGAGTCATTTGTTCTATACACCTTTATTGCCTCGCAAAAGCAGCCGGTGATCTTAACTCCCAAAGGCTCATCTTGCTTCCCCCAAGTCATTTCAAGAGTAAGATATTTTTTTTCTCATTTCTGTTCCAGGGAAAAGGGAAGGAAGTTTAACACAGCTGGAAAAGCAGTTGGCTGCTACAACATTTTATTGCAGTGCCACTCGCTCTGCAGTGTTTCAGTCCTGAGCACACATACACATTCCCACAGCATGCACTCTGCCAGATTCACCTTCTGTTCAGTTTGCTCCTTCTATTTAGTGTATTAAATATAGGCACCAAACTGCAAATGTTTAATTACCAACTGTCATAAAATACAAATGGCTCCTTTCATCTGCAATCTTGACAAAAATGATGAATTGAATCTTTCCAGAAGTATTTCCTGTAGATTCAGAGGGTGGGAGCGTGCATTATAGATCTTGGCACACTATTCAGAATGGCATCAGAGTACATAACAGAGGAAATACAAGGCCCCAACCCATCCATCCATTGCATTCACTTAGATGCTTTCTGCTTACAGAAATATGCGATCACAATCCCAAACTGATTTCTGACATTTTAAACCTATATATTGGAGTATTTGGATCTACTGAGGAACTGGGATTGGCTGAATCAGATCTGAAGCAAATGCCTGGTTTCCAGTTGGGTAGCTACACCAACACTTCTGCTATGAAAGAAGTGTCTGCCAACATAGCAGAAGCGGAGGGGTTTTGGACAGGGACACTTTTGGTGGGCGCTGGAAAGCAAGAGATATTCAAAGTGCATTTGGTTAAAAAACCCACAGGTATCCTCTCTTGAACCTCCACTTCTCTAGCACCTGCCTCAAAAGGAGGCCTGGAACAAACCACTGCCCTACAAATAGTCCCCATTATTTCTGTATCTGGCCCAGATTTCACCCATAGCTCAGTAAATCCATTTATGCAGGCTCTGAATAAGAAGAGAGTAAAGGCAAGACGGTGGTGCTGGGCTGCTCAGACCCTGCCTTCTTCTACAGCAAAAGGAACAACTTAGAGCAACCACTGGACCCAAATCATCATTCAGCTAGGAAAAGCAGAAATTATTTTTTCCTACACAGCAGTTGCAGTTCAGTTCCTTGGCACATGCTGCTGTGGTAAATTTTGAATGAGGAATAATGCAAAGCTATCTATAAAGATCCTTCTGGTGCCACATGAAAAAAACCTCCCTGGTAGATTGGTGTGATTTTTAAACAAGACCTTTGCAGCTCTTCTGGAGAGGATGCCAGTAGCTAAATTACTGATTTCTCATGCATATTGTCCTTAGCTGTCTTAGCTTCTATTGGAGTAGTTACTTCTGTTTATCTGTGTTTTATGATTGGGCCAACAAGTCTCTGGCCAGCAGGGAAAAAATGTTTTGGTATTTTTAGCATTTGTTTAGCAATGCAAATTTGCTTGTTATGATTCTGTTTGTGAGCAAGCACACAGCACAATCAGGACTTTAATAATGACTGATATTAGCTGTGCTCCATATATCAATGAATTTGGCTCAGAGTCACCAACTCCCCTTTTTGGTCATTTTTAATCAGGAAGGAGGACTGTATCTAATCAATTAAACCATTTTTTAACAAAAATAACCAAATAGTCCTCATGAGCCCTCCCAGAGAGTTTTGTCGTTCAGTGTTTGGTGTTGGTTTTAGGCCTGCTATAAACAATAGAATAAGCATAACAAAACCTCCCTATCCTTCAGCTTTTTCTTACCTGGAGTATTTCATCCCGCTCTGGGGCCCTCAACAAAAGAAGGACATGGACCTGAGGGATCAAGTCCAGAGGAGGGCCATGATGATGAGTGGGGGGGCTGGAGCACCTCTGCTATGAGGACAGGCTGAGAGATCTGGGGTTGTTCAGCCTGGAGAAGAGAAGGTTTCAGGGAGATCTAAGAGTGGCCTTCCAATACCCAAAGGGAGCCTGCAAGAAGACAACAAAAGGAAACAGTCAAAAGGCCTGGAGTGAAAGGACAAGGAGCAATGGTCTGAAATAAGAGATTTAGATTGGATGTTAGGAACAAGTGGAACACTGGAACAGGGAGGTAGCTGAGGCCCTGTCCCTGGAGACATTCAAGGTCAGGCTTAACAAGGCTCTGAGCAACCTGATCTAGTGGAGGCTGTCCCTGCTGAATGAAAGGGGTTGGATGAGATGACCTTTGGAGGTCCCTTTCAACCCAAACCATTCTATGATTCAATACCTATTAAAAGAAATACAACTGAGAACAATTCTAAATGCAAGATCTTCTGAAGCAAAGGCCCATGACAGAAGAATTATCTAAAATCAAATACCCTTTGAACAGAATTTGGTGTAGTCATAGACATTTTCATGGACAAAAATATGCTGGAACTAGAGCTCTGGGGACTTTTTGGTGTCTTATCTTTTCACTGTTTTGATGTGTGCTATCTTACATCCCTGGAATTTTCCAACAGTGATTATTTTGTACTTGAAAAATCCCTCTTGGAAGAGTACTATAGAATTTAATTAGTGGTTATAACTTTTCTGCACAATTCTGTAGCGAGGATAATATTCTCCAGTCAATGTGCTAAGATATTGAGGCAATTGCAGTGCCATTAATTAGTAATGAGAGAATGCTTTAAGTCATGAGCCCTATCATGATAAACACTATCTCCATTGATTAAGGTAAGTCACACACTACTGCAAGGAATTCACAGTTTGAATTAGCTGTATAAGATACAACTTGAAGCCAGAGATAAACTGGACAAAGTGTTCAGGGAAGGAGGTAATGGTGAAATCACCTTATTAAAGGTAATGAGCAACCATATAATGCAGATTTATGGATGGAAGATCTCTGTAACTGCAGAATCAAACCAAAGAGAGCTGTGAAGAGTTGAAATGAAGACATACGTGAAGAGGATGAGAGCTGTCATCACAGCTGGCTTGCTTCTGTACTCAGAACCAGATTAACATGGTCATTTCCCAACTCTTCAACTAGGGGTGGAAGAAAGCTATAAAAGAAAACAAGATACTGTTCTAGGGAGGACTATAAAGAGTAGCACAATGCATGCAGTACAAGTTTCAAGTTCCACATCTACGTTACTTGTTCTCAAGATGAGCTACAGGACACACAAAAAAATCATTGCTCTCTAATTAGGAGCCATATGAAAGTGTTCAAACTGTAATTCAGGATCCTGAAAGACTGGAACACTTCTCAGCTCCATCTTGTTAAATGAGAATGGATTCCATTTCAGTGTCAGTTTTGACACATCTCAGGCAATTTTTTTTCCACATTGGTTGGAGGAAAATTATTTGCTCCACGAAATCTTTACATCTATATGCTCAGGGTTTTGTCTTTCACTGCACTGTTCCTTGAATAACCAACTTCTTATTTTTAGGAAAGTCCAATCATTTTATGAGAGCACACTGAAAAACATTTCTCTCTTGGGTTTACAACACATGAGAAATCAAGTTAGCTTCTGAATTTACAGTATTCAAAACACAACTGCATGGAATGATCCCTTCTTGTTGCACGGAGAATTTGGCATAGGGTGTGGGTGAGAGGGGAAATGTTTGCTTAGCACAAATGCAGCTGCCAAAAAGCTCTTCCAGGGCTCTCCTGCAGAATTTTATTTTGCCAAAATGCCAGCAGTGCCTGCCACAGGGGAAGATGTGGCACATAAAGCTAGGCAAATTCAGTCCATTTGCTGCAAAAGCAAATTGCCAAGTGAACACCATTCGGCCAGCCTGTAAGGCAGTTCCTCACCAATGAAATATAGAGGAAAGAAAGGAATGTGCAGCAGGCCAGAAGTAAGGAGCACTACGTCCCTTGTGCTTTAATCAAGAAATCATGTTACTTGAAAAGGTCTCTGATTTAAAGGATGCAAGAGAAGCTACCTAGTGCTATTATAGAGCCACTTCTATTGGAAGATCAAAGCAGCAACATGAAAGCAAGTGTCAGCTGAAGTATTTTCCTTCCAATTACAAGTAAAAGCTGCTGAACTGAAATCTATCAAAATGTTTTCTCCTGACATGTTGATAGCAATTATTGTGACTGATACTTGCCTTGTTGAGTAGCCTTCACTGTCTGCTAGAAAAGTACAGAAGGGGGTCTCCCCCCCCCCCAGTCATTCTAAAGGCCACTAATAAAAATCACCTCTTTTGCTTATGACTAAACACAAACAACACTGATACTGAGAAGCAGGGGTTGGGCTCTTGATTATCATTTTGTATTTTCCATAGTTCATTTCTTTTTCTAATTTTAACCAGCCAGTGATTAATATTCTACCCAAGCCTGGTAGACATATTTAATAGAGTTTTAGCTTTCTGCGTTTTTCCATCCCTGAGAATGAAGGTAGAGAACTATATTTTGGTTTACTTACCTTTAAAGAACCTGCCTTCATCTCTAACACCTTTCTCACCTGCTGTCTCCACTTTACTGCAAGTTGGTGCAAAGAAATCATCACAGCCCAAAATCTGAGCATAATCCCAAGTCCATGCACTTTAAAGAGCAGGATAAAATCAAAGACAAGTGCTCTACAGCTTCAGCCACAAGCAGCTCTCATGTTCCCAGTTCATCCTATTCCTGTGGATTCTGTACCCAGTTAAAACCAAGTTACCACCAGTAGTCTGGGCAGAAGGAACCCAGGTCACAAAGTTATTAATCCTTTTTCTGATAACAAGAGTGTGTTCCATAAAAATCAGTAAAATGCTAAGAAACCTAAAACCAAAATGGTGCATGATATGAAAAACTAAAAAGTCTTTGGAATATGATTCACTCAGTGATGCTGTGCTCAGTTTAACCAAGAGCATTGGACCAGTACCTGTGGAAAAGAAGGAGCAAAGGTAGTGGTGATGAAGCAGAACTGAAAAGACCTGGGCAGAAAAGCTAAGTCTATGAAAAGAGAGAGAAAACCAAGAAAGGAGGCTACAGTCTGCGATTACACATGGAGACTGGGCTGGAGATTAGGGCTGGGGTACAGCCAAGAGATGGGCAAGAACAGGAGCTCAGGACTGTTGTCAGAGGCTGGCCAGGGTGAGGCAGCATGGACCCATGAGCCCAGGGATGAGTAAGTGAAAAGGAGGTGAGAAGCACAAGGAGCAAGGGCAGGAAGACCTGGGAGGAAAATGGTTCTGAGAGGGCAGAACACAGCAGAACCTTGAGGAGCGAAGAGTTCGTGCTCGGTGGATTGTATTTCTTTTCAGAGACCAGATTTCTCACTGTCTCGCTGGTGTTACAAAACACTGTGGGCCCTCCAGCAAAGTTCATCTCATCCCTCACCAGCTCACATGGTGAAATAAAAGGAAATAAGGGGAAATACAGTGACTGAGAACAGAGGTCGTACAACAGAGCCAATGCTTCAAGACTTGCTGGGGAAACATGACTTGAATGAGGTGCTGTGTAACTAGAGTTCACCAGCTCCCAGGAAGGTATTTTTCACAACCCCCCCCCCCCCATCATTTTGGGACCCAAAGGTGCATTAACTCACTTCAAAACCATTGAAGCACTCACAGCAGGGATTTTTGGTGCCTCCAAATATGGAGGGCAAGAAAGCTGACAGCTATGGACCTCCAGGACCCAGGGAGGTGGGGAACAGGCTGGCAGGACAGTCTCCCCTCAGCATTTCATGGAAACTGAGATATTCCATTGGAACTTTGCAGGTTTCTATCAATCTTCATTATCTGACAGAACATATTCTCCTGAAAATTTTATAGCAGCTCAGGAAAAAAAAAAAGGGGGAATCCTGGTTTTCTGCCTTCTTGACTGCTCTGGTGATTTACAGACAGAAATATTAGTAAGAGATGCTTATGGAAAACCAGGGAAAAGTTAGAGAGTGTCAGAAAAAGGAGGATCAGTCCAGGAGCCCACGAAAAACAGACTGAAAGTCCAAAGCCAATTTAGAAGACTCAGTGGCAAGCTTCTGATTTTCTGTTTGAGTTTTATTTTTATCAGAAAAAAGGGGAAAAAAAAACAGCAGTATTTTTCAGAAAGGTTTTTGCCTCTTCTACAGGGGACTGTTTAATGGTCAGCAATTATGGTCTGTGCTTCTATTATTCAAGTAATGAGAAAAGCAGCATCCTAGATTTATAGCAGCTAAGATTTTCAGATCCTCAGTAGGATTTAAATGGGAGCAGGATGTGATATATTCCTTTTCCATCGTTAGCATCCTCTTTTCTCATTTGCTTATCAGCAGTGGGGCTTTGGCAAGAGGCCTCTCAAATGTACCCACAGAGAAGACTTTTTCCTCTATCTATATTATTGGCTTTCCCTTTAATGCTGGATTAGATTGTCCTCAGGCAGAAGAGAGCAGTGAACAAGTATTCCCACCCACTTTGTGAGAGTTTGCCCATCATTATGTGGGTGGAAGGGAAGAACCTTGGAAGAAAGGTTTTAAAAGGAAAGCTCTCACCTGCACGGTAGAAGGACCTGTTCTTGCCTACTGGTAATCCAGTGTTACAAACCCTGACTGAGAACTACATGTCCCTGGAATTCTGAGGCCATCAGAGTTTGCAAGGAGCCTGAGGAAGTGCTCATTGCTCGGCTTACAAACTGTGAATGTGTTACTTCAGAAACCTCATGGGTGCATACCAGTTTTGAATACAGAAAGTAGAGAATTGGGGCTTGCTCATCTTTGATTATACCTTCTGTGAAGACTATGTGTTCCCAGCTTTTCTTTTGTTTGTTTAGGTCCATACATTATCTCGACAGTCAGCATCAGGTCTCAAAAAGCCCAGCAGAAACCATTTACAAAAGCCAGCAATTCCCAGACTGCACATGCCATGGGACTTTGGTACGCTGCAAGAGAAAAACATTATTCCAGCTCATTAAAATACACTGATGGGAAATGGAAACTGCAGGCAAGAGCAGAGCCCTGGGTCCCTCCCCAGGCAGAAGATGCAACAACAGAACTCCAAAAAGCAAGCAAACAGACTGTGCAAGAAGGCACAGCAGTCTTCTGTCTCGTGAAAATGAACAGTCGATAGATAGTGATTTGGAACAATTTTCCTATGAGTAATCAGCAGCCACTTCACCATATGGTTGGGCTGTTGCTGTGCCTCCTGCTCAGGGAGAAGGGACCAGGCACCCTGGAAATGCAAACAAGCACTGTGCTGACTGATGCTTGGGGCTCTAAGTAAAGCAGTGCTGTGGGATTTTTCAGTCTCCTATGTTTTTAATCAGTGTCTAGATTCAGCAGGAAGGGAAGGGAAAGAAACCTCAATTTTTCTAATCTGCTTTCATGGTGATTTCATGAGGTTTAATGGATAAATATTGATAGTCTTTTATGAATATCCATGTTAAGATTAACCTCCTGTGGTCTTGCATTTTGTGCAAGTATTCAGCACCTGTCTTCTTCTCATTTTGATTTCTTTTCTGAAGAGCTACTGCACCTTTTCATCTTGCTCAATTATACAGTTTCATCAAAGCTGAAACATTCACATGGAAAGTTATCCACCAGGAGGAAAGGCTCCTGGGCACTGCCAGTGCCCCAGTGGACACTGAAAGGTAAAGTTCATGACCTGATAGTTTTAACATCTCATTTAGGATTCTGACTTGCACTTCAGAAGTAAGCATTAAAGATCTTTGTTTCTGAGCACAACATGGAAACTTCTAACAGGAGCCCCACCAGCAAGAACACAAACACACCCAGCAATATACAACAGAGTTTGCTTTGAGATAAACAACAGGGAAAAGCTGAAGGCAGGAATAAACCAAAGTCCTGAACCTACAGATGCAGAAATCGTCTATTTCTTCTACACACAACAGCACTGCATGAGATGAGATGTGGAAACCTGACTCCATTTCACTTTTTCCAGCATTTTGGTGGTTAGAGCTTGCTCTTCTAAGGCATGAAAATGTCTCGGAGCCTAAGGGAAGCATTGAACTTACTAATAGAATGCTATTTAATGATGGGTAAGCCATGTCTCCTCTTCAGGCTATGGTTTGAACTCAAACAAAACAAAACAAGAGACAGCCCTTCATTACCATGCAGGGTCCACAGTCCAAGAAGGCAACGGAGCCAGAGGAGACGCAGGATTTCCGAGCTCTCTTCTCCTATGTGGTCCTCACCAGCCCAGATGTGGGCTGGGCTGCAGGAGATTCCTTCCCCAGTCTGTACTTCCCTGTGCTGCCCAGAGAACTGAGAATGCCTCTCCAAAGCCAGGCATCTTGGATCTGACTACTGATGTTTTATTCTGACCTGACACTGCACCACAAGCCAGTATTAATAACACTGTGTGCCTGAGAATGAATTGTTCTGGTTTCCCAAGTTAGCCTCCATTCATTATTGTCCTCTGCTCATCTGTATTAAGTGCACTTTGAAACTGAGCTGCAAATTAACTTTTAAGTTCTTTGAAAAAAAGGTTAATGACTGGGAAATAGTTTTCTGAACTTACTATTTTGCTGGGATCAGTAGAAACTACGTTTTGTCCTGGTAACCTTCTCCCTTTAGAGGCCTAGAGGGAGTTACAATATCCCCTAGACACTGGAAATGAGTAAGGAGAGAGTAGTAACTTGGAGCTCTGGCAGAGGAGAGGAATCCTTCACAGAACTCAGTTTTAGGAGCACAAAGCCCTTCAATGCTTCAGGTCCAACTAATGATTGCCAAACAGGAGGGTCTTTAACGGAGTATCCATTTGACCAGCTCACAGAAAACCACGCCACCTGTGAAATTCAGCTGTGTGTAATTTGCAATTAGCCACTTCTAATGAGACAGCTGGAGAGACTTTTCAATTTTATCAGCAGTTACACTCCTCCTGTAGTAGTAATCTTGTATCTAGGTATGACTCACCTTTTGTTTACGTTCCATAAGAGCCATGTGGTAGATGAGCAAACACTGAGTTGATTTATGTGGAACGTGAGATCCAAGAAGAACCAAGAAAATATGACCTCTGGGCTAGTTTGTTCTGGAGATGAATTCTCTCAGAGGATGTCATTGTATTTATTACATTATATTCTTGCAGCTTCTACAAAGACCTCTTTGAATAGTAAGGGTCCAGTTATCACACTTGTTCTTGAAGTTGAAATGAATGTGCCATATTCTAATAATCATCATCCTTACAGGTTTTGCTGGAATTATTTCTGTACTCTGTATTGTGTTTCCTAGACAGAAAATGCTGGGTTTATAGTGTTTTTTTCACTATAACCAGAAATGAAAAGGTGGGGGTGAAAAAACCAGCTACAGAATTCTGCAGCAGCCTGTGGCAGACACAAGGGTCCTGAATGAAATCTCTGCATTTCAGAGAAAATTCTAAGTATGGCATCACTCAAGCAAAGTTCCTAGAAGAACACTGGCTGGTTTAGAAATCAAACTTTCTCAGAAATAAGTTAAAATATAGCTTAAAAAAAAAAAGGGGGGGGGAAAAAAGAGCATTTTCATAGTTCTTAGTTCTTTTTGACAAAGAAAACCTTTGGGTTTTGTCTGTTGGGAACACAAAAATCAAACTGAGGCAGCACACCTTAGTTCTTTTGCTGGGGGTTTCAAAATTCAAGACAAAAAGTAACTGAAATAGAAGAATAGCCTATAGAATGTGAGCTATGGTTACAACATTTTCAGGCTAGTTCCACTCTGTAATCTCAACAGCCACAAAACTCCAGCTCTTTTAAAATTATTTTAAGTATTTAGCACACTGAGCTTCAATTGCTTGGTTTATTGCTCAGCAGTGCTAGCAATGGTCCACAGGTTCTACCTACACCTACACTTTGGAAAAAAATAGGCTCATTTGCTGCATTTCACTCCTTCAAGCTCCTTCTCAGCTAGCTGATTACTGTAATAACTTGGCCCCATGTTACAGCAAATTTGCCCTCGGGCTAGTCCCTATTAAATTACAATTTCAGGAGCTGTGTTATACAACAGCCTGCAACAAACATGGGGAAAAGCTCTGGTATTAAATCGAGTCATCAGCTAAACAATTTATTTAGAGTGTGCATGGGAGTAGCACAACAGCACTTCAAGTGTTTAAGTTGAACATTCTTTTATATTTTTGTATTTTTTATTCTGCCAAAGAAAAGCAGAATGTAATAAAAGAAGGTTGCAAGCAGCCTCCTTATTCCCCAAAGCCCTGGTTTGGTTATTTATACCCCAAAAGCTGGTATTCGTATTGTGTTTTGTACTCTACTATAAAGTATCTGCTTAGATGCCACCCAAATCTGCCACGTGGGTGACCTTAGCTGGATGAACACAGCCTCAGAACCAAGCTGACCTGATGGAAAAAGTAATTCCTGTTATCAACACATTAAGTAGCAAGAGGGGAATATTCAGGCCATCAATATTTGCATTTGGGGGCCTGTTCATCTGTGAGTTCTTCACTGCTCACATCTGATCCTCTGAGAATGGCTTGCTGTACTTCAGTACATTGCACCACTCCACTTCAGCCATGACCTACTTTATGGGGACCATAGAACAAGAGAAACAAAAATTTAGTTTTAAGTTGTAAAACAAGTATAAAAAATCTCTTGATTGTTCAGCCCAGACCCTAAACCTATGTGGAATAAACAGAAAAATGATGTTTGCAAGACTGACTGACTAGTCTGTGTCAAAGCTAAAGGAAACATTACAGCTAAGAGAAGTCTGAGATGTGGGGACCTGGAGGAAATAAAGAATGAGGAAAATGATCAGGGAGTTGGAGCACCTCTGTTATAAGGTCAGGCTGAGGGAGCTGGGGTTGTTCAGCCTGGAGAAGAGAAGGCAGCCTTTCAGTACCTGAAGAGGGCTACAAGAAGGATGGAGAGAGAAACTGTTTACAAAGGCCTGCTGTGATAGGATGAGGGACAACAGCTTCAAGCTAGAGAATAGTAGATTTAGATTGGATGTTAGGAACAGTTTCTTTACCATGAGGGTAGTGAAACACTGGTTGCCTGGGGAGCTGGCTGGGCACCACTCCTGAAGATTTTCAGTGTGAGGCTCAACAGGGCTCTGGGCAACCTGATCTAGCTGAGGATGCCCCTGCTTACTGCAGAGAGGGTTGGACTAGATGACCCTTGGAGGTCACTTTGAACACAGATCATTCTGTGATAGAAATCAAAAATATGGACCTGGAGATATTCCTGGGATCAGTGTCCTGAAATAAGCCTAAACTCGTTAATTTGCCACATAATTAAATGAACTAAAATACTGAAATTAACTTCCTGATGTAATAGATTTTGTAATGTTAGGCTAAACAATTGATTTGCTTTGTTTGAGGCTTTTGTACAGTTGATCAATTAGTGAATAGTTCAGCAGTTTAGTAGTAAATATCTGTAGTGGACTGCAGTGGACTGTAGGATTAATGGCCAAAAACGTCAGTGCTCATTCACTAGGAGACCAAAAAGACAGAGCTTTGTGTTTCAGTTGTTGGCAGTGGCTATGCCTGAGTTACAGAAATACAGGGGTTAGCACCTTTCCAAGAACAGAAGGAGCAGTGAGGAACCAGCTGTGCTGGGCACTTCAGACTGCCTGACCAAATGTGTTTTGAAAAGATAACTGATGACCAAACCCCAAATTCTCTAAACGGAATGAAAAGCCTCCCAATGTCAGTAGGAAATCCTGAATCAGTGTTTCACTAGTCAACTTCAAGCCAGGGTTGTGTCTATTACATTTCAATACAGCAATTCTTGGTAATTGATTCTTTTTTTTTCCATTAGGGGCATTTTGGTACAGGATTCATTCTGCCTGGATTTTAGCAGGATCACAGGATCACAGGATGTTAGGGGTTGGAAGGGACCATCAAAGACCATAAAGTCCAACCCCCCTGCCAAAGCGGGACCATAGAATACAGCACAGGTCACACAGGAACACATCCAGATGGGTCTTGAAAGTCTCCAGAGAAAAAAAATCCACAACCCCTTTGGGCAGCCTCATTCACTCAAGCTCCAGGGCTTCACCTGCAGTTTCGCAGCATGCAGAGATGATCCTGGCCTCAGAGGTGCTGCCCCAACAACCAGCAGGTTGTTTAGATGAACAGAATTCTAAAGCAGCAGCAAAAGCATCCCTAGTGCGGTGCCCAGAGCTGGCAAAACCACTCAGCCACTTTTTATCTGGAAACAATCATAGAATCAATAAGGTTGGAATAGACCTTAGAGATCATCAAGCCCAACCTATCACCCAACACCTCATGACTAACTAAACCATGGCACCAAGCGCCACCTCCAATCCCCTCTTGAACACCTCCAGGGGCGGTGACTCCACCACCTCCCTGGGCAGCACATTCCAATGGCCAATTACTCTTTCTGGGAAGAACTTTCTCCTCACCTCCAGCCTAAAGTTCCCCTGGCACAGCTTGGGAAGCAGAGAGCCAAAACCAGAGCTTAGGTTAAATTTTTTCTGTCCTACTCTTCTGCTTGTTTGCAAGTCCGTGAGTAGTATCAGCTACATTCACTGTAAAATTTGACAGCAAGAACTGCTGTGCTGAGAATTCTGATCGCTCTTTTTGTGATTGCTGTTGCTGCTAGCAATTTCTGAGTATTTCTCATGACACTTTTAGCAACATTCATCCAAGAATTTATCATCCTTGCTCATCTCCCATATCATTTGCCTGGAACTCTATCCAATTTTTAAAAGGAATCCAGAAATATATCTGTGCCACTATCTTTTTTTTTTTTCCCCCTCCAGTGAATATAAATATAGTAAGAAGTTACTCAACTGCTTGCAAAATCAAGAGTTAAAATAAGAATCACAGTATCACAGTATCACAGTATCACTTAGGTTGGAAAGGACCTCGAGGATCATCGAGTCCAACCTGACACCGCAGACCCCATGACTAGACCATGGCACCAAGTGCCACGTCCAATCTCCCCTTGAACGCCTCCAGGGTCGATGACTCAACCACCTCCCTGGGCAGCACATTCCAATGCCGAATGACTCGCTCAGTGAAGAACTTCCTCCTCACCTCGAGTCTGAACCTCCCCTGGCGCAGCTTGAGACTGTGTCCCCTTGTTCTGGTGCTGGTTGCCTGGGAGAAGAGGCCAATTCCCTCCTGGCTACAACCACCCTTCAGGTAGTTGTAGAGGGCAATAAGGTCACCCCTGAGCCTCCTCTTCTCCAGGCTAAACAATCCCAGCTCCCTCAGCCTCTCCTCACAGGGCTTGTGTTCAAGGCCTCTCCCCAGCCTTGTTGCCCTTCTCTGGACACGCTCAAGTGTTTCAATGTCCTTCTTAAACTGAGGAGCCCAGAACTGGACACAGTACTCAAGGTGCGGCCTAACCAAAGCAGAGTACAGGGGCACTATGACCTCCCTGCTCCTGCTGGCCACACTATTCCTAATGCAGGCCAGAATGCTATTGGCCCTCCTGGCCACCTGAGCACACTGCTGGCTCATATTCAGGTGGCTGTCGATCAGCACACCCAGGAGGGGTGAATGAGGGGACAAATACCACATGACATTCCTTGGTCACATTAAACAAAATAAATCAATTTTACATGGTCTGTTCCCACAGCAAACAAATTATTAGAGGATAATTTAGCACTGGAGAAAAACTGAAAGGCACTTAAGAGGTAGCGGTGGCAAAACACAGTATCATAACCCATTCAACAAATCCAAATGCAGGGTGCTGCACTTTGGCCACAGCAACCCCATGCAGAGCTACAGGCTGGGGTTGGAGCGGCTGGAGAGCTGCCAAACTGAGAGGGACCTGGGGGTGCTGATTGACAGCCACCTAAACATGAGCCAGCAGCGTGCCCAGGTGGTCAAGAAGGCCAATGGCATCCTGGTCTGCGTCAAGAATAGTGTGGCCAGCAGGAGCAGGGAAGTCACTGTGCCCCTGTACTCTGCACTGGTTAGGCCACACCTTGAGTACTGTGTCCAGTTCTGGGCCCCTCAGTTTAGGAAGGACATCGAAACACTTGAAGGTATCCAGAGAAGGGGAACAAGGCTGGGGAGAGGCCTTGAGCACAAGCCCTGTGAGGAGAGGCTGTGGGAGCTGGGATTGTTTAGCCTGGAGAAAAGGAGGCTCAGGGGTGACCTCATTGCCCTCTACAACTACATGAAAGGTGGTTGCAGCCAAGAAGGGGCTGTTCTCTTGTCTCTAGCAACCAGCACCAGAACAAGAGGACACAGTCTCAAGCTGTGCCAGGGGAAGTTTAGGCTGGAGGTGAGGAGAAAGTTCTTCACAGAGAGAGTCATTCATCATTGGAATGTGCTGCCTGGGGAGGTGGTGGAGTCACCATCCCTAGAGTTGTTCAAGAGGGGATTGGCTGTGGCACTCGGTGCCATGGTCTAGTCATGGACTTGATGGTCTTTGAGGTCTCTTCCAACCTTGGTGATACTGTGATACTGTAACCTTGCTAGGTCTGTTTCAGGAAAAGAAAATAACAAAGTGATATTGCCAATGCCTTAGATCCCCACTGATCTATTCTTTTTGACACTACACTTTCCAACTGATTGCAAACATTAAGCAGAAAACACATGACAGATGCTAACCTATTTCCATAATACATCACCTTAGGGATGTAGGTGAGTGAGTGAATTCTGACAAGTGAAAACACACACACACAGATAATGAAAAAGAGGGAGAAAGTGGTGCAGAGGTTAAAGTACTGAGGTGCTAATCTGTTCCCAGCTCTGCCACAGACCCCTGGTCTGACCAAACGGATTTGTCACCATCTTTCATGGGTGCTAGACCAGACCCTGAATGCCTCAGCTCTCCCTCCACACAAGAAAGGTGATCCTTCCCTGAAGAGCAGTTGTGATGATGCATTGTGAGAGCTTTAGATGCTGTGGTGATAAGCACTGCACAAAACCAGGCTATGCCAAGATAAAACTTGGGCTGTCAGTCACCTAACTGTTGGGGTTTTTCTTCTTTTTTTCCTTTTTTCTCCCTAAAAAAGCTCCAGTGATGATGATGTCATTCAGGAATACTCTGTGATGTCAGCTGGCAAGGGCTGCCAAATGTGCTGCAATGTTTCATACAGCTATTAAAAGAACCTAAATGATTTGTCCCCTGATTTGCAAACATTGCCAAGTGCAGCACCTCTCATGTCCATCTCTGCACAGGCACATTCTGACTCTATGAAAACATTTGAGAACTGCTAAAGAAAGGCCTGCAGACTTTTCTTTCATGTTGCATTCATTCTGCATCTTCTCAAGGCAAATAAAAAGCTCACGTTGTCTATCAGCTGGAATGCACTGTGTTGATTTTGATAGAGCAAGCAGATCCAGACAGAGAGAGCTGTAAACATGTACAAGCACCAACCAAGGTCCAGAGGAATGAATGCAGACACCTTGATATGAACACCATAGCAACAGCTTCCATCACATTTTTTTAACCCTATCTTAAAGATATAAAGGAGAGGAAAACTGTTAAAGCATTTGAAGAGTAGAGGATAAAGTGAAAGTCAGTTGAAAAATGCTGTTTACCTTTCCCCCTCCACCTGTAGAGAGGAATTCAGTTAAATGAAAAATACACTTATTTGTCAGTCCTTTTAATGGCATCAAAGTATTTAGCTGCCTCTTTGGGGAAAAGAGAAACTAGAATTGGTGCTGCTGTTTGAGGCTTTTTTTTTCCACCTCTCCTTGGTTTCTGAAAGGCAAAATGGGAGCAGACAAAAGAATAACACAGATTCAATTTTCTTCCCTCCCTCCCTCCCTTCCTTTTTTTCTTCCTTCCTCCTTCCCTCCCTTCTTTCCTCCCTCCCCCCTTCCCTTCTCCTTCCCTACCTCCTTCCCTTCTTTCCTCCTTCCCTCCCTTCTTTCCTCCTTCCCTCTCTTCTTTCCTCCTTCCCTCCTTCCCTCCCTTCTTCCCTCCTTCCCTCCCTTCTTTCCTCCTTCCCTCCCTTCTTTCCTCCTTCCCTCCCTTCTTTCCTCCTTCCCTCCCTTCTTTCCTCCTTCCCTCCTTCCCTCCCTTCTTTCCTCCTTCCCTCCTTGCCTCCCTTCTTTCCTCCTTCCCTCCATCCCTTTTCTCCCTCCCTTTCCTTCTCCCTTCCTTCCCTCCTGCCTGCTTGCCTGCCTTCTTGCCTTTCCTCTTTCCCCTTTTGTGATCTTTGTGCAAACAAATCACAATTTTACTCAAGAAAAAAACAACTAGAATAGCTATTTTCCAATCAACTACAATCAACAGTCAGGATTACAGTCATTTAAATATCATTATTTCATGCTATTAATAACATCAGGACTTCAAACAAAACATGACTAATCCCAGACCATGTAAGCAGTTACTGAACCCAGCGCTTGCTCCTGGTTCTGAGCTCACTCTGGTCGACCAGGAAATTTTTTGGTATTTAAGAACTCCCACCTGAAAGAGGGTCAGGAGGGCTGTATCCAGACACTACTTGTACAGCTTTCATCCTCTGCATGCTAATTGCAACCCTTCCTGGTGAGTCCATCCATCCTCGGCAGTGACATTATATTCATTTAACATCACGGCATGTGAACAGGTTTTTATTCACTGGAAGGGGATTCACATCCCAGCCTCTCTTTCTGCACACACGTTTCACTGAAACAGTGATAGCATAATTGGCTTGATAGCCCTTAATTTCACACCAACTTCTTTGCAATCACCTTGTTTTAAAGTGATTGGCTTCACAATGGCACCGAAATTAAAGCAATTCTGAAATGCATGGTATTCTCAAGGAATAAGTGAAAAGCTGTCAGTACTAAAGGTGTTCTTTCTAATGACCATTCTGCATTATCTGAAGTGAAAGAGTTTCAGTCCTTCATTCAAACTGTGGCACGCTCAAGAAGTACCTTTCTTACTGCTTGCTATTTCCTTCACCTGCCCTCTCAAAACAAATACTGGAGGAATGGAAGTCATGTGAAGTCCATATTACTGAAACACAAATTGCATTTCAAAAGCATAAGAGTCACTCCACAAGTGAGCCCCAAGAAGAAGTGCAAATTGCACTTTGTTGTACATGCCCACAGTACTTTATCAGACTGGTAATTGTCACTCCATCCTGCTAGGCTGCTCACTGTTACCTGCCACTCTGCACATAAAGGAGCAGTTAGATTAATTCAGTTTAACTCTGGTAGGAATCAAATGAAACAGCATTTCCCCTGTCACTGGGATGGATTAATAGAGCAGAAATGGATTTCAAACCTAAGAATTTGTTTCCAGTTGCAAGACAGAACTTATGCACAGATGTATTTAGAGCTCACAGTTTTATGTTTAGGTTGATCAAAAAGAGAAATTAAAGGAAATAAACACAAAAACACCACACAGAAAGAACTTAGGGATTATCAACAGAGCCTCAAGGGGTATCAAATAGGACACATCTGTTAAAATCACTGGACCAGGCTCCAAATGAAGTGTTCTCAGATCTGGAATATAACACTAACTATTTGATAAACAGTATAGTATAGTAATTAGAATAGACCAGACCAGGTTGGAAAAGACCTTTGAGATCATTGAGTCCAACCTGCCATCCTACACTATCTAATCAACTAAACCATGGCAACAAGCATCCCATCCAGTCTCTTCCTAAACGCCTCCAGTGATGGTGATTCCACCCCCACCCATTCCAATGGCAAATCTCTCTTTCTGTGAAGAATTTCTTCCTAACATCCAGCCTAAACCTCCCCTGGTGCAGCTTGAGACTGTGTCCTCTTGTTCTGGTGCTGGTTGCCTGGGAGAAGAGACCAGCCCCCACCTGGCTACAACCTCCCTTCAGGTAGTTGTAGACAGAAATCCTTTGGTCTCCACTACAGGGTCCATACCCAACTCCCCCAAGGACTCAGCCCTAGTCCTTGCTCACAGAAGTTGGAGATTTTCCCAGTTCCTCTTCTTTTCTACTTTCATTTTCTCTGCTCCTCTACTTTCACTTAGTAACAAAGCACTGAGAGCTATTTAAAACACAGCCTGTACTGCCTGTGGTAGGTGTTAGATGAACTGTCCTAGGGTAGTGCCTGTACCTGTCTCTCAGTTACAGGGAAAAGCCACAACATTTAGCTTCAACTGGACACCATGACATTTAGGTAGTCAAAACGAAGTCAAAGCAATTGCAGCACATACACTGTGCACGGAGTGCACTTTGACAGCCAGAATGCTGGCAGGGTTTTGTGCCACACTGAGTTACTCTCTGGTCTGATACACCACTGAATCAGTGCGCAGGGGCTGCAGTAACCAAACCCGGCCATCTTTATTCATGTCAGTAATATTATTGCATGTAAAGGACTATTCACATGCATTAAAATTGGGGAAGCCAGGAAGATACCTAGTCATAGAATCATAGAATCACAGAATCATTAGGGTTGGAAAAGATCTCTAAGATCTTTGAGTCCAACCATCAACCTAACACCACCATAGCCATTAAACCATGCCCCAAAGTGCCATGTCCACACATTTCTTGAACACCTTCTGGGATGGTGACTTCACCACCTCCCTGGGTAGCATGTTCCCATGCCTCTTTCAATAAAGAAGTGCCACTCTTCCACTAAAGAAATTCTTCCTAATATCCAATCTAAACTCCTGGTGCAGCTTGAGTACATTACCTCTTGTCCTGTCATCAGTTACTTGGGAGTTTGTTGGGTTTTTCTCTCCCCAGAATGTATAGTTCTTCTTTTCTTCAAAAAGACACTGTGTTAACAGCATGCCTCTCTCCCTTCCCTCCCTGCTGAACACCACAACTTGGTTCATGCTGCAGTATCCTTGCAACAAAATGGGCCACCGTGGACTTGATCTCCAGAGATCCCTTCCAACCCCTACCATTCAATGATCACATACTCTTTAGGATGAAGGTATAGAATCATAGTAGAATCATGGTTGGAAAAGACCTTTAAGATCATTGAATCCAGCCTGACAGTACTAAGTCACATGGTAACTAAGTCTGGCAGCTTCTATCTAGGACCTGCCTATCTACAGGTTATGAGCTGAAGATGTGAGTTCCTGTCTTGCACACCTATGTTTGCACCAGTTAATCCAGCACAGCAGTGAAACATTTTGGCATAGGGCAGAGGGGGAACTGGGTGAGCTGAGTGAGAAGACTCAGCCTTTGGTGCTGTGGAAGTCCTGCTGTCAGTCTCAGGAAGCCAGAGCTGCTGATGAAAGGCAGTGTAATTATTGGCACTGGGCTGCATTAAGATAACAGCATAAAAAGTTAACATTCCCCAGAAGAAATAAAAGGTGTTAAAATAGCAGCTGAGTAAATACCAGATAATGAAAGAAGCAGCATGATTTCCCCAGGTTCAAATAAAGCAAACGAGGGTTGTGCAGAACTGACCTTATTAAAGAGACATTGTCACTTGAAAAATGAATCTGAAAACAAAACTGCCCTAGCAATAGGTGAAGATGTCCCTGCTCTCCTGAGACCCTGCCTGGAGTACTGCATCCAGTTACAGCGTTCCCAGCATAACAGGGACATGGAGCTGCTGGAGTGGGTCCAGAGGCCACAAAGATGAGCAGGGGCTGGAGCACCTCCCCTAAGAGGACAGAGAGAGAGTTGGGGTTGTTCAGCCTGGAGAAGGCTCCAGGGAAACATTAGAGCAGCCTTCCAGAATCTGAAGAGGTCTACAGGAAGGCTGGGGAGGGACTGTTTACAAGGGCTTGCAGTGATAGAACAAGAGGGAATGGATTGAAGCTTGAGGAGGGCACATTTAGACTGGATATTAGAAAGAAATTCTTCGCAGTGAGGGTGGAGAGACACTGGAACAGGTTGCTAATTCCTGTAGTACACACAGAGAACTGCACACACAACTGGCCTCCTGTGTCCTCAAAGCTGAATGTAAGTCAGCTCTTCATTGAAACAGGCTATGACATAGGCAGAACTCCTTTCCTAATGCACTAGAGATATCCAGACCTGGACATTTCTTTGGGTAGGTATTGAACGACATGAAACTGATTCATAGCAGGGAATGAGTTTCCCTGCTAGAACTGTTACAGTCATTGATCTGCTTCCAATCTATGATGAGGCCTGTGAGAGTTAGATATTAGCTTTCTATTATTAGACATAGGGATTATCTGTTAAGGATAACAAATTGATATTGCAACCAATATTCAGATGCTGCATTGCATTAGTGAAACTGTTTAAAGCTATTGGCCCCATTGTCTTGCCTGTTACCAGTACCATCATTTCCCTTGTATATTATAGCAGCCTGGAGTCTGGGCTGGAGAAAAAAATCTTGGAAGATACTCACATTCAAGAGGATACTTCAGCTTTCAAGTGCTTCTTGCAGCCCTGAGCACAGGCCAGGCATCCCTGTTGTTTTTTCTTTCATAGGGTCAGACCCATTTCTGAAACACCTGAGCATCCTCTATAGAGCCCTGACCCACCTCCAAGGCAGGACAGACCCTGCCCTTTACTCACCCACACCTTTACAAGCTCCCAGACGCATTAAACTGCAGTGTCTCTGAACTCCCACAACCCTGACAACCTCTTCTGTGAGAGCAATGACTTCTTTGAAAAGACTGAAGAATGCAATCAAAAAATAATTAGGATTATCAGGCTAATTACTGCATACATTTTCTAATGCTAATAGCGATATGAAACACTAATTGTTGTTTACTGTGGGATGAATATTTAAACTTGTCAAGAGAAGTGGAGGAAAAAAATATTCCTTTCCCCCCCACCCTCCCCCCCAACTTGCCAACTGCAGGCACAGGAACATTGTAACATTTTAATTTTTGTAATGAAATTGGCACCACAGTAATACAAAGGCATAGAAACTCTCTACATGAAACACTGCAAAATACATGAGCACAGTGCCTTCAGAGCACAGCATTCAAATACAGGCTTGAGTATCACAAAATATTAAAGGAATGTGTGTTTGGTTTAATTAGCTTTTACCTATTCTTCTGTTTAGGGTCCTTTACAGCCTTCTTTCTGTCAATGAGAAAAGTTTGCAAATTAGAATAAACCTTTATTAGAATAAACCAAACCAGGTTGGAAGAGACCTTCAAGATCATCGTGTCCAACCCATCAACCAATCCAACCCACTCAAACAGCTAACCCATGGCACCAAGCACCCCATCAAGTCTCCTCCTGAACACCTTCAATGACGGTGACTCCACCACCTCCCCAGGCAGCCCATTCCAATGGGCAATCACTCTTTCTGTATAGAACTTCTTCCTAACATCCAACCTGAACCTCCCCTGAGTTGTATTTTTGTATTTATGATATTCACAGGTTTCAGGTGTCTAGAGCTCCTGAAGATATAAAGGAGGTCTTCCATGCTAGTAAAGGAGTTTTTAGCCTTCTAGATGCCCATCCTTTATATCTTCAGGAGCTCTAGACACCTGAAACCTGTGAATCACTCTCTTTGAAATGTAGAAATAGATTCTCATCAATTCAGAAAAATCCAGGAATCAGAACTTCAAAAATCCCCCCCCAGAACTGGGAAAGCTGGCAGCACTCCAAGCAGAAAAGCTTTTAAGGCATTACATGTTACACCTCCCTTTACGTTCTTCCTCATACTACTCAGCAAGTGTGATGATATTGGTTCACCAAGAAAAAGCTTGCAACGGGTTGCAAATACTTAAGAGAGTTTTGAACTGCAGACACAGTCACAGTTCAACTAAAGTAAGTTTAGAAACTGCAGTGAAAAGCTGGAGTTACTCCAGGACATAAGGTTAAGTATGTATCTATATACAGGTCACCCAGGGAGGTAGCTGAAGCCCCAACCCTGGAGATATTCAAGGTGAGACTTGAAGAGGTGCTGGCCATCCTGATCTAGTTGAGGATGCTCCTGCTTACTACACATAGGTTTGGATTAGATGACCTTTGGAGGTCCCTTCCAACCCAAACCATTCTATGATTCTGTGCTGAAGACCTGCAATATCAGCTACCACTGTAGAACACAGACTGCAGAGGCAACTTCAAAGCCTACCAAGACACAAAATTAAACAGTAAATTAGCTAGAAAAAACAGAAAATCAGAGAACAGGGGACTTGCAGCTCACTGACTTCATCTCTTCATATCATCTGCTATACCACAGCTTATTACAAGGATATATAAATACAAGAATAGTAAACCAGTACTTAGTTTATATAATAAATAACCTTTCTACATAAATCACAAAAATACAGGAAAATCAGTGCAAAAATGACCAAAATGTACTGAAGGAACATCAAGTCCTGTCTGCCAGAATGGGCATCACAAACCAGAGATTCCATCTACTGCATCATGAGCTGACAAGAATTAAGAAGGCAGAATGCACATTGCTAATGGCACAGCCTACAATTACAGCTATTTACAGCAGCAGATGAATGAGATCCAAGCAATCCACGTCTCATTTCAACTGCACACTTCATTCTTTCTCATCCTTTTACTGAGCTCTTGCATAACTTCCTCTTCCCTGACTGATGGTTTGAATGGAAGGTGCCCTCAGGAGTCTGCATTTCCACGAGCAGCTTTTTTGGAATTAAGAAAGTTCTTTTTCTTTTTCCTTGGAGAATTATGCAAAGCAAGCACTGGCTCACTCAGCTCCCGGAACAAAAACACCTTCTCCCCTGTGTCTACCAGCTCGATGGCTTCCACAGTTGCAGCACTCAAAGGAACAGGTGGATCAGAATGTTCCATAGGAAGATGTGTAGGCGAACATCCAAGATGAATGAATGATGTTTTTTCCAACAGGGCAAGCTGCTTCTTCTTTATGATGCTGCAATAACGAAACATTTGAATTGGAAAGTGAAAACTTGCAACTGAGAAGCGACAACTCGGGCCATAAAAGCACAAATTCCTGTATCATAGCCTGATACAGAAGTGGTGACTTGGGAAGCTGAAGAAAATCTTATTTCAGTGGAGGGAATTGTGATTTCCATTCCAATCCCCAATAATTTACCCACTGTTTAATAAGATACAAAACTGCATAAGGGAAGGTAGCCTCATGCTAAATAACCAGAGGGAAGATGGGCAATGCATGCAAAAAACAGGTGTGAATTTTGTGGGTATGTATGGAAAAACCTTTCTAAGCACTCAATATTGTTGACTAGTACATATAAATATGTTTTAGGGAACACAAGCACCAAACACCAGAACAGTGTCAGCAAACAGACTTACTTCCTAACAGATCCAAGAGGAACCTTTGAAGATTAAATGAAGTATCAAAAGAATCACTTTAGTTTGTTCCTGCTTTCTCCTTACCTGTCTTTTCTCTGGTTTAGAGCAGGGATCTTTCCCAAACTTCTGTTAATCAAATCTTGCCTTACTTTTCTCTCCAATGCATGCCACAACTCTTGGCTCTTCCTGAAGGTTTGGAAAAAAAAGAAGAACAATTCCCAGCAGCAAATCCCCAAATACACATCCTCCCCCTCCTCCTGATTTCACCCACCAAACCCATGACAGCAATACCATGAAGACAGTCAGCGAGAGCCTGCAAGTGTTTTTTCTGCCTTGCCACAAATAATTTAAATCATCTAAGATCACACCTCAGGGCATGATTCCAACAGCCCTTGTTTGTTCCTTGTCAGCTCTTATCTGACAACTACAGGGCCCAGTGCCACAACATCTGCTTTACTCTCCTTCCCATGTCATGGCAGGGAGTCGTGAGACTGAGTCCTCAGGAGCATCTCTCAATGCACAGCTATCCAGCTGGTGCTAATGGGGACACACAGGAGGGATAAAGGCTCTATGAGACTATCTGTCTCTGTGAGTAAAGGCAAAACCAGTGATCACTTGAGACTTTGGTAATGAACTACAAAGGGATGGGCATCTAGAAGGCTAAAAACTCCTTTACTAGCATGGAAGACCTCCTTTATATCTTCAGGAGCTCTAGACACCTGAAACCTGTGAATATCATAAATACAAAAAGCTGGATAGAAAATAATTTCAGAAACTCCAGGTAAAGTCAACATGAAGAAAAATATCAGACCAAGATTTAGAAATCTATTAAATAGCTGTTAAATTCATAAAGTTACCAAATTTATTAACTACCAATCAATCTACTTCAGCCAAAACACTTCACAAGATAAGGAAGCACTTTCAAAGTATTTTTACTCCACAAAAACATTGCAAACAGGAAACTTATGCACCTGATTTTTGTTTTCTACTGCTGTCAATCTCCTTGCCCAGCAAATACCTATATATGTTAAGCCATCATGTTCTCTTGCAATGGTCTACCAAAAACTATCACTCACTTTTTCTTGCAGCTGCCAGGCTCCTCTGCATGACTGTCACTTGCAGCAACACCATCTGAATATTTACTGATGGGGTTGAGGAGAGAAAGAATCTCACTTTGTGGGCTGGAGGGCAGCAACAAATTCAGGATCCTGTGCAACATCCCCATTGGTGCTCTCATCACTTTAGCTAAATAACCTGCCAGCTGGAGCTCCTGGAGGATTAATGGAGACAGATAAATGCAGCAGTGACAATGTGTTAGCAAATTTGAATTGGTAGCATTAAAGACTTCTCCATTTTGGAAACAAGAAAGTATTATTGAAAAATCACATCAGTGATGACAGTTTTGGTGTCACTTGGTCATAGTCCCATGCTCACTGTTTCTACCATAGTGGCCCATGAATATCTACAGTTGTCCATTTCACTCTGGACAGGGGCAATGCAAATGTTAAACTAGTTCATCTTAGTGTAAGTGCTTAAGGTGTGTACTTGATGCTCTTTGGGCTGAAAAAATCATAATGTGACCATATTCTAGCACTAAAGGTTTAGCTAATTTAATTTCTGGACTGTACTATTAAACCAAAATCCTTTCAAGATAGCAATGCAGCAATATGGCATTTTTTTGGTCTGTAAAATTAGGGGGTAAAAATAGCCTCTAAATCCTAATGACATGTTGCCATGGTTGAGCACTTGTTCAACCATTCAGTGAGGTCTGGCCTCTCTTCACACCAGATTCTGTGATACACTCAGAGAACAGCTTATAGCATTTGCTGAGAGGTGAAGGAAACATCTGGTTTTGTTTTGGTGTTTTGCTGTTTTCCAAACATCCTCTCTTCTCTGACCCAAAGGACAGTGCTACAGTGTACTCACAAAGTGTTCAAATAGGCCAAATTCACTAGTAGGTCTTCCCTAGACAATCAACCAGTCCTGTTTCCTGCCCCCCCCCCCCAAACATCCAAATCTTCTTGTTATTTTCTGCTCTGCTGTCAGAACTACTGTGTCCTCAGAGCTGTTACTGCAGATTTCTCATGAATATCAAATACAGAAAGTCTACAACATACCAAGGACTGTGTGGAAAGAAGGGAGTAGAGCAAATTAAAGCAAGGTAAATGCTTCAGAGGATACCAGGGAATTACTGCTGTTGTCTGCTCAAACCATGCATGTATCTTGGGTAGCCAAGGTCAAGCAAAATGTGCCAGACATTCAGGGTGGCTGAGGACAGCTGAGCCACTTTAGCTCTGTAGACCCTCCTATAAATCACTGATGGGGGAAGTGACTACAAAGCACATCACATGAAAACCCCACAAGGTCCCACTGTGCAGCAAGATGTCCCACTTTGTTGTCGGCAGTGGATTCAAGGTGTCAAAGTAAATGTCAAAATGTCAAAAGCTGCCTCTTTTTTTGTATGATGAAGTTTCAGAGGAGCATCTAAGAGAGCCCAGTATTAAATCGACCTTTGAAAGAAGCCATTTCACCAAAAGGGTAAAAAGGACAACTCTTTCTGCTAAATAAATATAAAATCAAAGCAGTCATCCCCAATGTGGCCCTACCTAACCTGAATTTAGTTGGTCACACAAAATAGAGAGATCAGTTAACCAATCAATCTCCTTTTCCCACAGCCATTCTCTGAGTAAACACCACTGCTCCAAATGGCAGGAGCAGGATTCACTTCCCAGAGTTTCCTAAGCTCTTTGGTGTTGTTACAGGTTTTCCATGGAAACTATTGAGGCTCTAACATGAACAACAAAATCCTAAGATTGATGAGAGGTGAGTTAGTTGATATGGCATCTAAAATGTCCCAATGTTTTCACCCAAACAAGCACCAAAGTTAGGGGGGGGAAAAAAAATGTGTGTTCCAGCTACTCAAAACAGGAAATTACTTATTTACATCCCTGGAGAGGGATGTAAATAAAAGCTTAAATCTTAATACAGACACTTAAGTTTAATTCCTACAGCTGTATACAGACTGTGTCGTACTTTTGGCCTTTAACAACTATTCTTATAGAAATTTGGAAAGGAAAAAACATCCCAAATATTTAAGTGAGAAAAAAAGAGGCACATTTCTGTGACCTACTCTGCCCTTTTGGCTAAATTGTCTCAGGACCTTTAACAGTAATTTATATGTGGATGATTGAAACATCACGACTTCAGTGCTGCTCTCCTCTGTAATAGTTTCCTCTTTAAAATGTTCTTCTCTCCACTCTGACCCTTGCCTTTCTACAGCAAGGATGACTTGGGCTGAGAGGCAGCCCTTAATGCTCCTCTAACACAGCAGAATTCACAAGTAACTTGCAAGGTGCCACAGCGCTGTCAACAGTATCAGAAGTGGCACAGACACCCACCAGCCAGGTGCATCTAGCATGAGTATGGCAAAGGAAGTGCTGATGTGTGAACACACATCAGCAGTGAGCAGTGCTTTCAGATGCTCACAGCCACCCAGATCAGCTTGCAGAAGTGGGAAAGACAGGTGAATGTGCATGCAGACAGAGGAATGGTCACACTAGGCAGACCAAAACCCCTCCAGAGTGGGATAAGTTTGATTCTTCAGACATATTATATGGTATGGTACCACAAAGAGCAGAAATTCACCTTTTCTTGTAACACCAGCCACCAACAGCCTCATTTGTATTGTCTGAATTTGGTCAAAATAAAACCAGGAATGAATTGTAGTTTACCAACAGGAGAATTAAGTATTTGGACTGAGCAATGTCTATTTAAACAACTGCAAGAATCAATGAATCTGCTCCACACTGTGCCTCAAGCTTACTTTGACAGTCTGCCTGCATCATCTGTTGTCTCCAAAATGCAACTACTGCACCTGGGGCTACAGCTATGAGCTTATTTAAAAGGCTCACATCCTGAACTCAATATCATTCAAGCAAATCTTTTATTGACCTAGATCTGCCTCCATAAAGATGTAAGCTGCAACGTGAAATGTAGGAAAGTAAAACTTATCTGGTTTTGCAGAGAGGTCTACACCCACAATTCTGAAAACCAATCTAAAGGGGAAAATCCTCTTCAGAGAAAAGGAGGAGTGTGAGATACAGAGGTACAATAGCTATAGCTTCCTCATAGCTACCAATATAATGTCTTCTATACATTTGAAGGAAATGGGAGGGGAAAAGAGTTAAAAATCAGTTTCTGTTTTAACTCACAGGACAAGTATGTCTAAAAGTAGGAACATGTTACACCGTGAGCCTGTGAGCACACACTTTACAGCTGAACTAAGAGAAGTCAGATTTGGAATTCTTGTTGGAATTATTATACTACTGTACTTGCAGAGAAAATAGAAAAAAAGAAAGGTAAATATATATAGGTTTTATGTAATTTCAAGAAACTATGTCCCAGAGTATCTCTGGGCTACACTTTTTTCTGAGTAAGTGCACACACAGAAACTCCAACGGTGGACCTAATGCATATTCACCCAAATTCATTATTTCTTCAGGGAATCTTATGAGCAGACCAGAAAGCAGAGTCCTTCAAGTATACACTGAAGAGTGTCCAGTTCTTCAAGTGCAGTGAGGTGACAGTAACTTTAAAATCACTGCCTTCAAGATATCAAAATCTGTAATTATCAAGGGTCAGTGTTCACCTGCTAGGCTGCTAAGTGGACTGGGCACTGTGAAAATTTGAACATGCTCTGTTTGCATGCATCTGTAATCTGCAAAACAATGATGTTACCCTCTAAACTTGCATATGCCATGCTGTTCAGACGCTTTTTCACAATGTACCTGTGCCAAAGAGAGCTAACAACCATGACAGGCAGACAATTAAATTGTCAGCGACCTGAGCAGTATTTCTACCTATGCTGTGGAAAAGCTTCTTCCTAGGCATGGGGTATGATCGCTGGGAATTCAGGATGAGGAGTGTCAGTAGCACCAAACTTTCCAGGACAGAAACAAGCTACAATAACATGCAAAACCAGCACAATCCTGGTTAGCTGTGCTCAGTCTGAGGATAAATAGGATTAAAACTTCCAACTGAAAAAGAGCACAGTTTTTGAACTGCCAGTGAGCAATTGCATTGTGCATCACTTGACCTTTCTTGGGTTTGATTTCTCTCTCCTTTTATTATCTAGCTTTTCATTGCAATTATTATTATTGTTAGCATTATATTTTATTTCAATTAAACTGTTCTTATCCCATGAAGGTGGTTTGTTTTTTTTCTCTTCAGTTCTCCTCTTTATTCTACCAGGGGTGAGGGGATGAGTGGCTGTGTGGTGCTTAGCTGCCAGTTGAGGTTAAGCCGTGACAACAATGATGCTCACAGTCCTATGAGCTTTAGGAGTTCTTGAGACAAATTCCTTACCCAAGTCAGAGTAAAGATCTAAAAACATGTGCTACCTTCCAGGTGAAATTCCTAACACAGGTATAATACACAGGAGAGCATCTGACCTCAAATAAGACATCTAACTCAGGAGAGGACAGACTTCAGAAAACTGAGCAGAAACAAGCTGAGACACAGGAGAAGCTGACAGTCTTTTAGTCTAAGTGGTTCTTCCTTGGCTTGCTGGCCTCTTGGGCTCTCAATTTATGATACAGGTAACTGTAACTATGCTAGCCCCTAAGAGACAAGGTACCTGAATGGTAAAAGCTGGGACACTGACTCTCTTTCCTGATGCTAGCTACATATCTCAACCAAGGCCTGCAGATAAAATTTGGGGACAAGAGTGATTCATCTTTTCAATGCCTTTTGTGAAACTCACAGGCAGCCAGCAGCCAGCAAATTACCTGAAGAGGTGATGCTCTATTTGAAAACAATATGAGTAATGTTACCAGAAAATGTAACTAGCAGTCCTTCTATGATTTAGTATTGTAACACTATCAGGGCAAATCCTTTCTAACACTGACTAAAGCCCAGACAAAAGTCTTGCCTCGTTACATGAAAATCGTGCTGTAAACCTGTCTGGAGACCAGAAACTTAGGCAATTTACTTTTCCTCTACAGAATTAAATGCAACAGGACAGCCCCTGGAAAGGATCTGTAAGTGAACAAAAAGAAGTGTACATCAGTAAAATTCAAAAGGCTGAAAGTAGCTTAGAATTTATGGAAGTCTATGACAATGCAGGCTACAAAGAGCAAAACTGGTAGAGACTATTAGCAGACCTGGGTCCAAATACATCTGCAAGAGCTCCCAAAAAAGCAAGAAAAGCTGATTTCTGGATACAGCTGTAATTTGAACTTGGAAGCTTTGTTCAATTTCATGCTTACCTGACTATAAAGTGCCAAAATTGCATCCATTTCTATATTTTCCAGGAGATCTTCAAGCACTGCGCAATTCCACTGCTCATCTCTCAAGCTGAAGTGAAAGACAGAATTAACACTGAAATCTGCCCAAGGGCAATGACTGTGTGATAGGAAACAATATCTGAAAGTCACCCAATTCCAGAAACTTGTATCTTTCTGTCAGCCAAGTTGGGTGAGCAGCATAACTTCTAAACTAGGCCAACTTCTCCTCCTTTTTCCCCTAACCACCAAGCAAACATCAGAGCAGAATCTAAGGCTACAATCTTGCACCAAATTTAAATCTGGAATGGCTCCAAAGCATCATGATTCAGCCTTTCTCCATCCTCCTCAAATTTTAACACCACATTTTATGGCAAGTTGTGGATCACCTTAAGGACTGTGTTCAGTTCTGGGCCTCTTAGTTTAGGAAAGATGTTGAGGTGCTGGAACATGTCCAGAGAAGGGCAACAAAGCTGGTGAGAGGTCTGGAGCACAAGCCCTGTGAGGAGAGGCTGAGGGAGCTGGGGTTGCTTAGCCTGGAGAAGAGGAGGCTCAAGGGAGACTTTATTGCTGTCTACAGCTACCTGAAGGGAGGTTGTAGCCAGCTGGGGGTTGGTCTCCTCTCCCAGGCAACCAGCACCAGAACAAGAGGATGCAGTCTCAAGCTGTACCAGGGGAGGTTTAGGTTGGATGTTAGGAAGAAATTCTTCGCAGAAAGAGTGATTTGCCATTGGAATGGTGTGCCCAGAGAGGTGGTGGAGTCACCATCACTGGAGGTATTTAAGAGGAGACTTGATAGGGTGTTTGGTGCCATGGATTAGTTGAATAGATAGTGTTGGGTGCTAGGTTGGACTTGATGATCTCAAAGGTCTTTTCCAACCTGGTTAATTCTATGCTATGCTATTCTATTCTATTCTGTTCTTTTTGTTGCTAGAATGTAACAGTAAACAGTTAACTTCCTCACTCCTGGTGATTTTTTTTTGTTTTGTTTCTGGACCAAATCATGAAGCCATCCTTCTGCCATTTGAGAAAAGCACAAAACTTGTTTCTTTCACCATTTTTTCCAGGTAAATAGTAAAGGCTTGTTACAGTTTCCTTAAAGGCCTTCTGCAACAGGAGAGTTGTTAACCTACATTGAGTAGAGCTGCAGCGCTTTCAGAATTAAAACACGCTGAAGATTTCAGTAACTTCACTCAAAGCCATCAAAGCCATTTGAAATACATCAGTTGTTTCACAGAAAAACCTCCCTGTGATGGAAAGCACCCTCTCAGCATCTTACATAAACCTTGAGATGTGGTAGGCTTTTAACACTGTGCAATGCACATGGAAATGTAATTTCTGACTCCTGTAACCCTAATGAATGCAATACAATACTTTGCAATTTTGCAAATTATGCCTCATTTTAGCTAGGCAACCTCCACAACAGATATTTCTATATACTTCTCATGAAGCTTTTTCTTTTTCTTTTTTTTCCTTTTGTCACAGAGACCATTACTTAAAAGCTGGAATTGAGCCAGTCTCTGAAGAAGAGTTTATATATTCTATCAAAAATGATTGCGTGAGAGGAAATTCAGTCTGCCGTGTGACAGTGGAGAAGGAAATTCACTTTCAATTGTCTCAGCTACTTTCTCTGACCCAGCAGATCAGGTTTCACTGAAGTCCAAACCTGTATTCTTGGAGATGGAAGGAACAGGATTAAAATTCTTCTCCTTCTTGCTGCTAAGGAGTACTGTTATTTTCCACTGTGCTCATCAAGAAATGGTGATTGCTATGCAACACATCACATTCTATGTGTAACTAAGCTGTTATTCTTATTATTTCCTGTTTATTTTTTCCACACTCCCAAGACTCCTCAGATATGCTCTGGGCCACATCACAAAACTGCACCGTTCAAATACAGATGTGCAGTCCCTTCCCAACACAGCAGAACGTTCAGCCTGCTCTTTGTCATATCTTATGGTTTATAAGGACTGCAGTAGCTAAACCTGAGAGCAAAGCACTTACCTTTGCTGGTGCAGCTTTATGAAGTGGCTACACTTATTCATGGCCTGTTGTAGTAGAGCTGTCACCTGTCTGTCTGCATTTGTTTCCACAGCTTCACTTGAAAGTTCCAGTCCATCTGGAGTCCACCTCTGCCTACTCATTAGATGCTGCTGCTGAGCTGACTCCTTATTGAACATTTCATACTCCAATTTCCTGTCAAGTTCTTCAATCTCCTAGGGGTTCAAAACATGTAATGATAAAAAGTCGTAATTTCACTTGGAATAATTTAATTTGGAGTGAAGAATAAAGATGGTATCACAATTTCTGATATTAGCTTATTCATTTCTCGTTCTCCTCAGCCATTTGCAGTCATTCCACTTCTCAGCTCTCTGAACAGCTTCAGCAAACATGACTTGCATGCCCTGACTGTCAGAACGGTGCTGAATGATATGAAACAATTTTCATTGTACTAAAGGCCATGTTCTCTGAAACAATGGCACCAGTAGAATTCATCTCTAAGTAGAATAAAGCCCCTGAAAAACCTTGATAAACTCAGACTAACTAGTTTCAGCTATACTGAATCAACAGACAGTATTAAAGAGGTTTGAAGTTAAAACACCATAATTCACAGTTAACATGCTAAAATTAGGGTTAAAATACAATGCTCTAAAAATCAAAGGGCTAAAGCTCAAAGGGCTAGCCCAAGGGGTTAAAACCCAAAGTCCTAAGTGGACTCTGCTCCTCATTGCTTGGATCTCTTTTTGGTTGGAGTCAAACTAGACATTAGAAAGGTGGCTTCACATTCCAGTTTTCCAGTGCCGTTGTTGTCTGACCTCAAGATTTAAGTTGCTAAGTATCTCAGTGCCCTACTTCCCAACCTGCACTTTAAATAAAATTCTGGATTTCAACCTATTCCTCCACCTCATCAGCTGTACTCACACCACAGACTCAGGCAGCATGTTGTCTCTAAGTAATTGCATGCTCCCTGGTCAGTAGAATGTAACATTGGAGCTTAGATCCACTCTCCTAAAACCAAAACCAAGCATTGACTTCTTATCTCTGAGGGGACTAAACAAGCTGACAGATAGCCAGACAAGTCTGTTACTGATGTTGTCAGCATTAAGGAACCCTGTGTAATCTGATAGATTTGTTCTAAAGTAACAGGTGTTAAAATTTGCCAGTCAGTGGAACAAAGTTGGACGAAAACACAGCAAAAGAGAGAGGTTTGATGACTGGTCTCTGTAAACCAAGTCTAACAGGTACTTCAAGCAATGCCTAAACCATCTTTTCCCCCAAAAGAGAGCTCAGCTCTGCTCTTGCACTTTGAATAAAGAATACAGTGTTAGATACTCCAGGTCTTTCTTCTGTCTCTCTTTCAATCCTTTTCCTTCATCTGTTCAAGGACAGAGAAGCTGTCAGCAACCTGTCTGCAGAGTCCCCTTACACTTGCTCCTTAACAGCAAGTAATTCCAGATTACATTATTTTAATACTCCATCTAAAGACAACTTTCACTATTTCCTACAGATTTAATACAAATACGAGCAAACTTGGAAGAACATAAGCATTCTAACTGCCACTCTGAGAGAAACTGTAGAGATGACAGCATTAAAATTTAACCAAGAGTTTTCACAGCAATAGCTGTCTAATGATGCCCTCTAGCAAAGAGGTTTTCCTCTCAAAAATCCATTTTGTTTGTTCTACTTCATTGGTCTTCCAAGCCTCACTTGGATGGTTGCAAAGAGCAGGTTAAAAAAAATATATATCCTCATGAATACACAGCACTGAAGTATTAAAAACAGATTAGAAATGTGGCACATACCAAGTACATCATAAATATGATGGTGGGAAGAGGCTTTTCCAGAGTTTCTACTGTGCAAACTGCATTGAGTGCACTCAGAGGGAGATGGGCAGGTAGAAGCCTGTACATACACTCTTTAAAAACTGTAACATGAACAATTTTGTAACACAGTCATGAAAATTTACAAACTACCTCAGTCTTGACTGACAATCACCTCCCAATTGCCTTTCTTGTGATCAACAAAACTTTGCTATTAATTAAGCACCAAAATGCTGCTCTTTCTTGACTGTAGACCTCTGAATGCTACTATAATTAAAATTAATAATAGACAATTTTCCCTGGCTCTAATTCTTTCCTTACTCCTTTTACTGAGTGTATTACAGTGCACAAAACCACAGAAGAGGTGAAGAGGAGGCTGAAAGAAGACCTCATTGCTCTAACTACCAGAGAGAAGGTTGGAGAGAGAAGGGGGCCAGCATCTTCTCTCTGGTGGCAAGCCACAGGACTAGAGGAAACGGTTACAAGCTGTGCCAGGGGAGATTTAGGCTGGATGTAAGGAAATATTTCTTCACTGAAAGGATTCTCAAACATTGGAATGGTCTGCCCAGGGCAGTGGTGGAGTCACCATCCCTGGAGGTGTTTTAGTGGCACGTGGACCTGGCACATAGGGACAGGGTTTAGTGCTGACCCTGCTGTGCTGGGTTGAAGGTTGGACTGGATGATCTTCCAACAAAAGATATTCTGATTCTGTGAAAATAAAGGCCAGACTACCAGGAGCTGCAAACCAGCACAGCTAGATCAGTCAAATAAGCTACTGTGATAGTCAATGTGCCCTAACAGAAACTTTTCCTTTTCACAGCTTGATTACTTACAGGATTATGTGCTTCTAAAATCTGAATACATTCCAATTTTGATAGGGTTTTTGATGTGTTCAGTTGTTCAAACAGTAAAGCTTGTACATTTATGGCAGCACTACACAGCTCCAGCATCTTGGACTTTTTAATAGTCTTTTGAAAGGCTAAAGAAGCAATATACTCTCCAAGGTTATTTTCCAGATCGTGCAGCTGATGCTGTCTCTCAAGCAGCACCTCGTACTTCACCTAAAAGCACCCAAACACAAAAGATAACAAGATTAACAGAAAACTTCACATGCAGCTTAAGATTTTACTACTCTGTAATTACCAAGGAGGATTAAAACAGCAAAGAAATCAATCCTGTTATCTTACAATGTGAACCATTGTTTTAAAAAGTGCTTTTATCATGGAATTTCAAGCTTGTCCCAGAAATTTCCTCTGGATATTTTATCAATAAGGGACCTGCTAAGTGTGACTGTGTATCAATACAAATTCTGTTATCCAGTTAACACAGCTACATTTAAAATGTGATTTGGAACCACATATGCTGGTGATATTCCCATTCATGCCCATGTGATACTCTCTAAAGGCTCCATTATATCATCTGGAATGTCCTTGAATACCAGAGATGGAAGGTGACCTTTCAGGACAGACTTCCTACTAATGTGAATTAAGGCAATTACAACCCAAGAGTAAGAAATCATCCTGCAGACACAAAGTAAAAGCAAGACTTGCTATCTTTAACAAATGTCCATCCTAAAAGATTATTGTTAACAGAATAAATTGATCTAGAACTAAATAGTAAGCTAGCATATGGGTTACAAATAAACATACAAGGTATTTCAGTTAGGAGGAGATCGTTCTGGGAACGCAGTCACCAAAATGCTAAAAGGTAAGCTGTTGTTTTAGTGCATGGGAGGCAGAGATCTCCAGCGAAAAGCAAGAGAGATGGCCAAAACTGGGAGTTTATGAAAAAAGAGCTGAGCTGCCTTCCATTACTTGTTAAAAAAAAGCAGATGACAGTTACCTTAGGATAGATGCAGAAATAGCCATTGCTTGTTTACAAGCCTTCAGTAGGAAACAAATCAATACTAATAGCTAAAATACTATTCTTCATATCCATATTCTACATTCTTTGCAGGCAGGCAAGAAACATACTGAAGTGAATTTAAGGCCTTTTGTTTTCTGTAGAATGCTTTTTACTGACACAGTCCAGCAGTTCACAGGCATTGCAGCCTAGCAGCACTGAATGGAAAGCAAAGATAAAAACTACCACTGAATAACCTACAAGTCATGGCTCTGATACAGACTGCACAAGACTGCCAGTCCCTCCCTGACTCATTTCTGGGGGGAGAGTTGGTTTGGTTGGTTTGGTTTATCTCACCAAAGCAAATTTATTTTCAAGCTCCAAAGTGTTATTTCAAGACATGAGCTAGTGACATCACACTAAGGCCTAGAAGCTAGGCTATGAAACATCTCAGTGCCAAGGCAAATGTTTGAAACAGCAATGATTATAATAATATCATCATCTTTTTCAAAAGTCTGTGCCCAAGTCTAATTTCTCAAATAAGACTCAAGCTGAATTGTTATGCTACTGATTGCTGTGACACAAGACAAAAGCAATTAGCAATTTCCAGAGCCATATTGTCTGCCTGTCCAAGTTTTAAACATCTCAGTTGTGAGGTTTCCATTAATTTTCCCTCACTCCTCTTTTCAGTGGTGAAAGCTGTTGCACTCTTAGGTGACTCTTAAAGAAAGGATGGAAGTGAGTTCTTAAAAGCAAAACCCAGACATGTGAACAAACAGCAGGCAAAATACCTACTAAAGGAAGGCAAAGACTTTCTATCCCATTCAGCCAACCACTTAGCTAGCAACAGCTGCTATCTAGCTGTTGAGATGCAGAGCTGACATCACTTTAAGGTGCCTGTGAACCAAGCTGGATAACAAATGTCACAAGTCACCTTTTGAAATTTGTGCAATGGTGAATTCTGAGTTTGCTTAAGAGCAGGAAAATTAAGATGGATAAGAGCAAGCAATGCTTTTGTCACAGGAGAATAAATGACTTGTGTTATGATTTCGCCTGTTCAAGGAATGGGAAAAGAAAAATCATTCAGCCTACCTGACTAGAAGCAAATAGGTTCATTTTCAGCAAAAGTGATGTTTAGAATCTATGTGATGTTCCCCACTCAATGTATTTGTGCAGCTTCCTATCTAACAGAAAGTATTACAATCCTACCAGCTTGAATGAGTTATGACATTATACACACACTGTACTGCCTGACAGAATATACACATTTTTACAGGCTCTCAAAGAAAAGGAAAATATGTGCTTGAAGTATGATTTGTCTTATGTGACACAGAACTGGTATATAATATCTGAAAGCTGCCATTGTGGTTTAGGAACAGGATGTCCTACAAAGCTTTAAAAATGCAGACAAAAATGGCAGAGACATTTTGACAGGTGTGTGTGCACACAAATGGATTTAGAGGTTGCTTCTTTCTTCACAGGAGGCTCAGTTTCAGACACAGGGATTTTAAATTAATTACACATATATGAAATCTGGGGATAGTTGAATGAATAATGAATAGGTAAATGAGTAAATGAGTGATCACCTTTAGTGTCAGTTTGAACCCATTAAAATGAATAATGATAAGGATGGAAATGCAGTTTGACAACTCAAGTTCACTTACAAGGAGACACAAGAATGTGTATTTTAGTTGTATTGAAATTGAATTCAAAGCCAAAAGAGATGACATTGATGACTAAGCACACTTTTGTCAGAAAGTCTTCAAATAAGAGGAGGTTTCTGTGCTATATTCAGTATATGCCATGACTCATGGTCCAAACTGCAAAACTAGATACTATTTGCATATTACTAAGTAAGAAGCCATATGTTCAGGGCACCCAGATGCATGGGAAGGATGTTCAGCTTTATCATTCAGCATCTATTCAATATTATACAGTAAACCAACTGCTCTTAGCCAAACAAAATGTCACATTACTCAGCTGGAAAATATCCACCCCTAGCTACCTGAGTGCCTTTCTGTCTCTTGTCAGTTCTGAAATCACAGCTCTGCAAAGAATGTGAACGTCAAAGAATCATAAAATGGATTGGGTTGGAAGCAACCTTAAAGATCATCTAGCTCCAACCTCCTCTAGACCAGCTTGCTCAAAGCCCTAACTTGGCCTTGTCTAACCTCCCTTCCAGGGAGGGAGCATCTATGACCTACCTGAGCAACCTATTCCAGTGTCTCACCACCCTTACTGTCAATAATTTCTTCCTAATATATAGCCTAAATCTCCCTTCTTCCAGATCAGAGACATTCCCTCTCATCCTATCACTACAAGCCCTTGTAAAAAGTCCCTCCCCAGCCCTCCTGTGGCTCCCCTTCAGGTACAGGAAGGCTGCTCTAAAGTCTCCTTGAAAGCTTGCGAGTAGATGTGACTTCAGTGTGACACAGAAGGTGACTTCAAATGTTGACTACAAACTAAATTATAAACTAATTCTAAACTAATATTCCTTGGCCATTCTTGAAGCCTTTCATCATACCAAATAGAAGACTGCAAAATACCCCTTGACATTGTATTATTTGACATGATATTACTAGAGTGTCAAACTAATTTGGTTATGATGAATCAGCTCCTGTAAGTCTGAACATTTGCTGCTGATTCCACCTGAAAGACCTAAATTACATCAAACATTGTCAGTGCTGTAAATGCACTGATTAGTCCACTGCTTGGAAGCACTGACTTCTACTTTACAAATGTAGTTCAAACTAATTGCTAACTAGTGTTGTCTCAGTCCTAAACACTACAAATAACGGGAACAATCTGAACATGTCCTTGATTACTTGCAATCCCAAAACCATTTCTCATGCAAGTCTTATTACTAGGGTTTTTAAGTCTTGCAGGGAAAACAGACTAAAGAATGCCACTACTTTTACCACTGTGTTTCTTCTGAGCTATTTCAGAAAGGAAAACCTACTTCCTCCCTCGCAGATTGGCTCAAACCAGCTATGGAACACAAAGAAGTAGATACAGCTTGCTTTTGAAGATTTTCAAAGCAAGGCCAGTGCCACTCTCATCCTCCAAGAATAAGAAGTCTGCAGGGGAACAGCAACACTGAAGGCAGAAATACAGGAGAGTCATACTGGGAACAGGTTGGCCTGACAGGTAGTAGAAGCTCCATCCCTGAAACATTCAAGGTCATGTTGGACGAGGGGCTCTTATCAACTTGACCCCTCCCCACTTATTGTGGAGGGGGCAGACTAGATGACCTTTGAAGACCCCTTCCAATTCCCAGTCTATGATTCTGTGATTTAAAGTTTTGAAATCCTTACTAAGGAAATCACAAGATCTAGGAGAGTCATGCCATCATGTGCATGCCAAGCCTCAAAACCACCAGAAGAAGAAACACCTGAGACATCAAATCAGTTCTGTAACTAAGGCACAAAAATAAAACCAAAGCTATAACTATTGAGTTTGAAATGCAGCATCTTAACAAACACAAGCAAGAGCAGAGAGATCCATCACGCCACTACACTGCAGGTCTTTTTTATCTGGTTCTTAATCACATTGACAGAAAACTATTGTTATTTACTTACTAAGGATCTGCGGTTTGATCTCAGTGCAGAAGAAGTTTGGACTTACCTTATCCAAATTTTCACCTTTCATCAAGTCTTCATAAATGAAAATTTTGTCCTGTAAAGACTTCTTCAGAAGATCTACCTTAATTTTATTCCTGGATCCTGTTTTTTTCATTTTATTATGCTGCTGTAAGAAGATGAACACAAAAAGCTTTATTTGCAAGAGGCAGATGAGGATGCTAATATTATTCCTTGTCATTGGCAGGTCCACCGACGAGACACTAGGCAAGGATGACTTTCACTGAGGAAGTATTTCTGAAATGAAGGTGCTGCCTAATGGTTCAGAAGATTCCTTTCAGCCATTCAGACAAAGTTGGAAACGTTGAGTTTAATTTCTTCCAAGAAGAATGACACATTCAACCCCTTCCATGAAAACTGCTAGCGCATAACCGTGAGTTTAAACAAGCTTTTGCAGTGACAATAAGAGAAGATTTGAGCTGATCTGTTGTGTCCTCAGCAGGGTTAAAAATGAACAAAGAATATTAATTTAGGAACAACATTGTTTTCAAGGCACAGTATATGAATCACAAATGAACCATGATACTATTAAGGGGCACCGTTCCATGTAATCAAATTATTCTTGACCTTTCTATTTCTTTACAAGAATATCAACTAAGTATAACAGACTCTTGGGGAAATGATAACATCTGTTCAACTGTAAGGCTTTTGCAAAGTCATTTCCCTTCTTTAGTACTTCAGAAATTATTAAGGTTTTGAACTAGGTTAATTCCTAGCACAATTAACCCAAGTGAGCTTACACATTTAGAAAACATAACCAAGAGAGGCAAAGTCCTCCTTTTTATGATGGTACCAGATAGAATCCATACAGGATACACTTTTGCCTCATATTTAATAGCTTATGGTTCCACAGACTTTACATATTGCTCTAGGAATGAAGACCTCCCACCCCTTTCCTATCTGGACAAGACACTGTGGATCATTGCCCTAAAAAACCTCCCTAAACCTTTATTTGATTTAGTGCCAAATATAGTATTGTGAAACCTCAGTTTGGGCTGTAAAGGACCCAATTTGACCCTGGCATTCAATGCCAGGCTCAGCTCTGCTCAGTTTTTTGGTACTTCATCTGCCTTTCTTCAGAAATGCAGCCCCTTTGGCCACATATCTGCTTGTTCCTATCTATGTCAACTTCTTGGGAATGCTGGAGGACTTGTGAGCAGCAGAACTATGCAGGGGAATGTGAAAAGAATATTTATCCAACACAAACAATTACCTTTAAGGCTCAGCAAAGTTCACATAGACAGGAGAAGTGTGCACTGTCATCATACCCATGGAGAAGCTAAGGATCCATACCTGCAGCTGAGGCTAGCAACCTGTGGATACACTCAGGAACCCCCTTCAGATCCCCACACCAATCCCACATTGTTCCCACCTGTTTATTTGTCATTGCCAAATTCTGATCGACCTTCAGCAGTTCTGCATCCCTCCGTTCCACCTCAAAAGCCTGAAGCAAGGTTCTTGCTCTTATCTTGGGCCAAGCCAAGCTGCTGTCCACTTGAGAGAAGCAGCAGTGCAGCTCTTGTCTCAGTCTAAGCAATTCCTCTTCTGATAGTGAGAGGGGTAAGCGTAGAAGCTGCCTGTTAAGTCAATGAAAACCATTTGCTATTCAGTGTTAGAAGCAATTTTACATAAAACCTGAAAGCCATGCACACAAACATCCCATGGCAATGATCATCCTGATTTGCCTTACTCCTACTTCAGTTCATGATTCCACACAGAGGTCTCAGCTGCTCAGCACATTCAAAAGATCCTTGAAGATATTTTCAGTTCTGCATACAGAACTTCCTGGACTGTAAAACTTCATTTTCAAGGGGAAACAGTTTAAAATCAATACACAATTTTAGCACTCTCCTATGCACAAAATCCTCCCACCTCTTCAGACAATATAAGCCCAAAATTGAGAGCTGAAATAAGAGCTAAAAGCTTCCTGTGAATTCTCCTTGTCCTGTCTCCCAGCACTTAGCACGCACAGCTACTGAGAGGGGGGGAAATAAAATAAACCCCAGTATCTCTTTATAATAAACTCATATATGTAAGCTCTCCCATCACCAAGCCACAAGGGTTCCAGCTGTTCTTTGTAAAAAAGCTTTTAGCAGTCTGAACAACGCAGAATCTATTTTAGCAGCAGTTTGAATCACTCTCAGTTCCTGTTCCGCAGAAGGAAGGTTTTTCAGCAGGGAAGTCTGGGGAACTGATCCTTTAGGTCAAGCTGAAGTTGACTTAAAAATGAAGCATGCCAAAACCTGAATTCATCTTCCAGCTGTGACTAACCTCAGACTACATTCATCACCTTACTTGTGACTATTTCATTAAGAGTATTTAATGAAAATTAGCATAATTTTTTTGTTTGCAAAGTTTCTCTGCTTCCTAAAGAATGCATTTATATCTAAAGCATGAACAGTAAATTTATTTTAAAAGCGGTTTTCTTTCAAAAACATATTAATTGTAGATTCTATTGTTGATCTGTTAGAGGGCAGAAGGACCTTGACTCACTGGACAGATGGGCAGAGTCCAACAGGATGGCATTCAACAAGTCCAAGTGCTGGGTGCTGCACTTTGGCTACGGCAACCCCATGCAGAGCTACAGGCTGGGGTCAGAGTGGCTGGAGAGCTCCCAAACAGAAAAGGACCTGGGGGTACTGATTGACAGCTGCCTAAACATGAGCCAGCAGTGTGCCCAGGTGGTCAAGAAGGCCAATGGCATCCTGGCCTGCATCAAGAATAGTGTGGCCAGCAGGAGCAGGGAAGTCATTGTGCCCCTGTTCTCTGCACTGGTTAGGCCACACCTTGAGTCCTGTGTCCAGTTCTGGGCCTCTCAGTTTAAGAAGGACATCGAAACACTTGAAGGTGTCCAGAGAAGGGCAACGAGGCTGGGGAGAGGCCTTGAGCACAAGCCCTATGAGGAGAGGCTGAGGGAGCTGGGGTTGTTCAGCCGGGAGAAGACGAGGCTCAGGGGCTCGGTCTGCTCCAGCACTATCAATAAAGAGGTAATCCCAGCTAGAAAATACACTGGAATGGCTCAGAGAAAAGTATTTAAATTGCTAAAAAAACCCATAAAGGTCTTGACATGAGAATGAAAACAAGACAGATGGATTAATTGTTTTTCTTTAGCAAAGAAAATATGCAGTGGACAACATTTCTTCTATTTGTTCCACTGTGCATCAGGAAAACTAAGGAAGATGTTGTCTGGACAAAAGTGCCAGTGCAAATCTATTTTGTTTTAGAAAACAGGTGTGAAGGAGAAACCTTAACTAATGCTTGCCTTTGGGTTTCCCCCCAGCCCTTTTCCTCTGTTCAGTTTCTCATGCCCAGTACTTTTGCTCCAGGGGCAGAAAGTCTAGTTATAGAGTTGGCTCTTACAGTTGCTTCCCCTGAAGCTACAGCTCTGACAAAAGACTACTTTTCATGTCCCTAGGTCTCTAACAACATATTTTATGAAACAGACTTTGTATGGGGTATGTAGTAATGTAAATATTCAGGTAACACAGCAACTAGTCATCAAAGCACTTGAAAGCTGAGAAGAAACACAAATGAGTGGAGCAAATCTCTCAGGGGCCTTGCTACCCAGTCTGAGAGGGGCCATACACATTGACTTTCCACTGCATCTGTGGTCTCTTCCTGAGCAAGCTTTCCCAACGGTGGCAAGGCCATCACTCAATTTCTAACCTTCCCCAGGTCACATAATAGCAGGCAGGGATGGCCAAAACGTGTCTGGGACCAAGAAATGACTGCAAAATCAGCCATGCCATGACACATCTGGCTGGGGGCTTCGTGCCAGGGGCACTTGGTCAGCAGGCCAGATCAGGCAAGTGTGATCTGTGGAGCCTGTGAGATGAGATCACACCACTGTGCTGTGTATTCATGAAATAAGGGGAAATACTGTGGCAGAGCTTAAAACAAGCACCTGATGAGTAAGGCTTGGCTTGCAGCTGGAAGTGATACATTCAAAATTGAACACGTGGCTAATTAGGCCCCATACACTGAATGATATTTCCAAAGTGTTGGACCTCTGAGAACAGACTGAGAGTGATGATGAAAGATGCACAAGTGAAACATGACACAGAGCAAAGAGAAGTATAAAACTACTCCACCTTTTGGGTTTCAAAACTACCATTTCCCAGGATGTCCACTGCAGTGCTGGGTGTGCCTGAGAAATCAATTCCCAAGTGAACAACAGGTAACTTGGCACTGGCAGGTGTGAGAACTCCTAATTCATCTCTATTTGCAACAGCTAAGAAAAGGCTACAGAGAGATACTTGCATGAATACTGATTGTTCCCAGCTCCTTAATTTTTTTTGTTCCAAAAGACTCATTTCCAGTTCTTGGCTCAGCTTCTGCCTGGCGAGCTGAAGCAGCTCTTCAGCGGCTGTGCTCTTATCATGCTCTTCCCTTTCAAGCTGTTCATGTTTAGCAACCATCTCTTTTTTCTGCTCCTCCACAGCTTCCAGTAGGAACATCTTTGGCACACTGAGCTTTACCAGTTCTTGCACAAATATCCCATACTGAACACGTTTAAGCTCTTCAACAGTTTTGTCTGTTAGACTAAACAGAAGCTCTTTCAGTTCTTCACTGGCCTCAAAGTCAAGCTTTTCAGTAAGTTCTTCAAATTCAATAGCTTGATCACTCAGAAGATTTTTCCAGTGGCTCAGGTAGTGAGTAACCTCCCTAGTGGTTTTGAAGGGGTCTCCAAGTGACAGCTGCTCCTTCTGACGCTCTTTCTGCTGATTCATTTGCCAAAAGAAGGAACAAGGTTAAGAGAAGGAACATCTCAAATTCTAACTAGAATAAATATGCATTTCATAGTAAACTAAAATTCCATACTTTTGTTTCTCAGTGCTCTTGAAACAGCTTTTGAGGGTCCAGGGACTCACCTAACCCTCAACATGATGATTTTGTGTGCATCAGATTATTGTCAGAAGGGCTAACATAAGATGTGACAATTTGTATCGTTGCCAGAGAGCAGGGCTAACACCTAAACTAATGCATGATCTTGTGGTTTAACATAATCCTAACTGGCTCGACTGTAATGATCTGGTAGCATTCCAGAAGTGAAGGTGGATCAAATATCAAGGAAATGAAAAAGGGGGGGGGGGGGGGGGAGGTTGATTTTTTAAACTTTTTTTTCCCCTATGTTACAGAATGCAACAATTTCACTGGAAAGCTACAGCAAAGTTACCTATACTGAGAATAAATACAACAAATCAAGTCTCCAGTGTTACAGTTGCCATCTCTCCTTGTATTGGTATCTGTTAAAGCACAGAAAGCACAGAAACATACAACCTGCAAAAGGTCACCAAAAGAAATATCACCTAAGTCAAGATAGGTGTTTTTTTCTACATCCTTTAAGCAGACAAAGATAAGAACCTTTGGATGATAACTCCCATTTATTTCAGATCACTTGCAAGTGATCCTCCATTATGAGATCATTGAGATCTCTCAGAGCTAGCCTCGATTTCTAGGTGGCTGAGATTAGGTGATTTGAATCCCACCACAAGCACCCACAGGGCCAGCATATTTTGAACAGTTTTGTTTTTTATGTGAATTTTAGCTATGATGTAGAGGTCATCCAAGCCACACACTGCCGGAAAACCCACAGAAAACCACAACTGTCACAAATCTGTGTCATGTCCCTCACCAACTCCAGAACCTCAGCTGGGTTAGCACATTACATAGGCTTGGCATAAGCCTCTTGGACAGGCCAGAGTAAGCAGAGGAGCTTCACAACTTTCTCCAATTATACTACTTTCTTGCAGGTTCTTCTAAAAGCTGTAAATTACAGCATAATTAATACAGAACATGGTGCTACAAAGCGAGCCACTGACGCTTATAGCATAAACCAGGTTGGAAGAGACCTTCAAGATCATCGCGTCCAATCCATGAACAATCCAACCCACCTAAACAACTAACCCATGGCACCAAGCACCCCATCAAGTCTCCTCCTGAACACCTCCAATGACGGTGACTCCACCACCTCCCCGGGCAGCCCATTCCAATGGGCAATCACTCTCGCTGTATAGAACTTCTTCCTAATATCCAGCCTAAACCTCCCCTGGCACAGCCTCAGACTGTGTCCTCTTGTTCTGGTGCTGGCTGCCTGGGAGAAGAGACCAACATCCACCTGTCTACAACCTCCCTTCAGGTAGTTGTAGAGAGTAATAAGGTCACCCCTGAGTCTCCTCTTCTCCAGGCTAAGCAACCCCAGCTCCCTCAGCCTCTCCTCATAGGGCTTGTGTTCCAAACCCCTCACCAACTTCGTTGCCCTTCTCCGGACATGTTCCAGCAAGTCAACCTCCTTCCTAAACTGAGGGGCCCAGAACTGGACACAGGACTCGAGGTGTGGCCTAACCAGTGCAGTGTACAGGGGCAGAATGACCTCCCTGCTCCTGCTGGCCACACTGTTCCTGATGCAGGCCAGGATGCCATTGGCCCTCTTGGCTGCCTGGGCACACTGCAGGCTCATGTTCAGCCTACCATCGACCTGTACCCCCAGGTCCCTCTCTACCTGGCTGCTCATCTGTGTTCCTGACAGTGTTGACCCCTGTCCTGAGAACCACACTTTATTTTTCAATTCATTCAATTTTTAATTCATGATAAGCTCTGTGAAAAGAAATATACCCAAAATAATTACCTGTTGTAGCATTTCCCTCCTTCGCTTGGTAATGAGTTTCTGGCGAAGCTTTTGCTTTTCTTGTTTTAAATCATGATTGAATTTCTGTTTAACAGAATTAATTTCAGCCTCAGCTTGGTCCAGCAGCACTCCCAAATGACTTTCAGGTAGATGACCTGCTCTGTAATAAGTGTATTTGAAACCTGTTAGCTCAAATTCTTAAGAGCCAAAGGGTATTTGAGGCAATTAGTACCGTAACAAGGCTCAAGAAAGTAGATACATAGAATCATCTTTGTTCTTTAGCAGTGATACCTGTGGGAGTCAAACAAGCAAGTGGGTAACAGAAAGGATCTGAGATGAGAATTGAGGCAGTTTGTGAAGCAAGACTGGGGGAGGAGGGGAGGAATGGAAGGAGGAAGAGAGGGAGAAAGGAAGGAATTCAGAAGGAAGTTGGAAGGAAGGAAGGAAGGAAGTAGGAAGGAAGGAAGGAAGGAAGGAAGGAAGGAAGGAAGGAAGGAAGGAAGGAAGGAAGGAAGGAAGGAAGGAAGGAAAGAAAAACCAAAATCAAACACACATCAGCTAGCAATGTGACATTCAAATGAGATATTTCAAACCTTATGTATTATTCATAATATTTGCATTTTTCCCTTAATGCCCCTGCAATGCAATTCTAGATGTCTTTTATAACTCTGCCTCCTCATTAGATACAATTTTCTCCTTAAAGGATGTAATCTAATCAAGTAACAACTATTAGAAATTATTTTGAAGATACAAAGCAATTATGCCCACGAAAAGAGTCCTGTTCAGGTTTGTTATTATATTTACACTCTCCAAAAAAAAATCATGATTTAAAATTGAGAGTGAAATGCAGTAATTTAAACAGAACAATTTCTCAGTCTTAAGCACACTGGGCTTTCAAGTGGAAGTTTAAGACTATGGTCTACCTCCAGTGGCAGAGTAAGCAAGACCCTAACCATGTTTGCAACAGGTAGAAAAACCTCCATCTCCACACACTTGAATTGTATTTCAAAAACTATTTGCTATTACATTTACAGCAGAAATTCCTGAAATCTTACCCTGACTACAAAAGAATAGTAGAACACTTTCCTCCAGACCAGGCTGTTGGACATTTGTGAGTCCTAATTTCTCATATTAACTCCCAATATCATGGGTTGAGAAGGTCGGTATGGAAGTTTGAGAAGAAAGAACCAACTCCTGACCTGAACCTGGATGTTCTTCAAATACTTTCTGCTTTACTTTTCAAAAGACATGAACATTACACACAGACCTTGGATTGAGATGATCCAGGCCTTCAAAGTCTCTGTTCCAAGGATGCCTGGCCCAATTAATAAACGAGAGTGGCAGCTAAATGTTGCAAGGCCTTCCCCAGAAGAGACAGTCTCTCATTCTGCTCTATTAGGATTTGTTGGTACTCTACCGGCTCAATTTCAAATAAAATCCCTAAAATAAAAGCTCCAAGAAATAAACCAGAAGATTAAGGTTTATTTAGGCCACTGCACTGTAACCATGGTGGCCAGATTCCACAATTCACAACTCTCCACCTACTGCTCAAGCATTTACAAGTTCCTGGCCAAGCCATGAAGTATCATTCCCTCTGTAATGAAGGCACTGGATAAACTCAGATCTGCTTTATCACACTGTTATGTCAAGCAGAGAAAGCCCTCCTTCCCAAAGCTTTTCCAAACTCTTTCTATTGTATTTCTTTAATCTTCTTTGAAGAGGATTAAAACACCTCTCAGCATCTTGAGAGCAATCCACCAAGCATCATTCTTGGATCAACTCATTTTTGCCTTGAAAGCAATCAAGGTTAAATTTCAGTGTTATGTTAAAAACAACCCAACAGCACCAAATTTTCCTCCCATATTTGGTAACTCTAAGTCTTGCCCTCCTTTTTCAAGGAAGAAGATTAGTAAGATATTATTTTTTAACACCTTCAACCTGTCTTGTACTGAGGAAATAAATGCAGGCTTGCTGCATCCAATTAAAATCCCCGTCCAAGGCAGTGAAAAGAGGCTGCAATAGAGAAAGATAGATGTGTTGGAACTATCCAGTAAATGAAAGATGGAGAAAAAGCCATGCAAGGTAAAATCACTGGAGGATGATATATACCTACCTGTTCCTAGGAGGAAAAAAAAAACCACAAAAGGGTCTACATTATTTCAGTTAGAGACTGTTGATTTATTCAGAGATTTTCCCAGGTCAAAGTGAAGGTGATGTAGTATTGCAAAACCTGATTATGTTTTTGGAATCTACTTATTTAGAACTTCCAGATAACAAAAATAATGACCAAAACACCAACCAGCACTGCAGTTTATGTGGCAACTTACTGACACTAATCAGTATTACAGCAGTTCCTAGAGGGCTCAGTCCTGGCAAGAGACCCTCATTTCTGCTTTGGTATAAATACAGTATAAAAATAATTACAGTGTTGGAATTAAAGGATGTCATGCTCCCACAGGACTCTGAATTGAAACACAAAATACAAGGAAAGGAGAAACATAATGAGACAGTATGGAGTGTATGACAAACTGCTTGGTCTCAGCATACCAGACATCTCATCACTGAAGAAATGTGCAGGCACATGTTTAATGTCTTTGAACAAGGTGAATTTTAATGAAGGAGAATACTGCAGTAATAACAAGGGAGATCCTCCCAAAGACAGTGTCCCATGAAGGAACACTGATGAATTGTGTGGCCACCAGCAACTGTATCAGAGGCAGACCCTGACTTCTTTATACTCAATGAAAGCCAACGAAAGGAGAACATACAAAGTGAGGGCACTAAAAGTAAGAAGCAGTTGGTATTTGATGCCATGGGGAACTATCTAAGTGATGCTGGACCCCAGCAAAGGAAGATTGTTTTATGAAAGCTAGAGAAGGCACAGGAGCATCACATAAATAAAAGGGAGATATGAAGCAGAAGAATTGCAGCATCCTGGATGTGCACAGAGGCTAGATCACCTGCAAGATAATGCCTACATCTCTCTCTTCAGCTACTTCTGGATTTCATCTGCTGAGCTGGCTGGCATCCTGGCTGATGCACACACCAAGATTCAGGTATAATAATTCAGTGCAATAAATGCTCTACATAACAAAGTGGTACAAGCAAGAAAAGTTTTAAGAGATTATTGCAAAACTTTATACCAATTCATTACTGCTGGAGGCATTCAGTTTCCAATACCAGCTCACTGAAAGGTCCTGCAGGACACTGCTCAGAAAATTACTTTGCTTATAACAAGGTCCATATAAATTAAGATTATTCAGAAGAATAAGTAAGAAATCAATATGAGATGTTTCGCTTGGAACGTTTACGTCAAAGATAATCAATTGCCTGCTTTAAAAACCCAGTTCACAAGAAATGCTTGAGGTCTTCTGCAAATTAAAATTTTGAGAGAAATTTATAAAGCAGCTTGGGTTGGTATTGAGTTGGTACCTAGCAAGTCATCAGAATGGGATTCAGTTTTCAGTAGAAGAAAGAATTAATAAAGTACCTTGTGAATGAGCAGATATTAGCTAAAGGATGAAGCACCATGCTACAGCTATTGCAGTTCAAAAACATCAAGAACCTCATGCCTCTAAGGATATCCAAACCAACCCAGGATAAACACTGCCTTAAGTACCACCCTCATGCCCAATTATTATTTAAGAGAAAATACAAAAAGCCCACGCAGATAGAGATTCACAAAATGGGTTGGGTTGGAAGGGACCTTAAAGATCATCCAGTTCCAGCCCCCTGCCATGGGCAGGGACACTAGACCAGGCCTCACCCAGCCTGGCTTTGAACACCTCCAGGGAGGGGGCATCCACAACCTCCCTGGGAAACCTGGTTCCAGTGTCTCACCATCTTCATAGTAAAGAATTTCTTCCTAACATCCAGTCTAAATCTCTCCTCTTCCACCTTCAATCCATTCCCTCTTGTCCTATCACCACAAGCCCCTGTAAAAAGTCTCTTCCTGGCTTTCTTTTAGACTTCTGTCAGGTACTGGAAGGCTGCTATACAGGTATTTTAAAACTCCCTTTCCTGCCTTTTGGCACTGTAGTCCATGGACCTCATTTCCAAAGGCAGCAAGTACCCACAGCCAGCCTTGACAAATGGGACATTTTATTTAAATACTATCTTTAGAAAGCCCAGCTTGAGAACTGGCTGTTCATAACCCTCCTTAAAATTGGTTTGGTTTTATTTTGCTTTTTATAACTTTCATTTGTGGCTGCACAGAATCTTTGTGTGTGTGTGTTAATTTGAAATTGCCTTACTATCTGATCTATTTTAAACATCCTATTAAGCTCCATTTTTAAAAGACCTCTCCCTTTATGATTTATCTGCTAGTTTATGAATCTCTTTATCTGTGGTATATCTAATCTACATCTGTTCTCAATTTCTCTTCTCCATACAAACAGTTCTGCATTTTAAAATTCCATTTGCAACACAAAGTTCAGGGCAGGCTAATAAGCTGGACACAATAGATTAAGACAGACTTGTACCTATATTTAGACAAGCAGATTCAACGCTAAAGTGAAAAATAGGGTAATATAGATACAAATTTAAAGTACCAGCTATTCAGACCAGAATTCTCTTGCTGCTCATTATAATGCTCCAATTTTGCAACATTCCTCAAATCACTTTATAATAAGAAACTGAAATATAAGCCTGTTTGTCCCACATTTGACTGAAATCCTTACTTTAGTATCTGCCAAGGTATTAACCAACAAAGTCATCAGCTAAAAAATAGTTTCCTACCATTAATTTAAATGATAACATTATTATACACCTTTCATGCTAGGTAACACAAAGACTTCTGAATATGATTCTATTGTCTTTGAGATGACACAGACAAATGGATGTCAAGAATACAGTCGAGATATTTACCTTTCTGTCTTGCTAATAAGACTTGTTATCTGGGCTGCTGCTGCATTTATAAGAGCAGAGGCTTGAGAATCCCTTAACTGTATCTTACTTATCAGATACTCTCTGTAAGCAAATCTTCTACTCAGATGATATTTAGTGCTAGCTTGCAAAAAATCCATTAGCTCTTCGATGTGTCCCTGCAGTAAAGAATGCAAACAAACATATATAATTAGATATAATGTTAACTTCAGCTAACACCTGTGAGAATCAGATCAGGTTTGTTAATTACCAGGCAAAGTTTAAAAAGTTCTTGTAAGTGAAAACAGAAAAAAGTAAATTATTGTCAACTTAACTCCAATCATCATGTCAAATTATTATTGTTATTTCAACAACACAGAGGTCTCAGTACCTCAAGGGCGCCTCCTGAGAGTCCTGATTTAACTGGTCATTCAGTTAGGAATCCACAATTAAAGATGCACTCAACCCCACCAGTTTTAGTAGAACTGTTCTTCCTTCAAGGTATTCAACCATGAAAAGAAAAGCCAGCACTAAGCACGTGGCTTTGTGGCAAATACATCTACTTTGTTGCTGTAGAAAAATGCTGTGTGAATTCACCACCACACAGTTGGGTAGATGTCTAGATGTGCACAATGATGGGATTAAAATGTTAAACACTATTCCTATGGAAATTAGTTAACATGTGGATTATTTCCTTTAGAGTTCTGTGAGTAAAGACTATTTCCTGAGATATTTCCAAGACTTTATTAGAATAAACTTTATTAGAATAAACCAAACCAGGTTGGAAGAGACCTTCAAGATCATCGTGTCCAACCCATCAACCAATCCAACCCACCCAAACAGCTAACCCATGGCACCAAGCACCCCATCAAGTCTCCTTCTGAACACCTTCAATGACGGCGACTCCACCACCTCCCCAGGCAGCCCATTCCACAGCGCAATCACTCTTTCTGTATAGAACTTCTTCCTAACATCCAACCTAAACCTCCCCTGGTGCAGCCTGAGACTGTGTCCTCTTGTTCTGGTACTGGGTGCCTGGGAGAAGAGACCATCATCAGCCTGTCTACAACCTCCCTTCAGGTAGTTGTAGAGAGTGATAAGGTCACCCCTGAGTCTCCTCTTCTCCAGGCTGAGCAACCCCAGCTCCCTCAGCCTCTCCTCATAGGGCTTGTGTTCCAAGCCCCTCACCAACTTTGTTGCCCTTCTCTGGACTCGTTCCAGCAAGTCAACATCCTTCCTAAACTGAGGGGCCCAGAACTGGACACAGTACTCGAGGTGTGGCCTAACCAGTGCAGTGTACAGGGGCAGAATGACCTCCCTGCTCCTGCTGGCCACACTGTTCCTGATGCAGGCCAGGATGCCATTGGCCCTCTTGGCTGCCTGGGCACACTGCAGGCTCATGTTCAGCCTACCATCAACCAGCACCCCCAGGTCCCTCTCTGCCTGGCTGCTCTCCAGCCACTCTGACCCCAGCCTGTAGCACTGCATGGGGTTGTTGTGGCCAATGTGCAGAACCCGGCACTTGGATGTGTTAACCATGTATTCTGTCATTAGGTCAGGAACGGAGTTATTATCCTCTCACCTGTACTTGAGAGTAATCTTCCACTAAAGTCTTAGTTGCTTCTAACTTCAGATCCCCCTTGGAAGCAGCATTTGTTATCTGTGTAAAAAAGATATTATGGAGCTCCTTCCTCTGGATAACAGCCAGCTGTCTGTAAGCTTTTGCAAAATATTCCTCCTGCTTTAACAGAAGGAACCTCTTCAGGTGGTCCTGCTCCAGTCTGTGAAGTCTATCCAAAAGACTTCTATATTCTACAGCAGGCTGCAGGGAAGAGAGAAATAAATTCATTTCAAGTGCTATTCAGTATGTAACAGATTTTAAAGCATCAGTACTACATGCTTATACATGTTTTACATATACTCTGCTGTCATTTCAAGTTTGAATGGAGGCTGATACTAAATGTACACTCTCCATGGCTTTCATCTGCTTTTTAATGACAGACGTTGTACGGCCATCGACCTCTAATCCAGGTAACATTTCCAACACATAACAAAGTTCTTTTTAGGATTGAAAAGAATTATTTAGGATAAAATATTAAAAACTGCATGAAACTCAACCCAAAGACTATATATATGAAGTTCATTTCTTAGGTTTCATCAATCCTGAAATCCTATTAAAATTGAGGAGACTCATACAAATCAAAACAATGAAATAACAATAAGCATACATTTTAAAAACAATACAAGTTAGATAAAATATTCTACTACAAATCTCTAAAAGCTCTGATTTACCTCTTGGTTTCCACAAATTAATGCAAAAGTATCCTTTTAGAATTACAGCCACAGAGTAGAATTAAATGGCAATTCATTTATAAGCTTCTTTGCCAAAAATACTTTCTCATTGGTCTCCAATAAGATGTATTCATAGTTTTAATCTCAGATGGCATAAACTCATTAAAAAATCAAATCATACATGGCCCACAGAGCAATGAATGTTTCTTATGCCAGCAGGGCTACCTAACAGTAGTTATGTTGGTCTTGCTCTAGATTTCTTCTTATTTATCTGGGGAGAACTACACTCTGCACTGAGTTCTCTCACACACCTCACTCCTCATTCCTGGGAAACACACTGCAGACAGCAAACAATTAATCCAAAAGGCAGGGAATATGCATTGTGTGCTGTGGCTGAGAAGGGGAGGAGGTTATTGTACCATCTGTTTTTCACTGCTGTCCTCTTGGACATCGGCTGCTGGGCACAAAAGTGTGGGCCACCCTTAGTACTCTGGCATGTCCTTTTGAACCAGGTTCCATGGTAAACACTAAAGTAGGTCTTTTCACAGACAGCAAAGTGAACAGCAAGATGTTAGTACATGATAAATGGATCAGGACAAGTCCTAGATTGGCCTTAATTCTTTCTTTGATTCCTACCATTCAGAATTTCCAATACAAGCCAGACTGAATCAATACCAATGTCTTTTGTGCAAAGAAAAGCCACTTTGCTGACAGCATATTCAGGGCAAGTGCACACACTGAGTTTCAGTCAAGCCCCTCTCTAAGCAAAGGCAAGATTTATCTCAGAGAGAGGTCATTTTAAGTGCTAGTTGTCCTTAAAAATCTCTAAAATGATGTCCACAAATACCCCTTCCTTGCCATCTCCTTTAACTTTTTATCACCTCTAGCTCAGGATGCTCATATCCTACATATGTGAAAGCTCCCTAGAGTCCCAATTTAAAATTCACCTGGAAACATCAAAGAAATTCAACTGGCTCAGTAGCCTTCAGCCACCAAGTTTCCAAACACAACAGCCTGACAAACTGAAGTTCTTGAGAGCCTCCACATACTGTATTACCTTTGATGGATCACACTCAGCAAAACACTTCTTTTGTCAGAACTTCAATCATGAATTGACCTCATAGTCTTTAACAGCTATAGCTGTATGATATGCAAGTAAGAATGAAGGCAAAAAACTTGAACAAGCAAGTATAAGGGATCACACTGGTCTAAGGGATTATATTCCCAACATGACTTCTCCTCTTTACAGTCAAACAGAAACAGACAGCTGGAAACTCAGCAGCATCACATTCAATACCCACAGAGAAGCAAAACCCCACTGGTAAGGAGCAAACTACACTAGTTATTCCCACTAAGTCAGCCTCTTAACATGAGTTAACAAATCTTAATCCTTTTAAGATTAGACAAGCATGAAACACTGAATTTGGGTATTTTAGCATTTTAAGATTACAGGGTGAAATACTCAAAATGTAACAGAATCCTCTCCAGATACATGAATTTAAAAATTCTGTATGCTACTCCAGATATACTAGATAGATACACTATATATTCAATATATATGTTAAACTGAACATTCAATATGCTTGAAAAAAGACATGGAAGACTGGAGCAGAATTTTATACATGGGACAACTCCCCAATCCCCTCTGCCCATCCTCCTAAAGAGGTGTTTTATCCTTTTGGTAAGTATTGTGGCCCTCCTCTGGACTAGATCAAATAGGTCAATGTCTTTCCTGTGCTGAGGACTGCAGAGCTCTTTACTCTTCTGCAACACTGCAATTCTAATCTTAAAGAAAAACCATCTAAGCAAAACCATGTATCATGCAAAATATCTTGATTTTCTATCAGATTTACCTTTTCACTCATTTTCTTCATTAATTCTTCAGCCTCTTCATTTGCATGTCTTGCTTTTTGGTGGTGAGCCTCCATTTTCTTCCTAGTTTCCAGATTACACTCAGCTGTTAAAGCTACCATCTTCCTTTCATATTCCTCTTGAATCTCTTTCTCCATTGCAAGAAACTGCATTTTGAAAATTGAACCCATCCTCTTCTCCACATGAGGAAAGAGGCTGTGACTTAAAACCATGTTCTTCATCAACATAGCAATGACTTCCTTGCATATCTGTGTTCGATATGCCTCCAGATCAGCATCTGCCCGTGTCAGGCTGGCAACCTCCAAGCTGTAGAAAGGCAATCAGGACTGTTTTGAAATCACAGCCTACAGACAATCTCTGTCAGAAAAGAAGGATATCTAGATTCATTCAATAATGGATAACTGAAGGGCAGTCAGATCACAGCACATGAGTTTACTAATCATGACAGTAATCCTTCATGAAAAAGCAGGGTGAGCCAACTTGTACTACAGCAGCTTTAAGGAAGTATGGCCATTCTTGGCATTTCCACTGTAGACAGACTTAAGATAAATTAAACAAGGTTCAACCTGATCAGTTCCCTAAGATACACAGAAAACTTTGATGTGTTAGCACTGCATTCTGCCAGAACCCAAGGCCACAAAGAGAACTATGGTACCAAATTAACTCTGCTTCTCACGGTCGTGATGGCAAACACAGGAGGAGCAATAGGTGTAATTCACCTGATGCTCATGTGTCAGCAAGCGAGGCTGTTAACAGATCAAGAGTATTTAATTTGCAACTCTTACTCTCCATTCTCCTGAAAACACCTCTGTGAAGAGGGCAATGAAGCAGAAGCAGCATGTAAACTGCTCCACCAATCCAAGCATAAAAAGTGATTACAAGCCACAGCTCTCCCAGATCCTGGAAAGATGGCAGCCAGACCAATTACTTTTATTCAGTTTCAGCTGAAGAAAGGATGGGTCTGCTAAAATTTGTAATCTACCTTCCATGTGGTGTACTTTGCTTCTGGTCTGCCTCTTCCACACAGCAGCCTGCAGGAAGGAGACAAGCTTATAACATGCTCCAGAAACCTTGCTTCAAGCCCTTACTCCAAATGAGAGGTTGAGGACAGCCTTAACGAGCTGCACCAATACAATGTCGAGTTTTAGACATGAACAGTCAGTACAAAATTGGAATCCTATACATACAAGAAACCAAGTTCATCTGAAAAGCAATGCTTACTATCACCCAGATTAAATGTGCCATGTTTCGTGACATCTAGCAGGGGGGAAAATAATTCTACCCTGACACTCCCTGCCTCCTGAAACTGAGGTAGATATAGTAAATTGCTTTAAATGCTCTGCACTCTGCTTGTTACAGCAACTCATGTTTAAAAGGTCTCAGATCTCTTCCTGAGCATATTCGACATAACAGAAACATGAAAGCCAATGAAGTACAGGTAGCAGATGGGAATCTATTGATGAAAAAGATCAAAGCTTCTGTTGGACAAAGCATGGGGAGAAAAGATGAGGACAGTACAGAAGGTAGGCGGTACAGAAGTGTGGGGGAATGAAAAGTGAACAGACAAGTAGAAAATAAGGCTGCAAATAGCAAGTGTAAAGATTTTTCACTCACTTGAAAAGGAAGAGGATTTAAAGATAAGTCAAAGAAGATCTAGGAGGGGTGAATCCCAGACACCAAACACAGAGAAGCAGAAAGAGTGCTTGAGCATCTGATGTCTTCCACAGACCTAATGAAAGAATACAGGAAAGCAGCTTGTGTCAAAAAGAAACAACTATATTTAACTTAAAAAATAAAACACACTGTGCTCCCAAAAAACAAACCTCTCATTAACTACAAAATATTTGTGCCTTTACTATTCAAATTAGAGGCCCACAGAGGGAGTTTTTGAACAGAAGAATATAATAGCAGCTGAATGTAACAGTCCTAAAATGAACTAATGGCTTTCTGACATTTTAAAAATGAATTCAGAGTTCACAAAGATATTGTGACACAATCTTCTGAAGTCTAAAGGGGAGTGAAATATTAAGCAAACTCCCCTTCAGTGACACTTTCTCACCAAAACAGAAAAGTTATTCATTTTCAGAGACTCATCTCTCATCTGCAAATGGCAACCAATTAGTAGCTGTAGCCAATACATATTACATCATCATCCCAAGGGGACTGGAGCCCTGAGGCAGCAGTTTCTGCAAAAGCATTCCTTTGTGATACCAAAAAGATGTAATTTAGGGCCATGGTTTGTGTCTGCACTGTCTCAGATACCTGGCTGCAGCCGTGACCTGGAGTACCACAGAGTAGCAGCTGCACCAGCTCCTGCTGGAGAGGGGAATGCAGCTGGGAATGGGCAGACAGACACACAACTGCCCCCAGCCCAGTGGTACCCACTGCTACTGCCTGAGCCAGAGCAGCACATCTCCTACACTCATGGGCAAAATGGCAATGGGTTAACTGTAAGGAAGGAAAAAGGAGAACAAAACAGAAGTGCTATGGTCCGTGTTGCTTTTTCACACTTCAGAGAAGTGAAGATGGAGAGAGGTCAGACAGGGAGAATCACACAGCCAAGATGTGAAACAGCATGTGCCAGTGCTGGCTTTAGGAACAGCAAGTAACAACAGGAAAGGTCTTTAGTTGCAGATGTTTCCTAAATCATCCATTTATTGAGGGGTTAGTAATACAACATCAGTAAGTTGGGCTGTGTTTTGTTTTCTTCCTTGTTTTGGTTATATTTTTGAGGTATTTGTTTTTAACTGCTGTGTCCATGCAGACCCTGTGTGCAGTCCTATAGCTTCCTCCCTTCAGTCTCTGCCTCTTTTTTTCCACCCCTGCTTACCACACTCTCCTGCTGGGTCCAGTGACAACAGACACTGCAAACATTTCAGGAGAGGGATTTATTCAGGCTGCAGTACAATCAGGTGCAAAACTTTGCAGCAGACCACAAATGTACTGAAGTAGAAGCAGAGGTAACAGCATGAAGTCTGGACAGCCACAAACAGCTGCTCAGATTGTTCAGCCCTCCTGTGACAGAACAGGACACGTTGCTTCCCCTGGACTCTGCCTGCTGCCTGCCGGTGTTAGAGGAGGTCTGAAGATGCTCTAGGCTACATGAGTAGCTGTACTGGCTTGTAGCCAGCTCATAGCACATTCGACCTGTGAGCTGACAGAGAACACAGGACATCTGGTCAGTAAACAAAAGTGCTAGGAAAGGTATGGTGGTAATCATCTAAGGATGCTTTCATATGGAGGAGTCACAGCTTAACTTTAGCTTTCCAGTAAAAGACACGATGCTGACAAAACCAGAAAGAGGATTCTTATGATACACAGCCAAAACGTAGAACAAGATGAGTAATGGAGCTGAGAGACCAGTGGCTCTTCAGGAAAAAAAAAACTATTAATGACAACCTGCCAAAAGTCTTAAGTACTAGACTTGGCAGCAGTGTCATTATCAAATTCCTTTAACTCTCCACATGAAGAGAGCAGAGGTATTGCAATTCTCACATTAATCTGTTTAAAAAACATTTGAAAACTCCTGCATTTAGGAGACTGTGAACCTCTGCTTTGATTATGCTAAGTATGAAAACTAATAATCAGTGATTTTCAGCAAACTAATTTGAAAAACACAGCTAGTGACAACCCAGCTGTTGCAAACAGCTCAGACAACGGTATTTCACTGCAAAACCATGATGCAGAAAGAGCATAAAAAAAGACTCCAGACCTGCTTCCAATGAAGTTATCAAGCATTTTACCACTGGTTTTAAAAGCACCAACTTCAGCCTGGATGCCAGCAGAAGCATAAATTAATAATATGGCTATTAATGTAGATGATCAGAGGGCTGGAGCACCTCCCCTGTGGGGACAGGCTGAGAGACTTAGGGCTGGTCAGCCTGGAGAAAACAAGGTTCCAGGGAGGCTTTATAGTGGCCTTTCAGTACCTGAAGGGGGCCTACAAGAAAGCCAGGAAGGGACTTTTTACAAGTGCTTGCACTGACAGGATGAGAGGGAATGGACTGAAGCCTGAGGAGGGTGTATTTAGGCTGGATATTGAGAAGAAATTCTTTACAGTGAGGGTGATGAGACTCTGGAACAAGTTGCCTGGGAAGGTCATAAAGACCAAGTTAGATGAAGCCTTGAGTAACCTGGTCTAGTGGAAAGTGTCCTTGCCCATGGCAAGGAGGTTGGAACTAGATGACTTTTAAGGTCCCTTCCAACCTAAACCATTCTATGAATCTATGAATGCCTGAGGAGCTTCCAACTTTGCTATGATCTACTCAGATCATTCTGATCTACTCAGACCTGGGAGTATTCAGCAACAGTAGGAGATATCAATCTTCTTTCAAAATTACATGGCATAAAGCATCACCAACAGCTCTGCTCTCAAAAGCAGACTGTTTTCTGGATGAGAGAAATTGTTCTGGGTAGACAGTAGAAATGACCCATATAATTCTGCACATGATTTCTTCAGAGTTAGCCAACATCAAAGAAAAAAGAGCCATCTTTAGAGGAAAAAAGATACATTATTAATTACAAATTATTTGTTTCCTTCAGTTCCCTTGCCTTATGGAATCCTTTCACCTATTTAGCTTTTGAGTTTCTCTGATGGACAAAAAATGTATAGTTTAGACGTTTGTCAAGTGTATGACAGTATTTATAACACAGAACTACAAATGCAGGGTTTGGGCTTCATTGCCTCTAATTATTAATTGTTGCATTCCTGCACTGTACACATTGCACAGAAAGTGAGAAATGAATACACCCTCCCTTCAAAGATTCTACTGTGAAAGTTATGAAATACAGAAACTTAGCACCTGAATTGTTATTTTTTTTTTTATGCTAACAATGTAGCTATTTCTTACCATTTTCTATGCAGGAATATTCAGGTCTAGCTGCTATGACAATGTGATCTTTTATTCTTACTTTCCATTTGAATTCAAGGTTAAAAAGAAACCACGCTTGCTGCAGAGCAAATTAAATTGAGCTGTACGGCGAGAAATTTACATTTAGAAAGAAAAAGTTACATTCTAATACAGTAGCAGATTGGTTTTGACTTTTCTGTCAGGGCTCTCTGGAGACAGTTTGATCCTGTTCTCTAGTACACTGGCCTCGATGCTCTACCATCAGAAGAAATTCGGCTGCAATGCATACACATTACTTAGTGATTTCCCAAAATAATTGGCAGCATGTATTGTGTATCAGCAAGCAGACTCAGGTTCAGCTAGAGCTCTTCCACACTCAAGGAAGCATAACACTACAAAATGAAGACAAAAAGAAATGGTGTAGCAGTGGAAATCCATTTAAGGAAATTAAGTTGCCTTTAACATATCTGTATGTTCAGAGACTATGAGCTTGATCAAGCATCTTAATGCTGGATACAAACCTAAACTGCTCAGCTCTCTTCATATTCTTGTCTAGACAGAAAGAAGAGACCCACAACTTTCTGGAACCTGATCTTCTAGTGCACATGTCAAACATTCAAATCACATTGCTTCTCATTGGCATTCATTGCCAATAGGCCAATATTCAGGAACATACACAGTAAGGAACCTACTGAGAATAAAAGGCCAGCTATTTTGCTGCATAATGTACACCAAGGATATGACTTATTAAGACTAAATCCATAAAAAGACTAACAAAGAAGCTTCCTTATGAAATACTTAAGGTATGTTTTGTTCTCTGGGCAGTCCTCCTGACACTGCAAACTGTCTACACTCCAAAGATGTCCCTGTCCATGAATATTGAACACATGTTCCTAACATATTTGCTAAACAATTTGGCACTGTCACTTTGTAAAAGACATTAACTACTAATGTAGCTTTCCATTGTGAATAGAAAGAATAGAATAGAATAGAATAGAATAGAATAGAATAGAATAGAATAGAATAGAATAGAATAGAATAGAATAGAATAGAATAGAATAGAATAGAATAGAATAGAATAAACCAGGTTGGAAGAGACCTTTGAGATCATCAAGTCCAACCTATCATCCAACACTGTCTAATCAACTAAACCATGGCACCAAGCACCCCATCCAGTCTCTTCCCAAACACCTCCAGTGATGGAGACTCCAGCACCTCCCTGGGCAGCACATTCAGTGGCTCTTACTCAAAAAAGTAATTTTCTCATTTGTGTCTGGACAAAAAACCAAAGCAGCAGAATGATGCCAACCATGTTTACTATCACAGCGTAGAATCTATCAGTTACACTTGCCAAGCTGATAGGTATGCCACAGGAAGAAAATGATGCAGCTGCAACCAGCACCAGAACAAGAGGACACAGTCTCAAACTGTGCCAAGGGAATTTTAGGCTTGAGGTGAAGAGAAAGTTCTTCACAGAAAGAGTAGTTGGCCATTGGAATGTGCTGCCCAGGGAGGTGGTGGAGTCACCGTCCCTGGAGGTGTTCAAGAGGGGACTGGACGTGGCACTTGGTGTCACTGTCTAGTAGTCATGAGGTGTTGGGTGAAGAGGTTGGACTTGATTATCTCTGAGGTCTTTTCCAACCTTATTGATTCTATGATTCTATGGAAATGTGCAGGAGGATTATCAAACTAGAACACAGGCAAGATGTTGTTGGTTGGTTGAAAATATCTACATTATCAAAAGCTCTCTAAAAAAGGTGCCCACACTTTTCCCTCCCCAAGAAATGAAACCCAGGATTATGATGCTGAAGTTCATCCTGATACACACATGACAAGAAAAAAACTTTGCTCCAAGTACCAGCCCAGTTCTCCTCCTCAGCACACTGCCACTCCTCTAGGACAAACCTCTCTCCTCAGTTCCTTAGCAAAACCCTAAGTATTCCATTTTCTGACACTACATGTAATAAACCAAACTGTAATTCTGTTTTATAGCTGACTGTGACCATAATGAGTAAAATGGCATTTCATTCAAACACAGAATCCACTCAAATTGACTGCAATTAGCCATTAATAAATTACAAACACAATCTTTCTTGTTGCCATTACATTTTGCAAATGAGTATCCTTAAAGCAGGTAATTCAGTAAAAAGAAGGATTACTCCAGTCTGGTTTTAGTCTAGATGGATGTCCGAGAAGCTCTCAAGGCAATGGTACAGTATTTTATCTTTGTCTTTGGAATGAGCTAAAAACCTGGATAATGTACAACAGTTCATGAAGTGCAAGCCTGAAACAAAACCTTTAAGAAGCATAGATCAGGAATTAAAGGACTGCTTTGCCCCAGCTTGTAAAATGAGTAAGAAATCAACATTAAGAGATGAGGAAGCATCTTAAGCTAAATATCATATAAAAGTTTTAACAATGAGAGATTATGCAAGTGGTGGACTATAGCCAGAGAAGAAAGCAGAAATAATATTGCATTTGTCTAACATAGGTTTTGGAGTAATGCTGCAGCCTTTTTTATTAACCAGACTGCAAAATTTGGATTCATCTCACACACCTCTAGCCCTCTCCAGCTGTGCTCAACAGGCCAGGCTCCAGGCTTCATGGTCAGTGGCTGCAGCAGCCCCACATGACTTAGGATGAGAATAATCATACCCTCAAGGTACCCTTTTCATCTTGGTGTAAAAAAAGGGAGCTCAGGGCCACTGGGTATAGGAGTTTACATTGCAGAGACCCTCACTCAGTCAGATAAACTGCACCATCAGTAGGAGAGGTATGAAGCACTAAGTGCATCTATGGGTCACCTCTTAGCAGTAAATCAGTCAGAAGGTCCAGTTTAAAACTACAAGAAATTAGAAGAACTGGGACAATTTATGTAGGTATTAGGAAATACACATTGCTAACAGGTGGAAGCCAATGTGAGCCCTTCACAGTACTGTCTGTCACCCTTTCAGTCACCTTTCCTAGCAGGAACCACTGTAACTCTGGATGCCTTTGTGGTCTATCTACCATCCTCATCTTAGAAGATGAAAAGCTAATTCATAAGGTGAAGAAGGTTAGTGACTGTTTGCTCTATTTTTTTTAGCATCTATTTTTCTCTCTGCAGTGCTCTATCTCCTTAGAGGCAGAGAAAACAGAAACTGTGAGGAAAGAAGCGGGAGCAAGAGAGACTTAGTTTGTGCTATCTGCATAAGGCTATTATAAAATTTTAGCCTGTGGATATACACTCAGACTAAGAAATGAATCCTGTTCTATGGGTTTAGAAAACCTCCAGTGATAAACATAATCCTATAAAAGGTTTGCCAGAGTATTTACCTTTTTAAACCACAACATACCTGAAAACTGGCCAGCAGTTTTTTCTAACTAGCTAGATATTCACTGTGCCTCAGCTAAATTAATATTAAAGGCAGTTAAAAGAATGCTTGATCCTGTCCTTCTTAATATTTACATAATGACTTTCAGGATAAGACTTCTCAAAGCCTGAGTTGCTATATAGTTATGAAAGCAAGGACTAATATGTAATTTACAGAGATAAGTATCCCAATTACCAAGGAAAGGCAGGAAATAATAATGCTGTTAGTTACCCTTTAAGAAAGAAAATTACTTCCATGGTCCCATAACTTTGCCTTTTCAGCCTCTACAGATTTTTATAGTTGCATAACACTGCCTGTAGCCAGGAGCTAAGGGTAAGACTGAACAAACAAAACCTGCTCTGTCCTCATACCAGACCTTGTTATCACATTCAGCTGAAGAATAGATGACCTTTAACAGTGACACATTTCTCTCAAACAGCCCTGACTGGCATTTTGACAACATCAGGAGTTTCTCTGCTTTACCCAGCAGACTCTCCAATGGCATCTCTGAGGCAGCACTACGAGCTGATACTCCTCAGACTCCAATCCAGGTGTTTCCAAAATCCACTGCCAAACAGCACTGCTGGGATCCAACAGGGGCTCTCTTTTCACCCTTTTGAAAGCAGAATGTCACCAGCAGTAAGCAGAATACATCCTTTCAGCATTTTCTTGTACACAGAAAAATTTCCCTAATGAACCCCAGAGAGGCAAAACTTGACATTGATTTAGATTGGAAAACTTGCATGCCTAAGGCCTAGATGAAGCTATGACTTCTATAGGTCAGGCAATACGAAGCATGATGATTTTCAGTTCCCATACATGACTACTTAATACAGTTCAAAAACCTAAGGTAGTGCAGTCCTATGTGTAAACAGACACTCTGAAAAACAATTAAAGGGCAGATACATAAAATACATTCAAAGGTTTGGTTGATGAGAAACATAATAAATGGGATGTTAACAGCAGTGAATCCTTACTCTTCTAAAGCCTGAAGCATGTTCTGAGACTCTTCAAAGGACAGAATATCGATGATTTGGTCATTCAGAATTGTATCTTCACTAAAGAGATCACCTGGATTAAACTGAGAATGCTCCAGACTCTGCTTTTGGCTGAGTTCATGCTGTACCTCCTGTTTAAAAAAACAAAAACAAACAAACAACAACAACAAAAAAACACCCCTTCAGATTACAAAAAAGTGTACACTGAGCATCTGATCAAATGTTATAGAGCAGGTAACTCTGGGTGAGAAGGTTGTGCAATTCAGATATGTATATGAAATGAAGTAGAGGAGAGGCTGAGGGAGCTGGGGTTGCTTAGCCTGGAGAAGAGGAGGCCCAGGGGAGACCTTATTGCTCTCTACAACTACCTGAAGGGAGGTTGTAGCCAGGTGGGGGTTGGTCTCTTCTCCCAGGCAACCAGCACAAGAACAAGAGGACACAGTCTCAAGTTGCACCAGGGGAGGTTCAGGCTGGATGTTAGGAAGAAGTTCTTCATAGAAAGAGTGATTTGCCATTGGAATGGGCTGCCCAGGGAGGTGCTGGAGTCACCATCACTGGAGGTGTTTAGGAAGAGACTGGATGGGGTGCTTGGTGCCATGGCTTAGTTGATTAGATGGTGTTGGGTGATAGGTTGGACTCGATGATCTCAAAGGTCTCTTCCAACCTGGTTAATTCTATTCTATTCTATTCTATTCTATTCTATTCTATTCTATTCTATTCTATTCTACTCTACTCTACTCTACTCTAAACTTTTTGTATGCAGCTGATCTGGAATACAAATGAAGAAATGAATGGAGATGCCAGAAGACTGCATTGACTGCAGTAGGCTTGTGAAGACTTCAAACTTTCTAGACCATTTTTTAAATATTACCACAGTATACAAATTATGTATGATGAGATTACAGTATTATGATGTCATTAACATGAAAAACTAATGCTCTGAATGATGGAAGTAATTCAGTTGGTTCACAGTTCAGTGAGATTCCCCTGACAATGTGGGGTAATAAAATTGCTATACAAAACCCCCACTATAAATATCTGATGATAGGATGAAAATGGCCCTTTTATAATTTCATTATCACAGCATGGTCTGTAGAAAGAAACAAGGCATGCCCTTCACATTTGAAGTGATTATTTTTGCAGACCTAAGAGAAATAAATATTGTTGACGGGGTAATTTTCAACCATAGAAAATAAGGCTGGAAGCGATTTGTAAGCTCCTCTGGGACAGGAGATCCACCACTGTCTGAGCAAAGGAGGGGTTCAAACTTCTGAGCACACCTCTCTTAGAGGACTGCTCCAATCACAGTAGTACTCTGAGTATTACTATAGCTCCCTCCCATTGAAGTTGTTCCACTTTACATAAATACATAAATAATTAATAGAAGCAAAAGCCAGAACTTGAGCCAAGTTGATGAATATTTACCAGACTCTGTTTTCTCTCTCCATCCCAGTATGTATTGAAACACTTTCTTCAAACTTGCATAGCTTAGAGAAAAAACACTGGAAAAGGCCAATCCCCAAAACCAACTGTTTTGCTTAATTACTCTAGAGATTAAGGCACATCTAAGGAACTAAGAAACCTAAATTAAATTCTCTATTCCTGATAATCAGAAATACAATTTGGACCCAAGTCCGCTGGGCTCAAAGTGAGTGGTCTATTCCCTGGGCAACTGCTTGTAACTCATAGGTATCCTGCCTCTCATTTTGAGGGATGAAGAGGAGAGGTGGAAGGAAGGAATATGAAGATAAACTACTAGCCAAGGGGTAATCTCCCTCCATCTTGAAGCTGATATTCAGGGACTCACAGCAGTTCTTTTGATCACAGTACCCTTCTTGCACTTCCCTCTAAATCAGATTATGCTCAAGATTAGAGGGGTTTTTTATCCCCAAAAACTCTTCAGATAATCTGTATTAGTTAGCAAGTTATATCAGCAGACATGGTCAACAAAAAAATTCAAAGTACTGTCCAGACAGTATGACTCACCTGGTTTTTAGCACAGAAACTCCATTTTAATTTTTGCTTTTGGGAAACAATGAACAAAACAGCACTTGTCAATACAAGGGAAACTAGGAAAGCTATGAAGAACCCTGAAGCATGGATGGCATGGCTGTAAGAAATCTGAAATGAAAAGAACATAGTGTTAAAACTACATTTAAAGTACATATAAAGATCAGACTCAAGGAAATAACTTTTAAATGGCATAATAATAGTAATAATAATAACAATAATAATAATAAAAAAAAACAGGTTGGAAGAGACCTTCAAGATCATCGCATCCAATCCATCAACAATCCAACCCACCTAAACAACTAAACCATGGCACCAAGCACGCCATCAAGTCTCCTCCTGAACACCTCCAATGATGGTGACTCCACCACCTCCTCGGGCAGCCCATGTACACTGCACTGGTTAGGCCGCACCTCGAGTACTGTGTCCAGTTCTGGGCCCCTCAGTACAGGAAGGAGGCTGACTTGCTGGAAGGTGTCCAGAGAAGGGCAACGAAGTTAGTGAGGGGTTTGGAACACAAGCCCTATGAGGAGAGACTGAGGGAGCTGGGGCTGCTTAGCCTGGAGAGAAGGAGACGCAGGGGTGACCTTATTGCTCTCTACAACTACCTGAAGGGAGGTTGTAGACAGGCGGATGTTGGTCTCTTCTCCCAGGCAGCCAGTACCAGAACAAGAGGACACAGCCTCAGGCTGTGCCAGGGTAGGTTTAGGTTGGATGTTAGGAAGAAGTTCTATACAGAAAGAGTGATTGCCCATGCTTCACACATCTTCAGGGTTTCTTGGCAGTAAGTTATAATTATTACATTTTTTATTAACATTGTCAAACAAGTAACTATTTTCCATAGGTTCTCAAGTCAGCATAGTTTGTTATATTCACCTAGGCCAAAATCATGTGTAACTCCAAGCAACAGAACTCCCACAGATTGAATTTCAGGTGTGGTGACTTTTAGATGTCTCGTGTCCAACAGCCTATTTTCCAGTGCTGCCGAACCCTCATAACTTGTTGTGCCTGATGGTGTTTGATGCTGCTCACAGGCTCTGAAAAATTGGTCTGATCCTGGCTACCTTTAATTAATGGTCATTTCTTGATTCAATAAAACTGAGTAATCACCACAGGCAAAAAAGCATCAATATGATTTTGAATAAATATGTAACTGACGGTCGACAAAAGCCTCTCAGTTTGAGCGCACCCTTGTAGTTCCTGCATGAGCCAGCCAGGAAAGAATAGCAGCAATACCAGAACCACAACAACAGGCCAACAACTTTGCAGGCCTTTCACTTTAGCAATTAATTTAATCTTTAAATTGAATTGCATTAAAAATTAATTTTTGCTTCACGCTCCATGTAGCAAAAGTTAATTCGGTGTTTGCTAAGTTATTTGAGATCTTTGCACAAAAAACACAGCACAGTTATCAGTGTAATGTTTCACCACAAACTAATCACTCTGCTGGGGCTAGGAAGTGTAAATAATTAACATGCTGCTTGCAAGCTGGGCTTGGTCATCTCTTGGAGCAGAAAACTGAGAGCATTCCAGAGAGTCAACACTAATGCTGCACAGCAAGTGATAATCAAACATGGTCCACAATTTGCAAAGGATTTATCCCAATTTACCAGCTGAATTTTCTCCTTTCAGTGCTTCGTTTTTCTCTCTCTGATGTGTTTTTGTATGCTGTAAATCTGTCATATTTCTAACTGAAAGGAGCTACTCCTCATCAGAGTTGTGGTCACAGGGTGAGACTGAGAGCATTTGTGACAGCTGAAGATATGGATGAAATACAATACATCACACCTTTTGCAGCTGATGATAATTTCCTTGCACAAACTGACTTCATTCTGAACTACCTCATGCTTGGCCATAGCCCAGAAGCAAGTATTATGGATGTGAAATGTGATGTGTTCCACAATTTCTAAGCTTTCTTTTTCAAAAATTAACAGTATTCTCCACACACCTTTACCACACTTTTTAATCACAAAGCCTGTTCATTTAGCATGTTCAAATGCAGCTGAGCCAATTTGACCTGACTATGAAAATAGTCCCCAAGAACTTGTTGAGGTCTAACTATCAAGTTGGAACAAAACTATACCATAAAGGTTTTAAGTGTGCTAATAGATTGCAGGAGCTCTCACTGTGGACTGAGACCAACATAGCTTACACTCTTAGCTTAGACATCACCAACAGCTGCAGATCATTTCACACTGAACTCTACAGAAGACCATTCAGAAAGCTATTTTTCTAACCCAGTCAGATACTGCATGGCTTATAACTTCAAGTTTCCAAGAAACACATTTAAAGTAATTCCAAGCCTAATTCTTAGCTACACAAATGTTCAATCCTTTTAAATCTCACTAGACCTTTATCCAAGAACAATGAGTTCTTTAGCTCATGTATAGGTTTGCTTTATATCAAAGCTGGATTTCATTTTAACAGAATGGACACTTGATCTTCAGTTATGGGAAAGCCAAGTCTGGACCTCTATCTATTACACTAATACAAACCAAGAGGGCAAAAGATCCTCAGCAAAAGAGAATAATGGAACAAAAGGCCCCAGTGCCAAATTTTCAAATAGACTACTGATTGTAAAGGTGGAGAGGAGCTCATCACAGTTCTCTGTGCTTGCACAACTCTTCCAATGAGAAAAAAACCATAGTCAGGAATATTATGGATGTCTGTGTTTTTTCCACACTAAATATTACTGCTTTAGGACAACAAAGACTCCCTATACTGACTCCTGTTTTCTTCCTCTTAAAATCAAGGAAAATAGAACTTATGTATGAGTAATGGCCAAGAGCTGAGTGATGAGATGTAAGGACAACCTTAGCTCCTAGGATTTAGTTTAGGCTGTCTGTAAGTTTAAGCAGGAGAGTCAACATAATACCAGATCTTACAGCATTTACCTTAGTCTTCCCTTCTTCAGTTATGGTGAATGATGCCATCAGTGAAACAAGATGTGTTTTATTCTAAGAGAGAGATGAAAATATTACATGTATTAAAACCAAAAATAAAAGGAGCAGAATCCACCACAGGCAAATATCCCAGTCTTGAGGAAAGCCTTTCCTCAGAAGACAAACTATACTTCTCATTAAGTTCAAAGCTGAAATAAATCTGACAACACACAAACAGACTTCACCTTTTTTACTTTTATTTGAGGAGGTCTAGGGCTCCCTCTCCCTAAGCTCTAAAGAATGAATCATGTATTTATAGATTCATGGAAAATTAAGAGCCTAAGAACTTCAGTTCATGGAGGCCTCACTGCCTAGACAGACAAGAACCACTTTTGAGACTTCTTCTTTTGGACAAAAATTGTGAATAGCAAAATACAATCATACAGGAAATACCTGTGAACTCCTGAAAGTTAGCTTTGCAGGCAGTGTCAAGACCCTGCCATCCCACATTTCTCTTGTATCAAGCAGTGCAGAGTAGTTGACTGCAAAATGCTCTCCACCTTTTAAAACAGAGGAAAAAAAAAACTAGTTGTGTAGATCAAGCAGGTGAGGTACATCTGACAGCACAAGAGTGGCCTCTAAGTAATTGTGTTTGCATTTTCTTAAACAGAATGGTAGCTACACTGACTTGAAAACAACCCAATACAGTTGCACAGCTTTTTTTACTCAAGACTGGGTGTCTCTGAAGAGCAACCAGATGAACTCAGCTGCAGTTACAGCTGTTTGCAGAATTTGAAAAGCAAGTTCAACATGAATAAAGCATCTAAGGAGTTTTATAGGCTCCCCCTTAGACTGTGTCTCCTCACCAGCAAAAGTGCTCTCCTAGGAACCAAGCTGCAGTAAACTAAAACTAACTTCAAGGAAATTCTGCAGAGGAAGCAGTCAGAGCCTACCAGCTCACTCCAGAGAGGAGGGATATGGATAGTCTTGCTCTGTCCCAGGGAGATTTCTCAAAGATCCCTGAGGAAGGCTCAGGACAGCACTGGATCTTTTCCTTTTTGACTCAGATTTCAGATTAATTTTGATTCACAATGCACTGGAAAATTATTATGGCTAACATGTAGCATGACAACATATAAGCCAGTGTAGGAAGAGCCTTTCTGTGCAGCCCAAGTGGCAGGATATGGGGCTGAGCCCAAGGCTGACACATTAAGGACCAAACCTTAAACTATGCAGAAATCTGTTTTGCTGGATTTTCTTGCAGTTCAGTATTCTTCATGATGATTCATGCAATGTATAAGGGCTGGAAATGCAAGCTTCAGTTCCAGATTCAGTAATGAATTAAATAACAGCTCCAGCTTGGTTTACTAGATGAGCTCTGCCAGCTGGTTTTTCTGCCACTCATTTTTCTAAGCTTTCTCAGAGATCGTTTTTTCTTAGGAACCTCTGTTGAGAGCCAGCAATTCCTTGATGTTTTCAAAATCTCCAGCCCTGTAATCACAACCCACACTGCTGTTATTAGAAGCAAGTCTGGCTATCTATTTGCAATCAAACAGCAAACAACTCCAGGTCTATTTATTTCCTCTTCCCATCTGGAAACCTAACACCAGTAAAACACTATAATAACCCTAGATACTTCAATCATAAACAGGTATCACTGAACACTTCTGAAGCTCCCAGAGAAATATCATGACTCTCAACAACAAGCTACTAATTTTCTATGTGTTTATGCTTCAGAAAAAGGAGATGAAGAAATCAAGGAATGTAAAATGTTGGGAATGTGCAATAATCCAACTACTACCAAAGGACTCACAGAATCACAGAATGTTAGGGGTTGGAAGGGACCTCAAAAGATCATCCAGTCTAACCCCACTGCCAGAGCAGGATCACCTGGAGCAGGCCATATAGGAATGCATCTGGGTGGGTTTTGAATGTCTCCAGGGAAGGAGACTCCACAGCCTTCTGAGCAGCCTGCTTGCACAGTCTTCTGCAACTTCAATACACCTCAATATATTGACAGGTCAATCTGTCGCACTTGGCCAGAGGAAGACTTGTCAGATATGGCTAAAATGGCTTGTGCAGCAGCTTTTTAAAATACTCAGAATGTACAAAGACTGCCATGAAAGGTTCTGTTTCATCTTGAATGCAGCAACTTTTAGAGAGTACAAGGGCTCACTTCTGTACCTGAGAGATCAGAAGCAGTTCAAAGGTGGGAGTCACAATGAGTTAAGAGAACTGTGAACTGCAGCACAACACCTTTCCCAGAGTTTTTCATCTGTATTAATGATAAGCAGAGAATTTACACCACTAAAACTAGCTAACTAAATAAATACAGTGATTTGAGCAGATACTCTTCCATGGGTGTAATCATGGGTACTTCCCTGCAGACTGTGCATTACCTTGCAAGTATCTTTTCCTGTAAATCTGCATACCATCTGTGGTCTTATTACCACTGGTTTTTTGAACATGTAGACCAGTGATATTGTCCAGGAGGATAAGATCTGTGATGTTTGTTGAGAGCAGTGTGTTGGTGTTATTAATCAGAACTGTAATGTATGCAGTTTGAGGGTCGTGTTCAACATCCACCTGAAAACAGACATATTAGTGTCAGTGGTGCAAAATGGCTCTGTGTGCATCCTAACAACAAAATTCATGGTCTTGATTAATAAATAAACCTATTTTCTGAAGGCATTAAGAGCAACCTGCAAATGGCACTACACTCAGCTTGATCTCAAACTCCCAGGGAGATTTTAACCTTTGCTATGTCAATGTGCTGCTTGGAGACAAAGGGACAGAAGTTGGAAACCCAGCTTATGCAGAGTCAGAGGAGCAACCAGGAATCTGAATATCCTCATGATACCTCATACAACACAGAACCTGACCATAACTTTATAACCAGAGTTTGAAAAATTCTTTGAACTTCTGTAGACGAGGATGTTTCTTTCACAAGCTGCCCTTGCTGCAAATGTGTTCTCTGCATGCAGTTTTGGTCTCTGTTTTTTCCTTCCTTTTTTTTCATAGCAACCACACTCTCCAAAGGCTGCAGGTTGCCTCAATTAGCCCTTCCCAAGGGAGGACTACTGGAGCCAACCATGGACTTAAGAGTTCATAGTTTTGCTTCTAGTTAGTGATCAGGTTCATAAGTTAATCACCAATCTCTAGTAACACACACTCATTTCATTTTACTTAATTATTCCATTAGGTCATTAATTCTTACCCAGTAATTAGGCCCTCTAAATGAAATTACTTTGACCAGAGTTGCTCACTGACCCCTCACCTTCCAAACTGCCTTCCCCTTATAACACATGCTAAACCAGAACTGGCTAAAGCTTTATCAGGTCTGTAATATGCTGGCCTATAGTACAGCCATGACGGTGTATCAAGCTTCTAATAATGACACCAAATGAGCAGTTATTTAACTGACTGAAGTACATTTCAGGTCAAGCCTTTCTCTTTTTCTCCTCTTCCTTTTTAAGGAACATCTACTCTGTATTTGGGTACCAGCAAATATAAAGCAGCTTGAATAGAAATGAGTTCTAAAAATGTGAACTGTGGCAGGCTTCAAAATCACACCAGAGTTCATGGCAACCACATGGTTTGACATATGTAGTTAGGAATTAATTGGTTACTCATAGATGTTTTTTCTTGCTTTTGGGGCAATGATTATGTTGCAAACCCTCTACAGGAACCAAACCCAGTGACAGCCACTCATGATTCCAAAGCATATGCTCCATTTTCTCTCTGCCACCGAAGCACACGGCATGTGTCATCACCCCCAAGCAATGTCACTCAGATACCTGGGAGAGTGGAGTGAAAGAACCACAGCAAGAGCAAGGACATGCTGGGAGAAAAGAGGGGAGGAAGGAATTTCCATGGAAGTGAAAGGAATGGAGGATCTTTGGAAATAAGTTAGAACAACTAGGGAAAAAGTAAGGAACAAAAATTAAGGCTCATAGATTATCTACAATGCAGGAATGCTTAGGAGATTGAGAAACAAGACAGGTAAATGTGTTCAAAGGCAAACAGCCACATTGAAACTGCAAATTTGCAAATTTAAACATTTGTGTCATTATGAAGTAACATTACAGAAAAGTTCATGTCATACTGTGCAACAGAGCTGTTCCAGAAGCATATTTCTGGAAAGAAGCAAGGGACCCTGCAGGTGCTGGAAGCCTAGGTAAAATTGAAACACTCCAGTTTGAATAAGACTCTGTCTGCAATAAGGTGTTAGAAAAATCCTGACTCTGAGAACTAAACATATGTCATCTCCATGCTCTGAAGAAGAAAATGTGCAAGATTCACTTTTTCCCATTTAAAACAGCTAAAGACTACCATATGGCCAGTTTGCCTCTTAGCAGGAAAGCATCTGTTCAGACAAATTAGGACTCAGGTAGATGACAAGGTAAGCAAAGGAAAATCAAATGTGAACTTCAGTTGAAGGCAGAAGACAATCAGATACAGCTGCAGAGTTTTCAGTAATTTACAACTAATAGCACTGGAAATAAATATTTCCTGATAATCCCAGCATCTGCAACAGACCTGTGTGAGGCTGTGCTATGAAGAGCAGGAAAAAAACAACACCTAACTGTCTCAAACCTTCTGAGAGGCTCTGATGTAAATATTGAGAGTCTACAGCCTGATAGCAGAAGATTCTGTGTTAGTGCTTCTCACTGTCTGAAATGCTCACCATTCAGCCCCATTAATTATGATGTGCTGCCATTTCAGTAACAACATTTGAGGTAATCAGTACCATGAGATGTGATGCAAATTCATTCTTCTGTATGCAAACATGGTACAGATTATATCACCTCCTCTGTACTGGCTACTGAATCCCTTACCCTCACATGCAGCACTTCTGTGGCTGAATCCAGATTTGTCTTAAAATTGGATGCACTTTGTCTCTCCAAGGGACAGGCAAGATGCACTTTCTCTAATAGTAAAAATTCAGACTTGCTTGATTCAGTGTTAAATAAAACACACCAGGGAACAAAAAAAAGAATGGAAAACTAACAGTTCTCATGTTTTAAAGGTCATTTAGGTACAAACTTCCTATCAAATTAACAAGATAAGTGCAAGAAAACGTACCACACCACATTTCTGAAGGGTTATTCCAAATCCAGGAGACACTGACATATTGGACTTATCTTCAGGCTGAGGAGAAAGGGGCAAAGCCTATGTAAGTGTGGGATGACATCATAATTCACCAACTGCAGCACAAGTTAAATTATGTAAATAATGAAATGAGAAAAACAAACAAACAAACAAACTTAGAGGAATTAATCACTTTCAAATTTAAGACCTTTGTTACTCCAAGTTAATATTTTTTTTCCCTAGTCCAAATTTGTATGAACTACTTACTCCCACAAGTAATTACCAGTATCTTTATTGATATATTCATCTTCTGGCTACTGAAATTACCTAATAAAATACACCATGCACAAAGTTCATCAGACTAAACAGGTCGATTTCATTACTAAGTGTCTATCAGAATTTACACAGCAATCACACAGCTGTGTCTGCCACAACAATGCTTTGGAAGTCTCACCACTAGTTGACGTTGCTGAAGCCATCTCAAGTAATCACCTAAGAAAGTTAGAAAAGCACTAACTGGGCAGTAAATTCCCATCAGCTTCCACTTTGGATGCAATGGCTACAATCTTTAGAAGGAGTAAAAATGGCAAATCATCTTGTACTGACCAGCTGGTACTCAACAGAAGACTCTCGTTTGAACAAAATCTTCTTTGTCCATGAGGGTATCAAGGCAAACAGTGAATGGCTCCACTGATCGTCTGAGGCAGCAGAAGTCAAGAGCCGGTGAGGGGCTTTACTTGCGTCAATAACCAGAGGTAAGGGCACTGCTGAAAACCAAGGCAACACTCTGCATTAGATCTAAAGCCAGCTCCTGTCTAATGCATGAATTAAGAGGTTCCAGCTTTAAACCAGCTGTTAATACTTTTCAACACAAAAACATTTTCAGCAAAACATAACTGAAGCACTCCACGCTGAGTGGCCTCAGAGCTAAGGGTTTTCTGCCTCAAAGCCAGTCTCCCAATTATCCATTAACCACATCCATGTATATTGAGAGCAAAAAGTACTTCTCACTTCAGTAAGGGTCTAAGTTACATTTCAACTGAATTGGGAGTCCACCAAATCAAACGCTCCTCAGTGTAGTAATTAGCACGATAAATGGTACTTAGTATTTTTATGTCTTTATGAAAGGTTAGTCCATGCTAGCACACAAAATGACAAGAACACGGGACTACAAGTTTTAAAATCACTTTCTTCTAGAAGCACCTATGAGATTAATAAAAGCTGAAAATCAATAATTTAATATACTAAATTGCCAGAAGGTAAAACTGCTCAGAGAAGAGGAGAAAACATGAGTGAAAATGTAAGAATTATATTTGGCTCCCCATGTCTAAAAAAGATACTTTATATAATAGTTCTCATGCACAGAGCATTCAGAATTGGACCCTAAAAAGGAGACCTTGAAGCACTGGTGCACAGGAATCACTGAAAATATTTCTGTTAATGTCATGAATGAGATCAATCCTACTGCTTACAGCACCCAGATGGAGATGTGCACCTTGGGTAGCTTCAGTCTTCCCAGCCTGGAATAGCATGCTTTTTAGTTGGGAAGAAGTGGTTTATATTGGACAAATGTATGAGTATATGGGCCAGAAAAAGCTAGCTGTTTGTATTTTACAATGAGTTTTAATCCACTTCTCTAAGCTTACCTAAATACTTAAGTTGCTGTTAAACAATGCAGCAGCCTCAGACTAATTTAAGGACTGTAAAAAAATAACAAAGTAAACCTGGTGAGAACAGCAATATCTATAACTACAATACCAAATGTCTGCATATCTTTGGGGTTGGCATTTTTTCAGGGTAGTCATGCATGGCATATTCCTGATTCAAGACTAAGCAACAGCCCAAGTCACTCAGGCTGGCACCAGTGCAGTACAAACCTGCTAGCTAGCAGGCTGAGCCCACCTGGCCATGGCACTCCCCAGCAGATCCAAGTATCATACTACAGCCCACCTCCAGTGGCTCTAAACCTGGCTACTGTACTTCTTTGCAGTTTTGTGTAGACACATACAAACACTGAAAAAGAATAAATTTCCATTTGCTGTGTCTCTCATATTAATGCCAATTGCCAACCCATTCCTGCGGAGGTTCTTGCCATGCTACAAGACATGGACTTTCCTTTAGAGCAAACAGAAACCCTGACTGAAGTCTTGGAGTTCCTTACAAGGGGTTCATTAAGAGTCAGAAGTCAGAATGGCAAAACATGGGTTGGATTGAGCAGCTACTGCCTTGAAAGTGCTTCTCATTTAGTAGACCATTTCCTTCTGTATTTTGGATGAGGGAGGTCAGCCAGTGAGAAGGGCATAATTGCTTCATAAAATACCTTTTGTTGTGCCCTATGCAGCGTGACATCTCCATCAGCACACCCAACTGCCCTTTTCATGTGACAGCAAATCCTGATACTCCCCTCAGGAGAGTATCAAGTCTGCAGTAATCTATTTAATTAGCTGGTCATGTTCTTTGACTCTGAATAAATCTCTGGATTATTAATTACACAGATGACTCTCTTTTCAGGCTGTGCTTTGTCATCACTTTACAACCTCAAGATAACATGCCCAGCTCCCAGCACAAGTCTCCAAGCATGTTATTTGGCTGCTCCACCATCAACAACTGGAGGTTGGGGATATTGCAGGTTCTTGACATTATATTAAGCAGCCTCAACACTGATGATGATTGAAAGGATACTTCTGCAAATTCACTTGTATCTTTCCTGCACTCAGTGGAAGGTTTTGCTTAAATATATTCAGTGTGAAGTATGTATATTCAGTGTGAAGTATTTACATTCAGTAACGTGCTACCAGCAGATTTTTTCTCTTCCTTCCCCTTAATTTTTAACAATATAGGCTGGTTTATAACACCCTAGTTTCCCTTGCCTTTTCTGCTTCTTCTTTTTAACTGTCAGTCAAATAAAGCAGCTTCTTCCTGACTGACATATCTTTAGCTGTCACTAGAATATTATACAGCTCAGTCCAGATGACCTACAAGAACATAACTGCCGTTCCACACAACTTGCTGCATACTCTTGACATCAAGACAACATAATTGTATTTATCAATTCACTTTCTGTCTCTTTTCAGATAGAGTCCTAGATGGATTGTAGACAGCTGATGATTGCTTGAAAAGCAGCATGCTGAATATCAAAGAAAAGCCTGTACAGGCATAACACATTCTGTGGCTTTCATGCCTACTCCAGATTTTCATTGTGAAATTGTAGGGGTTTTAAGCAAATCAATTCACCTGAGGTTGGAAAATACTTATACTGGACTCCTGAAGCCTTTCACTAACCAGCTTTGAGCTTTCTTTTGGATACCCTGCTGTTCAGAATTGCGAGTGCACAATTGCCAGTGTCCCTTTGGAGGTGCATCCCAATTCTGACATTGCCTCCAAGGGCTCCTTCTTTCCACTCTCTTCTCCTCTTACAGCTTCAACCTTTGCCATTATTCTCGCTGTTTCAGAAAAGCCATTATCAGAGCTGCATGGTCTTCACTTCCATTAGTTTCTAACTGGAAACTATTCCCACTCCTCTTCGAAAGGGAAACTTTGCAAAGCAGGGGAACAGTTTCAACTTTACAGCTCAGACAGCCCCCTCTCAGCTGGGCTTGCCAGGCTACCACCAGGCACTCTGAGTACAGTGCCTCAGGCCAAAACACTTCCCACAGAGCAAGCCGGCAGAGCATGAAGCTTAGTCTGGGGCTTTCCTGCAACCATAGCGAAAGATGCCAAGTGAAACAGCTCATCAAAGAAAGGCAGTAATCTCACTTTCCTTTGAGATGGGAGACAATATCATCATCTTTAAAAAGAAAAATTGTTTTGTTTTCCTGAATGAAACATTCCACATTTTTTTGCAATGTATTATTAAGTTGTTAAATATTTTATCTTACTTTCAATTAGCACATTGCTAAAATGTTTTCCCATGATTTAATCCTCCATAAACCCAACACAAACAGATATGCCAGAACCCTCTCTTAAACTACATATGCCTAACTACTTACCAGTGATGGTAGGTCCACTTTGAATTACAAAACTAAAATATGAAAATAAACATTAAGATAGTTGAAACAGCTCTGATTGGTGTAACATTTTTACCACTGACATGACTATGATAGAGTTCACTCAGTCCCACATATGTGCAGTGCCACAAGAAGAAGAAATGACAAATACACAGTTGATCAGAGCAGTCTCTGCTATTTAATGCTGTTCAATTTTCTTTGCTATTGTCCCCAGGTAGTCATTTGCCACTCCCCAGTTTTGTGGACTATTGCTTTGGGGGATCTTTTAGTCCTTTGGAGCTCCAGCAGGCACAATCAAGGCACATTCAGTAGTTAGGGAGGGAAGCTCCCCACTTGCAGCTCTCACTGCATTCACTTGCTGTTCAGGGTGCGCAAACACAGAGAGAATACAATCTGGTACAAAAGGCACCTACTGTCTGGGAATTGATGACAGCAGGTCTGTGTTCATACAGACTGGGTGTGGGAGGATGGGTACCTAAGGAAAGAAACTGTCCCCTGTGCTCAGCATACTGTCCTCTGCTAAGAAATTAGTTTTGTGTAATGACAGTGACTATCAGTGCTGAAGCACAAGCCTTTACCACTGGAGTGAACAGGCTAAGTCCTGTTAGTGACACAGCTAGTGGCACAGTGTCACTGTTAGTGTGACAGTGCTGTTAGAAGAATAGGTAAAACACCACAGTGCCTTAGTTCTTCATAGAAGTTAAAGTGAAGGCTTTTCTTAGCCATGGCAATTAAATAGGATGATACAAAATTAAAACAGACTTACAGCAAAGACTCCAGTATGTCCTTAAGGCTCCAGTACCTTTAGAACACATCCTCACCTGCCAAATTACAGCAGGAAAGTGAACATTGACACGTTTGTGAAATGTCAAGTTCAGAATTAAAAATTACCTGACACTGAGAGGGAGAAAAAAAAAGCAATGTAACTAAGGCAGTCATTCTAATTCCTAGCTCCTGAGAGCTGCACCTTTCAAGTCCCACACCTGCAGTCTGATTTGCTCTCTCTCAGAATTTACCAGAAAAGCTTTGAATAATCTTGTTTTATTTCAGTGGGGAAGAAAAGAGTTAAATATGCTTGCTCACTAAATTTTTGTTGCTGTTGTTCTAAATTATTTCCTGTCTTGAAAACCACCCAGAATACAAGATCCAATTTGAAGTCCTTTCAATTACACACAACAATGAACAGGCAAAGGTAGTAATTTACTGTATTTCAGTTTTGAATGTTGCTATTAGCTTTTCTTGTTACAAAGTTAAAGAAACCACGGGCATCAACAAGACAAAACAAATCTGTTTCCAAGCCTGTTTTGAGTAAGTTAGAACAAACTCAACACAAAATGCAGTGCTCCCCAATCACAGGGCTATTCTGGGATTGCTTTTGCTCATCCAGCAACAACAGAAACCATAATACCAGTGTGCTGCCACAAACCGTTTCACTCCAGCACACTGCCAGTTTCAATGACAAAGGTTTGATGCAGAAGCTTCCATCTCACTGCTTTCACTGAGAACTTCCTCAGTAAGAAATAAAGAGCCCAGTGTCTTGATTATGCAAATCACTAAAAGCTTAGCTTTAAATATGTTAAAAAATGCATGTTTATTGAATAGAGCACATCAGTTATAAAAACAAGCATATATAATGGACGTGGCACTTGAAGCCATGGTTTAGTTAGTCATGAGGTGTTAGGTATTGGTAATAGGTTGGACTTGATGATCTCTGAGGCCTTTTCCAACCTGAATGATTCTATGATTCAGTGTTTGTAGCAGCCTCCCACTTAATACATTTATTTACCTACTAGCAAAATGGCAATTTCAGAGAATCATGAAATCATTTAGATTGGACAAGACCTTTAAGATCATTGAGTTCAATCGTCAACCTAGCATTGCCAAGCCCACCATTAAACCATGTCCCTAAGCACCACATCTACAAGTCTTTTAAACACCTCCAGGGATGGTGACTCAACCACTACCCCGGCCAGCTTGTTCTAGGACTCTGCAACCTTCTCAGGGAAGAAATTTTTCCCAATGTCCAATCTAAACCTCCCATGGAGTAACTTGAGGCCATTTCTCCTCATCCTTTCGCTTGTTGCCAGAGAAAAGAGATTGGCCTCCACCTCACTACAACCTCCGTTCAGGTAACTGTATGTAGAAAGTGAGAAGGTCTCCCCTCAGCCGCCTTTACTCTTAACAACCCCAGTTTCCTCAGCCACTTCTCACAAGACCTGCTCTCCAGACCCTTCACCAGCTTCATTGCCCTTCTCTGGACATGCTTAAGCACCTCAGTGTCTTTCTAGTAGTGAGTGGCCCAAAACTGAACACAGTATTTGAGACGTAGCCTCACCAGTGGTGAATTCAAAGGAACTATCTCTTCCCTAGTCCTGCTGGCCACACTATTTTCAACAACTAACATAAAGATACATAAAGATGTCCAAATCCTCCAATCACCCCACTTTTTCTGTAGCACCAGAGGGTTCTTCTGAACTGCAAAACCCTATGCATTTCCCATCTCAGTGGATGATACATTAATAGTCTGCAACCCATCAGAAAGCAAGATGCAAGCAGCAAAGATGACATTGAAGAAACAGAGAGGAAAAAACAAGAAAGCTCAGCAAATCTAATTATTTGCTTTCATATTTAAATTAATAAGCTCATTTGTGAATTAGCCATGGCACAGGGCAAAGAAATTAAAGGCATCTCACTAGATGACTGCCTCAGAGCATATAATCTCTTGGCAAATTCATGTCTCTTGGGGAATCACAGCCATAGAAGCCAGGGCTTCTATTCCAGACATTGCATTGCCCCTGTTAATGCACTATATGAGGATGTCATAACCTTTTAGGGCACTCATCTCCACTCCACTTGGATGAGGTAGCCCACTATTTATTATATACATATAAAGAAAATAAAGGCCAGAGACTCAAAGAAACTAAGCAATTTGTTCAAATGCACACAGACAACCTGTGGCAGTTATGTTTCTAGAGGAAAAAGGGCTCCTCCTGAAAATGATTTAGAGTAGGGTAGGAATTAAGGTCTTGTCACAGGGGCTCCACATCTGGGTAGGAAGCCTAGAGCACCCTTGCTCCTAACTTCTGAGCAAACACTCCCCTGTGGCCCAGGATCAAGAATCTTAGTGATGATAGCAGGCCACTAGTGCACAGGTCTTCCCTGCTCACCTTCACCCCCATGTCCTGGGAGTCCTATGACTCTCACAGCTTTGAAAAGGTAGAGAAAAGAGCTACATACCTGTCATCCCTAGACATTCCATCTCTTCCTGAAGCCACAGATAATCTTGAATAACCTAACATTGACAAAGAGAGCAATTAGAAAAAACTGTATTCGTAAATGCCTAATACTGGACTGAGTATCAGAACCCCATTATACAAAGCCTTGTGTTTCCAGGAATTAATTGCCAGAGAAGACAAAACATGGCTCTAGATGTCTCTCACAGTTCAGCAGTATGAGGCTCTGGTGTCTCCCAGTATGGCTATGCACACTTCAGGCTCATACTGTATTAACACTTCATATTATTAGGCTCAGCCTCTGCACAATTGTGGAGCAGAAGGGTTTGCTATTAGTTTGTGCCCATAAAATAATCTTTGCCACATCCAAAGGCAAATTTAAAAACAAACAAAATGCAGTCATTAGGAGATAGCAGGAACGTGTCCATATTGCATGATTAAGTCAACTGATATGCTTATTTTTTCCCTTGGAGCATTACATAGAGCTTTTCAAAGAGACCACAGGCTAAAAACTGTGACAGCCTACTGCCTGTGCACCAACTGCAGAGATTGCTACAAAATCATAGCTCTAAAACATCAACAAGAAAACAGTGTTTCTAAGGATTGCTAAAGCCCAGTGTTGACCAAGATGCAGTAGTCATACTAGCAATTCTTTATTCAATAAAAATGTCTCCTAGTGGGAGATGGAGAGTTAGGAACCTCAGCTGATTATGTGAAGAGGAATCAAAAAACCCCTCACATTATTCTTCCACCAGAAATATAAATTAACCTAAAACTTGTGAAAATGTCTGCTGGCAATATCACTGCATTAAATTAATTACTTTCAAAACATGGTATGAGTGCTAGCCCACAGAACTGGCACTACTTGCTGATGCAGAGCCCTTCATGATGCCCTCTGGTATTAGGAATGCACTCTATAGCTGAGTGCAAGAATTGTGCTGAATATCCAGACTCTTACTTTCCAGGGCAGACTACTGAGAATCGAATGTCAGAAAAGGCAGAAGAAAAAAACCAAGGAGTGCTGTAACGTCATCTGCTGTTGACGCACATGGACATAAGCACACCGTGGATGTTTTGTGCATGAGCTGTTGTAAAACTACAGGTGAATGAATGCCTGCAGTGAGTGGAAATCAGGAGCCATTTGTACTCTAATTTCCTAGGAAGTAGGAAATAAAGACTTGTTTGCTAGCAAGCCAGATTTTCCACATGCTTTTGTGCAAGCTTAGACTTGTCTATTTCTGTTACAGGCTTATTTATAAAGCAACTACTGACATGTAACATTAACCTACATGCTGGTATTTAACACGAGTAGTATTTGGGATTTGTATTCGCAAACAAGGTTTATTTCAACTTTTAATAGGCGACCATACTGGTGTTTTGTATTTTCATCAGTGCTTTACACTGTTGTCCTTACATCCATTTAGCGTCTGGCAGGGTATCGTTATTCTTCTACAATATGATTTCCTCCTGGTAAGTCTTTTTGCAGTCACATAACAAACTATTGTGACTCCCTTCAGTCCCCACCACAGTGTCTCAGGTATTCTTCAGGTGGGCAAATGAAAACTACATTGACACATTTTGAGACGGCTTCATAGATACCTACCTAAGTAAGGAGAAAGAATGAACAAAAGAGGCAGTACCCTGCTAGTGGCACTCCTAATAGCGGGCTGATACCAGTGGACAAGGATGCTGTAACTAGGTAAAAACCCATCGAATGCCTCTGTTCAGGAAGAACAGCCGAGCAGAGACACTGCTGGCATGTAACATGTTACAGTGGCCCCACCACGCCGAACCCCGGCAGCTTTTCTCGCCTTTTTCCCCAGCCCAAGTGCCTGGGAAGCGCCTGCTGCTCTGCCGGGCCGCCACTCCTTCAACGAACCGCGCCGTGGGGCTCGCTGCACCCTCAGCCTCGGCCTCTCCTTGGCTCGCCATCAGCCGCCCCGGGCCCACGGATCCGTCCCGCTGAGGGGCTTGACCCGCTACCCGCGCAGCGCCCCTTGGGCACACCGCCTTACCCCAGCCGCTGTCTGACCGGAGGGCTCTCGGGGCGGGCCTGGTACCCCGGCCCTCTCCACGGGGCTCGGCGGGGGCCAGCCGCCGGCCCGGGCGTACCAAGCGGCCGCTCCGAGGCGCTGGGCGGGCGTGGACCCGCCGGCGACCAGCGCCAGCAGCAGGCCGGCCAGCAGCCGCCGCATGGCACCGGACGCGCCGGGCGCCGCAGAGACTTTCTAGGCGTTGTCCCGAGCCAGGCCGGGCTTCAGCCGCTGCATCCATCCGCCATCGGTCTCCTCCCACCGCGACGAGGACGGGGGGCGGGCGGCGGAGGAGCCCCGAGCAGCGGGACCTCCCCTCTCCTCCCGGCGGGCTGGCCCGGCCCGGGCTGGGCCTGGATGGCGGCAGCCGGGGGCTGTCTGCGGGCGGTGGGGCTGCAATTCTGGGCTCGGTCCCTGCAGGCGTTGCCCGCCCTTCTGGCCCCCGCCGTGCTGCTGGGGCTGCTGCTGGGCGCCGCCGCTGCTGCCCTGCTCTACCGCTGTGCGCTTGGGACGTGCCGGCGGAGAGAGGTACGCGGGGCCGGCGGGCGGAGGGCTGGCAGCCGGCCTTGCACATTGCCTTCCGCCGCGGAGAAGCTCAGGCCTGGCTCGGGGGAAGAATCTGGAGGGGTCAGGAGTGGTTTGCGAGGTGCCGCCAGCTAGCTTCTGTCCGCCGCACTTATCAGCCGGGGGCTGCTTGAGCTGGGCCGGGGGCCCCGGGCGAGAGGCGGGGCCCGGTGGTGTTCTCTGAGGGCTTGGGCTGAAGTCGGTGCTAGGCGAGCAGATCCTCAATTCCTGACACTCCTGCGTTGGGAAGGATTTTACTTCTCTGTGCATTTAAAGATTTACTGATACAAACGGATTGACTCGAAAAAGAAGCCAGTTTAAGTATTTATGTGTTCTTAATATTGCCCTAATCGTCTGTGTCTTAAGCATTGATGACTCACAAGTTGCTGTCACTTCTGTGTTGCTTTTGGGGTGATGGAAGGTGTACTCAGCTTGCAGGAGCTTAGTGAGATAAAATAAACACTAACTTCCCTCTTAACTAGTTAAGAACAATCCGATTTTGAAAGCATTTCCCAAACGTTTCCGAAGTTGATTCTATAAACAGCGCAAGTGTCATTACTAACCCACAGCAATAACTTTGCACTGAGAGGACACACATAGCACCCAAGGGAGGCAGAACAAATCTTGACAGTTTGCTTGATGCAGAACTAACAGGCTTTTCCAAAGCATGTGATTTTGTTGTTAATATACCTGCCTTGCTGTTTTCAGGATTGTGGTTCATATGACATAAAGTGGTTGTTTGGACTTCAGGGTTGCAGAGGTAACACGTGCCCACAAAACTGCTACCAGACAGATATATTTTCTGAGAATTGTTATCGACTTCGGGTTTGATGTTTTTTTCTTCTTCCCATCGCATTTAGTCTCAAGTTGTGCTGGATTGACTGGATGTAGCAATGGTGCACGCTGGCACAGCTGGGAAATTTGGAGCCCTGCAGAGCGTTCTGCCAGCCTGCAGTGGGGGGTCTGGCTTGATTTGTTTTTTTAACCACACCTTTTTTCAGCTATAACCGCTCTGCTGTGCGTGTGTATCTGCTAGTGCTGATCGTCATTAAACACGATAGAAGAGGAAAAAAAAAAATCTTGCTCCCAACTGCTTTTAAGTAGGAGATTTGAAACTCTGTTTGAAGCCATGCTTTAGCCTAGTAATGGAGGTACTTCACATGCTGGATCAATGGACCCTGTATGACTGGAAAAGCCTCTCTGATTCAGTTACTCATTTTCCCTGCCTTAATAGGTGGTATCTTTGTTGTACTGCCACTACCAACTCAAATATAACCATGTAAAATTTCATCCTCTATGTCATTTACGTCAATAGGGAATAGAAGCTCTCAGTTCTCTCTGTCCTGGATCTTCAGATACATCTAGGTGCTTAAGCACCATTAAAATCAATGCTGCTGCTGTGAAGGTTTGGGTTTTTTTTTTTTCCTTTTTAAGGAAAAATAAACTGCCCCCTGACACATACAGAGCACAGTGCAGGATGGGCAGGTTGTATCCTGCCAATCTGATTTTCCAAATCTGTCAGGGCTGCTTTAGGCTGGTGATGCCTGTGCCTTCATGTTATCTGCCACACTGAGTCTGTAGAGCTAGCCTGTTGTGTGCATAGCAGACACTGGCCTGCCTTCTGTATCCAGAGCAGTAGCAGGGCCAGTTTACCCAATTATGCCATGTTCCTTCCCAAACAACAGAATTGTGCTTGCAGCAAGATCAGGACAAGTACTTGGGAGTCCAGAGCAGACATAAGCACTGTGACAAGCTACTGGCTTCTGTCATTCAGCCCCAGTTAATCAATATTGTATAGATCTCAACCTGAATCCGTGGGACTTAGGTGCATGCAGTTAAGTGCCTTACTGTTTTGATGATCTGTGCATAGGATGCACTGGGATAGTTTTAAGAGGAACCCTTTACCATGGTAACTTCAGACTATGCAGTGTACTGTAATACACATCTATCAATAATAATCTGTTAGAGTACAGCATTGCCTAGAGGCTCTCATGGCCCTCTGAATTGGAGCTTGTTTCATTATGATATTCTGGTAGATTAGCTTGATGAAGTGTTGCAGTAATTACAGTTAGACTTAATTTTATTCAAGTTCTTAATGGTCTGAAAGGAGAGAGCTCAGTAGCACTTTAGCTGCAAAAATAACAAGGGGCAAAAACAAATGGAGAGGCAGGCAGTGAGATTAGAAATGTTAGCAAGAAGGAAATGAGTCTTGGAAAAATTCAAATACTTTAAAAATTATACCATTGGAAATAAAAAGGAGTGAGAATGAATACTGGATAAATATGAACTAATTGAGAAACAAGTCGAGAGAAGCAAATTCTTACTGTGGAGTGGCTATGATGTGAGGTGCAATGGCGAACTCAGGGTGACTAGTTCTAGAAGTCCAAATCACTCAACTTAAATCTTGTGTACTTCTAGTTTGGGACAAAAAAGTGACAGGATTGGTCAGGGAGACTTGTAGCTGTTCTTTTGTCATAAGTAAATTTTTAGGAGCTAGCATCTGCAACTTACTGTGTCTTAGAGGCCAACCCAAGAAGATGATCTGTATTGTTGAACACCACCTAAGTTCCAGAGAGATGGCAGAGGGAAGTCATAAGGAATTAAATGCATGTAATTGCTGGGCAGTTCTCTGTATCTTAAGGAAACTGGTTACTTGATATACCAAAGAGCCAAATAATCATAGAATCAACAAGGCTGGAAAAGACCTCAGAGATCATCAAGTCCAACCTATCACCCAACACCTCATGACTAACTAAACCATGGCTCCAAGTGCCATATCCAATCCTTTCTTGAATGCCTCCAGGGACTGTGACTCCACTACCTCCCTGGGCAGCACATTCCAATGGTCAATATTCCAGGAGAATTTTTTGTAAGACAGTTTCATTCATAGTGGCTGAAGCCATATCATCAGACTACATCCAAAAGCAGCCAGTGGATTGAAAACCTGAAAAAGAATTCTAAAAATAATTGGGGTAGAGTGGGTACCATCTTTTCCTTCACTAAAAACATTCCTTACAATGCTGTGTTTGGATGCATTGACCATTAGTATTGACATTAGTATTGTATTTTGGTCTGTCTAGTGCCCAGGGAGGAATGTGTGCAGCAGGAGGTTTTGTTGCTGTGCACACTGCGTCCCTACCAGCAGCTCCATGTGTTTGTTAGGGGAGTAAAGGCCAATGGTACAGGCTGCTTTTGGACTAGGAATATGGTGAACATTTTCTGATGGTTATTTCTTCCAGACAGGAACCATAAAAAACTCATTTAGGAAGTTTCTCTCATAGCAGGAAAGCAAAGCCACTCTGTGTTCTTTTCATTGTAGACAATTATAGCCAATTTTAGTTAGTGTACTTTAACTGAAAAATTCAAACTGGAACTATGAGCTTGACTCCATAGTCTGTAGCAAGATGTTTGGAGAGCAGGTGAATTGATTAGACATATGTACAGCCTCTTACAAATTCAAATTCTACTTCTAGACTGACAAGTTAAATTCATAGAGTTCATTAATTATGTCTTCTGAAATGTTCAACATTCTCATTCCTTTTCAGATTGTCTTTTTCCAACACTTTCAAGTAATACTGAAATAATTTTCAGGGTGGAGACATGAATGTATCCAGGCTGCAAAGATAATTCCAGTGACTCTCCATGATCCCAGTGTAATATTTTATCTATTTTCTCTTGGAATTTCAGAAGGATGATTCCCAGACGCTTCTGGAAAGCTTTGACTCTGATGAAAAAGAGCACACACTCATGAAAAGTACATCAAAAGAGGAAATGGTGCTGGAGGTAAAGCTCTGCTCTTGTTGGTACATTTTGCTGCATGTAGCAATGAACACATTCCAAGGCCTGGTCCAGACTTTTAATTTTATTGAGTTTGGAATTGAGCTGATGAAGTGCAAGAAGAGTGGGAGTTGATGGCTGCTTAGGAATACCACCACTTCAGGCACTCATTCCCCTTATGAATTCCATTTCTCCTGAGGGATTCTTTTTTGGATATTCTAATGAAGATCCTGAGTGGGGGCTGCTTTGGTTTTGTCTTTGTACTATCCTTAATTTCAAAAGGCTGATGGAAAAACTCAACACCATTTACATGAGGTGAAGTTCCTAAATACTGAAATCAGTGCTGATAGCTGATGGTGGATTCTTACCTGGAGAAGAAGATTTATTAGAGGAATTTTGAGAGTTACAAAGTTCCCTCATCAGATCCAGTGTGGAACAAGTACTTATTTTCTAGACCTTCCTTAGAGGCTCCAACTCTCACTTGGACTGAGCAGAGCTGTAGAGAGAAAGAATGAAGGAGTAAAATGAGTATGTTTGCAAACAGCAGCATCTTCAATTGCTTTCATACATAGAAAGGTCTCCTAACACCTGCCAGCTGAAGATACAGTGCAAAGTTCAGATGACCACTGGTACTGATACACCACTGTGGTGAGCTGGGACTTAAGGACAGTTAGATGAGTTGCAAAGAAAAGTAGGTTGAGGCACAAAATTAGTCCATCCTCAATCAAAGTTTCAAATAACTTTTTTTTGTGTGTGTAATAATCTCAACATAACTTGAGAACCAATCCTACCATGTAGTTGTTAGATCACTGCCTTTCACCCAAAGCTGAAGCTAATTCATTATGTATGAATTACATACATGCAGAAAGTGTTGCTTAAAGCCAGCAGGTCTGGTGTTTAGCTTGCAATAAGAACTGATTTCAAGACAAAGAGAATGTAGACTTTGTTGTAAACATTTTACCCTTGTTTTAAATTCTTGGTAATTAATCTTCCCTTCAGTCTTATGATCAGGAACGGTGACAAACCATGTTTGATCATTTTGCTTGAGTTAAAGTACAGCAGGACAACTGAGCATGGATTAGATTCTCTCCTGGAGTGCAAATCCTGTGGGAGAATTTATGCATGATACAACTTTGTGCGTATTCCCAGTCCTGTGAAATGGGATCATGGTCTTTTAAAGGTGATCATTCACAACTATAGCCATTTCCCAAACACATTAGCTCATTTATAACACATTAAGAAGTAACCTTGTTATGTGAAGGGAGTTTCTCCCACCTATTTGTCTAACTACTGAAGTTTGTGGGGTTTTTTCCTATTAATTTGCTCTGATTCCCAGAAGCTTTTGCTGTTACTAGCATCAAATTGACAGTTCATGAAGAATCTTAGATGGAAAAGGCTTTTAATTAGGTTAGAGCACTTCAGAAATACAGATATTTTCATTCTGAGACCTTACACATTGCAATAATACCATAATTACCGTGTTAATAATAACTGTGTATTACTCATGCCTGCTGAGACGCAGGATGTGTTAGTTCTATCACACTGTGATACAGCTTTACAGCTTTGAGCTGGAGCTGCTCTGCCTCCAGCCATTGCAGAGCAATAGCTCTGTTGGCTTCCGTCCCCTAATATGCGCTGGAGCAGTGGGACTGCTCAGTATGAGCACATTTTACACACTGACCCTGTGCTTTTAGCTTGATCAGTAAATCCTAAAGTGAATTCTGGAAATAAATGAAGTGGAGATGAAAAGCTGTAGTGATAAGTCTAATGAGTGACATAGTTTGCTGTTCTCTTCCCATTTCTATTTTCAACTCCGTCAATGCTTTGATATTGCTTAGAAAAATCTGTAAAGAAAATTATGTTTTGACAAATGAGAGTCTTTCATTTCATAAGACAAAATCAGAAAAAGTTAGAAAAGGAAAGCTCCTAAAGTTTGGATTTAAACATTCTATCTGTTGCTTATAGCCAACATTTTATTAAGCTGTACATAACCCCACAAAACAGAGCTGATTATCCATTGTTCCAGTGCGTAACGCAGTGGCTTAGAAAGAGGAGGAGCAGAAAGTCAGATTAGGGTTGTATGAAATTGTATGAGTGAAGATTGTATGAAAAGAATGCATTATCTTCAGAAAGTTGTTCAGATGACTGCTGTTATTTTCTCTAGATGATAGGTAAAGTTGTACTATTTAAAAACATCTGCCTGGAAAAAATTGTGAGTGGTTTTGTTTCATCTGTTGTTTCTTTATTTAAATTAAAGGACTAAATTTATAGCCATGATGGTATCTGTGGTGCTTATCCTTTAGTAGTTTCTATTATGAAGATAATTTCAGTCTCTCATGTGAAATCTTCAGTTGCTGCTAAAGGCAGGGAGGGGGAAGCAATTGAAAATAACTTCTGAATACCAGCTATTGCCTGTTTTCCCTTGCAGGACGAAAAACATTTTGAAGCAGTGGTAATGACAGAGCTCCCCTTTATGGGTTTTATGCTCTGAGTGAGTCATATGAGAGGATGTCTTGTGCCAAAGCAGAAGCAGTCAATAAATAGTTATCAATAGGAATTCCAAAGTTAGGTAATCAAAAGGGGCACAGAATACTTACTGTAAACAACTGCCAGATCTACTGCTCTTCCTAAATGGTTTTCTCTTCTTTTCCTTACAGGAAAGTGAGTCTCCTCTGAACAGTAACATCACAGCATTTGCATTAAAGGCAAAAGTGATCTATCCCATCAATCAGAAATTCAGGGTAAGCTTTTAGATTCTACTTGTAAGCATTAATGACAATCACTCTGTGTCAGAGTACATTACAGAGTCAAGTAATGGAAGAAAACTTACCTGTCAGTCTGCTCTTTATAGTCCATTGACCCAGGGCTTGTTTTTAAGACATCAGCTGCTTTCAGCTCTCCCTGAAACCTGCAGTGCTTTCCATGATGTCCAGTCAATTTTCACTGTAGTCAAGTGACCTTTTCTTCCCAGTAACAATAGTGGAAGTTGGGTCTGTCCAAGGAACCATAAGAAAAACCCTACAAGGATCTGTAGGGATCAGTAAGGAAACATGCATTAAACAGATAACCACAACAAAAGAATACTTTTCTGGGCCATGCAGAAACCTGTCAGTATGATGAATCTCAATTTATGTGGAAACACCTTTGCTGTGTATATTGTTTCATTTTTCACTTGGAAGTCAAATCCTGCACATTGATGTTTAACTTTTTATTGTCTTGTATTAATTCACCTAGTGAATTTTCTTTTAACTATAGCCTTTGGCAGATGGTTCATCCAATCCATCTTTACATGAAAACCCAAAGCAGGCAGTTCTGCCTAATCAGGTCATGGAGACATCTACATCAGGCAGCCTGGGATCCCTAAGTCAGGGAGACAAGGAGGACTGCAGTTCCTCTACAACAATACATTCCACAACAAGTGATGACAGATTTCAGGCTCGAGCCTTCCTCAAGGTGACCAGCTTCCCTGAAGTGCTAACATGTGAGAGGTAAGCAGTAAACCTGATCTTCTGTTTGGTCATTTCCTCGTATGTCCCAGGGGTGACAGTGACTAAAGGTCTGGTTTAAACCAATAACTGGGCTTGAATGCATACCTTCACCACAGCTGGACAGGGTTATCCGATTATAACCCTAAAAAATAGTTGAGGACATTAAAGTAGTACATCATGCTGTATATTGAAAGTCAGTTTGTTGTTTATGAAATTCTGGGAATCACAACTTCAGCAAAATATCTCTCACTGTTAGGGCAGGGAGAACCCTTTGTTTTGGCTCATGTGCTCAGTTCACATAAGCTTGAGTGGGGATGGAGTCCTCTACCCTGTAGAATGTGAAGTCACTCAACAAGTACCTTGAGAACAGCAAGTGACAGTTGTCCATTCTCTCCATTGTTGTGAGAACTTACTGTGGACACAGTTCCTTTCTCTCAATGCCACTGATAAGCAGGTAGTGCTGATCAAAATGAGCTCTGTCAGTTCTAATTTACTTTCAGCTGCACCACCTTTGTTTAGATTGATATTAACACACTTTTAATCTTTGTTTTAGTTTTGATGTTAAGCTCTGCCTTTGCAGTCTTATTTTGAAGGATCTCATGCTTCTTGATACTGAACTCAGGAAACAAAAACACATGGTAAGTACTTATGTCTCATTTATAGCTAGTGGTTTTGAACATCTTGGTTGAGTATCAGTTTAGGAAACAACTGAGTAGCTGGGAAGGAGTGTAGCAGAGTTGCATTTCTACAGTATTGTCTTTATTTTTCTCCCTGTTCTGCATATATGAGCTTCATAAAGGAATAAAATACAATGAAATCTGTTTGGCTGTGAGTTACACAGGGGCAGACTGGATAATATAAAACCTTGGTTTTAAAATTAATTCCAGAGAGTAACATACAGTACTTGGGGTTCATAAAAAGAGGGGAAAATCTATCTTTAATAGATGAGTTTATGTCTTAAAAGATAATGCTTGTGCATTGCAACTCCAAGAACTCCAAGCTCTTTGAATAAAATTGAAAATCCAGTTCAGCTGAATCAGTACTATTGTAATAAGTACAATAGTCATGATTTTTGCATGAATTAAGGTACCCATTTAAACCATAGGTAGCTACCTACCTCAAGTCACAGTATCCAAAGACGACAGGGAAAAACAAAACAACATGGATGCATACAATTAAAGCCACAAAATCCTGGATCAGGAAAATTGATTATGGTGACTGGTTGTGGTCAAGTACAGAATCATTACTGTCACTGCGTTTCAGCTCAGTTACTATAAATCTGGACATCAAGTATAAGGGTTTTTCCTCTACAACTTTCCTGACCTTTGTTTAAACAGATGGGTCATTTCTGGCCATTTCAGATATAATTCATGTTTCAAAGGGTGGGATTTTATTAACTAATTTCCAGACAACCTAAAAGAAGAGGCATGAAGGAAAACCTGGAAAGCAGTGTCTCTTCTGATGGATTATTTGCATCTAAAGTAGATTAGAAAAGGAACTTGATGTTAGATTCCAGGTGGAAGTTTAGCTTGACCAGGGATGCTTGATCTCGATCTCAAAGTTAATCATCATCTTGTAAGTGAATGTGTGGTAACACCATGGTGATGTAATCACAGAAACACTGAGAGAAGGAGCATTTAACACACTTTGTGGCCCACTAGAAGTTACCACAAAAGGCAGAAGACTTTGAGCTTTAGCAAATCTTTGATTGGCTTCATATTTTTGCTTACAGGGGAAAAAAATGGACAGTCTCAAGAACAGTTTCTTACTTTTCCACTCAGCTTTCTGTGATTTCAGTCAGTCTTTCTTAAGATAAGGTCTAGGAAAAGGAAACACATTGTCTTCCTGAATTCCTTTTTTTCCCCCCTTTTCTCTTTTTTTTTGTGTGTGTTTGTTCAAAACTCTGCCAAACTCCAATCCAGAACAAGCAACTGAGATCCAAAACATGGCTGCTTTATGCTTTTCTGCTGAGCTCTAGTTAAAGCATATTCTCCTAAGACTTCACTCAGCTGAAATGTTGGCCTTGATAACTACTTTTTGAAATGTAAATATTATTTTGTTTATCTTCAAAATGGGCAACTTCTGCATCATTTGTTTCCAAGTACATGAGTAACAGGCTCTTAAATTTCACATTATCTTCACATTGGAAAATGCTGCAGCAGTTAGTAGTGAAGGGAATCGTCTTTACACTGACGCTCTAGTTGAAGCAAGAGGGGAGGAGGTTAAGCAAAAATTATCCCAGCATTCAAAAAGATCTTTTTGAAGACATTGGTATCACAATCTCAAAACCAAAACCAAAACCAAACCACACAGCTGGAAAACAGGTGCATCTTGTGTAAGAGAGGGTAGCTAGAACTTAAGATAGTTACTTTTGGGCTGTATGTAAAAATGTCTGATGCTTCTTTTGGCTGACTACTGTTGAAATCATAGTAATGAATATGTTGGCATGTTTTAGTTTAGGCATTCATTACATTTTAGAGAAACTGACCTTATCTTTTCAAGTGAGCTCCATTTTCTCCAGTAAATGATGGTTTCAGGTGCGTTAGTCTGGTTACGAGGATATGTGAGATGATGTCTTTGTTCTTGTTAGAGTGTTCCAGTATCTTATTGAAGCCAAAGCCAAAGAATTTTTCACAGTAGAAATACTGCAGAGCTGCTGACGATGTTTCTGTTATTTCGCTTATGATTCACTATAGTCTCACTGACTGATTTAAATCAACAAAGATTATCACAAAGATGGCTTTACAGCGTTGAACAGGCACTTACCCTGCAGTTTGTTTCTTTCCTTTTAAATAGATGTTTACTCAGATTCTCAAAATATACCTCACAGACTTTCATCATAAAAAGAAGATTACTGATGACTTGTTCAAGAAGATCCTTTTAATTCAGGAAAATGTAAGTCTTTTTGTTGGTTGATATTTAAGACCACAGGAAATAGGAATTAATCCCAGCAGTTAATGCAAGCTGCCACAGCAGGCTCTCTCTTTCCTACTCCTTTTAAGCAGCAATATAATTTGTAATCTGTTTCAGAGGAAATGCAAAGAAACACCCTTGTTGGTTGATTATCTCCATTACCTTTGTGTGCATTTCCTCTTTGTTAATGTATGAGCTGATCAGGACAGTGATATGTGTCATCTGTTAAGGATAAAAGTATTGTATAGTTGAATCCATTCAAGCAAACAGAAAATTGTGCACCTTATTCATGCAGGCTTAATAATTCCTAATTATCAGGTCTTTGTCTGGTCCCATGTATCATCACTGATAATAAAATAGCAGGAAATAAAGTATCAGGAGGAAACTCAAGGCTTTCATCAAGGGAAAATCAACTTTGCTGGTTTTCTTCCATATCTTTGTATCAAAATCCATGTGCCACTTCTGAACTGGAAAACATACACTGACAATCAATAAAGATTGCAGGTGGAATTCCAGTACTATTTAAAGAGTATTAGGAAAACAAAACAGAGCAAACAAAACAACCTTTACAAAACTAAGCAAAATAGGTGATCTACTGGTTCTATTTTCCCTTTCCATATTGGAGTCATAGAAAAGTCTAGGTTGAGAGGCATATTTGGAGATCATCTGGCCCAACCTTCTAAAGGAAGAGGGGTCTTACATGGAGTTATCTAGTGCTCTGCCAGTCCAAGTCCTGAATATTTGCACTCCATCATTTCTCTGAGCAGCCTAGTCCAATATTTAATTTTCTCCTAGTGATGATTATTTTTCTCTTACATACAGATAGAATTTCACATTTAGGCATTAGTCTATTAGCTTGTGAGCTCTAATTGTTGAGAGTCGTTTGTTCAGTCTCACAATCTCTGAATTAATACCAAGAATCTCTGCAGTTGTACCTTATAATTTATATCAGAATGCATTTAGCCTGACAACCACTCTTCTGCCTTAAATTCTCAGGTTTAGTGTCAAAGGTGATTGTGTTTACTAAATGAAAACTGAGATTTAGTGTGCAGGTCCCTTTTTCTGATTGACTTACAGAGATAACTGCAAATTATAAACACATGCCCTAAACTATATTATCTTTGTTTCCCAGTATAGTCCAACCCTCAGTGCAACTTGAGCATTGGTATCTTCATGCAGCTAACCAAGCTGCTGCAAGGCAAAGAATAAGTGGTGACCATTAGATGCAGAAATTGCCAGAGCAGTCCAGTTGTTTAAGTGCCAATGTGGGATTCCTGTGTTGTGGAGAGAAATGTCTCAGAAATATGACAGTCTTAGAACTGGGCTTGTTATGAATACTGTGTGAAAGACAGTTGGTAATAAGCAAAAGCATTAGTACTGGAGACTATTTACCATAGCATTGGCAAGAAAAAGGATTATATGATTCATTGCAGACAGCATTTTCCTCTTAATTCTGCACTGTAAGAGAAATCGATAGGATTTGGATGAAATTGTTAGTGAAGCTTGTCATCCCACTGGATTTGGATAAGTCATAAGAGTGACAAAGTAACAAATGCAAGGCACATTTCAGCACCTGAAGTAACCATTTCAGTACCTACCTACTGAGTAATGGCAGAAAACCACATTGATATCTTAGTTTTCAGAGGAAAGGATCATGGTTTCAAAGGACTGGGGAGCTATAAAGACCATATAATCATGTAGTTTGTAATTTGTCCCTTCTGGGCATTACAGGTGTGCACTGGCTGTGTGCAGTGAACACTCTGATTCTTGTATCTGGATACTTAACCTGTGCTTTTAAACATAGTGTGTCCACTCACAGCTGCCATTTAAGATGGGGCACATTCATTAAAATAAACATATTTGTGGCTCAATTAAAAGGATTCCTAGTATGCAAGCTTATGGAGCAGTGCTTGCTAAAACTTGAATTCAGTGGAGAGCACTTACAGCCTAGTGGAAGTAGATGGATTTGTAATTATTTCAGAGCTCACATACATACCTTGAGTTTTCCTTGCTTGCTGCAGAAGGTGCATTACCCAGAGACAGAACTTCCTGAATGTTCTTGTTCAGCTTCCTTAGCCATGAGCCAGAACTGACATAGAAATCATCTCCTGAATTTAGATGTTGTGTCTCCTCTTCTGTTTAACAGAAAATAACTTGCTTCTTCCCCCAGGATTTTGAAGAACTGCAGAAACAACTTGACTCTCGACTCCAGAGTACTGAGACGTCAGGAGCCCATAACTCAGAGTACCAGACTCTAGAAGACTTAGAAAGGAAGGAAAAGGAATATTCTGAGCACATAATAGATCATGTAGGTTTCTATTTTTTTCTAGAATTTAATTTTCATGTTGCTCTTTTCATGGGAAATGCTTTTTTTTTCTTTACCTTTTGTGTTGACCAGTCCAGTTAGTAGTTTAGATGTCTGTGAGTCCTGAAAACATTTTTTTACATTGCTCTAACAAAGCGTTTACAACTCCCTTTGGGAGCCAAGAGGTTTTTTTTATACAAACACTGCTTTCTCACACTGGGTTTAGGGCTGAGAAATGTCTGTTGGTTGTCAGATGGTAAGATCTATTTCAAGCCTACACAGAGCCTGACTTTTAGGAATTCTATCCTAGCACCTTGTCTCCTTCAATCCTCTGTAGCTTACTAAGTGAGTAGTGAGAAACTATAAAACTTTCTGAGCTGAAACAAGTACTAAGAAAATACAGTGCAACCTTTTAGTATGCTTTGCACATAGAGTTTAGCAAAACATTTTTCTTTAGCAACTTTCCACATTAGAATACATTTGCATATCTTTTAATGTAAAAATAGAGTTTGATAGCAGGCATTTGATTCTCAAAGTAAGGATTTATGTTGTACTTTTTCCTTTTAAGTAGTGTCATCCTGTCCAAATAGCTTGCATGCTACAAAATTGGAGGTTAAAAATATTCTGTATGTTATTTTTTTTTCCAGTAAACTGAATGATCTGGAAGATATTCTCCCTTCCAGTCCTGTTTCTGAGGTTTGAGCAAATTCACTGCTGATGAAAACGAGAGACAGACTAGCAGATTGATGGCTCTGTGAGCTGCCTGTGCTGATTGACTGTGGCACTTCAGCCCTGAACTAAACAACCTGTCATCTCAGCCTCAGGCCTTTTTTAAAGGAGTTTGCATATTTTATTGTCTGGTGCTTAAGTGCTTTACTGGGAACTTTCTCAGCTTTCTCTTGATTTTCTGTGCCTTTGACTTTGTAGTGGAAGTTCTGGTAACGATGGTACATCTGTGCCAAGTTTCTTTTACAGTTTAACTTTTGCTCTGTAAAAAAATTGATTGTTTTGAGTTCTCCAGAGTTAGATTAAAAAAATCACTAGCAGCCTGGCTGAGTAACCTGAGGTAGTTATTCACCAGCAGCAGTCATCTTTCACTGAGTCTGTCTCTCTTACACCAGCAGATGCTTTTCATCCATACTGAAAATTATTTCCCTGTACATAGATTTGGATAGATCAAGACCTTGAACTCATCCACTCTTCTCTCAGTAATAAAAAGAGTTTTATTGCCATCCTGAGGGATGCTATAGTCACAGCTTTTTCAAAACTCATGTGTACATAATAGAAATCTTGGAATTGGTTATATTTTCTTACCTTTCTATGTACTAGTAATCCCACTGAAGACCACAGAATAGTCACAATGTAAGTGCTTCTGGGATGAGAGCCTAAAACTGGAAATTGCCCATACAAAAAGATACCAGAATGAGCATATACATTGTGCTGATACTGCATGAAGAACTTCATTGTCGTGCAGCTTGTCACTGTTAAAGGCTTTGATGGTGAAATACAGTTACAATTTTCAGTTTTCCTTTTTGAGCAAAAGACTTGTTTGCCTCCTCCTGCAGCTAAATAAACTTCCCAGAGAAAAGGGCTGCAGCTTGTTACCTATTTTAGTTTTCCTGTTAACCCTAACAACAGGATAGGCTTTTATAGATGAAGTATGTGGAGAATTAACAACAAATTCTTAGAATCACAGCAACAAAAAATGTCAGGTGGTTATGTGTCCCCAACATGTGTATCATTGTGTAGTAAATAGGCTCTGGAGGTTTGCAAAGTGTTGGGTGGAACTACTAAGACTGAAATTTGCCTGTCAGCTCAGTGACTTCTATCTCAGTAGACTCATATGGCTCTGACTGTAATGCAATACTGAATGATTAATGAGGGAACATGAATTGTTTTTTGATTCATATTCTGCAGATGGAAGCTTTCTGGAAGCAGACTGACAAAGCCCAGCAGGCTTTTTTGGACCAATCAAAATGTTCAAGTGCCAAAGCAACAAAGATAATGATGGATCTGACTGAGAAGATGATTGCAGTAGAAAACTTATTAAGTGAATCTCAAGATTTGCAGGCAATGGTAAAGTACAAAAAAAAATATGTTGAGAGAGATTTAGTCAATCTGAACACAAAGAATGGTGCAAGTGTACAGTCTGTCAGTCCTGTCTCTGGAATGATGTGGACTGCTTACTCAAGTTGTCTCTTTCAGCTTTCTTGCAGAGAGCTCAATTTTCATTGCACTTCATGAAGATTTTCAAGAGGGTGAACTCTCTGCAGTTGAGTTCTAGTTCTCCACAGTCATGTTAGGGAAAGGTGATATTAATGAAGCCCTTCAGTTGGAAACAGCAGCATTAGATCTAACGATGAAGGGTAGTTTGGGAATGAGTAATTAAACACAACCAGAGACCCGTTCTTGGTTTCTAAACAGGAGTTCTAAATGCTTGCTTTTAGGACATTCAGGAAAGGTTATTCAACTGGGAGCTTATGGTGAAAATGATTGATTCACTGAAGTCCTTTATACCAGAAGAGTGCAAGTGTAGATTAAATACTGTATCAAATATTCTGGATCAATTGACGGTAAAGAATAATCTCTCAGTCCGACAAAAGGAAGAACTTCTAACAGATCTGCACAAAGCCTTCTGGGAACAGCTGGCACATTTCAGTAATGGTGAGTACTTAGACCAGAGCTCATGACTTAACAAATGTTAACTATGAATTCACATTATTGCATTAGAGAGTAAAAAAATTATGGCTTCAGCCCTATGCCCCTCTGTTTTGAAAAGGTAGTGATGAATTGGCCAAGAACACTTACTGTGAGTGATGGATGCTTGGAATGGGAACTTTGGCGTGTTCCAGGCATTACTGTGAACTTACTCTACAGTTCACATAATCTATACCTTATTTCATTAATTTGAAGGTTGAAGAAGAGTCACATTTGTTACAAATATTTGAGCCATATTCATGCAGGACACAGTCTTCTGATCTCCTGCTTGCATGTGACACCAGAAGAGACACAGAACATAAGTCATGCTATCACGCCTGCAACAAGATCAGTTTAAGGCTTTATGAATCCCTTAGAGCTATAGGGGGGGCTGAAGAGGGGAAGAACTCAATCCCAAATGTTTCATAGTACTAGCACAAAAGCAAAGGGACCTTGACAACTTTTAATGCAGGTTCCTTACTGAGTCACATTGGAAGCTGGCATGGCTGCACGCCAATTCAAGCTAATCGGAACTAGCATTGCTCTAGACCTTTTCTCCCCACCATATGTTGCTGCCCCTGTCCTTGCAGAAGCATTTGCATATCTGCAGTTAGGTAATGAGCCACTTCTGGGCCTTCCTGAAGCAGGAGGGGCATGTTTGGGGTGTTGCAGATGAGAATCTGTTCCTTGAACTGACTCAGTGGCTTTGCATAAGCAGCAGTACCAGTTCAAGGGAGAACACAGGAGATGGTAGTAATCCAAAAACCTGATAGATTTAGGTGCCATGTTACAACTCAGAAGAATCAAATTTGAAATCCAGCATAGTAATTACTTGCCTATTTCCCTTACCAACAGATTTTAGTGAGCTTATGTTGTGTGACAGTAGCAGATGCTACTTTCTCCCTGTGGAGCTGTGGTATCTAATCATCAGTGGTTTGTGTTCCAGAATGTATCCAGCAAAGTAAGGACCTGATCTTGAAAGAACTAGAGTGCCGTGAAAAGAAGAGAAAAGAGTTCAAAGATAGGCAGAAAGCTGAACAAGAGAATCTCCTCAGTAAAACTTTTCATAATGAAGACATTAATGATTTCCTTAAGGTGGGCATGTAAAAGCTTGTTTTCACAGTTCCATTAGTTTTTAAGGTCAAATGTATTTCTCTCAGTGCTGTAAAATGGGTATTTTCTCTGACAATCACATACAGGTCAAGCAGGTTCAGACTCCCTGTTGCCTTGTATCATTCTGTCTCCTTCATCTATGTTTCCACTGCAAAAGGAGCACTTTATTTTGGTAGGGAATACAAGAATGATCAAGTGAAGCACACCATGGAACACAGTGATCAAGCCTGGTGCAAAAGTCTCTTATACAGTGTCATACAGCTGTCTGATGATGATATCTCATGGCTGTTCTGCACCTCATAGCACTGGCTATGATGAAGTCATATTCATACACAGGAAAGCAGGTTGCAAATAGGATCATTTCATGTGCTTTTCAGTATTAGATAAATATTATTCAAACCCAAATTGCTGAGGCTGTGGAGTTTCATACCCAAGACTGGATAAGCTCAAATTAAGGTGGTAGAGCAAGTTTCATTTCCCTTTAAGGCATAGTTCCTTTTCTAATAGTATATGGAAAAGGGTTCAGGGAAGGGAAGGATCAGAAGCAGCTATCAAAACATTTTCAGCTATTTAAATATATCTATTGTGTTTCTTTAGGCTTACCATGAGCTGTTAGAGAAGCATCATCAAGCACAGTGGGAACTGGAGGAGGAGGATGACTGCGAGAGTACAGAGGCTGTTGCAGATCTCTACAAGGTACCACCACTAGTGATGTGTGTCATTTACTAAAATCATTCTGAAGATCATCTACACAATATCAGGTCTTGAGGGGGATTGGGAAATGGCAGGAGAGATCGTGGCAGCTCCAGGAAGCTTGCTTGGCAAACCAGGAGATGGAGACAGAACAGTCATAGAATCATAGAATCAACCAGGTTGGAAGAGATCTCCAAGATCATCCAGTCCAACCTATCAGCCAGCCCTATCCAATCAACTAGACCATAGCACTAAGTGCCTCATCCAGGCTTTTCTGAATTTTGTTGTGCCTCCATATGTAGAAGAATCATGTACCAATACTGTAGCAGACACTTCAAAGGCTTGCTGTCTGCTGCGACCCAGGTGCATTCCTTTCAGCTCATCAAGACATGGAGGAGGAACTTCTCAAAAATAATACACCTTGCTAGTTCTTTTTCTTCCTGTTCCTGTAAAAAGGAAGAGGAATATTTGTTTCTTTCCAGGTTGTTTTTTTTTTTTTTATTGTGGCATTTTTGTTGTGAGGTTGTTGTTTGTTTGTGTGATTGTGTTCTTCCCTATCAGCTTGACTTGTCCATTGTCTTCCAACATGCTACGTTCCCTAACCTTATATTGGTCAGAATGTAGTTTGCCAAAACGTGCTGCCTGGCTGATAAGGCTCCAAGAATGTTGAGAGCATACAACATCTGATGTTACTACCAGCAGAGAGACTTCATTTATGCAGCATAATCATCACTTCAGCATCCTGGTAGGATAGTACTAGTCTTAGTTAGCTTCACCACATCTTGAAGAATAGTTATCTATTTTCCTCTTGAAGAAATTGTTTGGATGCTAGTTAGTTTCCTGAAATAAGTTCAGATCTGTGGTATAAGTAATAGTTTTACACTTCTTTATGTTACTGATTTGGAAACTTATGTAGATGCTTCATTCTTTTGTGTCATATTTAATTAATTTCTGTCTGCACCCCCAAAAAGAAGTAAAAAGGGATAACATAATCTATCTGATGAAGGCCAAAATTGTAGCTAGCAGTAATCCTTGATAAGACTGGAACTAATCGCTTTCAGATCAACAGGATCCTTGTCATGATTAATTATGACCAGATCAGGGCGTTATGAAAACTTGTAGTTCATACCACAATGGGAAAAGCTACCCACAGAATCTTAATTAGCATTAGTCTACAGGCACTTTCTCAAATTCAATTGATAAAAAATAAAGCTACTGTGTGTAGGAGCAAACAGTTCTGCCATGGTTTCATGTAGTAGTGAAGCAACAGGATATTTGAGAGCTGCTGCTTTGGAGTTAGGAAGAGTTTACTTGGAGATCTATGCCAGTGAATCAAAGCAGATAAATTTCACAAAGCTATTTAATTTCAGAAAAGTCAACATGTCTGCTGATATTAGTGCACACAGTTCATTCTCCAGAGTTACTAACTTCTCCACCCCTATCCTCAATTCACATGAACTCTCTGGAGACCAAACAATTTTTTTCACCCTGCAGAGTTCCACCTCATTTGTGAAATTATATTGCTTTGCTTTATTGTGTACTCTGCTTTAGTGACGCTAAGATCAAGCCTGAAAATGCTATTTCTTCTAGCACTGTTAAGCTAAGTTTTCTCTTCCATAAAAGAAAAATTGGTTTGGGTGAATTAAATGTTTCTAGAATTGCCAAGTTGCCAGGAGAGCTGCATAAACTTGAACCCTGCCAATTCACTCAGCTTTAAGCCATTGTATTCCTTATTACAGCTGCTCTCTTGTCCCTAGACCTAAACAAACACTGCCAGACATGAAAAACTGCAAGTACTGTGATCCAACTGGCATGGTGAATGAGGGTCCACAAATCTTCATTTCCACTTTTTTTTTTTCTATAATAAAACATTTTTATTGTGACATTTAACATAATGAACAACTGCCCTTTCTCCCCTTAACCCTAGATACAGATGCTAGAGACTGTTCTAGGCAAGCGGGCTGCTGAATATACCTTAATAAGAAGAGAAAATGCAAATGAGCAAGGCCCCACTGTAGGTAAATGGAGCCCTTCTGACTTCTACAATTGAGGGAAGTGCAGTACTTACACGTTGTGCATTTTCTGGGGCAAAAAAGCCAGAGCAAATTTGCCATTAAGGGCAGTTGTATTTCTCAACCACAATGCCTTTGCTTCTCTCTCCGCTCCAGCAGCTATAGTTACCTACAGTTAGGTCCAATTCTCAGGCCTGTCTTCAGCTAAGAGCAGTTATAAGCAGCTTTCAAAGCAATGATCTTAGAGCATACAGGTGCCTCCACCCTATAACCTGTATCAGAGGTTGCACTTTAGATGACCAACCAGAATCAATCCTTAAGGAAGACAGCCAGTACAAGATTCCCAAGGGTTGCACTCTGACAAATCCACTCAGCCAAGTGTGGAAGCCCAGTTGCCCAAACATTGCCCTAAGCTCATCATCCTTAACAGCTATGTATAAAGGCCATTAAACCTTTTGGTTTCAGAGGAAAAGGACCTGACAAGATTCTTTATTACCTTGTAATAAAGTTCTATATGCAATAAAAAGTTCAGGCCCTTCAACCCTCCATCACTTCTGTGCTAGAATGACTTGACTATTTTGACAGCTACCTTTGTTTGTCCTAATATAAGTAAGCAGGGAAGCAAACCTGGCAGACTTAGTTTCATGAATAAGTAGAAGGATGACCTCAATGCAAGAGGTGATATTGAAATATATGGAAGAGGTCCTCACATCACCATTCCTGGGGACAGGAGAAAAGATGTCACTTACCTCTAAGTGCCACTAACTTGTGGGAGAAGATCCTTACCTTATTTTCACAATGTTCTTCTAAGCCCTTCTCAGATTTCTGTGCCTTTTCTTTTTCATTTCCCCCTTTTTAACTGTTTGTGAGTTCATCAAGATAGATTTATATAACCATCCCAACACTACTGTAGCCTGTAGTGCTACAGGACATCAAAGAATTATCCAGACTGAATAAATATGTAAAAAAAGCAATGATCTGGAAGCTGACTGTGTTTGCATAGAATAATTGAGTAGGTTTGTTTTGTGTACACATGAATAAATCAATTAAAAGTGATTTAACCAAGGTTAATGGAATCTGTTGATGCCTGAAGTGAATGAATGAGTTGTGTTTGGAGGATAGCTCAGGACTTTTCAGCCATACTAGTGGATTAAAATAGTGCACCATAGGTGAATAGTCTGTGTCTAGACACAGGCTTCATAACTGATTTTTGAAGTGCAAGTTGAGGAATGGAGGCAAATGATTTTGATTATCAAAATCTATCATGATTGAAGGAGGAATTGTGGCAGAGGTAATTGAATGGCTCAGCTTAATATTTTCATAAGCACAGACTACAGAGTTACCCAGACACGTGGGATATTGCACTGTGGTATTGGCTTGGGTAGCTTTTAAATTGGCAAGTTTTTACTTTTTTTCTTTTTTCTAACATGGCAGCAGAAGCACATCCCCCCAATAGCCCTTGTTCTGTTCCTTGTGATAATCATGAGAAGATGAATGGCTAGCTCCTTGCAAGTCCATCTCGACTCTGGCAAGCCGCGTGTTCCCTAACCTTTAATCATTTATTTCTCCTTTTTTTTTTTTTGATGAAGTACCTGCCTATTTCAATAGGAAAGGGAGAAATGAAAAGAGGTTGGTGGCTAATGATTCATTATGAAGAAAACAGACATGCAGATTGCACAAAGGAAATCAATTAACAGCTAGGAATGACATAGTCCGTGGTAACATCATTCTTTTTTTCTCGGCCTTAATGTCAAAACCATAACAACACATCATTTACTGTCATTTACAATTCCCCTTTGCTGATAGCAGTTCACCAGGATGTTGTTTCATTTGACTTGACAGACCATGGAAGTGCACAGACATTTAGAATGAAAGGTATTAAGTAATGAGGATTTTCAACAGGCCAGGCAATAACCATTTTATGAATAGGTAAACATGAATGTGAGGTTGAAGCAATGTATTTGATGCTTTCCTTTGTTAAGAAAAGGGAAAAAATTATATGTACTTTTTTTCCAAAATAAAAAGTGCAGAGTCTCAGAGACTTCCTCTTTCATTACTTACTTTACATCACTTCATGAGATGTGGTTAAGGGCAGGATGCTTTTCATAGTGTGGACTGCATTTTTGAGTACCACGAGTCAGCTTCTTTGCAAGGTGAATCACCCACAGCTTGTCTCAGATGGAATTCCTATCAGAAACTTCCACCTCACATGCTCCCTTTTGAAAATTTTGCCCTGTGACTTAGCTCAAAAAGACTGAAAAATCAGCATGATCTGACAGCTGAAATCTGAACTCTTACCAGGGAGGCTCAGTCTAGTTCTGGGTTTGGCCACTGCTTTAATTTGATCTGGTCATTGTGGCCAAAGCTGACAGAAGAGGCCTGCTTAGGATAGCCTTAATTCTGAAGTTTGCTTCTTGCCTTATTGCATAAGAAAATATGTTTTACCTCTAAATGGATTCATAATCTGTTAATAGCTGGATCTATTAAAGGACATAACCTTATCTACAAAGGCACGTTTCTGGTAAAGAAGTACAGAAAGACATTTGAAGCTGTGTCCTGAAATAAATCAAGCACCAGTGAGGGAGCAAGACTGGAATTTCAATGAATTTCCTATTTCCTATAGGACCTCCATTTAAATGCATTGACATCAAATTTCTTTTTTGCAGTAGCCTGTGCTAAGGATGACTTCAACATTATTGTGTTTTAGAGTTGTTAAGATGCTTCAAAGCAGGATTCTGGTTTCATTTTGCAAGTAGCACTCCAGTGTTCTTCATGTAGAAGAGAGGAAGGAGTACATGCAATCAGCTTTTCCCCAGTTAGCAGAGGTTTATAATGTGAAGTATCTTCTAGTGACCAGTGATGTCCAAGAAAGTTTAAAGTATTTATGGGATGCGTGATCTGAGTATTGGGTCTGTGTCCTTAGGAAGGTGCAGTATGATTTAGGAGATACATCTCTTACTTTCTGAACAAGTATCCTAGCCATTGAGTTTTCTGGAGGTATGTGCAAAAGTGTTTTACAGCTTTGACCAGAAATTTTAATTATTCTGATGAAATGCTGTTGTATCCCAAATTGACAAATAGCTGTTGCCTCTGGGAGATAATATATACTAGTCAGTGGCTGGCAGGGAAAACACAGTACAACCAGCCTTACTAAATATATTTCCCAGCTTCACAATTTCACTGTTCCCTTTATTCTCATCTGCATGTAGGAACCTTTTAATCATTTGGATTTGAGGGACAGTATTAATAATGTTCTCTGGTTTTGTAGTGAAATCTCATAAGCTGTGTATTCCCCCTGTTTTTTTTCCACAAAATTACATATTTATTGCCTTGTTTGGAATTCAGATGCCCTCAGCATTTTAATCTGAGCCCATTTTATATCTGCATATACCCCATGGTATTTCTTTATGCTTGATGGATTTCTCTGGAGGTTTTTTTGGAAAGCACTGAGATTGACTGCCAGGTACTACAAACAGGTTCATTCAACACTGCAATCAGCTATTCTATTAATGGAATCAATCTGAATACACTTCATTAAGTAAAATTTCTGAAAAACAAGGGAGGGCATACCAGGAAGCTTGTGAGAACTATTTTGTAGGTATTTTAGTCCAAAAATAAGATTGTGGAAGCAGTAGGATTTCTTAACCCTTTTCCTATTGTTTTGTAGAAAACAAGCTTTATAATACATAGTGTGCCATCCCTGCTCACAGAGTTGATTGCTGTTCAGATCAAGTACATTCCTTAGAGTACAAATAGTTTTGAACTATTTTGTTAGCTGGAGTCACTTTGGTAGAATTCAATCACATCTGCAATCTTCCCTAAATGGAACCTTATGCTTTCTGCTACCTCATTTTAAAAGGCCATTCCACTGTTCTTTTTCAAGTGTTGCTTTAAACAGGGTAGCTACTGCACCATACCTGCTATGTCCTCTGCCTGGGGCATGCTGTCCACCTTAGGGTCTGGGTTGCAAGGACTGCCTGGGGTCTAATGTCCATGTGATTATGTGTTCAGATTAAAGAAGCTGGCAGCCAGCGTTTCTTTGAGCACTGGAGAGAAGTCAGTATTGTGATTTTCATCACTGAGTGTGTTTTGTGATCCTGGATCACAGATGAGACCAGTATGTGCAAGATTGTGTCCTGCACAGAGGAGAATTTCTAACAGACCTCAGAGGGAAGTTGTTCAGTCCTGTTAAAAATGACCATCCCAGGGACTTAAAGCACCTGAACAGGTTTCCTGTTGCTTTGCGTGCCAGTTTGCAGCACTCCTGAAGAACCTCTGCTTTCCACCCTTGTATTCACCCAGTAATTTAATTTTCCAAGGGACTGTTAATGTGAAAAACTGCTTCTGGAATTCTAATCCTACCTGCTTGTCTTTTCACACACCAGTTTCAGCAGACTATTTTTGCAAACAAATCTCTTTTCATCTAAAGATAGTCACATTATTCCTGGGTAACTATGTACCCACTCTGCTAGTGCCAAAAGGAAGTATACACTATATTTGAAGCTGCAGGGAGTGCAAGCAGAACTCTATTCACTTGGTCTTTAAACAAAGTGGCATCAAGGCCAGTACCAAAATACCTTCTTTGTGTTGTGTGCAAAAGATTTCCTAGTAAATAATAGTTTAGAGCTGTCAGTGTGCCAGGGAGGTGCTATCAGTTCTGCAGCAAAGGGATTTAGCTGCCATAGGTGGAACTCTGTTTAAGAATAGATTTCATTAATTCCCTGCCTGAGATCTTTTGAGACTGCAGTAGAAATGCCACAGACTCCTCAAGATTGCTTCTGAATTCTATTCAGACCCAAGAATATTTTTTTTCTACTTCCAAACACCCAGTAAAGGTAGGGCAACTTGTCCTGTAGTTAGTAGTAAAGATAGTTAGAAGAACATGTTTAGAACATCTAAATAAATCTCTTAGTGTTTCAATTAAGAAGTTCTAGATTTTGATCACATAGGAAATTGTAATTAAACCTGTATGTAAAAGAATGCAGCAGGTAGAAGATTTGACTTACTCCTTTGATAGAATCGTTAAGGTCATCATGTCCAACCATTAACCCAGCACAGTCAACTCCACCACTAAAGAGATCCATTAACACCAGCTCTACACATCTTTTAACTACCTCCAGGGATGGTGACTCAACCACTTCCCTGGGCAGCCTGTTCTTACAACAGGAATCCTGAAGGGTTTTAGAAATAGTAGCCATATTTTAAGGAAAAGAAAAAAGCAGAAGTGTTGTCAAGAGAGCTAACAGTGATTTACAGTGAAAGCAAAAGCAAGTGGACAATAGATCTTTTTGGACTGGTAGGATCATGTGGAGCTCACACAAAAATAGATCTTCATACTGCTGGAATACTGTAGTGTCTGTATGACCTTTCCAGTGGTTTTATTTTCTCTCTTCTGCTGGGGAAAGCTACTTTCCTTCACTCCTTCTCTTCAGGGATTATCTCAAATTGTAGCAAGTTTGCAAACACGGTTTGTACCATCACTTTGAAAATGAAGTGATGTGTTCTCAACAGACGTTGGAGCTTGGATGCCATCTAACTAAATCACCCAAACCCTTCCTCTGGCTGAAACAGCCTCAACAATTTAAAACCACTCATATGGGACTAGGTTTAATAAAACCACCAGAAGATACTTGTTTTCCTAGGCTCGAACCTTCCATCAGAAGGAATTTGAGTAATTCTATCCTTCAGGCACTGAATCAACTGTTAACACAACTAATGTCAGGTTTGCCTAATTAAAAGCTGTACTGTCCCTTTTAACTCTTCCTTCTTTCTTTCTGTCATGCATTTCATATCAGCACCTTCGAAAACATGCCTGTGATTGGTCACTACCCCAGTGTCTTCACTGGGACATGGTTCCCTCAGTTGCATCATGGATACATGCAGTGAAACAGCAAAAATGGGCTGGGAGTTCACTTTCTCACCTGTATTTCTCTGTCCTTCTTTGTCTCTCTGTTAGGAGCTGTACTCGAAAGCTTCCCATGCTTTGGAGGAGTTGGTGATGGAGCTGTTTCTTCAGACCCTGCCTGTTGTGACTGGCCTCTCTGTAAGAGAATGTGAGCTTCTGAAAGAGGAATGGCAGGAGAACTTGGTCCCTCAGCTGGAGAAATGGGAGACCCACCGCCAGAGACGCTGGAAGCTTTTCCAGGAGCAGCTATTGCAAGAAAAAGAAGTAAGATCCAGATTACATTCTGGGGCACCAGGTTCTAAAGCCAGACCTATAGAAAAAAAATTACCAAAACACTTAACTGTGGGCAGTATTTTGTCTATAAATATACAACCCAGCTCCAGACACAGGTCTAGACTTGGGATAGGCAGTTTGACATGCAGTGTGGAATAAATATATATGCTGTGCATGTAGACTTGCATAGAGGACTCAGAGAGTAATTACTGAACATCTGTCCCCAGTGTTTGATAGCTTTGTCAGCACAGAAACAAATTTTGGCAAGGCTGCTGTCTGATGTCCTCAACTCTTGAGCACCTACATAAACAGTTCAAAAAAACCCTCCAAACTTTCATATGCTCTGTTTGGAGACATGTGAGTCCAGTATACAGGAAAAGAGGGAACACAGTGATAAGTATCTCTTAATTTTTATACATTCATATTGTAATGGTTGGAAACATGTGATAGACACTTTATGTAAAACTGACTTACTCTGGGAAGGTGAAGCAGCACACATCCAGCTTTCCTGCTCTGTCTGTGCTCATCAGAGGGGGCACTGACACCAGAGACAAGCAGACACAGTACATGTAGAGGCATATTTATTTATTATCTTTCCTAACATTTATACATATCTGGAACATATGTCCTTTGGGGGAACAGAAGCCCTTTTGCAACTGAAAAGAAAAAAGATCAGTTTCTTATTTAACACTGCCTTAAATACTTGAGAATGTGAGTGAGGCAAATGGGAATGCACAGCTAATGAAAATAAATGTTCAGCATTTTCCCACATCGTCCCTACCTCATGATTTCTGCAGAGGAACTTTCCTGCCTGGACAACGGTTTGAAGGAGCAGGCTGCTGCACCAGGCTGAGGGGTTTGCTTGGCATTCAGTGTGCATCACACCCCATCTACAGGCCGTTAGAGAGAACTGGCACTGCTTCGATTGCCTTAGTCTGTGCTCAAAAAGTCCATCTGAGAGGGGAAAAAAGAGTGAGCTTACCTGGATCTAATTTGCTGTTGTATCTGATGTTTAACTCAAGGTATTTTACGGGTTTCATTACCTACAAAAGGCATATTTCTCACCTTTTTGGCCAGAGAGTAATACCTAATGTTAGCAGTGCTCCAGAAGATCTTGTGACAGACTTGTTGCCAGGAAGCAAAACACAAAGAAGCTTGCAGAATAAAACTGGGGTAAGAGTTCTGTCCAACACCCAGAAAACTGGACCAGTATCAGCTAACCAGTTATGACATGGTGTGCACATTATTGCCTTCTCTTTGGAATGGCTCTTCAAGAAACCAGGCATTCCTTGGAGCTTTACTCCCCCATTTACCATGCTTTTGTCACTGGTTTTACTGGTTAAAAGGAAGAATAGGGGAGCCTGAGCTCTCCTTTGGACACTGACTCTCTGCAGCAGCATGATTTTTCTCCACTCTGTACTGACCTGTCTCTAAGCAAAGTAAGGCTGTTCCCAAGAACAGGAAAGCTCGGAGAGGTACCTGATGACTTGACCCAGCATTGGAAGATCAGCGTAGCACAAAGCTTGATCTTTCCATCTGGCTTGATGAAATAGTTGTCTCCTTTTTGTTGGTCTTCAGCCATACACCAGCAGCCTCAAATTAAGATTCTCAGAGGAGTTGTGCTGTTGCATTTATGCCTGTAAGTGTGAGTTCTATTATTTTGGAGAGGGAAAATACCCATCTCTTCCAGCCCATCCCAGTTAGCTGCTGGAACCTTGCTTCCAACAAAACATGCCATGTTGTATTTGTTCTCAGCTGATCCTTCCCTTCCTGATCATCTTCCTAATGGCCATTTTTGAAACAAAACACTGCTTTAGTACTGGTCCAAATCTCAATCTCCCTTATTTATCATCCCCTCTTCAATGCATAACTCCATCTTAAATGTGTAACTCACCTCCTTTCCTCTTTGTTCTTTTACTACTTGTGTGGCTGATGTACTTCTACTGTTCAGTTGCATAACTGCTCCAGGGGGATTTTCTGCTGTGTTCTCAGCTTTCCATTGGTCTCAGGGAGGTAAAGAGACCTTTTAAAAATGTTACATATGGCTTACCTTAAATGCTCTCATAGTGGAAAAGGTGACTCATTCTTTTCCTTTGAAAGAAGCCGTATTCAGGACTACAGAACTAGGCTATTTCTTTGTAAACAGAAATAAACAACTGGTCCCTATCTTAGTTCTCATTCTGTGTGTCTTTTTGGATAGCATATACTGGTAGCAGCAGAGGTGCTAAATTTTGGGTTCTTGGCTGCATTATATCACTTACCATTGTAGTTGGAATTCAGACAATGTCTCCTGTCCTCCGTGTCTTGGTGATCTATGCCCTTGCAGACAGGTCCTTCAAGAGCAGCTTCTTAGTGAACAACCAGGTCTCCAAAAATGATGGAACCATAGCCAGACTCTCATTGAAAATCAAAGTGCATCTAGAAAGTAAAAGGTAATTTTCAACCCTTCTATTAACTGAAGAGACATTAAAATATACAAAGGGACGAATCCAGAAGATGTATGCAGAGAGGTGTTAAACACTAGGAAGCTGTAGCCACAGAGCTGCTAAAGGGAAATATTGATACAGTCATTACTTCAGGCATTTGCCATCTGTCAGGATGATACTTGGAGACCTGGTAGACCTTGATTTGACACTTTCAGCGTGCAGTCAGGGAAGCACTGTGCTCTGCTGTGCTCTGTGATTTTTAACAATTGCCTAGGCTCAAATCAGTTCGGGTCTGGCCACACAGGTAGGTCTTGCAGCTCTTTCTGAAAACAGCCTGGTGTGCTCCCTGGTGTCACAGAGACATTCAGGCTGTGCTTCTCATGCTCAGCTGCACTCTTTCCATCTGTCTTCTGTTGTTGACTGCCTGCCCATCCTTCTCAGGCATCCTGCTCAGAAGCATGTGTTTTGGTAAGGTTTTCTGCATAGAGAGGGATCAATTACATCTGTTGCTGTGTATACAAGAGAGAAGGTGCTATCCAAGAAAGACATTTATATTTAAGCCAAAGATGACGTGGTTTCTGGTGTCTGCACTTCATTCTGCACTCACAGATAAAGCCTCTCCCCTGCACAGATCACTGGTTCCCAATGAGGAGATTATCAAATCCAGCAGGAAGGCCTAATACCACTCCTACTACAATTCCTAGCACCGACACTTAGGCAATTACACATCTAATTCTTTACTAGACAGAATGATCTAGTGAAACTTTGCTGGCTACAAGAGTGGAAGACAAGGTCCCTTCCATTCTGAATGAGGCTAGAACATGAAGTAAAGCTGTCAAGGAGCCTGGGCATTACTTTTAATGCAGAGATCTGCATACAATCTGCACAATGTAGGCAACCTGCATTTATCCAGCTGCCAATGTATCCTAAAATACATTCTTCATCTGACAGTAATGGCGTTTGGGCCTTAAAACTGTTTCATTTTATGGCTTATTGTTCTTTAAATTCTGGCAGTATACTGAACAAAATCTTTAGTCATTATCTCCAAAAGTTTACAGTCTAATGGAAAAATCCATCAAAGCATTGTAAAATTAAATCCTTTCAGATACATATGACCCTGAAGGAGCTGTGAACTTGCAGGCTATTAACTTAATCACACGATCTCCACTTCTAACTATTAGCACTGTGTACTGCACACGAAAGTGTGATGAAAGATGCTATCTTTATTTTGTTCACTGAAAATAAAAACATTCTCCTCTAGTGAAAAAAAAAACTAAAATAGAAAAATAAAAGCCCACTGCAAGCTGCTGATAAGATTTGAGGCAATATTTTGTGCCATATTGTTAATTTTTTTTCTTCTTAGACTGTGGCTGAAACCAGAAAATCTGAGAGATACGCATCTCAAGGCAGATCCAAACCAGTGCAAAGCCTCCTTTTCTTTTCAGTGAGCTCTGTTTAAGCTTTTGATCATTGAGAAAAAGATATTCCTAAGTAGAATAGCTTTAATTTAGTATGAGTTTGTTTCTTGAAAGAAGGGGATGATTATTTTTTTTTAGCAAAATAACATCAAATAAGCCCCTGTTTCTTAGTGTGGTTACTAGAATGACTGAAACCAGAGTATCTTGCAATTGTCATTTTTTTCCCTCCTGCTTTTAGCTGTGGATAAAGGAATATACTGTGTCTGCTGTGATGCAGAAACACCTGTCTGAGAAACAAGAGAAGATAATTCAAGGTGTCGTAAGCAGACTAGGATGCCTCGGTGATGGGTAAGTGCTGGTGTAAAACTGCACTGCTGCATACACAGATAAAACCTTGTGTCTATCACCTTGTGCAAAGCAGTGTTGGGGCACTATCACAGAATCACCAAGGTTGGAAAAGACCTCAAAGGTCATCAAGTCCAAGCTGTCACCACAGACCTCATGACTAAACCATGGCACCAAGTGCCACGTCCAATCCATTCTTGAACACCTCCAGGGATGGTGACTCCACCACCTCCCTGGGCAGCACATTCCAACAGCTAATAACTCTCTCAGTAAAGAACTTTCTCCTCACCTCGAGCCTAAATTTCCACTGGCACAGCTTGAGACTGTGTCCTCTTCTTCAGACAGAGAGGCAGTTACTCTAATTTGTTTGTATCAAGGACAAATTCAGAAAGAGATGTTGTGACTCCTGGTAAATAGAAAAAGTAGTCTCCTGCAATTTGTCAAGTGGTGTAATTTCAAACCTTGAGCCAGCCTCTCTTTGCACTCTGTGTGTCACACTGGACTTGGATAATCTTTAAGATAAAATGTTCCATCCAGCACCATTAAGCTCTGCCTTTGCTTTCGGCAAGTGCAGTACCACTGACCAGCACTTTGTGTAATGTGATTCCTCTGTCTGTATTCACCAAAGAAACTTTTAGTTTAATCTCATCCTTGTATAGCTAAGTATCTCTTTTTCACAATTCTGTGTTACCTGGCTTGTTTAGATCAAGCTACTTCATTTGCCATTGTTCTCACATTCTCAAAGATCAAAGAATATGAAGACTTGTCTGTTTGGAATATTAGCATTATTGCCATTGCACTCCTTTTTTGACTCTACTTTTCAGTTTAACCTTACATTTACACTTTCTCTCACTTCAATGTTATAGAATGGAATGGGATAGGATAGGATGGAATGGGATAGGATGGATAGGGATAGGATGGATAGGGATAGGAATGGGATAGGAATAGAATGGGATAGGAATGGAATAGAGTAGAGTAGAGTAGAGTAGAGTAGAGTAGAGTAGAGTAGAGTAGAGTAGAGTAGAGTAGAGTAGAGTAGAGTAGAATAAACCAGGTTGGAAGAGACTCTTGAGATCATTGAGTCCAACCTACCATCCAACACTATGTAATCAACTAAATCATGGCACCAAGCACCCTATCAAGTCTCTTCCTAACCACCGCATTCAGAGCTCACAAGGTCTTACACATGCACCTATTAGATACAGGCACAAATAATGTTATCTCAAATCTGCACACAGATTTCACTCACCTGGTCCAGAAGCAACACTGAAATTTGCTCTCCTATTTTAAATTCCTCACAAACATGGCTTCAGCCACTGTGCCAGCTGTGCCAGCTAACACCGGCCTCTTCAGTGTCGCTCCAGAGCATGCCTCCCAGACATGCTGTCCTTTGTTTTCTTGAAATAACTTTCCTGTGGTTCTGATTACATTCTCTTTTCATCTTACTTCAAGTCTCCTATTAAAAAATTACTTTATTAGTAATTATAGATGACTATTTATCTATTTGGTACTACTTTTATTTTAACTTCAGTGTGACAGAAGTCTGTCACAGCAATACCCACTCTAAACGTGAGCAGCTTTCCAGGGCATGGCTTTGTACGAGAAGACATAACAAAGGTAAACTCTTGTTGTCTTTGAGCAATGGCTTCGCTGAATACATCTGTGCCAGTCAGCAGACAGCTTACCTGATTAATTTTTAATGATCTTTTTTACAGGTCTGTTAACTACATACTGCAAAAACACCGACTGCTGCTGTGTTCAGTACTCAGATGGTTAACCCTCCGAAGAGTTGGAATGGCAGCACTGGCCCGCATGAGACTGTCCAGAAAGAAGAGCTTGCTTCAGGAACTGAGAGAGCAACATACCCTGCAGAAGGGATCTTCCCTGTGTCAAGATGAGGACCAGTGGCAGTTACAGAAGGCAGTGGTAGGTACAGTGTCTGTATCTATTTTAGATAAAAATACCAACATACATAAAGACTTAAGATAAGCTGCTACTAAATCTGCTGGGGATCATAATATGCACTTGAAAAGGTCTTACTTGAGCATCAGAAGAAATTGTGCCCTCCACCAGTTCCAGCAATTTCTTCTATAGTGTCACCATTTTCTATTCTTTCTTCTTTGTTCTCTGTCTGTCTGCTCAGCATCCGTTCCTCTTAACAGCCTTCCAAGTAACGTCTCCTGTTGGTTGAGGAGGTGAGAGGAAGTTTAAGGTATTTTTTTTTTACTAGATATTCCCACAGCTCCTTTCAAAATCTATGACTGTTTCTCAGAGTGAATTAATTAAGTGTTGTTGGTTATTTACTTATGCATTGGATAGTTACCTGGAACGACTCCTAATTCTAGATTTCAACCTCAGATGACTCTCCTAGTGGGTGTCAGTGGTAGCCCCTGCTCAACCCACTTCTGCTGCAAGTTGTTTGAACCCATCCAACACTTTGCAGCCCTGTACTCCATGCTCTCACTGTATAATTAGATGAGAGCTGATATTCTGCATCACTCTAATACTAATTTGCATAATACAAACCCTAATTCTGCACTTGGAAGAGGAATAAGGAAATTCTGCCTGCTGCCATTTCCAATATTTGTTACTTCTGTCAAAGCAGGTCCTGTTAAATGTAAAAATCTCAAATTCCCATTAGCCTTCAGAAGAAATGAAACATAAAATAGTAAAATACAAATGCATATGACTGCATTCCTCTTGCTATGTGCTTTCAATTACTCCCTCTCACTTAGCTCCCACAGGGCTGTTAATTGAGGCAATCACTGTGTTTCCTAACAAAAATTAAATGTCCCCAGGTATCACTGTTCATTTGGCCTCTCTTCATTACAGACTTTTTTCCAAGGCCAGCTAAAAGCCACCTCACAGAGAACTGCTTAGAAATACATATGGGCCCCTCAGTTCAGGAAGGATGTTGACTTGCTGGAACGTGTCCAGAGAAGGGCAGCAAAGTTGGTGAGGGGTTTGGAGCACAAGCCCTATGAGGAGAGGCTGAGGCACCTGGGGTTGCTTAGTCTGGAGAAGAGGAGGCTCAGGGAGACCTTATTGCTTTCTACAACTACCTGAAGGGAGGTTGTAGACAGGTGGGGGCTGGTCTCTTCTCCCGGGCAACCAGCACCAGAACAAGAGGACACAGTCTCAAGCGGTGCCAGGGGAGGTTTAGACTGGATGTTAGAAGGAAATTCTACACAGAGAGAGTGATTACCCATTGGAATGGGCTGCCTGGGGAGGTGGTGGAGTCACCATCATTGGAGGTGTTCAGGAGGAGACTTAATGGGGTGCTTGGTTGCATGGGTTAGTTGATTAGGTGGCATTGGATGATAGGTTGGACGCGATGATCTTGAAGGTCTCTTCCAACCTGGTCTATTCTATTCTATATGTCCTTGCTGCCAAAGTAGGGCTTAAGTGTGGAATTGTGAAAAGTCAGAGGGGAAAAAAAAAAAACATGTTTTGAACAACCTCCAAAACTAGAACCAGCATACAAAGAGCTAAGGAAAAAGTTCATTTACAGATAGTCAACCAGAGTTTTAGCCATAAAAAATCAGTTACTGCTTGTGACAATTTTAGACTGGCTGGCTGGCTGTTGATCTCATAAAATACAAAACAACACTAAAGAATTCTATCTTGAAGATGATAGCATGACATTGGGTTTCTTAAAAACAAAGATACACTACTTAATGACATTCTAACTGTCTAAAAGCCCCATCAAAAACATATGCCTGAGCTATAAATAAAAACATGTCAGAGTAACCCAGCATTAATAGGGACACCATAATTTTCCACAGATGAATGTGGGCAGAGCAGGTATTGCTTAAATAGGCATCAATGCTGAACCTCCTAGAATAATTCAATGTTATTTAGCCTTGAATAAGTATATTAATATAAGAAGGGCAAGCAACTCAACAGAGGACAATCTGTGGAAGACTGATACACATAAGGAGGACAGAACAGGTTATGCTGGTGAGTGTAAACTATTGTGTGCTAAAGAGAGTTTAGGTAGAAAGTGAATTTAAAAAGCAGCATAGAAAATGGTGGCAAGGATGGTCCAAAGACCTCAAGAGACTAAAACTTTTCAACATGAAAAAAGAGGTAGTTTCTGGAATGTCACAGGTTTCAAAACTGACATAAAATATATGAATAGAGAACAATTTTTCACTTGTTTCTAATAAAAGAGCATCCAGCACAAAGGTATTAGATAGCAGGCTCAAAATTAAGAATTGTTTGGAGAAGCTGTGGAACTTACTACCACAGGATGCTCTAGACCTCATAGCCACAGGATGCTGTAGATGCCAAGAGAGAAAATGGTTTCCAAGTGCTGTTAAATGCTTTCATGACATCTCTGAAGGGCTGTTAAGTACCAATACACCAACTTTTTCTCAAGTGGACCTCACAAATTGCACAAGTATTCCAGGGTTTATTTGCCTTGTTCCTGTGCACTTTATCAAGACATCCATAATTATCTCTTACTGCACTCAGGATATTTGACCTAGAGTGTTCATATTTTTTCATAGGAATCAGACCAAATTTAACAGTACAGAATACAAAGATAGGAATACATCACCTGGATATGAATGATGGGACAGGATGCAAACTGTTACTGTGCATACCACGACAGAGGCAACAGTTTTGTTGCAAAGACAAATGTGTTGAGTGACTGTACATAAATACCTACTGGAAGTCAAATTATTCTGAATATTAAAACAGTAACATTCTGGGTGGGTGTAGGATTTTCCCTTAAGTGAAGCTGAGTAAGTTTGTCAACATGGAAGTTTTCTGATTACCAGGAGTCCCACATTCTGGAAGAGGAGGAGAAGCTCGAGGAAGAAACACAGCAAACCCACTTAGAATTTCACCAGCAGCTAGTCACAGAAATCAAAGAAGCCCTTCAGTTTCTTCAGCAGCACATGGAGCAGGTGATTGGGCAGACACTGCTGCAGCATGCCAGACAGGAAGCTGGAAAAAAGAATTCAGATGATGGACAGGATTTCAAGGTATGGAAAAGTTCAATAGCAGTTTCCCATGCAAAATGAGTGCTACTTTGCTAAAATGGATGCAGTTTCATTTATGCACTACCCTATGCCTGGAAGTATCAGGAGACCACTACAACTTGTAGTAAAACTGAAGTTACTTTGCAAAGTACTTGCAGACTAACACTTATGCAGAAGTGCAGTATTTCTTAGTGATTTCCTATAGCAGCCAAAACAGTTTTTATTCAGCCAAACCCTGGAACATTAAAAGAACTGAGAGTAGCTCTTGATGATAGAGAATAACAAAAAATGAGGAAGAAATAGAGGTAATTATCCTTTGATGAAGGTTTTATGGTTAATTAATAGTGTTTGTGTATTAACAGCTTAATATTAATTCATAGACAAATAATTAAGTAAAACTAAAGCTTGCTTCATAGGTTAATAACAGTATTACAAAATATGTAGTTGGATTTTCTATGTAATGGAAAGTTGTAGCAGATCTACACAGATACTTATTTACTTTGCTCACAGTTCAGTTGACAGGTAAAGTGGGCTATAGAGATTGACCACATAGGGGAATGGCTCTTTCCCACATGGAGGTGAGGCACATTCAGGTGGTCCTGCTCTGGCATGGGGGTTGGACTAGCTGATCTTTCAAGGTCCCTTTCAGCCCCTAATGTTCTGCTTGCCAGTGTCTCACATTTTCAAAGCAGGAAAATACAAATACAAACTCAGATTAGCTCTTCAGTTTTGCATCAAAACACTTCAGGTTTTGACTTAGAAAATTAATTGTGACTTGTGTTTTGTAATACAGGAGAGACTGGTGGAAGCTGCTGTAGAAAGTGTGTATGGGACCAGCAATAATGTCAGCAGGTTGGTGCAAAACTACTATCAGCAACTGGGAAAAATCACAGAAGGCTATGAAGGGAAAAAGCTTCAACAGTTGAAATCTTTACAAGGTATGCATGAGATTAACTATAGGATAATTCTGGGTGTTTTAACAGACCATTGTCTTACCACTTGCTGCTCAAGATAACAGATACCTAGAACAGGGATTCATTTGTGCTGCTGTGAAACATAGATTGTAAGGTTACCACAACACAGAGTTTGTCATTCTGAGCAGAAAATTTTACAAAGACATTATTTCAGCAGAAAGAGCTGAAAGGAACAGACTTAGGAAGAAACAAGAGATTGAACTGGCATTGAAAGAAGAACTGACCCAAGGCCTCCTGAACGTGTCATCCACAGTCCATCAAAGGTAAGAGCAGACAGTAGCACTGCTGCCTTTTTAAATGTCATGTTTGCAGAGCCACATAAATGTCTAACTGAATAAATGTCTTAGTTTTGCATTTTAGATTTGTCTTTGATGGAGAAGAAATATCTGTTGCCAAACTACATCTGTCCTTAGATCTCAGAGAACTATTTTCTCATTCAGTTAACTTTTTGATGCTCATTAATTACAGACTGAATAACTATACATAGCCCTCTTGAAAGAGAGAATTAAAAACAATGGCAAAGCATTTGCCAAAGTTTGAAAGGAATTTAACATAAATGTGGGATGGGAACCAATGTTGTCTAATTCATTACGTTCCATCTTCCCTGCTTTGAACTTCAAAAGTGTTTGTTAGTTTGCCATTGAGTAAATGCATACCACAAGGAAGAGAAAAAGGTTGAAGCATAAGTAATGGGAACATTGTAGTGAATGCCTTGGACTTGCACTAAATTTAGAGTGGAATCTCTCAAATGTTAATTGAATAAAAATTATATTTAATTCATTACTGATGTCATGAAACTTGCAGTCCAGACAAAAAATCCCACCCTGTAACTCCAAAGGAATAAGCTGTCTTAAAAAGCTGTAGGACTTGGCAGGAACATGATACATTTTTAAATGATTTCATGTCTTTCCTCTTGGTTTATTATCCAGAGCAACAGAGCATCTGCAATTTTGACACTGTAAAGAGGTTAATTCTTCTTTTAGACATTCTGTTACTTCTAAGTTGAAAGGAATGATTGCCCACTTTCTGGCTTTCATCCTTATTTGGGTTAGTATAGAAATGGATTAATGCAATGAAGGGCTTCACTGTCAAGTTTATAATTCATTCTGACACATAAATTCACTTCTACCTGTTGTCTCATTTCTTTCCTTCATAATCTATTCTAGTGTCTTAAACTAAAATACAATCAAATTGGTTTCCATGCAAGAAGAAACGTGGTATTAAGGACTGTAACTACTCAGTATCTAAGCTGGTCTCATAACCATTAGAAATCAAACCCATTTTCTTGTTGTGATGATTTCTTTTACAGTCAAATCCCAGTCCTCTGTAAGTTAATGGCAAAATTTAGTTTCCCTAACTCCTACTGAACTCAGCACAGATTGTTTTATATCTTTTTGCCCTTGGTGCAAGGTTATGAATGTGAGTTCAGAAAGCAAGTTTTGAAAGCTAACCTTCTGTAAGCACTGACATTAGCAACCTCATTATGTGTAGATGCCAGAAACAATTTGTGTTATCTCCTTCCCTGAGGAATCTGATGGGTGATTGACAGCATTTCTTCATGGTAGATCAGGCAAGAGAAGAGAAGAAGCACAGCTTTAGCAAAGTTGCAGCCATTCAGGTTCTACTGTGTTAATATTCATTTTTTAACCAGCCAATTATAAACTAAGAATATAGTTGTCAGTGCTCCCAATTGCCAAGTTTTGTATTACCATGTTTCTGGCTCAGTCTCAGCCTATTACTAAAGAGCCATGAAAGAAGGGCCTAATTCTGAATCCCTTATCCTCACACCTGATCTTCTAACAGCTTGTCATTTTGGCAAGCAGACAGTAAAGCTGACTTCAGAAACAAAACAGTGGTTTTGAAAGCAGACTTAGTACTGAAATCCAGCTCCCAAAGTCCAGGTGTGAACAACCTAAACTTCTGCTCCAGTCCTGCCTCTGAAAGAAGCTTGTATCCCATGGAGAGACAAGGCAGATCATTAAAATGAGTAAATCTGTCTAAAAATCTACTGCAAAGTTTTTATCCCAACAGAAACAGGATGGCTTGATACCATTTGTGAGCCTTTCTCTCTACAAAACCTTCTAAGTACACTTTGCCAGGATTGTTTTTCCCCCTTGAACTGAATAACATCAGTACTTTTAACTTTCTCCTGACCAGGATGGTGCTGCAGCAAAAGAAGGTTTTGGCTCAGTTTGAACTGCAGCAGCAAATTCGTCTGGAGTCTCTGAAACAGAAGTTTCTGGGATTGCATCACCTAGAAACTGAGCTGGAGAATCAGCTAAAGGTAAGCCAGGGTAAAATGACTCACAGATCTGAATCAGTCCATGGCAAAACATCCAACAGGTTATAAGGGTCTCTTTGTTGTCCTAGATGAAGTCAGTGCCAGGATTCACCACTCTCTTGTAGGAAATGCTTCCCTCATGCTAGCCATATTATTTTCTGCAGTGACATCTGTCCCCTCTGTCATGCCATGTGTACAATAACATGACCCAGAATCAAGCTGTCTTTCGTTAACTGCCTTCCCACTTATCCTTGCATGCAGGAAGCAGAGCAAGACTTCATGAGTGAGCTGGCTGCGCTGGCCCGAGTTCCCATGGCTGTGAAGAAGCAGCCTTCCAAGAGGAGCAAGGCAGCAGGTTGGTACAACTCTGATTTGTTTAAAGAAACCCATATCTCTCCACACATCAGTGCATGTTTTGCAATATAACACAATGGATTTTCTGGAGAGATTTTTGTGTCAGTGCCATTTCCCTAAACAGACAGACTGAAGGAGTTGGGGCTGTTCAGTCTGGAGAAGAGAAGGCTCCCAGGTGACCTCATTGTAGCCTTCCAGTATCTGAAGGGGGCCTACAGGAAGGCTGGGGAAGGACTTCTCAGGATCTCAGGTAGTGATAGGACTAGGGGGAATGGAATGAAGCTGGAGGTGGGGAGATTCAGGCTAGATGTGAGGAGGAGGTTCTTCCCCATGAGAGTGGTGAAACCCTGGAATGGGTTGTCCAGGGAGGTGGTCGAGGCCCCGTCCCTGGGGGTGTTTAAGAGCAGGCTGGATGAGGCTCTGTCCAGCCTGATGTAGTGTGGGGTGTCCCTGCCCATGGCAGTGGGGTTGGAACTAGATGATCCTTGTGGTCCCTTCCAACCCGGAATGAAACTATGAAACTATGAAATAAGAGAATCTTCCAAGATCACTTAGCTCCCAGGTTGCCCAGCTACAAATCATTGTCCCCACTTCTCTCTCCAGAGCAGTCATTCAGCCAACAGATCACATTGTGTTCACTGAGGCAAGGCTTTGCCTTGCTCAAACCAAAATTATTTCCCATGTCTGTATCATGTCCTTTAGAAATGAATCTGTTCACCTCAATCACAAAGTCTTGGGGAGAACAGCAGAGCTGAATGACCCAGCTTTCATTCTCCTGGCAGAATGGAAGAATCACCTTCCTACACACATACTCAAAAGTAAAATCTTACTGAATCAGAAAACTGGAAGTATTTATATCAATTTGCTACAGTTCTAACAAATCAGATCAATTCATTATTCAAGAGATGCTTAGGGATGAATAGTCAGATTAGCAGTTGTGTTTGCTGATCCATATTTAGGGTGGAGCATGCAAATTCTCATCCTGTGAGCCATCCAATCTTTCTGTCATTGTCAGAATGAAACATCTGAATGATGCTGACAGCCAGATGTGTGCCCAAAAGGGAAAAGCAGGTCACTCACCTGGACAAAACTCTCTCTCCAGTCAGTTGTTTCTCAGGTGTGCAGAGCTGTTTGCCCTGGGGGGCACCCTGACCCCAGGAACATGTGTCCCTAAAAGGAGTGACATTTTAACATGAGACTGTGCTGAGTCAAATCACATGAATTGTTGGGTATTTTTTTTGTAGTAAAAAGCCATTTTCAACTATTTGCTAAGAAAATACAGCTGTTGCACACCTCATGGAAGCTAACTTCAGTGTTCAACAAGTGTAAAGTTTCAAGGTCTGCTCTGTGAGAACTAACTGATGGCAAAAAATAGTCTAGAGAAATCTGAAGTGGAATGCTTTCCTTGGAATAATAATGTGCATGTATGAAGAGTTAGAGTGTGTTTTACTGCTTTAAGTGAATCAAAGCCAGGCAAGCTCTACTTTATGCTTATGGGTTTCATTTGTTTTTAATCCACATGCATTTGGCAATTCAGGGGATAAAAGAAACTCAAAAAGAAAGACCTTTCACTCACCAGAATCAGCAGACAAAAGTGATTCTCATGAAAACGTTCAAGAGCCCCCTGGACTGGCTTCTGGCTGATGCAGGTACAGTAGAGGCTCATAGAAAAATGGTACATGGAAAACTGTTTGTAAAAAGCACTGCATAATCTACTTCACAAGCAGGCATGTCAATCAACCCCCAAATCCAATGCCTACAGAGCTTCTTCTTTAATAGTTCCTTTAATTCTTCCATGTACTTGGCCTTTTTTCCCCTCCCTTTCTTCCTTTTTAAATGTGGGAAAGTCATCGAGTTCGCTTGTCCCTGCTGCTGTGTATTTTATAAAGTACTTTGATTCTAGGTAGAGAAATGGGGAGTAATGTTTCCAAATTTCCTTTAATTGGTTCTTTGGTTTTTAAACCTGAGACACAGCATAAATCAGCAGAAACAAGTGAATCCAATGGAACTACGCTGACATGTAGCAACCAAAATATGGTCTGTGGTATTTAGGCTTTCAACTTCCACCTTTATTTCAGGAACAAAGGCAAGCGCCAGTCTTTGGCTGATGAGGGTAGCAGCTCTAAACAATGTTTTTCTTGATAGATGTTTCAGTTGGCTTATGCTGGGGTGCTAAGAGGAGAAGAAATGGCTCCAAACCTGAAAGATGCCAGCTGATTACTACGGGCAGATCAAACCAGCCAGCTGGTCACTGGGGCTTGATATATTGAGCAGAGAAAATCCTGTTGACAGGCAAAGCAAACAGTTGGTTCTCAGGACTCACAGGCCTTTGGGGAAAAGTATTTATCCCCTGAGTGACCTCAGCCTGGGACTGACTTCAGGAGATGGCTCCTTTCCCTGATGGCATCAACCCTTTTCACACACTCCTTTCCCACAGCCAACAAGGGATACATGTGTAGGGAACAGGGACCCAACAAAGGAACGTTTATCTTTATGCAACTTTGTTTTGGCAGCCTCAACAGAGGCAGCTGAAAGCAGGGAGTGTAAAAGTTATAATTGCATAGCAAGTGCCTTTCATCTCTTACCAAAATTCATTTAATTTATGAGAGAATTGTCCCCTTTTAAAAACTCTGTCTACAATCTTGTTTTACTTTCCTTGTTTTCAGAGAGAGGTTACAAAGTCCACATGAAGAGGAGGCTGAACCAAGGAAAAACTCAAAGATGCTTAAAAAAAGAGGCAACAGGTAGTAAAAGCTTTTATGTGAGCTGTCTGGACAGAGAGTACCAAAGCATTCTTCTGGGGAATCTCAGCAGCTATAAATACTGAGGAACAACGAAGAGCATCAATAATAACCGAGAAATCTCCTTTAGCTACAGACCAAGAATCAATCTTGACTTCCTTTAGCTGTTAATAAAACATTCCCACTTGATTTTGGTAAGGGGAAGCAAGGAAGTCTTTAATGTAAGCTCTTCCAAACAGCTTGAGGAGTGTGGTGGGGAGCTAGTTTTAGACTAGGAATATACCTTGGAAGGTGGGCTTATGGAAGAACAGCTCCACACTAGGCTGGTTGCCCAGCTTGATGTATCTCGGTAAGGTTTCATTGCAGCAGTGATGCATCAGTTGATTTGGAGCCCTAAATATGGTTGATCAAGTCTTAATACTTTGTGATTACTGCTTTGACCCAACAAAAATAGGAATTGAAAGAATGCATAAGCAGACTTCAGAGGGCATTGGGACATCAAAAGATTACATTTTGACTCTCTTTTGATATATTTTAGTGCTTCCAAGGCTATGGACGCATGAAAATTTGTACAAAGACTTTTAGAAATATACTTCCTGTTTTTTGCCTCAGATTTCAAATTAGACTTCTTTAGGAAGAATGGGACAAAACCTCTTTAACTATTCCACTTTAGATACTTCAGTTTCTAATCTTCCTTTCGAACAGAACTTTGTTATGCTCATTATGGTTCCTGTGGGAATTCTTACTGTGCAAAGCAGCTGGTTCAGCACCTGTATTGTGTAACAAATTACCCCCAATTTTGCTATTTCAATACTTTGGGCTGTATGGTCTTTCTGTCTTCCTGATCTAGACATGGTAACTGCTGCTTGTTGTGCTTTTATCAGTTGCAGCCTGTTTGCCCCTGCACATCTTCATTGTGCAGTGCACTCTCTATAGGTAGCAAGAAGGAAGATTTGAATGCTGGAGTTGATGATCTTGCAAACCAGGCAGTGCAGCAGCATCTCTGCCACAGTTAGGATTCACCATAATCGCCTAAGCAGGATCTCTGATTACCTGAGCTGAGTCTCTAATTGCCCGGGTGGGGTCTCCCCGGGTGCCCCGTGACTCCTGTGGGCTGTCAGGGCTGAAACGGCTTTTTCTCTCACGTGGGAAACGTGGAACGGTTCCGATTGTCCCAAAAGCAGGGCAGCAGTGCCCTCTCCTGGGCAATTAGCGGAGTTCTCCGCTCGCTGAGAGGAGAGCCCAGCTCTCACCAGGAGTCCCCACGCTCGCCGCCCCCGCCAGCCGTGGCCACGGGCAGCTCAGGCTCAGCGATGCGGCTGCGCCGTCTGCCCAGCAGCCCCGAGCTCGCCTTTTTACACAGCTTTATCTTCCTCCACAGGCACATCGGCTTCCTGGCAAAACGCCTGCTATTCTTGCCCCTGTTACTGACTTCTCAGCCTCCCTGAGTTACTCCATGGATTCTCTGTCATGTTTTAAGTCACATGCAAATTTAGAGCGTAGCACAGCATCTGTCATCACTCCCTGTCAGCGAAGCAGGGACAGAGCAAGGCAGTTTCCTTAGACCAAGGAAGCATGGCAAATGCCAAGCTAAGCTCACCACAGGAGTTGAACGGTGCTCAACTGAAGAGCACCTATGTTATACCATAGAATCGTAGGTTGGAAAAGACCTCTAAAGTCATCAGCTCCAACAATAAACCTAGCACTGCCAAGTCTACCATCAAACCATGTCCCTAAGCACCACCTTTACACATCTTTTAAATCCTTCTGGGGATAGTGACACAACTCCTCCCCTGGCTAACCTGTTCCCATGCTTGACAACCCTTTCAGGAAAGAAATTTCTCTCAATATCCAATCTAAACCTCTCCTGATATAATTTTATGCTGTTGTGTTACTCAACTTTGACCATAGCAGCAGTCAGTATCTGTATGCTGATGCTCAAGATCTCCATCCCATCTCCTGACACAGTCATTACAGAGGGGATTTTTTTGTACCTCTGCCCCCTCGGTTCACTTCAAATCAATGTGACTGCTAGTTTCTGAGTTCACAGAGAAGAGTATAGAGTCTGAGACTTTTCTTGATGCTGTGACATACTTTCTCACCAGCCAGATAGGCACAGTTTATTGCAGTAGTCACAAGTTTAAGCACAGATGTGCCAGTTACTCACCAGGAAGGAAAAAAAGTACTTGCCCTGAAGGGGAGAAAGCACTGGAATAGGCAATTCAGAGTGCAGAACATCCATCCTTGGAGACTTCCAGCTCTCTACTGGACAAAGTCCTAAAGCAACCTAGCTTTGAAGTCAGCCCTGCAGGAGGCTGGACTCCAGAGGGTACTTTTTCCAACCTAAATCTTACCATGGTTTTAATACTTCTTCCTATTGATGTTACCAACATGTCTGATGTGTCCCTCACACCCTCCTGTTGTGTCTTACCTCTTTTAAGGGGTAGCAGACATTGCTTGCAAACCAGGGATTGTGCCTAGAGTCTCTGGCAGATAAAGTACTACCCAGCTTTGCCTCCTGAGAGCAATCCCCAGCATAGTGCTTGTAACATGGGGAAAAATGAGTACCCAGATGCCAGTCACAGCTCAAAGCACTTGCTCTATACTGCACCTCAAGCATGCACCTCCACCCTTTCTTTAGTTTATTAAGATGCTGTTTATCATGCAGGGAAAGTGGGATGCGCCCACAGTAGTTACAGAATGATAATTTCTGTTACCCCAAGCATGACAAGTCTGGTAGATGGAGTGGAAGTTTGAAGTAAACAACCATTGCAGAAGCACATCAAAGAAAGTCACAAAGGGAATTGTAACTAGCAGGCCTGAAGTTGTCACACTGTGTCAAATTCACCTCAGTTTCACAAACTCTGACTAGAACTCTATCAACACTCAGAGCAAATGGGTTGGAATAGGACACTGGCAATGAAGACATTTCAGGGTTGACATACCTGTGAGGCTGTGGGTTATTCCAAGGCAAATTGTCCTCAGGCTTCTCTGCTGGCATTACCTTTCTTCATAGAAAAATCCTGAAGTGAGCAAGTTACTGTACTGCATGTCACATAAAATACCTGAACCATCAAGTGAGCAAGCAAACCTAGGGCTTTCCAGGCATCACTTTGAATCCTCATCAGAAGGTACCGTTCACAAAAGCCCGTATTTTCATTTTGGGAGCACTCAATTCAGTGTACTGCAGGCTGAAAATTGCAGTGTTTCTTCACAGGTTCAGATCAAAGCCACAGCAAAAATTAAAGCTGGCTCTTCAGACCAGCTTTGCTGCCAGGTTTCCAGCCCAAACTGCCCAAAATGGAGTTTTCTAAGGTAGTGATTCCATTCCCAAGCATGCTGGCTTCAGAATAAGTTGATAGGCTTCAGGTAGGCTACTTTCCAAAATGTTATGTCCCACATGCACCTGCTGTGCTCCACCATGCCCCATGCCAGCATAATTTATGGCTGCTTGGAAAGGATGGATGCATGCTAAACAGTCAGGCATCACAACTAGATAAAACCATTCCAGTGGCACTGTACTGCTACAAGATTTTTCTTGGTACAGCTCTGCAGTGCAGGCAAGGACAAGGTGGCACAAGGTCTAGAAGTATTTTGCTGACCTGCTTGATTTCACAGCACCCCACTCTCCACTATAGCACATACCTCCCACAATATCTGAACACAACTAGACAAGTAAAAAGCAATAGAAAATAAAGGTTTCTTTAGCTTGTGAGGGAGTCAGACAAGAACACAGTATCACAGTATAACTAAGGTTGGAAATGACCTCGAGGATCATCAAGTCCAACCTATCAACACAGACCCCATGACTAGACCATGGCACCAAGTGCCACATCCAATCCCCTCTTGAACACCTCCAGGGATGGTGACTCATCCACCTTACTTCACTCTCCTGGAGAATTCAAGTCCACTTACCTTACCTGCAGCATGACTTCATGCCTTGCCTGAACACTGTCCCAGTTCAGTCAGCAGAGAAAACCAGTAGTAAGTCAACTATAGCTTAGGTCAAACTGAAGCACTACTTACTGGTTCCATGCTACAGGTGAAGGTGATGGCAATCAGTTACCATCTGTAGCAAATCAGAAGCAGACCTGAAGGTCTTGGGAGAAAGCTAATTTCAGTCTCTGGTCAAAATTGAGACAGCTGCAAGGTCAATAGCAAGTACACATTTACTGTGTGTTCTGTGTCATTAAGACAATTATGGGATGCTATAGTATGCATATGCTGACAGCTATGCATTTAACAGCCCTTGTGAGCTAAGGAGCTTCTTTCACATCATGCTAACCTAAAAACCAGTTGCTCTTGGGTTTCTCCATGCTGAATTTTCAACCCTTGAACAACAGCAGTGGAAAGCAGAGGAAGACTCTTACCCATCCATTAATCTCCTTTATTTCACAAGCTTTGAATTCAGAAATTGAACCACGACTAGTAGATCTTGATACGGTAGAGTAAGTAAAAATGCATGTGATTACAAAGGAAAACTTTGTACAAAACCTTTAAAAACCTGACAGCAACCTGGATTAGCTGTAAGTACCAAAAGTCACATGCAGAAGGAGAGCACTACTGCCCAGGTGGAGAAATCCCTGCAGGGGTGGCAATGGCATTGGTATGTGTGAATTATGGCTCTGTCTGGAATGGGAACGAGAAGGACACAGACTTAGAACGTACTGAGTGGGAACAGACAGGTGCTACAGAGACCATTTGTCCTTTCGTGTCCCGATGATTTTCTGTGTCTCAGAGAAGTGCTTCTTGGGTTTATAATAAATTAAAGGTGAAACAGAAGCTGCCTATCCTACTCTACTTCATACTTTGAAGATGGCCATTTTCTTCCTTCAGAAGTGTTTTTGGTGGTGTTTCTCAAACACGAACATCAACCTTGGCATTGTGTCTAGTCAGTTGTTGGCAACGTGTTCTAAAGGGACTCACTCACAGAATGCAACTTGCATAAATAACTCAGTAACATGCATCAACTACTCTAATACAGCGAAAGGGTGCAAAGGAACCATCATCCAGTTACGAGACGAAGCTAAAACCTGTAGTCACTAAAGGGGCAATGGAAGCACCATGCTTTAAGGTGACTATGGCATGAAAGCACAATTGTGAGGCAAGTAGTTCCAAGCAAACACACCACACTAGTACCACCTCTTCCTATACAAAAAAAAAAGGGGGGGAGGGGGAAAAAAAGGAAAATAAAAAAAGACATTTCAGTTTTTATTTCCATTAGTACCAAATAAAACTGTGGGTTTGATAACACAGATATTGAAGGGAACAGACGTCATTCCCATGATCCTTCATCCTTGGGTCTCTGTCCATCACCATTTTTCAGCCAAGACTGGTAATATTCGAGCGACCGCCCGGAGGTGCCACGATACGGTGGCCGGTACGGCGTGGGTTGTTGTCATCTATCTGAGCTCCTGCAACAACACAACACCAGGAAACACAGCTATGAAAAGGAGCAAACCATCAGCAGTGAGATTTGACCTGGCTAGTTCTGGCTATGCTTCCCTCACACCACCCTCAACTGGTTTCTCTTGAGCCAGACTCCTGACTGAAGCATTAAACAGGCATTAAAGGGATGTTTCTGTGCCTAGCTCCAGCTGTCTTTAAGGAGACATGTAGGATCAAATGTTTGGGATCAGATTGATCACCCTGCATGGGGAATTGTTTTCCACTGACTTGAGGAAAAGCCCATGACAGCCTACAGACTGGATTCCTTTCAAGAGATCAGACCCTGACAGAAAATATCACTTGTTACAATAACAGGAAACCCCAAAAGTGAGAATGTGCAGAGCGGACTTTTCAGACACCCCTCACTGATTTAGAATCCTTGTCCCTGCTGAGTCCACAGTAAATATGTTAGTGCTCATGAATCCATGACAAAGGAAGCGTTGAGCTGGTGTACATTCACACCCACTTCAAATCATAGTTTCATAGTTTCATAGTTTCATTCAGGGTTGGAAGGGACCACAAGGATCATCTAGTTCCAACCCCCCTGCCATGGGCAGGGACACCCCACACTAGACCAGGATGGACAGAGCCTCATCCAGCCTGCTCTTAAACACCCCCAGGGATGGGGCCTCGACCACCTCCCTGGACAACCCATTCCAGGGCTTCACCACTCTCATGGTGAAGAACCTCCTCCTCACATCTAGCCTGAATCTCCCCACCTCCAGCTTCATTCCATTCCCCCTAGTCCTGTCACTCCCTGAGATCCTGAGAAGTCCTTCCCCAGCCTTCCTGTAGGCCCCCTTCAGATACTGGAAGGCCACAATTAGGTCACCTCGGAGCCTTCTCTTCTGCAGACTGAACAGCCCCAACTCCTTCAGTCTGTCCTCATAGGAGAGGTGCTCCAGCCCTCTGATCATCCTTGTGGCCCTTCTCTGGACGCGCTCCAGCACCTCCACATCCCTCTTGTAATAGGGGCTCCAGAACTGGACACAGTACTCCAGGTGGGGTCTCACCAGGGCTGAGTAGAGGGGGAGGATCACCTCCCTCGACCTGCTAGCCACACTTCCGATGCAGCCCAGGATCTGATTGGCTTTGCGGGCTGCAAGTGCACAGGTGTTGCAGCATTGAAAGGTTAAGCTTAAGGTGACAGCAAGCTTTCTGCCAGGCTAAATATTGCCTGATCACACTCAGCTTCCTAAAGGTAATAAAGGACTACCATAAAAGTATAGGATCATTTTAATGCCATTGTAGTCTCTGGCTTTGCTTAATTTCAGAAGAATACCCTAATGTGTGATTGCCTGATTCAGATCAATTTCAGATCAAATACCAGCAGATGCCAAGGTAATACTCAGAGCAAGCAGTGGACTGTGGAACCACAGCTTCAGGTGCTTATGAAAGTCCCAGGTTTTGGTTGTTACGGTTAGAAGTCAAGTTTGTAAGCACTTTTTTTTTCCTTTGTATAGATTTACATCTCTGTATGTGCTCACCACAGCCAACTCCCCAGGAGGGTTTTTGAAGTATTTGCTCCCCTTGGACTTTTCCTACAGAAGCTGAATTTAGTTTCTAAAAGCAGGATCTCTCCAGGAAGAAAGCTTCACCATCAGGGGAGAAAATCCAGTGACTTTCATAATATCATAAGGAGCCCCTTATTTACCAGTTGGGCTGTAGACTTTTGAAGGCTAAGGATTTGACACACTTGTAATTATCTTCAAATGACAAGAATTATTTCCAGCAGCCCCAAAGGATGATTTACCAGCCTGTTTGTTACAGACCATGGAAAATATTTGGAGCACTAAGAGCAAAGAGGACAAGAAATACTCCAGTCTGTGTACTAGAAGATGGTTTTCTGACCATGGGCAAGGACAGTTGAGAGTTCCAAGTCTAAAAGTTTTCTGCTGATGTAGCAAGAAAGAAATCTAAGATGTCTGAGCCATGTTGAGATATACCAGACCCAAATCCCATCAGCCATATATACCACCTCAATCACATCAACCAGAGACCTCTGCTAACAGCAATGGGTCAGGTAATTAATAGACTTGCAGAGGAAAATGTTAGATTGCAAACATGATGAATGTTTGATCGTTTGCACAATATTCCCAGAGGAAATAATGGATAAAAAAATGCACCTACATATACAAATATTAGGAATATGCATATATATGAGTATATCATTCTTTCATATTTGATAAGAGAGAGAATTATAATTGAAATTTCCCACCACTAATCTGTACTCACGACTGTAAATCACTTCCAATGAGTCAGGCTGACTTACCTGATAAGCTAAAATTAGACTGATGGAGGTTTCTGATTGGTGGGGGCTGGTTTTTGGCAGGGGAGGATTTAGTTGAGGGTGCAGGAGTTGCATATTTTGGCGTAGCTGGGATTTCATACACGGGCCCATCGTACATTCCTCTGGAGACTCCTTGCAGTCCTCCCACCTAGATCAAGAGGAAAGTAAAAACCCAGACACTGAATGCTCTGATAACACTCCCCAGTGCTAGTCCTGCAGAGGCCACTGAGCACGGAGCTGCACTCTGCATTAGCCAAAGTGAAAACACATCTGTAGCTTTTCATCAAGCTACAGCCTGCTTTACATATACAGGAAATTATAAAGCCTCCTCCCTCCATTTACATATATATGCAAATTACAAGAGAAACCCTTATTAGGCATCCTTCAAAGTCAGTGTGGATAAATGGGAATCAAATGAACAGATCTGACTGATGATCTTTATTTTAAGGAGTTATCAGTCACCATCACCCCTTCTTCCTCCATTCAGAGTGTTCAGCAAGGCTGATTCAGCTGCTGAATCCCCCTGGGGTTGTTGCAAGACTGACACCACTGTCCTGATTGCACCCACTATACTGTATTCTCTCTGCTTCTGCCCTTCAAATCTATCATTACCATCCTTAGAACTCGTGGAAAATTTACAATTAACACTTCAGACTTTCCTACTTCTTGTCATGAACTAGAAAAGCAGTAACACTGTAGCATGGGACCCAGGTTTCATTATTTGTCAACAGACTATCAGTCATTTGAGCTCTGATTTCAGTTTGAGGTTCTGGATTTTATCCCTGTACAGTTCCTATAAGGAATATTAGAAAAGACAATCATTATAGTCTCACTGGCCTTAAACATCACAGGAATCTAGGAAATAACATCTCTCTAAATCAGTGCAAATTTCCAGGAGCAGCCTGAAGCCACTAGATTGCAGAATCCAAAGCTCATTAAAGCAAAATCTGTGGTTTACAAGATTGTTGTTTCAGAAGCATTCCCCCAACAGGTTAACAGAGACATTCACAAGGGTTTGGTCCAGCTCTTACAGAAATCAATGCATTTTCCTTGCTTTCAGTGGCAGGGCTATCAGGCTCAGAAGAGCCATCATATCACAGTATCACAAAGGTTGGAAGAGACCTCGAGGATCATCTCACAGGCGGAGCCAAATCCAGTGCCCAGAAGGGAGCAGCTTCCCACCACAGCAATAATCTATCTTCCAGGGACCTACAAAGGCAGGAATTTGCACTGCCATCCTTGCTCCAGGGGGAAATTTATACAGCTATCCTGTGCCAGATAGAGCTTTGCAGCCCCTTCCTTGTTGGATATGTGTTTTTCTATATTCCTTTGTTGTGCACTGACACACTGAAATGGTTGCTGCTATGACCATCATTGGGTTTTGCTAAATATTTCCAGTTGATAAAATTAGGTAGTGAGAAATGTGGACATGAATCTGCTCTTCCCCTCAGCAAGCAGCAGAGGGAGCTGCAAGAGCAAAAAGATCAGCTCATTCCTTGGTCCTTTTGAACACCTAAGTCTCTAAAGGTAACTCTTCCCTAAGTATCTAAAACCCAAGGTCTGTCCCAAAACCCAGTCCCGCTTGCAAGATGCAGGTTACTTAACCTGGTCACTTTTGTGCAGACTCCTGGTACAAGACACCACCCCCTGATACTTGTTTTTAAAGTGGTGTTTCCAGTATTTAAGTGACATGGTCACCATGTGCACTAAACCCTTGAGAGGCAGATGTGAAGAGAGCCCTCATGCCATCTAAATGGAGACTGGGAAAAGAAGTGTAACTGAGGGATATTTTGCACAACCCCTTTGCAGATGCATTGATTATTACAGTGCCTCTTCTCATCAGAGCAGCAGACCTCTTGCATCCCACAGCCTGACACAATTTGTGTAACGTCTGATGAAAGACAAAACCTGTCAGCCCGCTTGCAGACCTAATGTCAGCTGCCAACCCCACAGGCTATGCTTGGTTGGAAGAAAATAGGGGGTTTAGTCAATTTGCCTTGTTACCTGTCCTCACACACTAAATTTCTTCCTTAACAGCAAGAAGCAGTTTCCAAACAACCCTCAACTATTACCAACCCAATTGGTTTTCAACAGAGGAGCACTGATGTAATTCAAACCCAGAAATCACCCAAGTCTTAATCTTGGGTCTTTTCCCAAGCTTTTTATTAAATACAAGTGAAAAGTTTTCTGAGCTGTGAATGCTGCTAATTTATGCTCAGCACAGCAAATGCCTCAACAACAAATACAATGAGGCTCTCTGGCTCACTTGCTTTTCTTCTCTGCAGCGTGGCCGCTCAGTATGCAAAGCCCAGCAACAACTTAAAATTCTGGTTTGCTTCTGGCTATCTCCTCCCCAATAAGTAAACCCTATCACCATTTCACCTCCCTTCACAAGCCTGTACAGCTGGACATAAGGCAGTTATGTCCACCTGGCAATTACATGTTCTACCTACTGAAGCTCAGGGTCTCAATGAAGTCACAGCAGTTCATGCTTGCAGAGGAACCAGGGTTTTGATCACATTTGTAGTGCATGTAACATGGACTCACCTTAGCACAAGAACAAGAAAAAAAATGTGCTGCTGTGGCTGTAAGAGGGTATGGCTAGAAAGAAGATTAAAGAACACTTGCCATTACCTTATTCCTGATTTTGACACGCTGGTAGAGATACTCGGGGAAAGGCTTGCGAGGGATGAAGCGTCCCATTCCCTTATTTACATGCAGGTTGCCATCTTCAAACACAATCTTCCCTTGGCTTATGACCACGAGGGGGGCACCATGGCACTCCATTCCTTCAAAGATGTTGTACTCAACAGCCTGAGGATCAGCCAACACATTCACTCACTACAAGTTTGATCCAAGATGTCTTTCAGTCAGTAACTTACATTCTGTGTTTGTAGTCACTGTTTTAGACAGCTGAGGCTGTGTAAAACTGTGTGCAATACTGGTTTGTCTGAAGAAAAAGCAATGGTGTTCAAAAATGATTTTAAAGCATCTCTCTGGTCAGACTTTCCTGGATCAGACTTTTTGTTGCTATTTCTCACTTTCCATCAAGGCTTTATCTCGTTTGTTTTTCAGGACTTTGTGTAATTATCCAGAGCCAGTATGGTAGCCTTAATAATAAGAATGAAAAGTGTGACTCAGCTGCCAGATACACAGAGAACGTGGTCCTGCCATGCACCTGCTGTGACTGTGGAAGGGAATTTCAAAGGGGCCAGCTGCCTATTTTTTGTCTGAAAAGGCCCAGAACAGACCAGGAAAGCCTGAATCTAAATGGGAGTGACTGTCAAAAGGCAGGTGATTATTGTTTTCTGGATAATGCAGAGAGAAACTGAGTCACCTAAACTTACTTTTTAAAGGGTTCTAAAGATTTTTTTTTTTGCCTTTTTAATATAAACCACATTTCTGCATTTCCATAAAACATTTGGAAGAATTCCCCAATGTGAAAGGCCAAAACACTGAACAGTAAGACAGCAACTTTGAGCCAGACAACCCATAAGATCCATCACAGTCAAAATGAGAACGACTGTCACCGGAACTCTGCACTAAGGGCACAAAAGGATGTGGCAAAGCTCTGGAATTAAAGAGAAAATCCCAGCCATGAGGCTGCTCAGAGCTCTGTTATCAAAATATGTAATCATCACTTGTATTTTAGCACATAATCAGGTGACAATATCAGGTGCTGAAAAGCAAAAACAAAAGTTAATTGGTTTTAATTTTATCATCACAGCTTTACTAACCTCAGCTGCAGAGCTGCTGATTCACACCTGTTCAGAGATCTGCCACAAGCATGCAAAGAAAGAGTGAATGGTATATCATAGTATCAGTCAGGGTTGGAAGGGACCACAAGGATCATCTAGTTCCAACCCCCCTGCCATGGGCAGGGACACCCCACACTAGATCAGGCTGGACAGAGCCTCATCCAGCCTGGTCTTGCAGAGAGAAGATGCAGAGAAAAGAAACCATTCTTGATCCCAGTGCTTCCAAAGCAAGATTTCAGTACTTTCATCTCCTGACACTCCTGAGCAGGAGTAGGCAGCTACCCCACACCTCTCTTCCTAGTGCATTTGTTGTTCACATGAATTAGATCAACAGCTGGAAAGCAACAGTGACATTTCTTTTTTTCTTGCTGGTTTTCCTCTTCTCCTTACCGATTTATGGCTTTTAGCTGTGATAGTCTTCACCTTGTCAGGGTCCCAAATAACAACATCAGCATCTGACCCTACAGCAATCCGGCCTTTTCTTGGGTACAGATTAAAGATTTTGGCAGCATTGGTGCTGGTGACAGCTACAAACTGGCTCTCATCCATCTTGCCTGTGGCCTAAAAACAATGATTTGAGGAAAACAAAATAGGGATTTAGTATTCAGAGTAGTGAATGGTCAGGGAGATCACAGAATCATAGAATCAATAAGGTTGGAAAAGACCTCAAGGATCATCAAGTCCAACCTGTCACCCAAGACTTCATGACTACTAAACCATGGCACCAAGTGCCACCTCCAATCCCCTCTTGAACACCTCCAGGGGCAGTGACTCCACCACCTCCCTGGGCAGCACATTCCAATGGCCAATTACTCTTTCTGGGAAGAACTTCCTCCTCACCTCCAGCCTAAACTTCCCCTGGTGCAGCTTGAGACTGTGTCCTCTTGTTCTGGTGCTGGTTGCCTGGGAGAAGAGACCAACTCCCTCCTGGCTACAGCCTCCCTTCAGGTAGTTGTAGACAGCAATAACGTTTCCCCTGAGCCTCCTCTTCTCCAGGCTAAAACAACCCCAGCTCCCTCAGCCTCTCCTCATAGGGCTTGTGCTCGAAGCCTCTCCCCAGCCTCATTGCCCTTCTCTGGACACATTCAAGAGTCTCAATGCCCTTCTTAAATTGAGGGGCCCAGAACTGGACACAGTAGATACTGGAAAGCATCTATATGGTGGTGTTGCATGAAGCAGATTTTATCAAGCAGGACTTTATACAAGGCACATTACTTGTGAGTTTCAAGTAAATCCATGTGTTACTCCTGGCATTTCAAAGAACAGCCAATAAAAACTTAATGCAGATAATACCATCCAGCTTCTCGCTTGCCTAAGGTCCCTTCCTCTACACACTGATGTCTAAGTTTGTTTTAGAATAGAATAGGATAGATTGGAAAAGACTTTCGAGATCATTGAGTCCAACTCATCACCCAACACTATCTAATCAACTAAACCATGGCACCAAGTGCCTCATCCAGTCTCATCTTAAACACCTCCAGTGATGGTGACTCCACCACTTCCCTGGGCAGCACATTCCAATGGCCAATCACTCTTTTTGTGAAGAACTTCTTCCTAACAGCCAGCCAGAACTTCTTCCTAAGATCCAGCCTTTTGTAGCTATTTCTCACAATGTGTTAACAATTTTAGAACAGAGACATTTATATGAGTATTACAAGATTAAATCAAAGATCAAGATTCAGACTCTTTTTAGAAGCATTTCTCGCAAATTAACTCCATTCTACAACTAGTGTTCCCAAACCCATACATCTAATTAATACAACCCCAATTATAAAGTCCTTGCCTGGAGAAATGTCAACACCAATTGAACATTTTAATCCAGTCAGTGATGGCTTAATAGCAGCTGTACACAGCAGCATTTTGAGTTCCCAGCAGAGTATTTTTGGATCTTCCCTGGCAATCAACAAGAATAGTGCTGCACAGAAGGAAAGCAGTGCCAAACTCTCTAACATTAACTAAACATTTCTTTCCTGCCTGCTACATCATGAGATTTTCTCAAAATAGAATCTACTCAGTGGTGCAGGGCTGAATGTTAGCACCTGTAAACCCCACACTGCAGCCTTTGTTGCTGCTCCTTCTCTACAGGGGAGTAACAAAAGAGAAGAACCCCTGGGCTGGCTGCACTTTGCTATTTTCCCTGCTTGGCTCCTACATGTCAGATATATGAAGGAGCTTCTGTGCTTTGACTCTCAGCAACAATCCCTGGAGAAAGTGCTTATTAAACACAGTCAGGGTGAAGTGCTCCTGAGACTATGGCAAATAGTACCACTTCCCAGCCTGTGTGATGCAGCCTAAGGTCATGAGTGTTTGTGGTGTGTGAGTGTCTGTGCATGGCTCTGTTTGTGAAGGTGGACAATGAAGGGAGAATATTATTCTCTATTAGGATCCACATTACAAAAAAAATTGCACCAGCAAAAAGTCCACTGCAAAATATGCCAGCATGAATTACATGCTATGTTCTCCTTCAAAGCCTTCTCTCCTCTAGCCTCAGGCTCAGCTGCCATCCATTTATAATGTCTTTGAAACCATGAGGCACTTCCCAAAGTCAAACAATCCATTTATCACATTTACATGAGATCCCCTTCAAAATCATTAGGCTGCTCCAGATACACATCTCTGAGATGCATCTGCTCTCTAACATAACTGGAAAACTGAGCAGCAGAGCCTGGGAAGCCTCAGGACTAAAACACAAGTGTTGCAGTGTCAAAAGTGAAACACAGCCCTGGGTTTACTCTACTGGAGATGGTTTTTGACATAAACAATTCACCTTGTAGTAGCACTCTCCCAGGGACTTCTCAAATACATTAGAAAGTCACTTAAGTACTGGCCAGGAGTCTCCTGGCTTTCATTACTCAGTCAACACTTCAGTTCATTTTATTTCATAGGAGAAGGTAACTACTTACTACAGCCTTGTCCCAGACAACAGTCATTCTTTCCTCAATTCCATTGACCCCTTCAGGAATCATAGTGAAGTTGTCCTTTCCAACGGCTTTCTGGGCAGTGCTATATGGGCAGTGTCCACTTCCTGTTACCTGCAGGTCCCCACTGTGGAGTTAACACACAGAAGGTTTAGACCAGGCATGACCAAGGTTACCTTGCTCTCAGACTCGCTGTGAAAGGACCTTCCAAGCCTACACACCAGAGGCACAGCCTGGAAATCAGCAGCAGCCTTTTCATGTTGGCTGCAGATCATGGGAAGAGTGACAGTGGCATTGGGCATCCCCACTTCCCCCCAGGAGCACCCTGAACTCCCAGATTACAGCCCCCTCAGGGTTCAGGCTGCTTATCAACAGAGATCAGGCACAAGCCCATGAAGTGGGACAGAGGATTACTCTGGGATTAGGGAAATGATCGGAAGCTCCTCTGAAACGTCTGCCACTCAAGAGAAATTAATGCACAACCATGCTGAAAAACAATGGCAAAAATTTACCATGCAAAGTCATGAGCATCAGGCTTCTTGCCTTGCATTTCTCCCCTCTGTATATATTTCTCTTGCAGTTCTTACACAAATATTTTCCTGTCTAACTTTCCAAAACAGAACCATGGAAATAAGAGAGGAAGGAAGGAAAGTTCTTTATCAGGTAGTCTTCTGATTAAACAAAGGCATAGTGCCAGTCAAATACACACTCTGGCTTTGTCTAAATTAAAGGGACTATACAGAAAAAGGCACAGAGCAAACCACAAAAAGATAATAAGAAGAGACCATTAACTATATACACAATATAAGTAATAATGCTTTTATTTCAGAAGCCCTTTTTTTCAGCCTAGAGAAAATTTGTGTTGCAGAGAGCAGAACTGGATCACTGCTGCTCTCAGGAGCAAGGAGGAAGAACAGAAGAATAGAGAAAAAAATTAAGACAGGTTCTTCAATACCTACAAGAAACAGGTGGTATTTTTAGGTCATGATTATGCTTACAGGAGTCAAGCACATTGAAACACACTATGGTTTGTGTTCCATCATGCCAGAAGGGTGGGGTCCTCAAGAGCCTGCTATCCTTTTCTTTAACTGATTATATACGTTCCAGCTCTGAAATATCTGAGTGGTTTTGGCTCACAAATTCAGATTCCAAGAAGCTATGTAATAGGTACTGATGTGTGACCTATCAGTAGTTCTCATGCAATTTTCCAGGCTGCCATCCCCAATGAATGAGAAAAACCTTTGTCTTCTTTTCTGGTTCTTCACCATGCTCCTATCTATCCACCCACCCATCCTGTTTCTAGAAGAAGCCAAACCCATGTATTTAACAGACAAAGGGCAGTTATGTTTTAGCAGTTCCTGGTTATTAATGACTGACTGGTGTTACTCCATAAGACTAAACCAAATCTATCAGTTAAACAGTCATTTATTATTAAATAGTCATTCTAACATGACAATAAAGTCAGAAGATTGCAGTATCTTTTCTTCCTTTTTCCTGCTCTTCTGCCAGCTAAGCTCCTCATGGCTTACCCTCACTCTGTTTTTTGCACTCTGATTTGTGCAACCATGAAAACATGAATGTCCTAGCCAGGCCCTGTAGCACTGCCCATTTCCCTGAGTTATGCTCTTAATTCCTACACCTGGAAGACAAAAAGGAGTTGCTTCCTCCAAAGTCTTTCCCTGCCTTCTGAAATTCAATGACATGCACTTCATTCCCCAGTATAATCAACAGAAGACTTCTGAAGCTGAAGCTCAAGAGCTGCCAAGGCCTCCTGATTAACCACACAGACACTCCTATTGTCTACATACAGTCTGCTCTTACATGGGGAATGAACACTGGATCAGCTGAAAACCTGAGACAAGAAGGGATTGCTATGGAAACACCTCCAAAAGAGGGAGTGGTGGGAATTAACAGTGGCCATATATGTATCTTTAAATCACACAGAATGGTAGGGGTTGGAAGGGACCCCTGAAGATCATCTGGTCTCCTAAAGCAGAATCACCTAGAGTAAATCACACAAGAACACATCCAAGTGGACTTTGAATGCCTCCAGAGATGAAGCAGCCTCTGGGCAGCCTGTTCTTTAAGTGCCCCAACAATACTTTGCCACATCTTATTCTTCACTGTGAACAAGGCTTCCAGGGCAGGTCACATCATCTGTGCAGCACAAAGATCTCACATCTCCAGTTCAGAAGAGGGGGCAGGCCACAGCAGCAAGAATGCAGCAGTACATCATGGAAGATGAAAGCTGCCTCAGGGTGCACAGCCCACAGGTGAAACCAGAGCCGATTGTCATGAGGCAAATCCAATCTGCAAACCCCATGAGACCTGCTGGGGTTTGACACATTCAGCTTTTCAGTGAGAAATCAATGCTCTCTGTGGCAAGCAGCACAAGCAGTATGCAAGGATTTTTTAATGAATGCAAAACACTGGTCTGCTAATGAACAGCATTAACAGACAAGTGAAAAAACTGTCTTTACCATCACCCTCCCACAAAATTCCCCACGAATTCACGGCAGGCTGATAAAACATACAGCTCTTTCTTTTTTTTCAGTTTCCCAGGATAGATTTAAAGTCTTAAAACTGAAAGCAGGCTAAGCTGCTGTCACTTAAGATCCAGGACTTTAAGCCACTGGAAATTTAATATATAAAAAAAAGGCCCTTTTTTTTGCATGCTTGGAGGATAATGAAAACTTCGGTGACTCCTCAGTTTGTCCTTTCAATGTTAGTGCTAAAAAGTCATCATTTGAATTCCAGTTCTAAAAATTCTCTTGCTATTTTAACCAAGCTGTTTTGACCCAGATAGTAGTGGGTTTGGGACTCTCTTCTAGAAAACACGTGGCTGTGTCTGACAAAGTGAAGAGCTGAACAGTTTAATACACATTCACATGTGCTGGCTAAGAGCCTTCCCCTCACACAATGAGCTTCGCTCTTCACAGTGCTGGATCAGACCAGAAAAGTAACTTTTCTTCCTTGTCCTTTTTTTTAAAGGAACAGAAAGCTCAATTATGGAAGATCATTTCTGCCACCAGACCACCACAACAGAACAAATTCCTGTGCATTCCTGCCAGAGCTGCATGTAACTCAGAGCTCAGCTGTGCATTCATTAACAGTGCTGTCCGTGCAGCAGTAGTAGAGCAGCTGAGTTAAAAGCCGGTGGACTGCACGGCCTGAGCCACCATGTGCAAGGGGAGATATATACATATTGTGCTGAAGATTACTGGGCTGCACAACCAGGAATCACTTGAGAAGCAGAAAGAAAAATAATTAATTCCTAAATAGCCAGCAGTTGGCTCTCTGTCATGGTGACCAGGAGCTGGACAGTCCAGGAGTGCTCATCTGTAGCACCCTTCAGGTACTGGAAGGCTGCTCTAAGTTCTGACAGCCTAAAATAAGGATAGGGTTTTCTGTGTCCTATCTCTGCTGTTTTGTGTATGAGACTGGTCTAAATGAAACTGAACTGATCTCCAGATCCTTCATCCCATGTGGCCTTTGCACTTGCCTGACCACCAGCCTATAACAAAATGAAGGTCTTACCATGCTAAGAGTGAATTCAAGTGATCTGGAGTGGTAGGATCAGGGCTCAGAGGTGGCGAGGTCACAAAAGCTGCAGCTTTGGCCCAGTTTTTGCTCCAGTAATGTGTCCCATCTGTCCCCAAGCTGGCAGTGATTGGCTCTCCAAAAACAAGAGGACCTTGGGGAAAAGCAAAGATACACAGGAATTGATTACAATCCACTCTCTCTTCAGCACATTATACTGCTTGCTGCATGCAGTCATGTATAATTTAGACATTACTACATGGCCAGCGTAGCACCCATAAAATTAAGCAGCCCTGACTTTGTCTATATGATAAAAAATTAATCAGGAGGCCCTCTGAGCTACACATACTTTTGATCAGCATATTTACAAAGCTCCCTTTCTAATGCAGAAGGAGACAGTTCAGATCTGGTTTTAATTTGTACTGTTTTAATCACAGCCATGTTCTCTACATTGCCCTTCTTCAGAGTGCATTTATGTGGAGGATGGGCTCCAGCAGACAGATGCCTTTTTACCACTCCCAGGTTGGGCACAGCACCAGCAGATTGTTGTAGTATGGGACAACCCTTCTCCAACAGCAGAGAGCAGCATATGGTCCTCAGCACCATACTCCAAGACTTCAAGAATACAAATATCAAGATGATACTTTGCTCTCTGGCTTTTCCATATTGCTTACACATTTCATAGGACCAACCAAGCAGAACAATCCAGACTCACAAATGCAGCTTTGAAAGGTGCCTCCAGGCTCACAAGACCCTTTTGGGTGCTTTGCAATTTGGATCCCTCCATGGCCCCAGCCAGCAGTGCTAACTTGCAGATGTGCCCAGCGCACATCTAACAGGTCAGCTTCCAGCAGCAAGGCCAGGAGTGAGATCAGGCATCTTTAACAGCAGATTCACTGCCCAAGCCACCCCTCTTAGGGTAATAGCCTGAAACACCCCCAAAAGGCACTGAGATTGCACTAGACCCTGTTAAGAATAAAATCTCTCTCTCCCATAAATACAGATACAGCAGTCTAAGGGAAAAGTAAAAGGAAAGATAGGATAAAGAAGTTACAACACAAGCTTGAAGGGGACAGTCTGTGGGGAGAGTTTCACAACTGAAAAATGTAGGAGTCTGTGATGGTGTTGCCATTCTTTGGTAACCTCTCCCTGTATCTTGTGATTTGGGTCAGCAGGTACAGAGTACAGGGCTTTCCACTGAGCTTCTATTGAAAAACAAAACAAACCAAACACATAACAACCTGAATTTAGGGGAGAAAAGGAAGTCTCTTACCTCTCTTTCTGGCCTGTGCAATGATATCAGCTGCACTCTTGCTCATCACCTTGGTGATGTACACTGGGCAGTTTATTCGACTGGCAATGGTGATGGCACGGAATACTGCTTCTGCTTCAAGCTGAGGAAAACAAGGAGGAAAATGTTAACTACAAAAGCAGACTGAAGGAAAAAATAAACTGGAGGACTAAGCCATATTTCTCACTGTTTAGCAACAACTCCTCAGGGGTTGATTCTGCTTTTTCTATAGAGAGAGAGACAGTTCTTGGGAACAGAGCTAACCCAACCTCAGACACTTCACCTCAGGAGCCATGGACAGGCAGTACTTGCTAACAGGGTACAGCTGCCCTGGCACTAATACAGCTCCCTGCACTCCAGGAAAGGTCACATCCAAATGGCTCCTCCTTACCTCCCTCCCACCTTTCTGCTTCAGACTTCTGCCCTGTAGTTGGAAGGAGAACTGAAGAAGAAAATGTTTCCCCAGCTTGGAGACAACCCTTCCCTATGCCATCTTTACATAAGGATAAGATGATAGTGAATGTAAAGTATGGAGACAACCTCTTGGAGGTTTGAGGCAGCCTCTCCTTGGCAGCTTACCCTATGCAATCTTTACATAAGGATGAGATGACAATGAATGTAAAGTATTCTCAAACAGCAACTTCAGCACTATGGACTGAATTTAGCTCATAATCCATAAAAGCCTTTGAAGCATCGCCCAGTAAGTCCCCTCTGTCAGCAAGTGTAAAGGCAATCTCCTCCCAGGGAACCATTTGGGACACAGGCACACAAAGCAGTCATCTTCAGACAGAGAATCCATATTTTCCTCTGGCTCTGGAGACTCCTTTCCCAGCCATCAGTTAAAACTCCTTCCCCCACAGACTCACACTATTGGCATTTTAATACCTAAACCTCTGTCATCGCTGAAAACACTGAGTCGATGGTACAGAACTGTCCCTCCAAGAGCTGAGGCAACTTAGCCCTTCCAAAATTACATGGCTCAATTCTTCACTGTCTTGTGAAATATTTTTTATTTAAAACAAAATGGATTTTTGTTGTGATTCTTTTTTTTTTATCACCACATTTGCTCTGGAAGCCCCAGGTGCACCCAAAGACGATGAGGGAAGGACGCAGGGCCTCTGTACCCCAATGCTGGGGGGCTAAGGTGATCAGATGCATGGTCAGAAAAGCACAAAACTCCTTCCTGAAAACTGCACAAGCAGATTTTCCTTAGACTCTTTTTTCTCATTAAAAGAAAACAACCCCAGTATTTTAAAGTAATTTAGGCAGCAGTTAAACAGCAAAATGAAAACATACATAAGCAGTTCAATAGAAGAATGTGACCAATTATTCCCCTGCCTTGGGGAGAGGTTATATAAAGATCAGCAAACCACAACAACCTCCTCTAGTTTAGCCTCAAATCCCCAGGACCTTGTCCCTATAGTCTTTGAGGAAAACAGTCACTTCCCACCACCACCCTCCCTCATTCCATGGATGTTCTGAATGTGTACATTAAGGGACAGCCACATGTCTCCACCTTTTCTTTCTTATTAAAGAAACCCTTTCCAGATGCCCAAGATGATCCAAGCCAGGGCCTGGGGTTTATTATGAAAGCTGTATATAATGAGCTGCCTTGCAGCATCTTTCCATTTTCACATATTTGCATTTCTACAGCCTCCATTTCTGCTACAAAAATATCTGCTGGCACCAGCACAGATTTGTGTGGGGGTGTGTGCATAGGCATGGTATCCATGTTCACATGCATCTTACAGGAGGCTTTCACCCAAAGCATTTTAATGAATGCAGTTATGCCAAAGCCTAACCCACAAGCTGCACTGATGATTTTTACCCTGACAAGCCCATTTTGTGGGCATCACAAATCAAACCACAAGGGTCACGCTAAAAAAATACACCCATGCCTGGGGCAGCTCCTGGGTGTATAAGGACAAGCTGCTCTTGGACCAAGAGAATACAGCAGCTGCAGCAGCAAGAGGGTGCTTCAGCAAGCAAACCTAGCTGGAGGGGACTTAAACTTCACAAGGCTTTGAATAACACTGGAAGAGGCCACGTGAAAAGCAGTCTGCTGCCTTCCCCCATGCATTCATCTATCATCTGTGCACACAGAAGCCAAACTCTTGTACTACCTACTCAACAAAGCACTGCCAACAAATGACAGAATGAGGGAAGCCTCTTACCTCCTCAGGCCTGCTCAGGGCATGTCCCTCGGGTCCAGTGATTCCCATCTCCAGGATACGCTTTTGTTCCTGCAATGTGAGGGAGAAATGCTGACAGCTGCTCCAGTTCGAGACCCTGGCACCAGGCATCCTCTGGCACATTAACAGCCATATTGTCTGACTGTCCATTTTGGGTCTGTGTGACTCTGCTGCTGGGGCAGAAAGGCTGAAGACACCATCTCTAAACCAGTCCCATGCCACCCCAGCATCTGCTCCATGATGCCAGCATAGATTTCAGGGCCAGATTTGTCTCTGCAGTGTAACAGAAAAGATTCGTGCACGGAGCTATTGGGCTGCACCTTTGGAAATCTTTGCCCTCCAGAAAGTCTTACTTGGCACCAAGACACCAACCCTGGGAACAGGCTTCAATTAATACTCTGAATAGGTAGTTATGGATATTTCTAACCTGCAATTCTTTATCTGCACAGGTTCCTCTCTGGCTGCAATCCATGAAGGATTGTTACCTTCCTCAAACTTCTAGCAGTGCTGACATTTCATCAAATAAAATCTTGCCTTTGGCAAAAACAATCTGTGCTACCCAGCTTCACAGCAGTGGGATACATTTTCCTGTACAGACAAAAAGCTTCATCTGTCTTTTAAGTGAAGATCAGGAAGTGATATTGGAACAATTTTCCCTTTTTGCAGAAAATGGTGGTCAGCCACTTCTGATCTGAGGTTGGTCCAGGTCTGCCAGCAGACCAGAAGCAGGAGCAGAGCTGTTGATACACCTCTGACCCTGTCCCTGCTGCCCACAGGTCTCTAATGAGCCAAGTTCAACCAATGTAATGGCTTCATGATACAGACAAATGTCCCCCAGAGATCAGGATCAGGTTACTGAACATACTTCACTGAGTTGCCTAATAAATATTTGATCCCAGGTCCCCAAGGGTGAAAAGCTGACACATTACCAACATACTCCTGAGCAAGATATTAGTTACATGTGCTTTTGGCTTCATTGCAATCAATCAAGGCTGAAGAGGCATTAATTGTAATGTATTTGTCTGAGGGTGTAACTAAGACTATTTTAGGTAGAAAAATCATAGTCTTTCACAGACATTCTTTAAAAGTACCTGTTCTAAGTCATTAATGCAACAGCTCTGAACAGTGCTGGCTAAAGAATTCAGATAATTAAAATAGAAGGAAAGAAATAAAGTTACAAATGTATTTTTAGAAAAGGGGGGGGGGAAAGGCAAGATGGCAAAAAAAAAAGAAAGGTTACACAAACAAGGTTACACAAACTAGGATTGATTTGAACCTTGAAGAAGTCATCAAATCAGATCATATGATAAAATTACCCACCATAAGAGGGTTTCATAGTGCTAATAAGCTAGAACAGTTGTTTGATAAGATCAAATTTGTCTTTTCACACAGGACAGTCCTGAAAAGCCTCCCTGCAGACAGCTTTCTTTTCACTATCCAAACAGTCCTTTTAATCAAAGCATAAGGAAAGCCTGACTTTGAGACGTGGCAATGGTGAAGAAATCTGGTGATGCAGAGCATAATTCACATTTCTTCACCACTTCCTCTTTTCCTAATGATTTTTCTGTCTTATATGTTCATATTCCATGGCCATATATTAAAGCTGAGAAAACTGCAGGTGAAACAGGTGTCTAGCAGACATGCAATTCCATCAGTGTGCCTGGATGTGAATGGGGATCACATCAAAACATCAGGGGTGCCATTGCGTTGGTTCCATTTTGCCATTCCTACAGTAATATCAGTTTATTATATTTCTCATTATTTACTTAGATTCTGCTGGGTATTTTAAGCTGTGTTAAAACTTTAAATTTTGGTAGGTTTACATCATGCTAAACTTTATGGGCAATCAGTTTTCCTTCCCCCCACCTTGAATCCAAATAAGGGTTTTCACCTCGTTTCAGCAGTGGAAGGACAAAACTGCACACTGTATGTACCTGCTGACTCCTCACCAGTAACTTTTGAGCCCTGTAGTTATTTCAGCCATGCTTGAAGGGGAAAGGGAAAGAAGGCTTTCAAAGAGGCAAAATCCTTACCAGGCAGTTAAAGGACAGAAGCCCATACAGGGAAAAACCACAAAATAAACTTCCATGGGCAAGAGCCCACACTGCCCAACCATTCATACTTTCAATCTAGGGTCTCACGGCCTTAACCTGAGACAAGGTGGCTTCCCTAGACCAGATCTCAGAGACAACTTCCTTTTAGCTGCTGTAATTTCTGTCAGCTCTGCAGCCTAGTCCTTAGTGGATAAGTCAGCAGATAAAGAGCTCAGCAGATAAATCAGTCAGCTCACTCAGAGCCTCATGAACCCCAGAGGGGCTCTGTGCACGTGCAAGGGATCAGAGGAGGAAGACATCTCTGCAACAGCCTTAAAAGATTAATCTATCACAGATGCATAAAACCTAAAAGCAGCCACCCAAACCTGCTCATTCTGATTTATAGGGGAAATCCTGGCCTCAGAAACACCTGTGGGAGGTTCACTCTGGACTGCTGTCCTTGGGATACCTCTTTCAGTGTGCTGTGGCACAGATCAGAGCTACAGCACACCCACTGTGAGAACACTACTACAGACCTGCAGAGTGCACTGGGGATCCAGGACAGTTTGCTGGTTGTGAGAGGCATGTTCAAAGAGCATGCCTTACACTTGAATGCATGTTTTGGAAATGTTTAGAAGGTCATGGTGGCTACTTATTCTCAAACTTCAGGTCTATATTAATGTTCTCAAAAATAAAACTGGTTTGAGAGCTTTACCAACCCACTCCAAACTCACTACGCTGCTTATGCTGATAGCTGCAGCTGAGGACACTAGCATAGATCTTCCCAGTTCCACTTTTTGCCTTCAAAAATCTCTGAGGAAAACTTTACATTGTTCTGATTCACTTGTTTCAGCTGGACTGAAATCTTGAGTGCTTTTGCCCTCCTCATCCAGTCCTCATCTGCCAAGGCAAGGACCTGCCTGGATCATTGTTCTACCTCACATGCTCCAAGCAAAAGGGCCTCCACCCTCTCACCCCAGGCTTTGCACCAGCAGCGTGCATGGCATCAGGCTCAATTAGGGGAGGTAGTTCCCTTCTTCTTCCCTTCTTTCTCTCTCATACCTCCCATATCTCTCTCTCATGCTTATCTTCTCAAAAAATGAAGCAAAAATTGCAGTTCACTCACCTGAGCTATCAAGTCTCCATTTTCAGCATGGACCAGGATAACAGCCCCAAGACTTTTTAGAAAGGTAAAGGCTTCATAAAGCTGCAGGTGGTACAAAGAAGGAAACACTGCTGAATAAGGAAAACACATTACTTAACACTCAGACCTCCCTGTTCACCTGAGTTTTGCACCTTCTATGTTGGTGATTATCTAGGTGAACAGCAAATTGTCTCCCTTTTCCACTCTGCTTTCTACACATAGCCTGAGCTTCACTGCTCGGCGTTGACTCACCCATCCCCTTTCACACCACTCAGCCCCAGGATGAGCTTCAGCACTCTCTGCACCCAGACAGGGTCAGAATTCCAGAGCAAGGCTGCATTTCCCTCAAGGTATAATGTCTCCCAGAGCCCCTTGTATTGGAAGGTCACCTTTTCACACCCTTCCACACAGGCCCAGGTTTAGTGAGTGTCTTCGTATGGTAGTTTTAGCACATGTAAGCCAGAACTATTCCCACGGACTGCAGACACTTTTAGTACAGCTAGAACACCTCTTCTGAAGTGCAGGCATTTTGCATCATCTTCAATTCTGCAATTAAAAGTTGCAGTATTTTCTCTAGAGCATCCTTTCTTTATTGCTTTCTGAGATTCAAAGCCATCCATACAGGAGAGAAACAGTTGACCCTCTTGCCTTTACTGAGAATTTCTAGCACAGAGCTAGTGAAATTCAGTTCCCTTTCCAAAAGACATTCAGCTTAGGTGCTCCCAGTTTAAACCAGGCTTCAGCAATGTGGGGGGCCAGGTATCTAACACAGATCAAATTCTGAAGACATGGTTTCTTCCATGTCCACTTTTGCAGTAGGACACCACAGCAAGCATTGAATGGCTCAGAATTCACATTTAAACAAGCTAACAGGCATTAGTCTCGCCACACACTAAACATTTTGATGTATTTCTCTTGGCAGTTCCAACAGGGAGCTGAATTTAACAGGCACTGCCTCTCAGAGAATATTTATATATTATTATGACTAAAATTCCAATTAAAACCACATGTATTGGAGATGTAAGAACAGTTATTTAAGAGGCTGAGAGCTACAGCGCTGGGAACAAGTAAGAAAGAAACATTTTCTCAACTGAATAAGCAAACATTATTATTACTAACAGATGCCATTGTCCATTTACAATGACCTGACACTCATGAATGGGAAAGCTGAAGAGTCTGGAATCTGTAATGAGCTCTGAACAAACAAGCTCATTGTTATCTCCAGCTCTAATGAGAGAAGGCCACCTCCCCCAAAGAGCAATTCCATTTAGCTGTTTGCAGCAACCCAGAAATTCTTGAAACCCCAGAACTGCCACTGCCTCAAGTGCTTCATTTTTTCTCCCCTAGAGTTCTTGAAAGGTAACAGCAAAACAAGGTGAGGGGGAAATCCTGAGCAGTGTGAGTGGTTGCAGTGCTGGGAGACACCAGGAAATCTTTGCAGAAAAGTGAACGTCATCCACTTGAAGGAACACGTGCAGATGTTCAGCACTGACTCTCCAGGCAGAACTCCTCCACTGTACATTTCCCCCAGTGCCACTCAGGTCAGTGAGAACATTTCCTCAGGATTCAACCTCAGCAACTCCTCAAGTGTTGAAAGATCACAGAAGAGGGCACAAGATCACAGCAAGGAAAAGCACTCAGAGCAATACCTGGCTGTCGGACATTTGGTAGAGATCTTTGTAGGCCATGTAGACTTGAAAAGAGTTCACACCTGTTCCAAGACAAAAATCAAAGGTGTTGCCATATAAGTGGGTTCTTAGGTTGTAATTTAACATAAACTCCAGGAAAAATAAGTCAGAGAGTATGTCTGGACTAGGCTTTTCACTAGCAACTGCCAGGATTAAAGCATGGCTCCACAACTTTAACATGAGGGGAGTGGAACACCAGAACAGGTCACCCAGGGAGGTAGTTGAGGCCCCATCCCTGGAAATATTCAAGGTGAGGTTTAACAGGGCTCTGGGCAACCTGATCTAGTGGAGGATGCCCCTGCTTAATGCAGAGGGGGTTGGACTGGATGACTTTTGGAAGTCCCTTCCAACCCAGACATTCTATGGTTCTATGATTCTATGAACTGCATTACAGTTGCTAGAACTATAAGCTTGAATCCTCTCATCTCTGGGGGAATTTGCTGGAACCTGTGGATTCCCTGTGTTCAATCCAGGCTTCCCACAGCCATCACCACACACAAGATAGCTTGTAGCCAAGTCACAAACAAGTGATGGTGGCTAAAGCAGCACACAAAATTCATGAAGTTTAAAAGAACTTGTGTAAGGTTCTGTGAATCATTTTCCTTTTAGCTTGCTTTAGCTAATCAGGAAAACATTTCAGCCAGACCTGAAACTCTGCTTTTAAAAAGATAAGCTTTTAGGTAAGTTCACCCAAAGTGCTGCAAGGTTGTAGGAACTGTGTATCTTAAATTGCATGCAGACTTGCTTTCTCTTGACCCTACTTCCCAATAACCCAGCTTAGCTGATGGCAGACACTGGGAGAAGGTGGAAGCAAAGCCTAAAACCAGTTACAAGGGCAGCTCACCATACTTCTCCTTCCACTTGCCAAAGATGGAAGGATTTATACTGGCAGTCATGCAAAATCATGAAAGATGACAGCTCCTAATTTTAGAGATCAGCAAGAAATGTTAGTGTTGAGTGTTGGCTGCCAAGAACCAACTGCATTCAGGCCCCTACAAGTTTGGCTCTTTATTTCAAAGATGAAATTATTTACACGGCTTTATAGTCTAATGGAATGGGAATTCCAAACATCATCTGCTCATAGTTTCTGTCCATATGAATTCACATTAGTTTATCAATTTGCCTTACTCTCTAGTTTACTGACAATATCCCCAGTTTGCTATAAGGGCTTATCTCAGGTTTCTAGCTAAAAAGAAAAGCAAATTCTAAGCTGCCTAAGCCATGCATGCTGCATTTCAAATCAGCTGTCATGAAAACTGCATTTCCTGGGGCAAGAGGGAAGAGATCTGGTCCTGCTATTTATGTTAGCTACATCAAATGAATAAGGCTCTCTGATGAAGACACAACTTCTTCAGGAGACAAGAAGATGCAGCTATACCCTCAGGCAGAGGGTATGGCTGTTCACACTCACACAGAGGCTCTTTCTATTCACAATTACAAGCCTAAAATGCCCCAGAATACATGCAGGATAAAACCCTGAAATGATCCCTGGTATTATGTCTTCCTGCTAAATCCAGGCAGCTCAAGGAGCAGGAGCTGGCCCCTCCTTGCTGACTTCCATGCTGAGCAAATCCAGCCTGAAACATGGAGCCCTGTCAGCCTGTAAGCCCATCCTTTCTTCCTATTCTCCTATTCCTCAATTCCCAGAAAACACACATGGGCTTTACTGACTGGAATCCCTCAACCTATTCCTCATTGCACACTTTCAACATACTTAGTATGTCCCTGCTTCAAAACATTAATTCAGCTTGACTGTGCCTTCCCTGGGGCCAGTGTGTACAGCCTCCTGCCTGCAGCACCTCCTCCCCTCTGACTGAGCACATCTGCCCAGCCTGTTGTGCAGGAAAGCTCTGTTTCTCTTCACAAACCCATACAGTCTCTCAGATGTCAGCTGCACCTAGGAGCCACCTTTCTGCATGAGTGACCATGCATACATGAAGCAATGAGAGATGTGTCAAGGCTGGTCCAAGCCATGCCAACTAGCCTCAGTGATGGCATGTGACTGAATCCTCTCCCACACACTTCTCTGTAGGCACAGCACTGGGTTATCCATTGCTCCTGCTTATCCACTGGGATCTAGCCAAAGGTAATTCATTCAACCACAAAACCACAGGACATATGGCAGCTTTCTCTGGGGACTGTGGGTGGAAAACATACACTGACCCAAGTAATACAAGTTCTCTTCCTTTTTGTTTTATTTCCTTTGTATCCTCAGCTGGTCCCATGTGATCCTGAGCTTCTCCTTTACAGACAACTCCAACAGCACAGAGGCAGAGCTCTCCCTTACTAATGCACATCCATGACCCCAGCTACCTTTCACTAAGTGGAAGGGCATCCCATGGGCTGCCTTTATAAGCTAACAGGGAAGATGGTTTAAACCTTTATGAGATACCAAGGTAAAATAACACAAATTAATATACAGGCATCCAAGAATAGACTCATTGTCTAATGCCTCGCTCTGCCCTCTTTATCTACTCATTGGAAATATGTGTTTTTAAAAAAGCCCTGGTCTGTGGCCATAATGCTTAGTATTTGTTACATCCTACCTTCTTCTTAATGTCCTGCTTGCTCTCACACCAGCAGCATTTAAAAGGATCCTCCCCAAACTTCAGACAGTGCTACAGGTGTTTTTGAGCAGTGCAGTAAAGGATCAAGTGAGGCTCCTGTCATCACATCTCAGGCTGCTGTACCTTTGCATATACCAGAGAAGCCCAGTCCCATATTAGTTAATGCTACAAGCTTGAGTCTTTATAATCAACATTTGGTTCTACAAAATCTCCAGACCCTTCCAAAGCCTGTCTTTGTATTGACTGAGAACTGATTAATTATTCACTTACACCTCATGACAAGGTTACTCATGCCAAGGCTGCATCAGCCTCACGCAGCCCTGGTGCTCAGCTAACCCACCCACCAGACAAGCAGCTGAGGACAAAACCAACCCAGAGTCCCAGCTGACGTAAACCAGAGTCACTCCACTGACATCACCTCTGTTTGCACCAGGGGGCTCGAATGTTTCCAATTATCAGCAGATATTATCCATTAACTTGAAAGCCCTTGCCATGCCACACTATCCCCCATTGTGCTGCTGCTGCTTTCATACTGGCCCTTACCTCGTGCCTCCTAGCACATGACAATTTCACACTGACTGCCTGAGACTTACTGCAGTATCTGTGAGAACAAAAGTAACCTCCTAATGCCATCATCACCAAAGAGGCCACCAAGTGCCCCACCACACAACCTGGTTCAGGAACCACTGAAGACCGGAAGGCAGGTCAGAGTTAGATTGAAAATTCACATTTTGATAGTTGGGAGACAACTATTAACCTAACCATCTGCACCAGGCTTTTAATGTCAGCCCTCAGGCAAATTTGGGAGTGCTGAGCCATCTGTGATCCAGGAGCCCTGGAAAATAGTACCCAACCTTTGAAACGAGGCACTCAGTGCTTGTCCGAGAGCTCAGTCAGACCACGCACAGCAGCGTGTCCACGTTAACGCTGAGAGCAGGGAAACAGCACAGATTTGGCACCACCAGTGTTGACAGATGTCATCACCTTGTAAAAATCACCTATATTCTAAAGGCCTATGTCAGACCAGCTGCAGTTTCTCTAAACCATGTGCAGTCTTGCTGATGCAAGGCATTTGCTGCCTAAAATCTGGTTGTACAGCACATGTACTGCTAACGTGCTGCAATACAGGATAAATTCTCCTACGTGACTGCACCTCCACAGTATCTCAGAGAACAACTGCTCACTCAAAAATAGAGTTGTGCTTTGGTTTGCTGTATGAATTTTTTCAAAGGAGAATTTTTCAAATCCAAGTCATCACTAGCATTACACCTTCCCAAGGATGCTGCATATTACTTGGACTTGCCAACACGAGGGTCATCCAGATTCACCCATGGTAATTACACACCATTTCAGAAAATATTTCCTGATTAATATTCATGCATTTTCAAGGATAGTATTAAGTGGAAAATATCTTTCTGGACAAAAAAAATCATGCTGTCAGGTAGAATTTTAAGGACCTTGAGGCCTCGAGCACAAGCCCTATGAGGAGAGGCTGAGAGAACTGGGGTTGTTTAGCCTGGAGAAGAGGAGGCTCAGGAGAGACTTATTGCTCTCTACAACTACCTGACAGGAGGTTGTAGCCAGATGGGGATTGGTCTCTTCTCCCAGGCAACCAGCACCAGAACAAGAGGACACAGTCTCAAACTGCACCAGGGGAAGTTGAGGCTCGAAGTGAGGAGAAAGTTCTTCACAGAGAGGGTTGTTAGCCTTTAGAATGGGCTGGCCCGGGAGGTGGTGGAGTCACTGTCCCTGGAGATGCTCAAAAAGGGATTGGACATGGCACTTGGTGCCATGGTTTAGTAGTCATGAGGTCTTGGGTAACAGGTTGGAATTGATGATCTTTGAGGTCTTTTCGAACATTATTGATTCTATGATTCTCTGAAAATGATTTTCTCAAAGCTAGATTCAATTGCCCACACACAGGTATCTGGTACCACCAAGACAGCCTCTATGTATAAAACTGCCACACTGAGCTGGCACATGTGGAAAAGGATCTGTAGGAGTTTTCATCTGTGCTGTTCTGCAGTGGTAGCTGGAATCCAGCTAGGCTAACCTACAGCATCTCACATGATAGTAGACCTGTTAATTCAACTGAATCAAGCCTGTAAGTGGCTTAAATAGATTCCTGAAGAAGTGACCTGGTTTTATTCAGTGCTGAAACAAAGTGTCTTCTGGAAACTTCAGGGAACACTGCTGGAGACCAAGCACTTGAGAAAATCAGGATATTTCTCAGTGTTAGGTACCTAAGTTTAACATCCTTTTTTTTTTCCCCTAATAACTGGAACCTATTGTAAAAATGCAGGCATGTTTTATAGTCTCACAAGAAAGTTATCCTAAGCCAGTGCTGAGAAATGAGCAACAGTCTGTGATGCCTATTTCTCAGACACATTTGCCCTTCATATTTGGGATTAATTTGAGGCAGCTAAATAGGCCATTCCAGTCTAATTAAAATCTGAACTGCTACACTTCAATGTCTCATTCTCTCTATATATGATACAGAGGATCCAAGGTGACTGGGCTGACTACCTTAAATGCTGATTTATGAGATCTAACTTAAAAGCCAAATGTGCAATGTCTGAGCCTATTTCCACATGTACAAGCAACCATGAAGTGATATCTTTGTAACTGGCAACATATACATCTTAATTTTCTATGTCTAATATTGGAGTAAACCTTCTCCCTTCTTGGGCCTTACTGATGACTATCACTAATACACAGTTTCAGGTCCATTTTACAGAACACCAAGCATGTGTTCAAGGTAGTGCAGAATCTTGGGCAGAATAACCAGGGCCTGGGCATTTCTGTTTTGGATGATGCCTTCATTAAAACAGTTCAACATTTTACCCCCATATGATATTCCAAGAAACTCAAAAAAATGCTACTAATTTTCACTCACTAACCTTTGTCTTGCACCAGCACTTCCAGCTCTTCTCGAATCCCATCATACCAGCTGGTGATGTCCACATGGAGAGAGTAATCACAACAGGATTTGGTGTCAGCTGCCTCATGCCACTTCTCAAAGGAGGTCAGTAAACTTGATCCAGGTTCTGGAAACACGTGGTCAACTGAAAAAGAGATTCAGCATCTGTTACCCAGATTGCACACTGCTCAGATTTCCTCAGTGCCTGTCAGTAGCCCTCCAGCAGTTCAGCCAAAAGAGAAGCCTTGGAGGCAGACTGTGTGCAGACCCTAACTTTGGGATGTTAGGCCGATCCTGCTGTCTCAGATACAGCAGACTTTGTGGACAGTCTCTACTAAAGCTGAGCCTGGCAACCTGCTTGGTACAGCATCCATAGTCACAAGTGGAAGATTCAAGCACTGCACAGTTTAAGGAAGGTTTGTTTCTCTCTTAATTGTTTTGCAAAAGACCATACGTTCTGGACTTACCTATACTTATTGTCTGATGTCTCTGTTTCTATGTATTTCATAGTAAACATTATTATTCACCAGGGTCTCACAGTCACTGGACTGACCCTGTATTGACCAATATATCAGTGGAGATGTCGATTGCTTTCTCAGCAGCCAGAACTGGGAATACAGCCAAAGTTCAGAACACAGATGATGTAGAGCACAAACACTCAGCCACACTATAGGGCAGATGAAGTGTGCTGCAACTATACATCTTCCCTGTCTCAAGCCTTTCTGCATCTGAAGGTGACACAGTGTTTACTGGCATAAAAGAGAGACATGACTACTTATGCACATACACTTAACTTTGCAGGGCTATGTCAAAGATAAGCATGGAAACAAAGCAAGAGGGGCTTACCAGTGACATTTGCAAACCTCATGCTGCAAAGGAAGCCTCAACTGAAGAACATTAATTGAAAAAATTATTACAGAAGTAATGAGCAGCACAGCATTTTATGCTTATTGCCAGAGATCCTTTCAGCTTACACAAGCTGCTGAACAGGGGTAACTGAAATATTACTGCTCAGCAAAAGAAGCCACATTCCAATCCAGCAGGTGTAAAACCCCACTGGGTAGCTCCTCTGAGCTAGGAAGCTAAGACACTTTATGTCACATGAACTGCCTCACAAAGCCTAATCAGTAGTAGGAAAGAGCTGGATCTCATTTTGTCATGTGGTAGACAGAAGAGGGTCTTAAATAACTTGTCCCTTCCACCAAGAAAGATGTTCCTCCAGGACATCACTGGTAAATGCTTCCTCAATTCCTGATGCCAAATACAAGTTCATAAATAAGCATCTTCTCATTTCCAAAGCCCTTGAAATCTCACTGGGTGGGAGCAGCAGGTGTTTGCCAGATATTCTGTGCCATATTTACTGCAATAATTACATGTTTGTTCAAAAATCCCATGAGTAGGTACAATACCCCCAGGGCTCCATCTGTATTTCAGAGGGAAATCCAAGAGACAATTCCTCATGCCACTGCCTGTTTCTTTCTGGGTAGGCTTATTTTCATGCCAGCTCTGGGTGACAATGATAGAGTCACAAAGTAGTTTTTGGCTAGATGATTGAGTCCAATCATCATCTAACTACCAAATCTGGTACTAACCCACATCTCTTAGCATCACAACAGACGGATCTCCAACACAGTGCCCTGAAATTTGAAGATGCACTGCAGAAGACCTCAGATATGAAGTCTTCTGCACTTGTTGCCATCTATGGTACATGAGCTTCAGCTTGGGGTGGGAAGAGTTAGTACTGCTAGTACTCACTGATCATGGTGGTGCCCCCTGCTAACGCTGCTTTTGTGCCTTGATAGAAGTCATCAACAGCAGTCATTCCTTGGTAGGGCTTTTGTAGGTAAGTGTTGACATCTATTCCCCCAGGAATAACCATGCGCCCGTTAGCCTCTATGGTCTTGACTCCTCCAGGAACAATCAGATTCTCTCCTATTTGCCTATGCAGCAAAGAAAGCCAGTGTTATTTTATTTAAACAAAGAAGCAGAGGGGACAAGAGCTATTTGAGGCACACAGGGAAGAGGAACCTAGAGGCCCTACAGAAAGAACTGGGATCCCAAAGGGAAGGTAAAGATCAAGCACCTGCTCCGGCTGCTCTGCACAGCACTGACAGAACAAAGCATCCATGAGCCTGCCTAGCTCAGCCCTGTGCTTGGGCTGCTCTGCATTGCTCTAGAGGCCAATAACGAAGTTGTAATGCTCAAGCATTAAAAACTGATTATTTTTTTATATGATTCAGGGTGAGACTTAAGTGTCCTGTCGTTAAACCATTACAAACGTCTAGAGTTAATACTCTTTTGGGAGCTCCAGTTCTGTATAGTAAGTTCTTAAATGAAAGCAGAAAAACACAGATCACATATAACAGCAAGATGGAATTGTAAACAAATTGCAGAAGCACAAAGCACATCCCACAGGAGTTATAATTACTTTGTAATCAAGCAATGCAAATTTATCCTTGAAAGAGATCTAAATATGCCACGATACAGAAATGTGTAGTTAAGAGACCCGAACACCTCTGTCACCTATTCTTCATCCTCCTCTTATGGTTAAATCTCAGTGAAACATTGTGCAGAAGAGGGTATTTAAAATGTTAAATAACTGTTGCCATCTTTTCCCCTTCAGCTGTTCAAAATAGACTTTTTTTTTCCCCTCCCACTATTAAAAATACTAATCTGTCCCAACATGCTGCTATCAAGCAAACTGCAGATACCTACAATCAAAATACTTTTGCTGTTCATTGAGTAAATTACCCTTTAACTTCTAAAGCCACATTAAATTTTTATTGCCTATGGTGCCAAACAGGAAAAGGCATGGTCTGTGTGGAAGCCATGCCTCTGTGCTGTTACACTGTAATATATATTTGGGCTTGGAGACAACTATGAGGTAGTTTAAGTTCACTTATTTTATCTTGTATTACAGCCACACAGTCCTTGTCTTAATTTCCTTTTGTCTGGGATAAGATAACATTTATCCACAGCTAAACAAATAGCCCAGACATCTGAGCTCCTGAATCCCTTTCTCCCATATTAAAATGCGACTCCCACCTACAGAGCAAAACACAGCGACTGATTAGCAGCCACTCACAACAAGCCAGAACAGAAAATGAATATAGCTGTTAATTAAACCCAGCAAAATGCAGGGATAATTATTCACACTGGAATCTGGCCAAACCACCAGAGTTAATAAATAGCCCCAAGAGGTCAGGAATTTGTTTCATATGCTATGCAAAAATGTCACCTCCAGCAGATTGGCTTCCCCCATGCTCCAGGTTTTGGCTGGAGGGAAGCACAGCCACTGGATCAGCAAACTCTCCTCAGCATCCCATGCTGGGGTCTCAGTCACTCAGGGCTGAACAAATCCAAAAGGGCTTACTCATGAGAGCTGACAACACCACTTGAAGCCATGCAGCTCCACATCTGGTGACTCATCTTCATCAACACTATAGCACTGGGAGCATGTCATGGCGTGGTTACAGCTGTAAGGAGCACTAATGATGTCACCACAAACAGGGAATTGATATGAAAAAGCCACTAGCAGGCCAGCACATCCAGTTGTGGGGGGAAAAAAAGTTGTAAGAAGCTCCTCTGCTGTTAAAATCTGACTTGCAAAGGCATACCACAAAGCACTTGGATAAAGTTAGGTAGCCCCATGCACAACAATGCTGTTGCACTCGTTTTCCTTAGTTGAATCCCTTGCCTGTGTTTAATCAGAGCAAGCCTCAACCTTTGTACAGTGTTCATGTGGCTAAAAAAGCAAACTGGGGAAAAGAAAAAAATGACTGTGACCAATCTCCTTTACATATGTCTGAAGTGAAATTTCACTCCACCCTCTGAAAATAGTATTAAGGAAAAAATCTACAGGAAAATGTAAAGCAGTCAGGGCTTTTTTCCTACCACCATCAGTATTTACCACTGAAGACACATACTTTAAAATGTTGAAAGAGTCCTAACTACATGCTGAAGTTTTCTGATGACTCCCTGAAACTTATTTTCAGTATGTGGCTGAGTAAGTTTATTTGGCAATGGCTGAAGTCATCCATGCTAAACTGACACAGGACCAAACAGCCTTTGTGGATGACGCTGCATTGTTACCTGTCAGGAGGCTGTCTCTTCTCTTGCCCTGACATCAAGACTAGGGCTGGGAAAAGATTGATCTTCACTGGCATTCAAGGTTATTTTTATTCTGACTGACTAAAACACGTAGCAGGATATAATGTGACAGGATTCCTGAATTGCTCACTGAATTGCTAAGCATATGTTAAGAATGGGGCTCAGTTACTTGTGGGTGAAAAACTACAATAGCACAGATAACTGCGTTGTAGACACTGTATAAATGATTGAGCTGGTTTCCTAATGCACCAGCAACCAGAAAACTCACACTCAGGGAAAGCTGATGCTGTGTGCAGCCTTCAGTTGAACAAGCTGATAAATTCTGTTGTACAGGAGCTGATTAAAGCACAATGGAAACATCAGACTGCAGCTCCCATAAGCTTAACCTGAGAAAGCTGAAAACCTTCCCCAGGACTCTGGAGTTATTTTTCTTGTTATCAAGTCTGGATCTCTTTTTGGCATTTGGCTCATCACCTGCCTTGCAATGGAGAGCCTGTTCCCAGCCACCCATTCTGCACACTTGTTAGCCCCCTTCCAGCTCAGAGGAACTAAACCCTTCACATTGGCAGGAAGAGCAGAGGACAGCAGGCACCAACCAGAGCGCGTGACCTGTCAGTGAGCAGAGAGACTGGGGCTCATTTCCTCATGTCAATAACAGAGACAGGACAGAAGCAGGCAAAATACATTATTTACATGACAGTGGCAATTTAAATTACTAAATATCTAAGTTACTCTTTAGATACCAGAGAACTGCCTCTCAGCTGCCATCTGAGTGTGCAAGGCTTAAGTTTCAGCTAGGAAAAACCCACATGCACCACTGATGCCTTGCACCTATGGAGTCAGTTTGATGATTGATAGGTGTGAAAAAGCATTTACCACCTCCAAACTATAGCTAATTTCAAACACATTCAAGGTAACATCTACATTCCTCTCTGCAGGACAATCTTCAGGGACATAAGTGTTAAAAGTCCCCATTCACTTCATTAGCCTGCAAGAGAAACCCAACCCTCAATTTTCCAATCAGCCTCCATTGCAGAATAAGAAAATTAACCCAGATCCTTTATAGCCTAGCAAAACTAGGACACTATTGCCTATTCTGGGCTGAGTGGTTTGGTATTTGCTCCATTCTGTGGAACTAATTCTGTATTATCAGCAGGATTTGCAGCTGGAGGGTTAGGGCATCAGTTGAAACATAGATGCCTGAGGTTCAAGGTCCTGCTCCAAAGGATCTTGAGCAACATTTAACAATGATGTTAAATCTTCAGACACAATGTGCAGCTCCAGCTGGAGAAACTAGAAGAGGCAAGTCCCTGAAAATATAGCAACTTCCTAGACTGCAGAATTTATCATCTGAACACTGTTAGGACCCAAGTCCATTTCACACTGAGCTGCCCTCACAAATTAGCTGCTCTTTCAGAGCCTAGATTACAAATAAAAACCTTAGGTCATCTCAATCCAGGAAACCAGGCACAGGTTGGGGTGCTGAATAGTAAACTTGCCTCCTTGGGCAAAGATAAAGACTTTTTTTTTTTAATTAAGATCTTGCCTGTCTATTCAGCATTAATTCTAGCTATGCTGGGCAGCTAAGAATACTTCCTGGGGATATGGATCCACACATGTATTTTAGAGGGAGTCTGTGCACTTCACAGGGGCAGCTGACAGGCTGGCATTGCTAACCTGTCTACCAAGTACCATTGCATTTCTGGAACCAAGGCCAAAATTTCACAGCAGTTTCAGACTCTCAGTGTCTCATGCACTTAGCTGTTAAATCAGTTCTGACACTTTCAAGTGTTGCTAGGAAATCTGCATGTGAATAAACAAAAGCACTGAAAAACTCAGCTGAAGTACCTATCAGAAAGCACAGATTAGCCAGGATGCCATTGGCCCTCTTGGCTGCCTGGGCACACTGCAGGCTCATGTTCAGCCTACCATCGACCAGTACCCCCAGGTCCCTCTCTGCCTGGCTGCTCTCCAGCCACTCTGACCCCAGCCTGTAGCACTGCATGGGGTTGTTGTGGCCAATGTGCAGAACCCGGCACTTGGATGTGTTCAATCTCATGCCGTTGGACTCTGCCCATCTGCCCAGCCTGTCCAGGTCCCTCTGCAGAGCCTCTCTACCCTCCAGCAGATCAACTCTTGTCCCCAGCTTGGTGTCATCAGCAAATTTACTGATGATGGACTCAATGCCCTCATCCAGATCATCAATAAAGATGTTAAAGAGCATGGGGCCCAGCACTGATCCTTGGGGCACACCACTAGTGACTGGCCGCCAGCTGGATGTGACACCATTCACCACCACTCTCTGGGCTCAGCCATCCAGCCAGTTCCTAATCCATCGCAGTGTGCTCCCGTCCAAGCCATGGGCTGACAGCTTGGCCAGGAGTTTGCTATGGGGGACGGTGTCAAAGGCCTGGCTGAGGTCCAGGTAGACTACATCCACAGGCCTCCCCACATCCACCAGGTGGGTCACATGTTCCAAATTTTGTGCCTTCTCCACTTAAAAACACTGTGCTCCTTTTGCCACTTCCGCAATGCAAGTAACGCTGCAACTGGAAAGGCAAAGTGAAGCATTAAAAAAGACAAGCACAGTCCACAGATAAAAGTGTGCAGACTGTTTTCTGTTATAATACCCTGAATGATGAATAACATAAGTAGCCACAGACATAGAAAGAATTGGACTTTTGATGTGATGAGAGTTTCTCATAAAAAAAAATAAAGCTCTGAAAACAAGTAGGCAATGAATTATTTATCAGATAACCACAATTATGTTTCTGTGTATGAAATTGTAGCCTCTGGAGTGCAAACTTGTTAGGTCACTAGTGAAAACGGGTAGCAGTCAAGAAAAGCTTTGATCTTTGTGCACATCAGGGTGCTTGCACACACTTTGCACATAACTTTGCAAAACTAGAGATGCCATTCTCCACTTAAGTCAAGGTAGGAGCTACAGGAACAGACATCTCTGTGACTGTTTCTCAGGCTGTGAGTAACATGTAGTTCACGTTTTTCACCTAAGGAATACTTTCACAGTCCCCATGTTTGGTATCCTGACAAATCAGTAGGCTTTTTCTTTCTGATGGTGTGAAGATTTAAGATCATATACATCTTCTAAGCAAGAACAGGGATATATAAGCAACACTTAACAACATTGGACAACACAACATGCTGTTGCTTCAGCAACAGCCAACAGGACAACTGAGAAGGTCCCCATAAGAACTGTGTAACAGAGGGCACATGTCTGTGTCCTACAATCCTTTAGAGCATGGCTGCATTCACTCAGATTAGATGTTAGGAAGAAAATGGTAATGAGCCTTTTGTCATACAGGGACCAAAAAAAATATATTCATTGTTCTTATCACTGGTTCTCATGTTGAGAGAGCCTATTTGCCTGGACTATTTTGGAAGGAACTGGGGTTGAACTGTTGGAAAACCAAATACCTTTGGTTTGCAGTAAAGAAAATTGCTACTTATCTAATCTTAGTAAACACAAAATGGAATTTCATAATTATAAACACTCCTCTACTGTGGCCTCACATCTGGAGGAAAGTGAGATGGCTGGCTGCAACATTTTGAGTCAGTACCATCAAGAAATCACAGTAGTATCACAGTATCACAGTATAACTTAGGTTGGAAAGGACCTCGAGGATCATTGAGTCTGTACTAACAGGCATGCAAAAAAAAATAATTCAATATTAAAAAAACCCAAAACACAAAACAGCAACCAACTTTATGAGTCCATCTTCAAGGTATAGGTCTGCATAGAAGGAGTGGTCATCATTGATGATTCTTCCACCTTTAATGAGCAGTCGATCACTCTGAGGAAAAAGAGAAAAAAGGAAGAAATGTGGGTGTGTTGAAACAAAGGAACATAACATACTGATGATACCAAACAGGTTTATATTATACAGGAAGCCACCAATACCAAAGCACTTACACTATATAAAGGTCTATGCCATAGGCTCACATGAGTATATAGACAGCAGAGCAGAAAATCATAGTATCACTGAATACCTATTTCTGACATTTGGGGCACAAGGCCTCATGGTTGTCACAGTCTTCCTTCCTCAAAGCAGAATTCATTGCACACAGAAACATTTGAAATCCTGCTACATCCCCTTTTTACCACCTCTTTACTGTACAAAGGCCGAAAAGGGAAGAGAAGCCACCAAAATTAATTGTCTGACATGGGAATGGCCAAGCTGAGCTCACCTGGGACTCTTGGCACCCCTGGAAGAGCAATAGAGCTTGAAATGGGAAAAGGTCAGGAGAGGCTGCTGAGCTTTTGCCAAGTGACTGTGAATGCTGAAAGCTTCTAAAGTAGTCAGAACTTTCTTTTCCTATTCACATATAAAAGAGCCATTTATTGTAAATTATTTCCTTGACTCACTAAACAATAACTCAGAATCTCCATTGTGTCCATATTTTGTACTCCTGGTTTAATATATAAACCCTGCATGTTCCAAGTTCCCAGTTTAGAGAACAATTAAACAAGTTGATATGTTTCCTTGTCTATAAAAACCAGGATAACAATACAGAGCTCCTAGAATCTATTGATTTAAAAAGTGCTAAGTCAGAGGCAGGGATGTTACAACAGCCTTTCTTCAGTGTAACTTCTCACTTATATGCAGCAGATTTACTTCTCAGCTAGTATTTGAACATTTGGCAGGTGGATGGCCTCTATAGCATCCCCATACCATTTTAGAGAAGCAAAAAGGGAGCAACAAAAATTTTAAGGGGAGAAAGAAGGAGAGAAATAACATTTTAAATACAGTCTGTGACACAAAGTTTGAGGCTTTTCTCCATGTGCTGTAACAGAGAGATGACCCTGGGGTGGGGGAACCAAGGCACAGAAGTGCAATGCAACACGTCTCAGATGTTGGTACCTTGTTAAAAGTATGCAGATGATTCCAAGTCCTCAGCTTGGAATCTGCCAGAGCAGGCTCCCTGTTTTTTTCCCCAGCCTTTCTACTGCCACTTGTAATTGCAGGAGTTGTGAGCCAGCAGCTGGAATGGTAATGAGTCATTTTCCCATGTGCTGGCAGCTGCATCTCCTCACCATGATGATTTACTACAGTGCCTGGTGACCTGCAGAGACCACCATCTTGTGAGCTCTTTTTAAGCTCATTCAATTGCTTTTCTGAACATTAACACTGCCCAATTACAAGAGGCAAGAGCTTATTGCTATGGGCAGGGAACCTTACCAGAGCACTGCATCTGTCACTTCTAATGAGTCAAAAATCCCCATACTCATCAAGATGTTCTGCAATTTATATCTTTTTAAACAGGCTAAGATGCATAACAAATAAAACCCAAATTTAACAGGCCAGGAAAATAAGACACCCTAAAATAAAGCAGAAGTATAACCTCAGCAAAAAATATAACTGTAGACCCGAGGTTTTGACATGTATTTATACATAAACATATATAAGTGGCAAAACTAGGTATTAATCTGAAACTAAAAAGGACACAAATGCAGTTTCTATAAAGCACTCAATTATGTGAATCATCCATTAAATTAAGCATCACTTACAGTTTATAAAGGATTACTGAATATTCAGCTACAAAGTCTTGTCTTTTTCAAACTTTCAGAGGGTCTAAGAAATTCTGGTGAAGAAAGAAAACTGCACTTTAAAGAGACTTTCAATGTTTTAATTCTTGACACCTTCCCACTCAGAAGGAAACATAGATGGTGCAAAACTGCACCTGAACTGGCCTGTGGCTAAGCTTGTTCCCAACCAGGAATAGAAAGCCATGGGAGATGAGGCTGCCAAAAACCCACCAAACTTGATGCTCTGCAGGTAGTCTGCCAAGCTACCAGGGAGGGTGCCGTGGAGCCTTGCCCAACTTTCATCAAGACCTGATAGATGTGGAAACACCTCTGACACACATTTCCATTCCAACAAATGAGCAAATTTAGAAGAAAAAGGGGTTTGCTGGAGCTTGTCCCAACCAGCTCAAGCTGTCAGCATGTCTGTAGCACACATCACATGTCGTTCAAGCCAGGAGCACAAGCAAAACTCATTACCTTTACACAGATGGTGCTGGTAGGCGCAAGCAACTCAGGTGGGATATCAGTGCTGGTGGACATCCCCGCAGCATGCTGTGCCCAAGCAAACGGGCACTGCCTCATACACCCTGCTCAGGAGCAGAAGTGGCTTGTCCTCAGCCAGAGCTGCAGTGTCAGAAGCCTCTGTGCACCTAACCACAGAGATGCATTTCCAAGAACATGCTGGAATAATTATGGAACATAAGCAACTAGCAGGAAAGTGTGGATTAATGTGGGTAAATCTTCATGAAAGAATGAAGGTTCTTTCATACAAACCCTTGGTCAGCATGTGAGCAGTCATTCCCCACCATAGCTTAAGCACAAACTTCAGGGGCAGGCACAGCCCTGGCATGAAAGCAAAGGGACACTGCCATGGTCACCAATGCCTGGGTACTCCTGCACTGGTTTAGGTCACTGGCACGTATGGCAGTGAAATCCTGGACAGAAACCTGAGCACACACAAGGTCTGTGAAGTAGGTCAGTCTCCTGGGGTATGCAGCCTGACTACGCATAGCCAGAGACCATTTATCATTTATTAGGGGTCTGCAGGTTTGCAGTTTTCTTACTAAGTGCCAAATATTCAGAAAAACCAGGGACCAAAGTCCTCTACCTGGACAATGTTCCAGGCTGGAGGACAGCCACAGAGCAAATCAGGGGGCAGTGAAGTGAGGAGTGACCTGAAGCTCATGAATTATTAATGCAGTGCTGGCCCATATTTCCCCTTTTCAGCTGTAACCCCTCAAGGCAAGACTTTCTTTGCCTAGCCTAGATGTACCCTCAGCCACTCACCTTCGGGTGCTCTCACAAAGCAAACAATAATGGGCTCATTACACAGCTCAGGGGGTGACAATACCGTAAAAGCCTTTATAGGGTGACTGCCACCTTCCCATTCAGCTAACAGATGTCTCAGCCACTAGTGCCGTGCCTGCTGAGCCCTGAGGGCTTCATACCGAGTTCTCACAGCATTGCCTGGCACAAGACACTGCAAGCCCATCTCTTCCTACTGCAAGCCAAAGGAAGCCCTCTCCTCCCTCCAGCCTAAGGACAGACAGCAGGAACACAGCAAAAGAGAGAGGGAGCATTATATTGAAAGTATAAATTCAGTAATTCATTAGGGGCCAAGATGTGAGGAGGTAAAAAAGAACTGCTGTCTTTGACGTGAGAGATGAGGAAACACCGCTGTAAATCCATGCCACTGCCCAGCATTTGCTGCAGGGTGTGGGAGCCAAGGTGTCTCTCCTTCACTCTGGCTGCTGCAGTGATGCGAGCACATCGATGCAGCGCTCTTTGCTTCCGGGTTTTGTGCCTGGCTACGACACAGCATCAGCACAGCAGCGATGCTTATCTTCTGGCTCCCTGCAGCTCCATTTTACAAGCACTCTGCCACCTCCCAGCTCAGCTCGCTGTCGAGTATGTTACAGCCTTATCCACAGCTCTTCACCTTCAAACCCTCCGTGCTGCTTTCCCGGTGATTTTTTTGCTAATCGCAGTCGAGCTTCTCCTGCTTAATCTGTCAGCAAAGCCACAGAGCTTAGTCTGTGACATGACAGCAATTTTCATGGCAGCAGAAGGAGATGCCACCAACTCAGCATCGTTTGCTGCAGGAGGAGGAGCTGGCTGCTCAGCCATGAGGCAGTGGCTTTCGCTCCCTTACAACTATTGTAAGAGCAAGACAAAGCATCTGTAAGCTGGTGTCTGGCAAGATTTGTACAAATTGCCTGTTTTGCTGAGTTTTTAAAGTCAGCTTGGCTCAGCTCTTGTGAAACGTGTCCATATTTCCACAGGCTCCCAAGCGTACAGGGCCAGCAGATGCAAGCATGATCAGCATCCACCTGCCAGATGATGAGCCTGCGATCTGCTGCGGTCAGAAACTGCAGTGGGCTCTGCACAATGAAACCCAAGTCCCCTGGGTCAGTAAATCCCTCAGCTCTGGATCATTTGTAAATACAATCCAACTGTTAGACTCAAATGTTAGAGCAGGAGCGATTACAAAGAAATTTTAGATCAGCTTTTATTCCCCATTCAGAGATAGGGGTATTTAAAAATACTATACACAACAAAACTGAAATACTTTTTTTAGACATGCAGTTCTCAGTCAGCTTCTGGAACTGCTGAAAAAGAGAGTAATAGACACTGTCATCTTCTGCCATAAGATTTACTAAATAAACACTATCTCGAATATACACAGCATGTCAAAATACAACGCAGCACAAGTTAGAGCAAACCACGCACGTCTCAAGTGTCAATACCCACAGTACTACACCTGCAGGATCAGAGGAAGCCACACCTCTGTCGTACAAGATGGAGTTTGAACAATGAAACAAAAATAAAGAATGAGTCTGCCACTATGTATTCTTGCCATACAGAAAGATTCAAAGAGATTTCAAAAGCTGTGTTTTCACCAAGTAGCAGCATCTGTCCAGACTGCAAGTCTGATATTTGCTATCATGTTCCTGCTTTTTCTTCCACACATGTAAATTCTATTACATATCACAGAATCATAGGGGTTGGAAGGGATCTCTGTAGATCACCTAGTCCAAACCCCTCTGCTAAAGCAGGTTCGCCTACATCAGGCTGCACAGAATCACATCCAGGTGGGTTCTTATAGTTTCTTAGTTTCATTCAGGGTTGGAAGGGACCACAAGGATCACCTAGTTCCAACCCCCCTGCCATGGGCAGGGACACCCTACACTAGATCAGGCTGGCCAGAGCCTCATCCAGCCTGCTCTTAAACTCCCCCAGGGACGGGGCCTCGACCACCTCCCTGGACAACACATTCCAGGGTTTCACCACTCTCATGGTGAAGAACCTCCTCCTCACATCTAGCCTGAATCTCCCCACCTGCAGCTTCATTCCATTCCCCCTAGTCCTATCACTACCTGAGATCCTGAACGCCTGAGATTCTGAATGCCTCCCGAGAAGGAGACTCCATCTCTCTGGGCAGGCTGTTCCTGTGCTGTCACATTTTCATCTCTTAAGTCTTTGTGATTATTTACAGTTTGCTTTACAATTAACTACAACAAACTTCATATAACACACCCAGCATATCACCCTAAGTGCTGCTTCATTCTTCCACTTGGACTTTAAAGGTTGCTGCATTGTGTCCCGGATTTTCCAGGCCTAAAGGAGGAGCAAACACTCAGCAGTGATTTCATCCTTTGCATAATTCTGAGGACTTATTAGAAGATACCATTGTCCTCCTAGCTCCAAAGTGACAATGGCTGTATTCTCTAAAACCCAGATTAGTCAATGGCCCTATAGATGGCTAAGGACTTTATGCTAAACAGCCATTTGAAAACAGTTTAAATTCCAAATCCACCTGTACTTACAGTACTCTGCCTATAAATGCAGGTGCAGATTAAAGGCAATGGAGAGAAGAAGGCATTAGGGTACATTATCACACTTGCAGCCAAGACATTCACCTTTACTTGTTTTCAGCATTTGAGAGAGAAACCTTTGTTGCTAAGGCTTACAAAAGGCCCCTGAGAGTTAGAAAAGAGATGACATCCCCAGTTGAGAGGGAAGGCTCAAAAGACACAGGCTGATGCTTGCGTTCTCCTTGATCATCCAAATCTCCACAAGACGACTATATGCAAAGGAACAGTTTGTCAAAGGCAAAACTCCCACTGGCTAACAGCAGAAGACACCCAGGGCTCCTCTGTGCTTCTCTGCTCTCCTTCCAGCACATTTATTCTCCACGATATACAAGAGAGTATTTTAGCCTTAGTTTTCTTATTTGGATGGTTTGGGGGTTTTGTGGGGTGGATTATTTTTATTGTTTTGTTGGTGGGTTTGCTTTTGTGGGGTTTGTGGCTAGGGCTGGTTTTTTCTGCGCATATATTTGGTTGTCTATTGTCAGAGCTGGTCAGATTCAGTCCCAGTTGTGATACAATGCAGTTAAATTTCCTTCCTTTTAGCAAAGTACTTACAAATAAGGAACATTTTTAAACTTAATGGCAAAAGAAGAAAGGCATCCTTCCCAAGAGGAATGCTTGTTTAAATCCTTTCATAAGGATCAAAGAGCTGTAAATGGGATTTCATGAAGTACTGTTTGCTTACAGAAGACCTGCTTTTAATCAGCACTATCCTGCCCTTTGAATTTCATGTCCAGGTTACTCTCCATAGGAAGTAATTTTTAGCTGAGGTGATCCCTGAATCATCTCAGGGAATTGATTGCAAAACATTCTATCCTTGAGGGATCATTTCCTATGGGCCACTAATAGAGAATCTTGCTTTTAAGGTCTTTTCCTTAACAAATGCACTCCACTATATGGCAATTCATTTAGTAGGAATTATGTTGACTGTAGTAGTGCTGTATCTTGGTCTGCAGCCAAAATATTCATTCATCTTTATTCATTTAAAAGATCTGGTTTCTTTGGTTTCCCCTTTGGAGACCTGGCTTTATATTCAGCTAGCAATTTCACATAGTCTAAAAGGGTTACTCCTACAGCTACTAACTCCATGGGGATTTCTTCACTGCAAATGTCATCTTTGCTTTGCTTTTAGAAGGGAAGCACAACAAACATCTTACTGAAGACAGTATTTATTGACATTAGCAGGGGTTTCCCCTCAGTATGGGCTGGAGAATTGAAGCCATTGCACTGTGTGTTGTCATAGACATCTGTTGGGGTTACAAGCAGGTTATGTCAGTCAGAGCAGAGCTCAACATCTCAGCAAGCCATGCATAGGAAAGGTTAAACTTGGGGAAAAAAATAACAGAAATTTACATCAGGGCTGGCTGCTGAGTGCCACTGAACTGAAGATGAGCTCCAAGTTCTAGTCACATACCTGCAGCAGGTTACTAGGACACACAAGCTTTGGCACCACTCACAGTTGAAATCCAGCTCAGACCATAAGGAATCCCTTCTCTGGGTGGAAGAAGTGGATGCCAGGGAAGCAGAACAGTAGGAAAGGCCTTTTCATATGATGTTAGCAATAGTAACTCATGATGGACTAAGTGTGGTGGATACAAAGTGCATTATTTCTATTTAGAAACTTTTTTGCTGCCCTGTTGCCTCACCTGTCCACTTCCCCTGCAAGTCAGAGCAAGTTGCAACACTTGCTTCTCCATTTCACATGGTCTCAGCACCTGTCCCTGGACAACCCTTCCACCATCCTATAGCCAGCCATGTGCAAGGTGAACAAGAGGGGTCAGCTCTACTTAGATTTTACACAGAGTGTAGACTTACAGTGGAGACATTTATTATTGTGACATTTATTAGTCATGTAAGTAAGAGCTGAGGCCTTAAACCTCATCAGGACATGCACTACAGACTGAAACTTTGTCTTGTGTAAAGGCCATCAAGTGGCAAGCAAGAGTAATCCCAGTGTCTCTGTCTCCAAGGACAATGTCATGATCTTTACATGTAGCAAGATTAGAAACTTGCAAATTATTTTGCTGCTCATCTCTGTGCCATCTTTCTCATACCTACCAAAGCAGCAAGAAATTTATTCCAACTAATTTTCACAACACCTAACTGCTTCACAAGCCAGCAGGCTCTCCTGGATCCTACAAAGGAAAAAGAAGCTTCTGTCTTTTACCCCATGTATAAACTTGCTTACAAAAGAAATGTCAGCAAAGCAAAAAAACAGACCTTGACCTCTTGTCAGGGAAGTGGTTCATTGGCAGTGGTTGCTCTCAGCACTTGTGAAGAGATTCAGACTTGAACAACCACCTTACCACATCAATCAGTCCCTGTCCCCTCTCTAAGCCTGCCCAGCTTCCAGCAAAACACAGCTCAACTCCCTGTGCTGGCACCAGCTATGACACTGAAGACCTGATGCAGGCAACAGCTGACAAACTTGCTGTGGCAGATGAAGAACTCACTGCCCTGAACCCTCTTTTCTGTCCTTCTGCCAGAGGTTGTGATCTCCCTAGAAATGTCCCCAGAAGGACTTACTCTGAATATAATTGAGACATCAAAGGGAGGTGGCATAACAGTAGGGCCACTTTTTCTGCTGCAGAAAAAGGAAAGGAAAAGACTAATCACTGAATCATGGAAATGGTGGCTGGAAGTCCAACAACTGCTACTGAAGCAGCAAAAGCATCTCCAGAGCTGCCAAGTCCAAGTGCAGTGCAATGTGAATGCTCTAATGTTTATCAACAGACAGGTAAACTGACAAAGGCCAAGTCTATTAAGCAGCTACAGATGGAAAAACATAACTTTGAGTATTAAGCAAATATTCAAGGGTAAAAGGGGATCCAGAAATCCCAGGCCCTGGTGTTTTAAAGCAGGACAAAGTGTTGTCTAAATCAGTCCAAATCTTGCACCAACAGCAGAATAATAATGTGAGTCATTGTTCCCATGCCCAGCTCTCAGTCAGATTTTCAAACATTTTTGGCACATCACTCACCAATCTGTGTTTAGTTTCATATTGCTAAGGAAGGTGGGTGGGGGGGAAAAAAGCACAGCCAGGGGAAATATGAAATAGATCCAAACCTAGATGAGGACCTTGGTTCCACATTGCAGGTACTCAGCACAACTTGCATCTATAAGACATGTCTCCCCTGGTGTTCAAAGCTGGCATCTCTTACACTGCTGTTGTCTCACACCAGAACACCTCATGTTACACCACCACTTTTCTCAGGTCAAGCAGAAAGGTTCTGTCTGGATCCTGGACAGTTGAGTCCACTGTCCCACACAGAAGTCCAGATGTATGCACTTTTTTCCTCTCTCAAAGTACTCTGCTGCCTTCAGCCAAAGCCTGCTTATTTCTCAGCTCTTTTCACATCAATCAATCAAAAAAGCTGCAACTAAAATTATTCTCTGAGCCCACTCCTCAGAATTTCTCCAGTCTCTCTTTATTTCCCTGTGTCTGCTTCCTTTTCTCATCTTCTGACAGCTCTTTTCTTTACTTGCTAAGGTCAACAGTAAGATCCTTCCTCTTCAGTACCATCTCTCTACCTCTCCATGCCTCACAGACTGCCAGCTCAGGACCACTGGCTCCTTCCCCCATTCATATGCCAACCCTTGGACCATTCCCAGGATTACTATTCCTTTTTCTAAGAGATTCAAGCACCATTTGTTTCTCCCATGTCCCTCCTTGCTTTGGTGACTGGCTATTCCCTCTTTCCTCAGTAGAACTGTCTTCACACCTCCTCTTCACTGAGCTCACACTGATTATGGTGTTTTTTTAATGGTTGCAGCCATTACTGGAACAAACAAGTCTTCTAACAAACATTTTACACACACACATTTTAATTGTGTTCTGTATATACTGTAATTTTGAGTTCATCTGGGCTGAGTCCTTGCTTGCAAAGTACCACGCACCGCCAAACCACACAAAATAATTTGTAACAGATCTTTCAGTGTCATCATCCCCATTGATTCCCTGTAATCTGCTGCACAAGAGGAGTGTAATAGTGATGTTAACAGCAAGGGCGGGGGGGATGTATCCTGGAAAAATCTGGCCTGCATGCCAGCATGCCTGCACAACCCAAGCACAAAAGATTGCCACCTCATGCAGAAAAACACCTCAGCAATGGATTTGATGGCTGACTGTACTATGCAGCCTGAGATATATGCTCTTGCAGAGGCATTCTTGACCATTCCTACATTATGCACAACCTGCTCCATCCCCAGCTAATACTCCTGAACCCGGGGAGTGAGACCCTCCAAATAACAATACAGTGCAGAGGGTGTGACCAAAATCCTCATACTGGTTCACTGCATTTCTGTATTACATCACCCAGGACCTGGTCTGGTGCTTTAAAGACAGAAGGACCTCAGTAATTACAGGAATTAAAGTGAAAGGGGCTCAGTTTCTCCAATCTGACTCACAACTGAACAGCACCTTACACTGGAGCAGTGCTGGTGTTTAGCTAACAACAGCTAGCCTCAGTGCTGCCTGGGATGCATAAAGGGCAGCAAGGGAGTCACAAACAGGATAAACTGCAAGAAGCATGAATTTTCAGGAGCTGAAATCAGTAACCAGGCAGGTGAAATGAAATTAATGCAACAGATGCAAATTTAGTACATGTGAGTGGGGAGATGCATTGTGCCACAGGGGACCTGTCTGCATCCCAGTGCTGTCCTAGACACTTACAGGATAAAGGGGAGAAGAAAAGGCATGAATAAAGCTGCTTTGGGGGAAAGAGATGAAGGGGGCATCGGCCAGGTACTGCTAATAGTCTGAAGGAGACAAGGGGCAAGGCCTGGTCAGACAAAGCACAAGGAAGCAGTTATGCCCACATGCACCAACAGAAGTAACCCAGGAAGGACACCACAGGGTTGTCTTCCCAAGAGCATCTGCTCCCCGCTGGTAAGAGATGAAACCAGCCCCTGCCTCTTCCTTCACAAACTTCCTTATGCTGCAGACATGACCTCAGAGGGAAGTTTTGAGCAAGTACTGACTGCAAGTAGTGCCTGTGGCTGGATGCTGTGGCTGGATGCTGGGCATTCTTGTCCTTGGGTACTCAGTGTGGCTTCTGGCCCCATGCAAGGAGCATAGGCCTGGAAGGGAAAAACCCACAACAAAGTATGAGCACACAGACCGCTGTCAAAAATGAGTTTCCCACTATTCCAATGAATCCAGGAGCCAGTGCAGCTCCATAAAGCAGGAGTGTGCATGTGTAAAATATGAAGCACAGGAACACATGACATTTTTATATGATTTCATCATCTCTGTTATTGTTGCATAACTTCACAGAGCTATCACATTTCCTCAGAGCCCAGAAGGCTTGAAGCTCCAGTGCATTTCCTTAGTGGCAGGATGAAATACCTAATTTACCATAGTAGAATGGAGCTTTCAGAAGATACATGCAGACAAATCCAGTGGGCTCTTGTGGGATGGGCAGCACATGCAAGGTATAACACAGAATATCTGATTTGCTTTTGATGAAGGAGAGGAAGGGCTAGAAGGGTAAAACATTAAAATAAAAAAGGCAGTTCAAGTCTGATGCCTGCCAACTTCACCAATGTTAATGTATGCCTTTGATTTGGTCACAAAACTCACTAGCATTAATGAATATTCATTTATAGAAGCTTCAACACATCCCATTTCAAAGAGAACAGGCTGAGGTTTGGGATTTCTTTTTCCCAGCAATCCTCTCAGCAGCACAGAGAAGGAAATTTGTGACAAGTGAAGAAAATAAAATGAACTGTTGATTCCAAGGCAAACACTTGTAATTCTTCCAGTTTCTTCTTTCACTCCAAACTGGATTGCAACCAAGCAGCTATGGGTGGGAACCTGTTACACTCCAGCTGCAAATGAAGGTCAAGTCACACATAACACAGCAGACACTCAACCAGAGGGCAGCCAGGGACCCCCCCCAACACACCCCCCATGCAGATGTACCCTGAGTAACCACACATTGTGGATAGAGACAAGAGGAGCCACCACCCAAAGAGCCACTGCAACACCCAGGCTCAGCCTCGGCCATCAGGCACTGCTGCCTGTTGACAGCAGAAATCTGTATAAATGCAGCACTTTGGTATCACAAAGCTCAGCTTTTAGAAGGAGGCTCTCCCCCACCCCGACCAAATATTTTGGTTAAAGAATTATTATTTTCTAATATTGAGAAAACATTGAGATGCTTACAAGCTTTGTAACACTGACTCAAATAATGCTTTTAACCATCAGGTTTGCTCAGGAAGCTGCCACACCCACCGGCTCAGCCATCTCTCCAGCTCCTGCAACCTGTGCCCCCAGGGTTCCAGCTTTCCTGAAAAAGCTCCATGAACCCAAACTTGAGCTCACCCTGCTTCCCTCCTCATCTCTGGGTCTCACAGAAGCAGTGACCCCATCACCCTCTCATCCAGTCCCCAGAAGAAAAGCAGGTATCAGCCTAAAGACCAGCACTGGTGACGGGGAAAATCTCTGCATGTCCAAAGTCTGCAGAGTGTGCGGAAATCTCTGCATGACCAAACCCACCCCGGGGAGATTTCCCTAAAACTCCCTTCCCCACCAGCTCTGCCTATGCTTTACCCCACCCCCCCCACCCCCCGATCCCTATGGATCCAGGGTAGCTGCAGGAAACAAGATATTGAATCAAAGCATCTAGATCCTTTCTTCCCGGCACGGGAAGCATGCTCTATTGTAGTCCTGATCGGGGATAAAAGCATCTAGGGGAGACAGGCACAGATAGCAAGAGGCTGGTTATGATTAACTCTTTGACTTCTGATCCCCACCATGATGTATTAATAGCGCACAGAGGTGTCGGTGCTGGCATCATGGCGCTCCTCGATTTTCCACGCTTTCTCCCCCACCCCTCCTATTTCCCCACCTCCCGTCTCTCCGCACCCCCAGCCCACCCCGGCCCCCCGCCCTGCCCGGGGGCTGCAGTGCCCCTGCCCGCTGCCGGAGGGGCGGCAGCTGGGGCACGTTGTGCTGCGGCTCGTCCCCTCCCTCTTTTGTTCTGCTTCGCCCGGCGGCCGAGCGTCCCCGGGCCCCGCTCCTTCGGAAGCGTGACACCGCCGTCCCCGGCCACTAGTCCCCGGACCCGCAAGTGCCAGGACAAGGCTCCCGCCGCCTCCCGCTCCTCTCCCCGCCCCGGCCCCACGGCAGGCCAGAGAGCACGCAGCGCTGAGCCCCGCCGAGCCCCGCCTGTGCGCAGGGCGAGGAAAGGGGAAAATAATAGATTTAAAATAGAATAAAAAAATACAGAAAATAATAAAATCGCTCCCAGTCCAGAGCTGCAGCAGCAGGAAGAGAATTAGAAGACACCGGCTCTCGTACCACCCAGCCCCGCGGAGCTCCGGCGGGCTCCCCGCCACCATCCGCGGGGCTCTGCGCGGCCGCTCCGCAGCCGCCTCACGCCCTTCCCCACCCGGCTAACAAAGGAGCGAGGGCAGCGGCTCGCAGCGTGCCGGGATCGCTTACCGTTATGTGGGGGATGCTCTTCTTCCCCTGGTAAGACATGTCGGCTCTGGCTAGCGCCGGGCGCACGCACACACCCGAGGAGTGAGCCGAGCCCGGCGGAACAGCACCGGCGCTAACCGGAGGAATAATAATTGAGAGCTCGGTGGGGTGATGGGGCGGGGCAGGGGCGACCCAGCTGAGCTGTGTAATGGAGGCAAAGTTTCCTCGCCCAGAGGAAGGGGAGCCAGGCAAACCCGGCACCTTTTTTTCCGGCTGCAATAAAATAGGGACGCAGCGCCCGGCGGGGGGGGAAGTGTCGGCGAGCGCTGCCTCTCCCGGCGGCAGCAGCGCCCTCCCGGCTGCAGGTCGGAGCAGGATTCGCTCAGCTCAACCCAGGAAGCGTTTCCTTCCCTCCTAGCCCCCCCACCCCTATCCCCCTCGGCCCCCCTTTCCAGCCCATCAATCCAGCCGGAGCCTGCCTCCCTCCCTCCCGTACCGGCGCTGGGAAACGCCGCCCCCCCAGCTCCGCCACCGCCCCGCTCGCACGCTGAGGTCACCGGCGAGGTCCCACACATGGGCTCCCGCAGGGTGGGGACCAGGTTGAATGGGGTAACCCACAACTGTGGGTCCCACTGCGCAGCACATGGCAACTGAACGGCCCTGCTCTTTCCCCGCATGGCACCGTCCTCATGGCACTGACCGTGATGGCTCTGCCCTGCTTTGACCTCATGGCCCTGCCCTGCTTTATCCCCATAGCACTGTCCTACTCTGACCCCGCGGCACTGCCCACTCTGTCCCTGATGGCACTAACCCACATGGCAGTGCTTGTCCTCTCCCACCAACGGTTCTGACAGCCCTGCACTGCTCTCACCAGTGTTTCAGAGGCCTCTGCTCTGCCCCATCCCTAGGGAGGGCATGGGAGCTGGCATACCCCAGCACAGCCTGGCCAGGTAGATGCTATGCCAGCACCTGCTAGAGAGTAAAAGCACCTATTTGAAAACATTCAGTCTTTTCTGAATCACACAGTGCCTCCCTCTACCCACCCAGCACTCGATTCAGGCTCCACTGACAACTGCAGGAAGCACAGAAGACACTGCAAAGCTGCACCCAAGTTAATCCCCCTCAACAAGGAGCCAGGTATTCTTGGCACACACACCTGCAACACAAACACAGATACAAAGCACTTCCCACTGAGGCCACATCCTTGACCCATCTGCCCCAAAATCACTATTTGAATCTTGCAAAAAGCTCCGCCACTCATGCAGGGGTCAGGCACATGGCTGCTGCTTATAGTACACCTTCTTCTGCCAGTGACCAAATACTGCCTACTTTACCCCCCAGCCTCCTCCTCACCCTCTCAATTCCAGTGCAGAGCCAGACAACTTTGTAAATACGGTGAGATACAGGAAGGTAGCATGCAATGCACTCACTACCCCAAGTCCCAGGCTGAAGTAGGAAGCAGGTAAAATGGGAAGGAGGCATTAGGGAAGCACCAGAAGAGGTGGGATGTTCAGGGTGTGCTGTGCCCTAGCACTGTTCTGAGTCCTGATGAAGGAGACAGTGTTTCAGGTAAGCTGTGAAAGAGAAGACTGCACTGCAGCTGGAAGCCACTGAGGACAATGCCGAGGTCATTGCAGTGAAGTTGCACCATCGCAGGTGCAGTGTCCCACCAAGCCCTGCCTGCTCGATCCAGTGTCCCACCACACTGCAGTGTCCCATGCAGTGTGTAATGCAGCTCCCAGTAGCTGCATGGGAGGCTGTATGGCACCTGCATCCAGCACTCAGAAAAGAAAGGGCCAGCTCCTCATTCATGCTCAAATTGAAAAGGAGAAGAGAGTGGAAACTCTTGGTTTAGTCTATAGATAGAGGAGATCATGGACAGGCCATCAACCTCCAGGGAAAGGTGCGTCTATGACTATAGGCCGCCTTTTTTCTAAGGAGAAATAAATGACAGCCCCTTTTCCAGGAGAGCCAGACCCCGGCTCTGCCTCCACCGGCGTGTCACAGACAGGGGTAAGATGGGGAAGCTTAGCTGGCAGCGGCTAGCCTGCCCCACCGGCTTCACTTCTGCCATGAGCCTTCCTCACTAAAAGTCCAAGGTGGCAGCCCCAGAAGTGGGGAATCCGAGCACAGGCTTGGACTGATCATCCCGCCTTACGCGCTCCCTGCCGGGGAGACAATGAAGGCGCATGGGGATCGGGGACTTGGGGCGGGGGGGGGGGGGGGAAAAGGGAACCGGGGGCACAGCCGGGGCCGGGGCAGAGCCGGGAGGCTGTGCCTGGGACAGGCTCTGCAGAGTTTTCCCGGCGAGTCCACAAGTGCAGCGGGGTCTGCTTTGTTCCGGGGCAGCGGGGAGGCGCCGGGGGGAGGGGTGGAGGGGGTCAAGGGAGGGAGGGTGCCCTCCAGCCCCCGCGACACGGGCAGCGTTTTGCCATCAGGATCGGAGACGGACAAAACTCATCGCTATCACTCACAAAGAAAAACGATTTGCGGGATCGATATCCCCACGCCCCAGACCCCACTAAGCTCAGGCAAGTGCGGTAGTTTCGAGGCCAGCTAGGCTTTTCCTACAGCATCGCCCTGCCGGGAAAGAGGGGTTCGTTCCCCACCGATCTTCCGTGCTGAAACTCCCCTGGTAAGGCGACCCCCGTCCCCCCGCCCAAGGCGAGAGGGGATCTGCGGCACAGCACGGCTCAGCACAGCTCGTCTCAGCTCGGCATAGCTCGGCTCGCCCGGCAAGCGGGGGCGGCGGCTCCCTTCCCCCGGCCCGGGCCCCGCTCACCTGCCCATTGTCCTGGCCCTGCATCAGCTCTTTCCCCATGGGGTATCTGATCTCCACGCCTGGGGTCTTGTCCTCCCGGTCTCCCGGGGAGCTGATGACGGAACCGGAGACCTCGCTGATGTCGCTGGCAGTCTCGCTGTAGTTGTCCCCTCCGTCCAGCATATCGTGCCGGCTGCCGCTCCGCGGGGTCCGGGACCCCTTCTTCCCCACGCTGTAAGCATCGAAGTCGATGGTTTTGTTCTCGTAGGCCCCCTCCACGGAGGCGAACATCCCCCCGTATTTCTGCCGCGGTGTCTGGGCTGTCGTACCCGGCCTAGCTAGATACACAGGCAGGTCATCTTCTTTATTCCAGTTCCTCTTTCTCTCGGCCATTCTCGCTGTCCGGATTTCTCCCCTCCCTCCCTCTCTCCCTCTCTCTCTCTGCCTTCCACTTCTCTGTACCTTCTACTACCGGGATGGGCTGATAGTGACCATAAAAATGAATGGATGGATGCAGCAGTGGCGGAGCCGGGTTGGCTGGTGGGATCTTTCCCTTAGGGATAATGCAAGCGTTAACCTCCCTCCCCCCACCCACCCGCAGGAAAGAGAAAAAAAAAAAAAAAAAAAAAAAAAAAAGGAGAAAAAAAAAAAGAAGACTAAAAAATATAAGAGAAATAGAGAGAAAGAAAGAAATCCAAAGCGGGATTTAAAAATAGCTGTGTTAGTAAAGAGCACGTGAAAATAAAGTACAAAGAGCGGAGAGGAGAGGGTGGCAGAGGCAGGTGATTGGAAAGCCCTTGACGAATAGGAAGAGCAGCAGCGATTCCCAGAGCAAGGACCGCAGTGCACAGGCTCCCCCGGTATAAAGATCCGGAGGGCGGGAGGCAGGGGGAGGCGGCAGCCCCCCACCCGCACACGCAGCCAGTGCAAACAGGGTCCTTGCCGGCGGGCGGGCGCCAGTCACCTGCTGCTGCGTAGCTTTAGGCGAGGGGGAGAAAACACACACACACAAAAAGCAGCAAACCCCAAAATCTCCCCCGCCCACCACCTCCCGAGCGAGCCGGAGGGAGTTTCTCCCACTTTGCACACTCGCACTCCCCCCGCCTCTCTCCGCAGGAGGAAGCTGCGGCGGTACCCGAGAGGGGCGCGGCAGCCCGCGGTGCGGGGCGGGCCAGCTCCTCGCTGCTCCCCCCTGCCGCGGAGGAGGGGTGGCCGGAGTAGAGGGAGGAAGCACGACCAGCCTCAAATCCCCGGGGCAAGAAGGGGGCTGGTGCTATCCTCTCTCTGCCGCACCAGCTGGTGCCTAGGAGGTGGAAGGGGGATGGCGGCGGCCCCACTCCGCCTCACTGCCCCCGGCCACCGCCCCCACCCCCCGCAGCCGCAGCGGCCCTAGGAGGGCGTCCGATGCCGTAGAGCGACGCGCAGGCAGCTGGCACGGTGGCGGCAAGCGGCTCTGACACGGAAGTGATCGTGCCTGTCGAGAGCTGCCTGCCGCACTAGCTCCACCGCCGGCCATGGGGCGCCGGGGGCCGACAGCAGCAGCTCTAGGAGCGCGGTGTGAGGTCCGCGGAACGGCCGGCGCGTCCCCGCAGAGCTGGGGGTGTCCGTTGTGTCCTGCCGAGCGCGGCCCCTCTGAAGTTGGGGAAGCCGGCGCGCCCCCGCGGAGCTGTCCCTTCAGCACCCCGGCCGGCTCCCGCTTCGGCAACGGACCGGCGGCCCGGGACAAATGCGGAGGGTTTCGCTCCGCTGTGAGGAAGGCCAGCTCCCAAAATCAAGGAGATTTTAGTTGCTTTCAAAGCAGGAGGGACGGAGAACGTGTCACCCTCCACTCACTGCCTAGGCCACTTCAAAAAGTCCATCTTTTCACCTCTGCCTTCTTTATAATGCCTGTACTTCCACTGGAAGTACAAAACCTTGGACACTCCTCCCCTGCACAAGCAGCCAATCTCAGACGATCCTGACAGGCTTTGGATACACCAGCAGTTACATAAGGGACATTTTCTGTTGCTCTGGAATAACACATTGGAACAAACTGCTCTGAGGTCTATTAAATGACTAAGCAAATTTAAAGTACTGGCTTAATCACAAAACCTGTTTAGTGCTCATGTACAACATATTTAGGACATTTTGGATACCAATCCAGCCATGCAGCACTGTTTCCTACAGTCCACAGGTGTGCCTGGTGGTCCCAGCACCAGAAATACCCACAAGTTAATAAATGAACCACAATAAGTGAGAGGTTAAAGACAGAGAGTGCTAGGATTTCATCAGAAGCAAGTCCAGAAAACCACTTTTCTCACTAACAACTACCCATGGACCAAAACCGTGCAAAAAAAGCAGTGATGGCACACACCTAAGCATTGCCAAAACACATCAAAGGAAAATATCATTCTTTTCTGCATTTGCTGTAAGGAAGTGGTACCTGCTGTCCTGAATGCCCTGTGTGCATTCAACACTGGGTGTATTGTTCACATGAGGGGAGCTATAAAACCAGTCAAAAGTTCATTGACCCTCAGTTACTAACACACCAATTTTAGCAGTCTCAGCATCGTGACTGACATTTCTGAGTGTATAAAGCCCAAGATTCCTCAGCTCACTTAATAAACCATGCTACCAAGCCAACACACTTAATATCATATAGAGGTTTCACTAGTGTGTGAAAAAATTTGTATAGCTTGTAGGATATTGCTTTGTTGCTTCCTTAAAGTCTTCTCTTGTATGTGGGCAAATACATTTTGTTCCAAATGGTAATATTGATCAAGGGAAAAAACAAACAAACAAACAAAAAAACAACCAACCAAAGAAAGAGGGGGAAAAAAAAAAGTCAATTTGTTCCTCCACAGGACATCAAACCCTGACAATTAGTGCCGTATGCAGGTGGTACATGGAGTGTGACCTGCCTGTCTTTGTAAGTGTTGGAAACATAATTCCCTTTATGAGATGCTTTCTTTCCCATCAGAAGATTAATTTGAACCTAAACAAAAAAACACAAACCCCAATACCCAACACCAAAACCCACCCAACCAACCAACAACAACAACCACAAAAAAATTCTGATGGTCCCTGGTAGGTCCAGTACGTTTTACATAGTGCATGTATCTGATAAACAAAGATCATCTTTTTACTCAGCATCTATAAAACTAAGCAAGCTGGACTCTGTTTCCACCTGAGATCTCATTAGAGACCATCATTTATGTTTCTAGTACTGCTCAGTTTTTTAAAATAACAAAGGATAATGCCACCCCCACCCCCATCTCCTTTTTTTTCCAGTGTTAAGCTAGAACAGTCATCTAAATGGTGATATATAAGGACATCCCAAGGCTCAGAAAACGTGTCAAATCAATGCTTTGGAGGACACCATTAAACTTTCAAGTTGGAAATAAGCACAAAATCCTATCAGTCTTTCTTTGCTTTTAAAAATATTATTCATATATGTATATATATAGAGAGAGTAGCCCTTAGTTTATGAAAATCACAGAATCAACAAGGTTGGAAGAGACCTCAGAGATTATCAAGTCCAAGTGGTTACCCAAGACCTCATGACTACTAAATCATGGCACCAAGTGCCGCATCCAATCCCCTCTTGAACACCTCCAGGGATGGTGACTCCACCACCTCCCTGGGCAGTGCATTTCATAGTTTCATAGTTTCATTCAGGGTTGGAAGGGACCACAAGGATCATCTAGTTCCAACCCCCCTGCCATGGGCAGGGACACCCCACACTAGATCAGGCTGGACAGAGCCTCATCCAGCCTGCTCTTAAACACCCCCAGGGACGGGGCCTCGACCACCTCCCTGGACAACCCATTCCAGGGTTTCACCACTCTCATGGTGAAGAACCTCCTCCTCACATCTAGCCTGAATCTCCCCACCTCCAGCTTCATTCCATTCCCCCTAGTCCTATCACTACCTGAGATCCTGAGAAGTCCTTCCCCAGCCTTCCTGTAGGCCCCCTTCAGATACTGGAAGGCCACAATTAGGTCTCCTCAGAGCCTTCTCTTCTGCAGACTGTACAGCCCCAACTCCTTCAGTCTGTCCTCATAGGAGAGGTGCTCCAGCCCTCTGATCATCCTCGTGGCCCTTCTCTGGACACGTTCCAGCACCTCCACATCCCTCTTGTAATAGGGGCTCCAGAACTGGACACAGTACTCCAGGTGGGGTCTCACCAGGGCTGAGTAGAGGGGGAGGATCACCTCCCTCGACCTGCTAGCCACACTTCTCCTGATGCAGCCCAGGATCTGATTGGCTTTGCGGGCTGCAAGTGCACACTGAGAGCTCCTGTTGAGCTTTTTGTCCACCAGCACCCCCAAGTCTCTCTCCTCAGGGCTACCCTCCAGCCAGTCACTGCCCAGCCTGTATTTGTGCCTGGGATTGCCTCGACCCAGATGCAGGACCCTGCACTTGCTCTTATTGAACTTCATGAGGTTGGCCTGTGCCCACCTCTCCAGCCTGTCAAGGTCCCTCTGGATGGCCTCCCTTCCCTCCAGCGTGTCTGCTGCACCACACAGCTAACAATTCTCTCTGTGAAGAACTTTCTCCTCACCTCGAGCCTAAGCTTCTCCTGGTGCAGCTTGAGACTGTGTCCTCTTGTTCTGGTGCTGGTTGCCTGGGAGAAGAGACCAACCTCCTGTCAACAACCACCCTTCAGATAGTTATAGACAGCAATAAGGTCTCCCCTGAGCCTCCTCTTCTCCAGGTTGAACAACCCCAGCTCCCTCAGCCTCTCCTCATAGGGCTGATGCGCTCGAGCCCTCTCCCCAGCCTCGTTGCCCTTCTCTGGATATGTTTAGGAGTCTCAATATCCTTCTTAAATTGAGCTGCCCAGAACTGGACACAGTACTCCTCTGCCTATTCAAAGCATAGCTTAACAATGCAAGGATAATCTTCATCCATAGCCTTTTCTCTTCAGACAGACACAGAAGATCTCTGATAGTAAATAGCATTCTTTCAGACAACGAAGACAAGCTGGGTTCTAACTCAAGATATGCACACTGTTCTTCCACTGATCAAGACATAAAATTGCAGTTTCAGGCACTCCAAAAGCAGACTTAGTTACAGCCTGATAATCTGACACTCTGTGAATTTACAGCTTTGGAGAAATACATTGCTTTGGTGTTTTCTCTTGCAGGCACTGCATCTCGTCCTTTCTGGATGTAGCTTGGTGAAAAGAAGACAGAACCTGACTGAAAGTGCACCCTCTTCCCAAAAAGACCAGATGGGAGTCAGCAGAAAACCTAGACACATTCTTGCTTTACACAATAAAAAACTTCACCAAAAGTTCAATAGGAAAGATATTTGCCAGTTTGGCTCCAGCTATAACTGGAACTCTTCTTGCAACAGCATAAATGTCATGACCTAGAGCAGGATTTCCCTGATGAAGGGTCTCAGGGAATATGCAATGTGTATTTTGCACCTGTTTTTCCCATTATGCATTTTATAACAAAATCATCAGATTAAAAATGGTGTAAACAGCCCAAAGAGAGTGAGTGTGAAAGAGACCCATTTTCTTTCTCCCAGAGGAGTGTCTTGAGTCACTAAGTCACTGAGTCAGTCTCCCTGTCTCTGCTCTGCATGGCTGTTGCCAGAAATATCTGTCTGCAGTGTCCTCACCCCCACAGAACCAGACTGGTGATTTGAACTGTCTCCTGACATGTAGGAACCATGGATTCCCAACTCCTACACTCTGGGAAAGCCTTCAATTTCCTGCTTCCTGAGGAGTGATCCAGCCCCTAGTATTCTGCTGATTCATATTAATTCTGTTAAATCAGCAAAAGTTTAATGACAACTCCTTCACCAAAAGGAGCAAGAGCTCAGGCATAGCACTTTGCTTACCCTGTTAGAAGACCAGGTTGCTCCTTCCTCAAAATGGAGGCTTCTTGGGTTGCTCTCCATGGGTACAGTTGCACTTACAACTACATTTCAGAGGCTCTGCCACCATTTTTTGAGGTAAAATAATTAAAATTATAAAGGTTTTAATTTAAAATATGCATACATTTAATATACAAAATTATACAAATTATACATGTAACTAACATAGAAAAATACATCTTGTTAACAAGATAAAATGTCAACATATCTTACATCATTTCAGTGAGAGTTACAAATCTGTGATAATCATCAAGTAGACTTTGTGGCTTCGTTACAATTCTGGTTTTTCCCTAGTTACACTGAAAATTAATACATATGTACAGTTGATACCTATGGCAAATGTGTTAGACTGGAAATCTTTGCTGAAAAGCTCTCCAGGAGGTTTTCATGGAACAGATTAGAACAAGAGTGACCTCTCTCTTACTATTTAAACTGGTTGCAGGGTGGGCATAGGCCAGAGTTTAAATTTTTGCATTTACAAACACTCCTCCCTCCCCATGCTGGCTCATACATCAACTTATTAAGTATCACGCCACAAATCTCAGCTATTTTGTGCATCCTCCACATGGATCCCAGTTTGTGGCCCTAACAACTGCTCTTCACGACTTCTGGTTACCATCCCACCAACAGCTGTGGGAAAGGGTTAAATAGCTGCACAGCACTAGAGCTCAAAAGGCAAGATCTCTGTGTGTTATTCATCCCAGATTACCCACCAATACCTCAGGAGTTGGGGAAATATCTTTGTTTCAGTCAAACAAATGTGTGCAGTAAGTCTTTACACCTTATTTAATTCCCACGGTTTCTTTTTCCCAATTCCAAACAAAAGAGAGAAGTGTAATTTATAAACAAGCTACAAGAATCTGTTCCATGCTGAGTCTTGTCTTCCATACTGTGAGCCATGGAATGATTTTCTTTTAAATATTTACATTTGCTTTAAAACTGCTTGTCAGCACAGGGAGAAAAATAGAAGACCACCACTACCACCACCACCACTCTGAATTTCAGACCTTCATTTTTACCCCCTTTTTCTTTTTCAGTTTTGTAGCTCTGTACCAACAAATTGCTCTTAATTCCTGAAAGAGAAAATTCCCTCATGAGCTAAAAGCTTATTCAGCTTTATATAAATTCTGCTTGGGGCCACCTGTGAGTACATGAATTGCTTCACACAGGCTTTTTAGCACAGGAGCAGTTTTCATCTGTTCACTGCATTTTCTCTCTTTTTAAAGAAGACTGCAATTCAGAGTGCAGAGAAATGCAGTTGCTCAGTACTGGCTGTTGCACACTGCACAGTAACCCCTCACATTGGAATTTACATTTGCATATTCATATTCCCATATCAAGAGTCTATGTCACACAGGGGAACTATAGTAAACAGATTTATACCACAGATCCCAAGAGCTCCAAATGAAGGCAGGTCTCCACACCTACTAATTCCTCTTCGCCTCTCCTTTATGCAGAGACAGTGTTAAGGAGAACATGATGTCTAAGTATTTATCATATGGGAGCATTCTTTAAGCCAAGTAGAAGCAAGCATGAAATCATAGTTGCAGTGGAAATTTGCCAGTCACTTCAGTGGTACAAACATCTCATCCACTACATTCAAGCCCTGTCTTTTTCCTTCCCCTCCCCCACTGTTTTTCTTTTTCTTCAACATTTACCTTCAATGTTCACCTTTCAAAGTATGAATTGATCCCAACCATAGAACTGAAGTTAGCTATATTTTCAATTCACAGCCTACATAAGAAACAGTATACTCTCTTTCCTAACATTTGTGCAGGGACAAAAATACCTGTCCATAATCCCGTGGGTACTGATTTCTAATGGAAATATGTTTGGAGCCAAAGGCACAATGTACTTTAAAGGAATTCTGCTGAAGCAGGAAAGAGGTTTGAACAAGTTTCTGTAATCCTAAGGTCTGTTCCCCCTCTGCCTCCTTAAGGCACTAAAGGATTTCCAAAGGATTAGTGGCAAAACCCAGCATGCACATGGCCATCCCTCCACCCCACAACCACAGTAAATTCAAATACTAAAATCCTTCATCTGCAAGTGAGAAATACAGGTAGATTTCTGAAACACAGATCAGGGGTTCCACTCTCTGAAAGGCCACAAGGACAAACATCAGCCATACCTTAGCAGGAGGTTTATCCTGGGAACTCTGCTGTGTATGTGAAATATTTCCTGGCAATTGTATTATTCTGAATGTATCATGCCAGAGTCAATCATTGTACTTTCAGCATCTGCCATCCATAGTGGTGTGAAGAACAGAATTTGGGATTTAAAGGTTGTGTAAGGAGCTGAGGAAATGCTGTAAGCTATATTTTCAATATCCTACAATGCTCTATGCAGTATACATAAATAAGTGAGCTGTCAAATAATGTTTTCCATGTGACACTGCCCATGTTGTCTATTTAGGACGACAGAAGAAGGTTGCATTTACTTGCATAGAACTTAGCAGCATCTGAATCTTGGCTATAAGGAATTTGGTCAAAGCAGTATTGTGCATACAAAGCAATCAGAACAAAGTGCCCAATTTTGCATTCTGAGGAAGTTTAACACAAAACAACGATACAAGCAAAGCATCCCCTGACACATTTACCCTAGGTAGCACATTAAACAAGTCAATTTAGAAAGCCAAACACACCCTGTAACAACCAGACAACACTTTTCTCTTCACCATAAGGCAACTAGAAAATAATAGCTAGGCTGTCTGCCTCAGCTAGTAATCTCACATTAAATACTGTAGTGCTTTCTTACAATGATTTGAGGTAAAGTTGGGATTTATTTCCCAATCCTCAGCCACATGACATGCAGCCAGTGGTCTATCAGTTTAATCAATAAACAGACCTTTCCTGTATCAGTGAGACAATTTTCATAGTAGGGAGTGGTAGAATTTAAAGGAGATCAGTGCGGTATAAACCACAAAGAATGAAGTATGCTCTACATTCCTTATGCTAATCATTTTTAAATGAAGACAAAAAGCAGAAAGTCCAAGATGTTGCAAAGTGGGATAGACTCATTATCAACATTTACAATTCATGGTGGAAGATTATGCAGAAATGCTAGGAAAGAGGCATAATGTTTTAGTTCAACACTTAGTTCAGGGTTTAATTGACTGAGTGCTGTGGAAATGATGTATGTTTTCAGGTGGATAGTATGCAAGTGGATAGAAACCTACACATATGCCATTGCTTTATTTTAAGAACTTGTAGTTAAGCCTAAAGTGTTACCATGCCAACGTGTCATCTCCTAACTAATCATAATCTAGAAATGCACAGTACATTAATCTGATTTGGGATTCCAGAGTTTATTATCCTTCTGCTTCCTTTCAAAGGATATCTAGAATGACTGGGCAACTGAGCATTACAAAGAGAGCTCACTCTGGAAGTTGGCTCAACAGAAGAAAAGAAAAAGGAGGAAATACAAATCATAAACTAGTTATCTAAACTGAAAGTGCACTGTAAGAGATACACTGAGCAGTACCTGCTGCTGCTCCTGTTCAGGTCAGCACAAGTACTGCCAGTGACTTCAACAGTGCTGTGTGCCTTAAGCTGAAGGAGGAGAGGAGGCACCCATGTGATGCACAAGCCTTGTGCCTGCGTTCACATCTCCCTGCTTTCACAAGTGGGCACTCACACACAAATAGTGGGGCTTAGGGGTGCATAAATCTCTGTTGTGGAGCATGGTTACAAAATGTGATTTCATCACATATCCTGTTACCAACCAGTGTGCACAAACCCACCTATTTCAGGAAGAGGAGATCATGTATGCAAGTTCCTTATCTGAAAGTTAAATTCAGTATGGCCTGTTCATATGGTTGAGATAATCAATCTGGACTACTAGGACACAGTGCTTTGATGTTCCAAGTGCCTCTCAGTGCACATGAAGTACATTCCCAGCTCCTGTTTACCCTTGCAAAAATGCAGTTCTGTCTCGTTTCCTAAACAGTTTGTACCCTGAAGTACCACGTCCTCAGCAAAACTAAACACTCTAACTCGGATCAAAGGCTCTTTGAGGACTGCCCAAAGCCATAGGAGGCTGAAGATATAACATGTCCACAAAAGCAGACCCATGGAGACTGAGATCTGTGCTTAACTTAAGAATTTCTTTAAAATGCAAAGGTTGAGATCCCAAAAAACCAAAACAGAATGAAAAATCAAACCACACACACTGGGTTAGCCCTCACGGTCACCTTCCACTACAGGAGATGGCTAAAATGTGGCAGGTGGTAACTCAGGGCAAATTCTGGTTTTCCCATGATGAAGCAGCTGCAGTCACCAGGTCAAAGCAGCTTTCATCTTTCCTCGGAGCAGTACAGCTTCTTCTGTGTGACTGATAAATTCTTCCCTGGATAAGAGGAAGGAGGAAAAAAAATGAAAAAGAAAGAAAAGGGGAAAAAAAAAAAGAAGACAAAAGCATAAGATAAGCATTAGGATTTTCACAATAAGGAATTGTTTGCTACTCATTCAAGGCCAAAACAAAGGATTAGGGAAGCAGTGTGCCCAGGTGCTTCCATAATGGCAGCATTAAGAAAAGATACTGTACAACCTGAACTGTTCAAAACACATTGAGACATTCTTCCATGATTTACTGATTTTAAAATGAAGAGCACACCCCATAATTTCCCCTTCTGCTTCTCCTTTGTATCACCCATTTATCAATATGGGAACAAACGCTCTCAGTCATTTTTCCAACATCATTTTATAACCCCCTTAGCAGGGCTCTACAGAAGTCTTGTGGGTAAAATTCACCCCAGGGTTGACAGTCACCACAGACTCGACCTTTCAAGCAAGTCCAATTTCTATGCCACTTCTAAGAGCAATATTCATTCATTTGAATGATGTGGATTCTTCCTTACATATTATGTTTTGAAGCCTGTGAAATACTGTGTCTGGCTTTGCAATTTCTGCTGAGGTTGTCATCACTCCTGTTCAGTATCACCAGTGATGCAGCTCCTGCATACTTAATGCTGGCTGAAGCGTAATGTCTGCTGGAGCACAGAAAATGATACAGAATCTTAAAAAATGGTATATTGTAGATATTGTAATTATTATAACTGACTGGTGATCGTAATTAACTGTCACTACTAAACCATGTCCCATTCATCAATGCCTTCCAACAGAGAAAAAATTTAAACTGGGAAAGAGCCGTTATAACTTTGACTTTAGTATGGGAAGGTTTTACCAAGCACAAAGAACAGAACTGACAAAAAAATTCCTGCAGACAGAGTAATAAAGGGGAGGCCATTACTTTTGGAGAAGTAGCTATCTGGGATATTGTAGGACACAAAGCCAAGAAGATATGGAAAAGTCAGTAACTGAACCAAGAGAATGCCATTTAGGCAGGAGCACATCTAGGAGTCCTGGTGATGGCAATAATTTAGAGCCCTTTCATGCTCCCCAGCTGAGATCTCCAACCTGGATGAGGGTGGCCAATGCTCAGATTTAAAATACCACCAGAAGCTTGCTGCAGCCTGGTTAAGATGATGTATATTATCTCTGCTTCATCTGCAGGTGGATCCAAACAAAATTGGTTTGGGAATTTCTTCTCTTTCCATGATCTCCTAGAGCTCCAGGCTGTACTGCAAACAAAGACCACTGCAGTTCATTCTGATCTCCAGGCAAGGACAGGGAATGCCATTAGAGTCTTCATGGATCACCTTCTTTTTTGATTGATGTCTTTGCAGTTTGAGTGCAATCAAAACAAGACCCAGCAGAACACACTTACAGCCTTTGCTATCCACAGCTTCCAAGGATTTTTTTTTTCAGGAATCAGGCTCTTTCCCTTTTATAATGAATATTACAAAGAGAAATATGACTTTGTAACAGCAGAGCTGGTCTTGTATTCTGGGACAGTCTGAAACATGTTCTTGTCTCTCCCCTTCTACTCAAAGCCTCTTTTCTGTGTTCCCATCTTCAGCTACAGTAGGACAAATGAGAGAAAATGCCAGGCATGAAGACCTTTGCTGTTCTTTGAGATTTGGTAATGAAGTTATAGATATTTGCCTTGAGTCTAACTAATATAATCACAAGCATCCAGTCATTTTGTCATTTCTATTAATTACACAAAAAATCAATGTGTCCGTGGCATGCACACACTTTAACAGAAAATGATCTACCATAAATTATTTGGTGTGTGCTCTATAGCACTTTATTTTAAAACAAGGTACTTTATTACTTTAATCAGGTATCTTTATTTAGGAAAAAAAAAATTGATTACTTGCAAGTAGAAAAAGTGGCAAAAAATAAAAGACAGTGATTGCAAGAAAGGAAACGGTCTGAAGCTGCATTTTGCCATAATGTACACAGGATCCCTCAGCTGTTTGATAAAACAATGCTATACAGCCAAGAGCATACTGATCTTTGCAAAAACATTTGATTTCTGTGTTTGGTAAAAATAAAACCTACTAGTATTCAGTGTAGTCTGCTCATTCACAAATTGCTGCTTATAACATTCAATTCTAATTGACTGATTCACGTTGGACCTCAAGAGGTGGAAGTCTCATTAAACTCTGAATGGAGATGTATTGATCCCAATTACAACAAAAGGCCAAGAGAGTTCACCTATATCTCAGAGGAAAGGAAAAGCCACATCAGTTGCACCCCAGGGCAAAAAACAAATGCTACCAACAAACCAACCAAGGATGTTGAATCACAAATATTGTACTCTCTTCTGTTAGAAAATGCAGTAATGTTATTCCTAATTTTTATGCCTAATAAAGGTATTAAATACTAAATAGTGTTACTTTTATTGACCTCATTCAACATGATTTTTCTGGCTTCCTGCCAGTTTCTTTCTTATGCAACCAATGGTGCAACTCTGGTAAAATGAGTTCATGCAGTGGTGAGTGAAGTTTGTCTCAACTATACTCTACGCAAAATACATTAGTTTAATTAACAGTGGGATTTGGTCAATATAAAATCTGGAAGCAGTGCTGCTATTTAACGTTACAGAACTCCTCAGGAAAGAAGTCACACACATTCATTTTGACACTGTTTGGAGAAGAACAATTTCAGAGGCTTAATTAGGGTTGGCTCACCACAGAGAACAGGGGTTGCAAATGTGCACGTCACAACTGTGCAATGGACAGCTGAATTCACTGCTGTGCTAAGCACTATTCTGGAAGCCAATTTCTTCTGTTAATGGCCTATCTACATCTACATATATATATATAATACATATATATATATAAAATATATAAAATATATAAAATATATAAAATACATATATATATATAAAATACATATATATATATAAAATACATATATATATAATATATATATATACAATAATTTATGTCCTTTCAAAAACTGTATTCTAGAATAATATCTTTGCAATCCTTCACAGCTTTGCTTATAGAAAATGCAAATCCCTGCAGAAGAATCCTGATGTCTAACCCCCTGCTCACCAAATATTCCACAACTTTGCAGGAAGGCAGCAGTAACATACACACTTATTATTAACCCAAAGTCTTGCAAACACAGTCAAAGCAAGCCAGCTTGCCAAGAAGATAAGGGTGAAACACGTTGATATAGAGCAGTCCAGCAATTTAAAATGACAGACTAGGAAACCTCAATGTCTGATCACAGATTGTTGAGAACACATAAAAAGGGAAAACCAGCTGGATTTACTTTTTTTTTCTTTTTGATCCAGTTCACCCAGTGCTAGTCCTAATTAAAGAGTGGCCCTGGTCCAATTTAAAATAAGAAACAACTAAACCACCCTTGTATCCAAAGTATCTTCTACAGGACCCTGTTCACTGATTCCTCTACAGGCACTACCTCATTTATATATCCCAGAGCTTTTACAGGCCTTGCAAATTTAGCAGCACTTAATAAATACACACTTTCTTTTTGTGCTAAGGTAAACTGAAGACGTGAACTTAGTGTTATTTACATCTCTCCCATCAAAACAGTTATAATGGATTTAAAGGCTAATCCAAATGTGTTGGTCTCACACTATAGACACAGTAACAGTGTGACACATCCAGATACAATGGCAGTGGTACCTTCAGTGTAGTGGGTAGATTTTTTTATGAGAAACATCACAAGACAATAACTCACTACAATGAAAAAGCAAATTCCAGAAGGATTATCCTGTCAAGTCAGAAATGGAAGCAATCCTTATCATATGCATGTTTTCCTAAGGTTAAAAAAGTGACCATTACCAAAAAATTACCAACAGGAAGAGACAGCAGCAACAACCACAGCAAATACTTCACATCTCATGTACTTCACCATGTGCTTTGGCACTGTAATGCATCCTGTTGTAACGGGGATATACAGTGTTTCTTCCAGTGATGAACATGCAACAGAGAGGGTGATCCACAGTAGGCCCACAGCCCGCCCTAAAGATATGCAATGGAAGCATGTTCAACTTGGTTGACCAATTTAGCTACTTCCAAATCCTTTGGGCTGCTGAACCACTCCTTTCCCTTAAAGTTTCCGGGAGAAGCAAGGCATTGTAAATGGGATCAACAGACTAGAAGGGGAAATCCTGTCCTTCAAAGGGCTATCTCAGTCTGTTGGGGATGCTGGGGAATCCAGGGAGGTAAGTACTACCACAGAAATCTCAAAGACTTGCTGGGATTGAAGAACACAAATTGTGTGCAGGACAACATAAAGTCCCTGGAAGTAGAGGCCATTGGAGCCCTTCAGTCACTGGAGCATCTACTTTACCAGATGGTCTTCCCAGGCAGTCCAATTCATATTTGCATGGGTAAAGGATGCCCAGAAGACCAAGGGTTGTACTCATCTAAGCCACAGCAACCTTTGGGACAGATGAGCTTTGCTCTGGGGACAGCAATAATGCCTGCAAATTTAGACCTGCCTATTGCCCTTCAGGAATTTTAATGATCTGAAAAGCACTACAAATGTCCTGGAGAAAACCATTCATTTAAATTACTTGACTTAGGGGGAAATACAGACTGGTTTTTTTAAAGTGAAGGTCATTTAGCCAAGGTCTTGCTCAACCTGAGACAAGATTTTATGACTCACAGGAGACTGGGACAATTAGCATCAACACTGCATTTTTTAGAGTGTGATGTTTAGTCACCAAAAACACTTTCAGAGTTATTGCCTCCTTCTTGCACACTTCTTTTTTCCTTTAACAGCTGCAACAGGGCTTCACTAGGGACAAAGGGATACCTTCCCCTGAAATGCACAGTCATACAAGTAACTCATCAGCAGGTTTGCTTTGCTGCTGCCAGCCTAAGAAAAATGGGAAGTGAATTCACATTTCAGTCAAGCGCTTTAATGTGCCACTACCCCTTCAACCATGCAGAGAAAAATGATGTATGTGCATCCAGAACAGATTAAATAGCACCTGAGAAAGAGGATTTCGAGGTGCTCTGTACCCCATTAGCAAAAGCTTAGGAAGAGAGGAGCACACACATACTCAGCTTTTCTGGTTTGCATTGTTTTTCTTGCCTGTTACAAGCCAGAATAACTGAGAGGAGGTTGGATTTTGTTTTACTTTTTCATAGTACAAACCAAAGTAGGGTCATTACCAGTCTGTGAGCAAATCATAGGCTTTATGTGGTTATTTAGTATCATAGTATCATTCAGGGTTGGAAGGGACCACAAGGATCATCTAGTTCCAACCCCCCTGCCATGGTCAGGGACACCCCACACTAGATCAAGCTGGCCAGAGCCTCATCCAGCCTGGGCTTAAACACCTCCGTATTCTATTCCCTGATCAACCTCCAGCAGATCTGTGTGTGAGCCAGCACAGCCCTGTCTGCCTGAGGGATCTGATACACAGCTATGGGCACAAGAGCACTTGAACAGCCCACAGCAAGGCCAGACATCCCACTCCTCATTCAGAAAGCAGTGAATTTTGCTCACAGGCAGCAATCTAAACATGGTGGAGTTTAACAATTGCAACATGTTGTTACTGCAACATATTTAAATGCACAATCAAGAGTAAAGTTCTAAATGCTTTCATCCCAAATCTTGAAAATTGTTAATATAAGGAAAACATTTCCTATTCCCATCAATATTTACAGAGGCAAAGCAATTGTCCCTGCTCTGGCTTTATCCCTGTGGTGAAGGATTCAGCGTACTGCATATGATCTACATAGCAGGGAATCAAAATTCTGTTACGATCCTGTCCCCTTGAGCACTGAAAAATTTGGAAATCAGACAAGATGAATGCAGTGGCCCAGATTCTCTCTGTCATTTGGGCAATTTTGCATTGCATCATTAGGGCTAATTCACCCTGCAGGGGCCACCAGGTTTGTTGTATCATTGTCTTCCTCCTCTATGGCTAGAAAAAGCAAGAGCACCCTCACCTTCCAGGGACTCCCAGCTGCAGAGATACCACTCTGTAGGTGTAGATCATAGGTATCAATTGCAGTAACCTTTAGGCTCCTAAATGTAAGTTATTACATTGGAAATTTCTGCATTGCATTGTAAGTATGTACTTTGGACACATATACCTGTGCCCAGACCATTCTGTCCACTCTGTTTGGACCAATGTCTCTACTCAGACACAAACCTCAAGGTCAACTATAAAGTAAGTACTGGAAGAAGTACAGGAAGCTAATATGTATTTCATCTGCTTTTCCAGTACTATCATAGCAGCTGCTATACCAGTCAAGAGCCTTCCCAAGAGCCTTCCTAGGACAAACATGTGCTCCAGTACCAATAGGACAACTGGAATTTGTAGGCCATCTGAGTACAGGTAGTCTAGTGCTATGTCAAAAGCTGCACCTGACCTGCAACCCAACTACAGAAATACTAGGAAGTTGTAAGTATCTCTTCATCCTCTCTTCTGCCCCATGCTTTTTATCCATAATATCTGAAAAAAGAGAATGCAGGACCTCCAGAATCAGGTGCTGACATGTTAGGGTTTCTGCATGGGATTACTAAAAGTGTTCAGAAACATTTTTAATGGAACACTTGATTTTGATGAGGCTGCAGGAATCATGTCTGATTTCCTGCCAGGTCCCCTTCCCTGTTCTTCAACAGTACTTCTGGCAGGTTGACAGAGAGTGGGAGTTTGAAAGAAGTTTTTGCTCCAGGATTGTTTCAGAGATTGCAGAGCTCCTAAGCTGCTGGCTGCTCTACAGATCTCATTAGGCAGGATGCCAAGAAACTCAGAGCAGAGTAACCCTGATCATAAACTCCAAGGCTGTCAGCTCTCTGTTAGCCCACCAGGCAGAAAGAAGCAAGAGTCTGGAAGCTCTGGAAATGTGCAAATGCTTGGCAGCCCAGGCAGTCAGAGGATCCAGACAGGCTTCCTTGAGCTGAGGACCCCAGAGTTTCTGATGCCTCCAGTTCCAGATGACATTAGCTTTGGACTGGATCATCATTGTAGGCCTGTTCTGACTGAAAATATCCTATAGTCTTCATTAAGAACAGCAAAACCACTTCATTTCACATCAGAACAAAATCAAATGAAGCAAATCTATCAAACCCCTCTGCAAAATGGCATACCCTTTTTCCATGCTGCACCACTTAAGTAGTGAGCTGCTGTGGCTGGTGTACAACACATCTTTTGGTCCCATTCCCTAAGCATATAGATTGTGTCATTACTCAGCAGACTGAGATTTCATCATGCTCATTGACTCCTCATCCTCTTTCTTTATCCTAGGTATTTGTGACCTCCCAATTTTATTTTCAGAAGCAAGCTCTTTAGAGAATAACATGTTTTGTGGGGGTTTCCTCTCTAAACCTACCTGTATAGGCATACAACTCCAGAGAAAGCCCATGGAAAGCAACAAAACTTAAAAAGACACTAATCATGTTGGCTAAATTGAACAGGATTTACTTTTCTGAAACTCCTATTATGACAAAGCTCTATATGCAGGTCAGCAGGCTTATGTAACAGTGATGCATCTGACTCTCTGTCCCAAATAAGACAGAATATGCTGTGACTGCTACATAACCTTGTGCATTGTGGCTCATAGCCAGATTTTTGTTTTCCTATTAAAGGAGATCCACTGAAAGTTCAAGCTTTGATTTTCCAAAGACCTGTAGTTGCTACATGTTCTCAGTCTGGTGTTTACAACCAGAGTAACTGGATTTCCCTCCCCCCCACACCAATTCATTGTTAGAGAAAACAGTTTTTGAATGAATTCATGTTGTATTTTAATATACTGGTTTAAGGTCAGTTGTTGACTTGTGAATTGTCTCCATTTTGTTTTGTAACTGCTGCTTCTTGCTCTGCCTTTTTCTTTGACCATTTCATCACACATCCATCAGTCACCCTTGTGAAATGGTCATGGCAGCAGGCAAGGACTTCTTACATATCCATAGGACATAGCATACGACATAGAATTGAATGTTGTAAAAATCCTATTTAATTAAAACTAGGCCAAAGTTTTGCAAAGGGAATGGGACACAAGTCAACAGCAGGAGCCCATCTTTCATGCTTCACTGAGGTATGCATAGATCCATGGCACGTGCTTGTACTTAAGAATAGCAGATCTGGCCTAATGCAGTAGGCAGCATAATAGGCAGCTATCAAATACATGTAAACATCCATGCAAACCCCAGTTCTGGACCAAGAAGGTAACTGCAACTTGTAACTCCAGCCTCCAGCCAATGTGAAAATTAAATCACTGATTTTTCTATTAATATTCAAATGTGGCTAAATGCAAGGTGAAGCAGTAGGAACAAGGCCTGAAGCACAACAGGCTGTACCCAAAACAGCACCAAAGAAAACTCAGAGGCCCTTCTGCAGACAAGACAGCATGACCAAAAAGCACAAACCAGAAAGACCAAACAAGACTTGGAAGCTGATTGACAGACAAGGCTTTGACAGCTCCCAGGGCTACCTATGCTGAGCAACATATGTGAAGGAAGATTTTCCTAGCTTTTACTCCTGGTTTGAGACATTTTGAGATAAATGATCCATTCTGTAGGTATGGCTTCACTTTTTTTCTTGTTCTTTTTTTTTTTCCATTTGATTCCATTTTTGCCAGAAATGAAAATACTGAAACTAGAACAAGACAATAATTTGATACCGAGCTCACCAAAAACAGTGGTTTGATGTGCACAAGTTTACCTCTAAAGCTTCCTAAATTCAACTGTAATAACATCCAGAGCATGGCCTGTTAAGTTCACCCACAGAGCAGGATCATCCACTGAGTGATTTTTATGCTCAGTTAATATATGCAGTGCTATACTAAGCCCAGTTAATCAACACTATCTATTCTGAAAGCAGGGAACAAAAAAATCTGCATGTCTATCACACTCCATCAGCTTTCCCCACTCACTCACGTTAAGCAATTGGTTACAAGGACTTCCTGACTAAATTTACATAAAATGCATCCTTCCCTCATACACCTTGCTAATGCATGAGGCTATAATTTTATAAGGAATTCTTGGAGATCACCAGTGGCAGACAAGCATCAGAGATGACACTGCCTCAAGCACACAGTCCCAGCAATGTATGAGTATAGCAATTTCCCAGATCATCACATCACCTTCAATGAACTTACAAGCCTGTGGAGCAAGAACCCCATTTATTATCAGAGATCTCCTGGGTCTGTCTGAAGAGAGAAGGCCATGGATGCAGATTATCCCTGCATTGTTAATCTGTTCTTTGAATAGGCAGATGAGTAGTGTCCAGTTCTGGACCCCTCAGTTTAAGAAGGATATTGAGACACTTGAACGTGTCCAGAGAAGGGCAATGAGGCTGGTGAGAGGCCTCAAGCCTATGAGGAGAGGCTGAGGGAGCTGGGAATTTTTAGCCTGGAGAAGAGGAGGCTCAGGGAGAGACCTTATTGCTGTCTACAACTACCTGAAAGGAGGTTGTAGACAGGTGAGGGTTGGTCTCTTTTCCCAGGCAACCAGCACCAGAACAAGAGGACACAGTCTTAAGCTGCACCAGGGGAAGTTTAGGCTCGAGGTGAGGAGAAAGTTCTTCACAGAGAGAGTAATTGGCCATTGGAATGGGCTGTCCAGCAAGGTGGTGGAATCATCATCCCTGGAAGTGTTCAAAAAAAGGATTGGATGTGGCACTTGGTGCCATAGTTTATTTAGTCATGATGTGTTGTGTGACAGGTTGGATTTGATGATCTCTGAGGTCTTTTCCAACTTTATTGATTCTATGAGAGATGAACAGCTATTAACAGGCACAAAGCTGCAGCTGAAAGATCATCAAGACTCACTGGAAAACCTCTGGTAGAGGGAACTTCAATCATTTGCAAGGGGAGAAGCAGGTGGAATGATCTGTCCAGTTCAGATTTGAGGGAGGGGCTTCTTAGGACCAAAATTTTGGGTTACTAGTGAGTTTTAGGCAGGACTTCAACTGGCATAACTTCATGAGCTCACTCAATTCTAGTCTGATGGCTTAAGCAGGTGGTGATGTATTTGTGGCTTTCAGTTAACAACTTGGTCTTGCAAACCCTCCTCATACAGATCTGTTCAAGAGTGTTGGAATGGGGACAACATATTCAGGAGATGCGTAAGATTAAGCCCAAAGTACTAGGACACAACAGTTCTGTTGGCAGTAAGCTACTGCAAACAGTTGCATAAACTGAAGAAAAGCAAGAGCAGTAGTTCCAAGTGTCTGCTTTTAGCATTGTATTTACAGCTTTTCCCTGACTGTGCATATATTAAGCAGATTGCAAACTTGCAGTGAGTGGAGGGAGCAATCTGGCTATTTATCAGGCAGTTAACCTTTAGGAATGACCTTTGTTTTAACATTAAACCATTCTGCTTCATGTTCAGAGGACCAATTTTTGTCATCACTTGGAAAAAAAATGAATATACTCCAGAAATGTTTGTGAAGGTAGCCAAAAAGAGGATTTCAGCCTTGCACTCAAAGATCTTGGCTGATACAGGCTGTATAAAGATGGAGTCAATGCAATCCTGAGCCTGCAAAGGCGCACAGACAGTGGCAGAGCGAAGCAACTTCAGAGCACATGCCAGGCTGGGGAAGAAAAACACTTAGAAAATGTATTTCTGACATAGTGACTTTTTTACTGTGGAATATTCCCACTGACTTTGTTCTAATCAAAACAAATATACCACATCTATCTTTGTTCAGAAGTTACCAGCTACCAGCTGGACTCCCCAGCCACAGAATTTGTCTTGGTGTTGAGCTGGGCCCAAAATACAAGAAACAATGGTTGGCATGACACCGTCTTTCTGACCTTACTTCAGTGGTTTCTTGTTTCCAGGGCAACTTACAAAACCCATGCAGGAAAATCCTTGCTGCAACTGAAAGAAGAGGTTTTTATTTTTAGGTTTGGTTAACCCATCTATTAAGAAAAGGAAATTTAATCAAATGAAGTTGAGAGCTGCAGTAACACTGATGTAGGAAAACCAGAATGCTGTCACTGACTGCATCTGTTGAAAAAATTAACTGAAAGCTGAAGACTTCTTTAGGGAGGTCCTGGAATGATTTGCCCAGGCTGCTTCTATCTTAGCAAGCAATATCATAAAACTATTTCAGCCATATTATAAACACTATGCCTTCATCATGCCACCTTTAATTTGTTTGGCTGAGTCAAAGATTAACTTTCTGATAAAAGACAAAGCCAGAACGTGCCTTCCGTTCACCTTCAAAGACACAAAACCAGGGAAGCAACCTTTGGTTTTCTCTCGGGAGATGCAATTATGGTCCAAAATTCCATACCAATCTCATTAGTTATTTAAAATCACAGCAGGTAACAATAGATATTTTGCTGGGCATAATGATGCAGCTTAAACATGGGAAACCATAGAAGTAAAACTAACTAGAAAAGCAGAGCTCAAGCAAGGGGAAACTGCACCATTGCTTATGCACTTCATTGGTGGATAGTTCACTAACCTAGTCCTCATCAGTGCAGAATCTTTCTAGCCCCAGGATACACAAAGCTTCAGAGGTTCCATTTTGCTCCATGGGAAGACAACCCCAAAAGTCTATTAGGACACCAGCCACAACCAGTTCCACTTCATTTCAGCAAACAGTCTCCATCTGCTTCCAGTTTGCTTGTTGGAAAGGAATTTGTGGCAGCTCATATTCCTTTTCTTCCAGTACAACTGTGCCCCAATCAACCAGGATTCACTGCATTATACAATTTTACCATGAATAATTCCAGATAGCCTCTCTCCCACCTTTCTGACAGCACCAGAGATCCTGAACTGAAACAAATACCAAACTACAAATATTGAACCCTTCCTTCCATCTCACCAATGTGGGACAAACACATTTTCTTTCAAGTTTCTCCCTGTCCCAGTTCACTAAATTACTTCTGTCAAGTTTCAAACCCAGCAACTGCTGTCTCATTAGTGGCTCTGCAGCTGGGTGAAACAACACCAGCTAATGCAAAAGCCCAGCTCTAGCCCATGACCTGGAGGAGGGAGCTGGTAGAAGTTTGTGGCTGGCAGTTGTATGCTGCATCTTCTACCCCTTTCTTTTTCTCCAGAGGAGAGCTCATTTCACAGCCAAACTTATTAGTTGGTTCTTGAGCACAAACAAAACCACCTTTGTGCTGGGAAGGAGGGAAGGAAAGCAATACAAATGGAATTGCTGATGCAGAATCTTTCTTTCCCTTTCCCCCCTGCAGAAAGCTGCCAGGACAGCAGCAGCCTCTCGCAGGGAGCAGGCTGACAGTCTCAACAAAGCAAGTCACTAAACTGATTTGGCTTTTCAGGGTCAGACAAAAATGAAAAGAGCTGGGGCACTTCTAAAGCAATGAGAGGCTTCCTTTGTAGGGCTGAAGGTTGAAGGAAGGCTCACAAGAGGCTACAACTTTAACTCTTATTTTACTGCTTCAGGCTGGAGTGTTATTTCACAGGCACAGCCAGGAACTTCAATTGTTAGCACAGTTGAGCTGTGGCTGCAGGAGTATTTTTAGGCTTGGTTTCCAATGGAAACAGAGCATTCAGCACTGCATGCCTCTCTGGACCTGCATTCCTGCATTACTTTTGAACCCAGTGGCCATATTTAACTAAAAACCACTTAGGAAAAAAGCCTCAAAATTCCTACAAGTTTCCAAGAACTCAGAGGCCTGGTAAAAGAAAGCAACTCCTGTAAGAAGCATCCTCACTATAGAAGAAACTACACTAGGAAGGCTTTATCCTTCTATAGAGTTTAGGTAGGTCCTCTGCTTACCAAAATATTGCAAAGCTTCAGCTGAGGCTCAGGCTCTTGGAGCAACTGTCAGAAATGTTCAACTAATCAGAAAATTTGATTCAGAAATGTGCTCTTCAAACTCACAAATTCTTACTCCTTTATCATCAGGACATGACAGATCAGCACCTGTCTCGTAACCACTGTGTGATCTAGTCTTTCCTCCCATAAAATGAAGTGCCTAGCCCCCACTAACACTGGGCTGTGTGCCTCAACAGCTGCATTCAACAATGTGGACCTACTTCAGCTTCACAGAAACTACCTTTCCCTGGCTTTCACAATATCCAAATATTCCAAAATGTCTTCATCCTCGAGAGAAGGTTTGCACATGGGATCTGTATTGGATTGCCTTTTGACAGGGTGATTGCAGACTGCAACAAATGAACATTTTGTATACCACAATTCACAGGCTGTCCCAGTGAATAGCACCTCTGTAATTACTAACCTGTTCCATATGAAACTGGCTTTGAGCATCAGCCTTTCTTGTATCCTATAAGTCAAGAGCCTAATCCACACAGGACTAAGTGCCCATTCAATGGAGCCAGGCACTGCATTAATCGGGGTGCTGGTTGCAAGCACCCCTCCATTATTTTATTTATCTAGAGAGCCAGATCCTTCACTCTCTTTACATTGGCAATGCAAGGTTACTATAGCAACCTCTGTGACCTGCATAATCAAGATAGCAGAGAAGAGCTGATAGCTAAATTAAGGTATTTATAGTTGTGAATAGGAAACTTTAAAAACTAAAAGGTCTACACAATTCATGTACACTCTGTGCACGATGTCACATTTATCCCACTTCATCTCCTTTCCCAGATACATACATTGTGAAATGCTGGAGTGCATGATGTAATATAGAATCATAGAATCAATAAGGTTGGAAAAGACCACAAAGATCATCAAGTCCAACCTGTCACACAACACATCATGACTAAACCATGGCACCAAGTGTCACGTCCAATCACCTCTTGAACGCCTCCAGGGACGGTGACTCCACCACCTCCCTGGGCAGCACATTCCAATGGCTAACAACTCTCTCTGTGAAGAACTTTCTCCTCACCTCAAGCCTAAACTTCCACTGGCACAGCTTGAGACTGTCTCTTCTTGTTCCGGTGCTGGTTGCCTGGGAGAAAAGACCAACTCCATCCTGGCTACAACCTCCCTTCAGGTAGTTGTAGAGAGCAATAAGGTCTCCCCTGAGCCTTCTCTTCTCCAGGCTAAACAACCCCAGTTCCCTCAGCCTCTCCTCATAGGACTTGTGCTCGAGGTCTCTCCCCAGCCTCATTGCCATTCTCTGGACATGTTCAAGAGTCTCAATGTCCTTCTTAAACTGAGGGACCCACCACTGGACACAGTACTCAAGGTGTGGCCTGACCAGTGCCGAGTACAGGGGCACAATGACTTCCCTGCTCCTGCTGGCCACACCATTCCTGATACAGGCCAGGATGCCATTGGCCTTCTTGGCCACCTGGGCACACTACAGGCTCATGTTCAGCCTAATGTCAACCAGTACCCTCAGGTCCCTTTCTGTGTGGCAGCTCTCCAGTCACTCTGACCCCAGCCTGTATGTGTTAAGACAATATGATTTAAACTTTGTGTTTCTATTTTCTGTTTGCAGTTTAGCACTCAACTAGACTACTTCATGGAATCCAAAGACTAATGCATATTTTACAGTATGGTTGGGCAATTTATTAGAGCCTTGTAGACGCCAGTGTTCTCCACCAGATTTGCAGATTGTATATATATTTCCACAATATTTAAAACAAGCAAATTCAGCACCGGTTAGCCAGTTTGTGGCATATTTAGCATAGAGATCACATTCTCCTTCAATCTGCCTTTTATTTTCCTGTACTCTACAAGTTCTTTAAGGAGTCACTAACCTTCATTCAGCTAGAGACTTGCTTGCCAGTGGTCTACTACAAGTGAGACTTGAGTAGCATATAAGTCATATGGTGACCTTCCACACAGCCACAAAATTCTGTCTCCATGAGACAGTAAATAACTGTTCATTCTTCTCTCAGGCCAGTTCCTTTTTATTTCATTTTATTTTTTCCTAATTTATGTCATACCAATACAATTCTTCTCTGAGCCAACTCCTTCTCCCAAAGGCAGTAGGATTACTTTTCTATTTTCAGGAAGGAGGGAAATTTAGCTTCAAAATGCAGTGCCTCAGAGACACAGACTATAAAAAAACCACTCCAGTATCTGTGGAGGAGCTGATGGGGATGAATTAAATCCACTGCAAGAATCTTCTATCACTGCAGTCTTGACACAACATGCAGAAGCTTTTTTGCCCTTGGAGTCTCATAAAGCAGACACCAGCTTATGGGATTCTTGGATTGAACATCAGATGGAAGTTTGGATTTTTGGGGATTTTGGTTGAGTGATTTTCTGGTTTATTTTTAGCTTTAATTTCTTACTGTGACTGCCCCAGCTAATGAAGGGCTTTTGTATCTTCTGCATGTGACCTTTTTCCTCATTGATCTGTTGCAATCTGTAGGCAGTATAGGAAAGACAAGCCCTCACAAATCCAGTGGAAAAAAAATTGATTTTGTTAGTCCACATTTAACTGGCCAACAAAAACATTCATTTCAAAGATATCCAGTTAAGACTGGGGAGGGAAAAACTGATTAAACTGGTCCATCCACCTGCCTTCCCGATGTTGATAGAGCTCAACTTAATTCTAATCAACTTGCATAACTGACAACAACCACAAAACCATCCCACCAGATGTCGAACTTCACACTTGCAACATTTAGAGTTACTTCCCTCTGATATTTTAAGGTTCTTTTTGGCCAAGATTTTTAAAACTCCCCATCCTTAGCCTCCCAGCTATATTTAAGTGGCCTGGTTTTCCAAAAGTGCTGAGTATGCCACACCACCAGAGAGGTCTGAAGGGTGCTCAGCTTTTCTTGGCTGCAGTCTCCCATGTAATGAGTTAATCTTCAGAAATCCTGGACCACACTTTTTCCAACACTCATCTCAGCCCCCAAGGAAAAATCTTCTTATGCTCCTAGCATATCAGATGGATGAGTAGAGGGCTTTTTTGGCCCATCACCATTGCCTTCCCTTGTGCCTTTGAAAATGAACATTGCATCCCTCAAGCTAATATCACCATACATGAGTTCATATCACTTCTTTGCACACTCCTGTGTTCTAAGCCTTTTATTTAACTGACTTAAGAAAAGGTTTCGTTAGAGAGGACAGCATGCTGGCTGGCAATTAAAATACATCAACATCGTTTCTGCAACCTTGCTTTGAATCTTAGCCCATCCCTCTCAGCTTTTGGAGAGAAGGATCAAATAGCCCCTAAAACCAACACAAAGACAAGGGAAAATATCCACAGATGTATCTAAGTCTTGCCTAAAACATCTTTTCTTGTGTATGTTTGTATGTGAAGTTTTATTCACATTCCTTGATAAAACTAGCAGGATAGGGTAGGGTAGGGTAGGGTAGGGTAGGGTAGGATAGGATAGGATAGGATAGGATAGGATAGGATAGGATAGGATAGGATAGGATAGGATAGGATAGGATAGGATAGGATAGACCAGACCAGGTTGGAAGAGACCTTCAAGATCATCATGTCCAACCTATCAACCAATCCAACCCACCTAATCAACTAAACCATGGCACCAAGCACCCCAACAAGTCTCCTCCTGAATACCTCCAATGATGGTGACTCCCCCACCTCTCCAGGCAGCCCATTCCAATATAATATATATAATACATCTTATCTGAAGTACCTGTCTAAAAAATGTGTCTAGTAAGAGACCACAGTGGTGCAAAGGTTTTTTTTTCATGCCACCATACAGAAAAGCTATGTATTCTCTTAAGATAAAGAGACCTGCCACAGCTGCCTGCAGAAGGGCTGGCTTGGTGGCTGTTTGAAAGCGCTACAAAGTATTTCAAAACTGGAACCAACAAAAATATTTAAACAACTATCATCACTTACTGGTGTCAGCATGTGCATGTAGAGACCCATAACAGCAGGCACTCATTGCTTCTCTTTCATTCTGGAATGTTTATAATGCAGAATTGCTCAGGTCAGGGGAAAAAAAATCTCCAAGTAGCCAGCGCTGTACAATGCCAAACCCAAAGGCAAACTCAGATGCCACATTTTATGGACCAGGCATTCTGAGAGGAAATCTGATCCTCTAGCTCTTTTCCTTCATGCACTGCAAAGCCCTACTTTTAGAGACATTCAGATTAACATGAAAGGACCTGACTAAAATCTCTTTACCAGGGACACTCTACCTCTCCAGCATTTTCCTCCGAGACATAATGTCTGCCTCTTACTTTCTCCAGTAAGAGAAATCACAACTTCCTTAACCAAGCTTCGGAAGATACTTCAAACTTTGAACTGCCTTTATTTCTAACTCATGTCTTTATATATTAATTTTCTTAAATTCTCAATGCTAACTTAGCCATAGCTGAGTACACTTTCATTGTGCCCTTACAAACTGTTTTTCTATGCTACAGTGAATAAAACCAGGTCCTAATCAGGTGATCTGAGGTTGCTCTTTATCTCCTCGCTCTGGTAATCTCCTCATCAATCTGTATCAAACCCAAGTATCTCAGTGTTAACCAGGGCAGGAGGTTTGATTCTTAAAACTGAAACCAAACACTCAGCTCTCACTTTTCCTTACAATTAATCCTAGCTTCAACTCCATCTGCTGTCACTTGGAACTTGCCTTTAATGAGGCACTGAAACTCTGTTCACCCAGATACATGATATCTAGTCACGAATCACAAACAGATGCTTCAGTTAAACTCTAAATAAATAAATGCAGCATTTATCTACTTTTTGTGCATCTCTGATGAATTACCTCAAGTGTCTCCTGATTAGAACATGTCTGCATTGGAATTCAAGATGCTTTTGCAACAATAACAATAGCATGGATTTGCATAGAGACGCTTTAAGGACAAAAACCAGCAGTAGCTTCTTGGTGCCATGGTTTAGTAGTCATGAGGTCTTGGGTGACAGGTTGGACTGGATGGTCTTTGAGGTCTTTTCCAACCTTATTAATTCTATGATTCTAAGACGACTGCTACTTCACAAAAGCTGGCAACAGGCCAGCAAGACTGAGCTGGGCTGGACTGCACTGGACACTTGTCATCTCAGAGCACAGACCAGAAGCACTTTCAGTTTGAACACTGATTTGAAAGGTACTTGGACAGCATGAATTTTCTAAAGCAGTCTGGAAAGAGAAGAAATATTAATTAGAAAATACTTTCCCACCACTCTTTTAGCAATTCTACTCACTAGGTAATGGCTTCTGATACAAAACCAGACCAAGCTTTTAAATGAGTACTAATCCTTTGAGTTAGAAGGAGGTTTAGCTGATTGCAGTAACAAAGATGACAACACTTGGTGTACTATGTAATATGGGATATATGAAGTGAGATGCACAAGAGAAATGGTGGAACACTGGAACACATTGCCCAGGGAGGTGGTTGAAGCCCTCAGCCCTGAAGATACTCAATGTGAAGCTCGACAGAGCTCTGGGCAACCTGATCTAGTTGAGGATGTCCCTGCTTACTTTGGAGGTCCCTTCCAACCCAAACCATCCTATGATTCTATGAAATGGCATTGTGTTTTATTTTCATAGTTTCATAGTTTCATTCAGGGTTGGAAGGGACCACAAGGATCATCTAGTTCCAACCCCCCTGCCATGGGCAGGGACACCTCACACTAGATCAGGCTGGCCAGAGCCTCATCCAGCCTGCTCTTAAACACCCCCAGGGACGGGGCCTCGACCACCTCCCTGGACAACCCATTCCAGGGTTTCACCACTCTCATGGGGAAGAACCTCCTCCTCACATCCAGCCTGAATCTCCCCACCTCCAGCTTCGTTCCATTCTCCCTAGTCCTATCACTACCTGAGATCCTGAGTAGTCCTTCCCCAGCCTTCCTGTAGGCCCCCTTCAGATACTGGAAGGCCACAATGAGGTCACCTCGGAGCCTTCTCTTCTGCAGACTGAACAGCCCCAACTCCTTCAGTCTGTCCTCATAGGAGAGGTGCTCCAGCCCTCTGCTCATCCTTGTGGCCCTTCTCTGGACACGCTCCAGCACCTCCACATCCCTCTTGTAATAGGGGCTCCAGAACTGGACACAGTACTCCAGGTGGGGTCTCACCAGGGCTGAGTAGAGGGGGAGGATCACCTCCCTTGACCTGCTGGCCACACTTCTCCTGATGCAGCCCAGGATCTGATTGGCTTTGCGGGCTGCAAGTGCACATTGAGAGCTCATGCTGAGCTTTTTGTCCACCAGCACCCCCAAGTCTCTCTCCTCAGGGCTACTTTCCAGCCAGTCACTGCCCAGCCTGGATTTGTGCCTGGGATTGCCTCGACCCAGATGCAGGACCCTGCGCTTGCTCTTATTGAACTTCATGAGGTTGGCTTGTGCCCACCTCTCCAGCCTGTCAAGGTCCCTCTGGATAGCCTCCCTTCCCTCCAGCGTGTCTGCTGCACCACACAGCTTGGTGTCATCAGCAAACTTGCTGAGGGTGCACTCAATGCCACTGTCCATGTCACCCACATGTTATTCCAGAACACTTAGTTTCCACAGGGCTGTCAGACCACGTGTGGGTAACAGACTACTTCTTAAATCCTTACCATTTACATTTTTATTCTCTAGTTGTCATTCTTTTACAAAACTGTAAAATGTATTTTTTTGGCAAAGTGCTTCATGGATTCACTGCTTTAGGTTTTGGCATCTGGACTCCTGCTGTAAAGATCCCACTGAAGGTCATAAAACTGTTTATAAATTAAACTAGTTCTCTCATTATAAAAGTTATTATGTCTTTATGACCTCACTCCTTTAGGGAACAGAAAGTGTTAAATCACACTGAAAAAAGTTCTCCCTTTCCTATGGGAGAGAATACAATAATATCCTACACTTTATCAATTATCCTTGACATAAAAAGTCTTGTATTTAACAACCCTTGAGAGCATCTTACCCTCTCCACAGGACCTGCAAAGGAGCAGTTTGCATCTGTGAGAATTTCACAAGACAGAAACAAATGATCCTGCCTGATGTATGTTTTAATGGCAGCTCCTAGCTCAGCTGGAAGAGGCTCCTGGAGCAGAGAGCAGGTGGAGGAGGCCAAAGAGACAAGATAAAATTCATTTGTTTTATGACTGCATGGTTTGGAGTGTTTCCATCTATCATAATCCTATCACCTGCACATACAGTCCACACAAAGGGAGGAAGACTGACAGGAACCAGTAGCTGCAGTGGGAGAAGGTATGCTGCTGAACTTCTAAGGACAGATGAGGGGCACTGCCATGAGAAACAAAGGGTCAAATGTGCATTTTTAGATCACAGGCTGAATCAAATAATCCTCTACCATTAAGTCATTTGTGAAAAAAGCCACATAGGCAAAGCAGCATGGGTGATGATTTCACAGACTTTGTTTTGAATTGTATTCTGGGTGCACTGTCAATAAACCTTGTCTCAATAGAGTTTCAGTAATACCTGCAAATGATGCTGTTAGCTGTCCTAAGACTCAGAAGCTGTCTTGGCACTCAGAGCCATGGAGAAGGCTCAGCAGGAGCAATGCTACCACAAGCAAACTGACCCAGTCTCGCTCCACTGCTTACATCAGCTAATTTCATGTCTGCTAGGGGCTCACTGTGGTAAGAGCCACAAATCCCAGGAGAAGCTATCATGTGTCTGAGAAGGCACATCACATACTGTGTGCTGGGAATCAACCCCATGTGCCAATAAAGACCCTGAGCAACCAGCTGGCTCAGAGACACTACTGAGCCCCATGAGAGCTTCAGAAAAACTGTGAGGAAAATATGTGTGCAATACCACATACTATTAGCTTGCTTCACACTTTTTTTGTCCAGAACACAACATTTGGTGTTTATTCTTTTCTGCTGTTTCTAAGAAGTGAGGAGAGCATGAGAGCATTAGAGGTATTCAGGGAGCAACACCAATTTCTGTCAAATAATTCAGTTCAGTTGTTGCTCCACATGAAATATTGATAGACTGAATACTGTCTTTCAGCAAAGACTTGGGTTACTTTGGTACTTGCTGAGCTCATGGAAGACTTATGAAATTCCTCTTCTGGGTATAACCATGGCAGAAAATTAAAAAAAGTAGGTAAAAAGGCTGGTGTGAAAAGAACATTCTTTAATGATTTAATATAGGATAGATATTTGCCTTCAGCTGACCTGAAGTCTTAGGCGGACATTAAAGAGTGATCTATGCTTCATAAAATCATGATTTGATTAGAGGGACTCAAATGGCAAGTAGATGTCCTATCTGACTTGGAGACAAGCAATATAAAAGCCTCTCTGACCATAGCACAGCTATGATACTCACATTGCTGATTAGAAATTGTCCCATTAAAGATTTCTAATATCTGGCTTTAAACACATCTTCAGATTCATGCTCACCAATGACTGCAGGAAGACAACTAGAGACAGCAATATATATCTACAAATGGAAGGCCCAGGCTATCTGTGTTAAACCAAATCCACTAGTCATTACTCTTCTTCCCCTCCTCCCCACATGCATATTTAGGTAACTGACTTGCTTAAGCATCTTTAAATAATTAAGCATCTTTACCATTCAGGCAACCTCATGCAATCTTCAGCACAAGATACATTGCCAGGCTTTCATAGGAAGCTACCAGCTTGGGCTGCCTGTGCCTGTGTTACAGAAAGACATAGGAATGCCTTTGTTTCTTTCATAAATGAAGCAGCACATGTTTCTGTCAGCTCCCTTCTGCTTGAGGCTGTGCAGATATACCCAAATTCTCTTTTAAGTCACTGTCTACATCTTCAGTCCATTCAATTCAATTTAGGCCATTTGGATTCAATTTCAGCTTTGCAAGGCAAGGTGCAACTTAATCTTCAGGAAGCAATGGATTTTGAGGGGAGTGCCTGAGGAATCAGCTCCTGCTGCAACACAGAACAAGCTCTTCCACCACACTAAACTGCAATTTATGCTTGCAAAAGAATTGTCCTGAGCACCACAGAATAAATGCTGACTGTAAGAAAACCAACACAAATATAGGGTAACCACGAGCAACAATAATTCTCCAACTACTCTCTTAGTATAATGGAACACAACCAAAGTAAACAGCCTAAAGAGCTGTTCCTAAATGTGTGTGTAGATACAGAAATCTGTCTTAAACCACGAGTTACAGAAGTTACTGCTTTGTGGAAATTGTTCTTAATAAAGAAAATGGGAATGCTATGCAGGATAAAGCTCTCCAGAGCTCAGCATCCTATTGGAAGTTCCTAAGTCATTTCAGACAATGTATGCATAAATCCAAGTGGCAGAATGACTCAGATTGGTGACCTTACACTCATCAGGTCTGTGTTTAGAGAACTGGAAAGGGCACTGAAGACATATATTTAAAATTAATTGTGCATAGAGAGATCTGGAAGAATTGCAGAGTACATAATTTCAAACTACAGGCAAAAGTGGCAGAATGCTCTCTGTACCTTTAATATTGCATCTCTACCAAAGTAGTTTTAGGAGGAGAACTTACTAAATTTATAACTCTCAACCTAGTGCTGCCAGCTCCACCACAAACCCATTTCACTAACCTAAGTCATCTACACAGCTTTTAAATCCCTCCAGGGATGGTGATGCAATCACTTCCCTCGACAGCCTGTTTCACAACCCTTTCTAGTGTCCAGTCTAAACTTCTAAACCAGTCTAAAACTTGAGGCCATTTCCTCTCATCCTGTCACTTGGTACTTGGGAGAAGAGACCAACCCCTACCTTGCTACAACCTCCTTTCAGGTAGTTGTAGAGAGGAGAGATGGTCTCCCTTGAGCCTCCTTTTCTCCAGAATATTTCACAGTATCACAGTATAACTTAGGTTGGAAAGGACCTCGAGGATCATTGAGTCCTTTAATTTAATACATATAAATCACTTTCCCATTAAAATTACATGTCAGCTTTTAGTAAGGCTAATCATATTGGGTAAAATTTAATTTGTCAACCCTTCCTGGCATAAGAAGACGTAGTGCTTCATGCACTGCCCTTGGATTTAGACCAGACTTCGATATCCTGGATTGCTACAGACTATGCATGACCTTCGACTTAAGCTGTCTGTACCTGCTGTGTTTTCAAGGCATGGTGAAGAAGGAACCAGGTTTAAGAATGTGGGGATCTTGAATGTGATCAATAGCTCATGAGAGGCAGGTAAATAGTTGATACAAACTGGGTGATTCAGTAACAGGAGAACCTAAGTCCTGTGTAAGTCAGTCCAAGTGATGGGCCAGTACTGACGAAAAGCAAGACATCTAACCTCCCAATGTGAATAGCAAACACAACTAAACTGTATATTTCAGATAAAGATGTCATAATTATTTAAGACCAATATTAAATAGTGCATTTTTAAAACTATCCAGATGACAATATATTTCTACTTAGTTTGCTGACTTCGTTTTCTTTCTTCATCTTCTTTTTTAAAGCAACAGAACAGCTTATATGGCAGTGACCAAAACGTGTCAGAGCTGCATTTGTCATCAGAAATGATTATATTGATTTCATTGAGTTGTTTTTGCTTTGTATTAAACCTACCTTGCATTCTGCAGTGAAAGCCATGTTGCAACATCTTAATTCATTGCCATCATTGCTCTGAACCAACCACTGGGCTGCCTCTTCCCACTGTTTAATGCAGACCAAACCAACTGGCAAACTCATCCCTGGAGGAAAAAAAAATGTACAGCAAGAATACTATTTTCATTAGCTCTTCAGATCATTGACATAACATAAATGCAGGCACTGGAGCTTTTATCTTTTTTTGAGTGAGGAAAGTCAATTTGACAGTGTCCCCAGTTCAGCACAACATTTCACTGAGCTCTTAATAGTAAGTCGATTGTTAACCCCCTGGCCAATACAGCATACAAGTTACAATGCAATTTCAGCACATGCTTTAAGTGCTTTGGCTCAACAGGGACATAGCTTGCATCTATCATCCCTCCCTTATCAATACTGTGAATTTTTCTGTTCATTCTAACTTTTGGACATTAGTAAAACATCGTTGCTCCTCTCAGTCACCATCCTCTGTAATACCTAGGCAGGCTAATAAAATGCTCATTAAAACATTAGCTCACACGTGGTAATAAAATTACTGTAATGAATGAGGACTTCTCTTTAGCAGATAAAATACTACAGCAAAAAAAAAGCAAGTTTTCTAGCATAGCACAGGAAAAAAAATATCTGAAAACATAGTTGCTAAATCCTCAAGGCAATAATCTAAGAAAAACCAACATGTCAGCCAGAAAATGTTGACTGTGTAATATTCAACAGCAGAATGAGTATCTGGTCATTTTGGGGGTAGTAATAGCTTCTAAAGGCATGAAAACCTTGGGTTTAAAAGTTCTTTCACAACAGATAGCAACTGCAGAATGAAAAGGAAGCATGAAGACATCAATTGTGCATAGACAGCTTTAAAGAGTTGACAAGAGACTCCCTTTCTGGTTTTCCTATTCACTTTGCCCCAGTCCACAGTAACCTGGGACAACCATATATGAAGCTAAGGATTTCCAGAGTGCAGAACACCTTGGAGTTGAACAGAGGAGACAAAACATGATAAATGTCAAATACTTGAAATGGAAGCAGTTATCTGGGGTAGAAAATAAACATTATTCATTTCCCAACTTATTCCATCTTCCCACTGTGTATCATTGCCTGATTTATTGTGCAAGCTCTGATAATGAACGCAGCTTGCAGTATTAGTCATACCTCCAAAAGTTTTGTCTGTGCTCTGGAATTGGCCCACTGAGTAGAATCTCTTACTTTATGTATATATAAAGTGTCCATTTACCTTAAAGCCTGCAATTTTGGAGAAGAAAGGTTTTAGGACTTTTCCAAAGCTCTTAAGGCTTTTTTACTCTATGGATGTCCTGAAACAGCTTTGGAAACTTGAGTCCAAAACTAACAGTAACCAAAGCTGCTCTTTGCTAGACAGATTCTTGTGCAGACCTTTTACCCAAGAATCAGTTTTCACTGTAGGGTGTAAGTACACCTAATTGAGGATGGAAACTGGGAATGACAAGAGCCAGGATGCTCTCATTGATAACAGGTTCTTAACATGCAATTAAGTGGTGGATCTCCTTGCCACAATATATTGCAAAACCTAAAAGTTTATGTGGGTTCAGGGGAGACTTGACAATCTAATAGAAGAAAAATCCATCAAGGTTCACTGAATGAATAGAAACCAGTTCTGCTTCAGGAAGTCCTTGACCAGCAAATGATGAAAGCCCTGGAGAGTATCAGTCTGACCTTCTCTCTTCCTCAGAGTATCTGCTTTCAGCTGCTGGCTCATTTTTTTAATGGATCTTCATTTGATGACCATAACCTTAACCCTATTCTTCTACCCACAAGAAAGTTTCCATTCTCTCAGCATGAGAAACTACATCATAATTTCTCAGTTTGCCTTCACTGGCTGTCTTCTAGCATGTGCCTGCAAAATACTTGAGGGAGTAACTTTGCAGGTGAGAATAAAGCCACTTTTTAGGAAATTGTGCCTAACATCATTGCATCAATAATTTCAATGCTGTAGCTTCCTGGGGTACCACACAACCACAACTTGCACAACCCCTGAGCTACCACAAATCTGCAGCAGCAGAAACCCTTTTGCCAGCAGTAGCCACAGTTTTCTCACCCTCCTTCCCCCCCCCAAAAAAAAAAGTCTGAGAGAGGCTTCAAGGCATAAAATAAATTCTTAATGATGCTGCTCACTTTAATAACTCATTAAGGGTATAGACATTAGCCAGATCCAACTGTCACACACCACCAGGATTAAAAAGCCATGATCTGTCTGGATAAAATCTTAAAGAGCACAAAGAGAGCTCTAAGGGCTCTGGCAAAGGAAGGAAATCTCATCTGCCTGTTTAATTTGCGTTGGTTATCCGGATACTGCTTCTGTTTCATTTAACTACTTTTAGAGGAAGAGAAAAGGCAAATCTACAACTGCAACTGAAGTGACATGGCAGTAATAAACATCAGCCCCCTCCATAGGAAGCAAGATGTTGGATTTGTCACAGCTAATCTTATGAAAAGGCTGAAAGCATACATTGTCACAGGGTTTTCTTCAACAGCCAGGTGAGTAAATGAAAGGAATTCCTGCCAACATCTGTTTCTTCATTTTGACTCATTCTCCCTCCCCTCCCCAGGAAGTCTTTCAGCACCTGGTTCCCCACTTCCCAAGCAGGAGGCACATCAGATGCAGACTGCAAAAGAGCTGGGTGCCTTCCTGTCAGCTGCCTGTGATGTAGCTCTGTTCACTGGTGCAGATTGCTAAAGGTCAGGACAAGAGGAAAAAAAAACCAAGTCTTTTCTGGAAGTTAGGAATTGTGCTTGTCTTTTGGATTGCCCATCTCAGAGTAAATTCTTACAGCTTGGGCCCACCACATGAACAGTCTCTCACTAGACTTGTGTCCAGTGTGAACACTACCAACAAGCAGCAAGAACAATGGAAAATAATGAAGCATTGAAATAAAAAAGAAATCATGACTGACTGATGAAATATGTAATTGCCAAGGCGCTGAAATTCTCTGGGAACCAGGTCCTAACTGAACTTCAGCTGAATCCGTCTTTGTTTCCACTGAAACTGGAGTGTAATCATCTTTCACAGACTTCATTAGAGGCAAGCTAGAGGTCTCAATTTACAGCTGTTTGATAAATATGGAAATTCATAAAAATTCCAGGTGCAAAATGCTGAAGAGCAGTTGCTGCTAAAATCACAGCTCTGATGCTGAATTAGCACATTTGGAAGCCATCCCTGCTTTCATGGAGCTGATGTAGGGGTGGCAGCTTTTGCTAACAGAGGAAATGACGATCAGTGGCAGCAACAGAAGGCTGTTTTGACTCTGAACCCTTCTGGGAATGAACTTCCAGTCAAGCTGCCTGGGCACGTCTACAACAGCAGCATCCACTGAGAGTGCTGGGCATGGTAAAGCAAAACCCAAACTTACTGCTGAAAGAGCCTATCAAGTCACACCAAACCAAAAGAGAACAAGCAGTGTCTAAGGAGTACTAGTGAAGTCACACCAAACCAAAAGAGAACAAGCAGTGTCTAAGGAGTACTAGTGAAGTCACACCAACCAAAAGAGAACAAGCAGTATCTAAGGAGTACTAGTGAAGTCACACCAAACCAAAAGAGAACAAGCAGTATCTAAGGAGTACTAATGAAAAGAGAATGAAGAAGGTATGGCCCTAAAACAGCAGGCACTGAGTCATACCCTCTTAAATTTTGCCCCTTTCCTTGGCTCCATGCACTCACACAACACTTGGTTTCTGCAGGAGTACCTCACATGGGTTTGCCAAAGCAAAAACAAGTCCAAAATCAAAGAATCATAGAATCAATAAGGTTGGAAAAGAACTCAAAGATCATCAGGTTCAACCTGTCACCCAAGACCTCATGCCTACTAGACCATGGCACCAAGTGCCACATCCAATCCCCTCTTGAACACCTCCATGGGCAACAACTCCACCACCTCCCAGGGCAGCACATTCCAACAGCTAACAACTCTTTCTGTGAAGAACTTTCTTCTCACCTTGAGCCTAAACTTCCCCTGGCACAGCTTGAGACTGTGTCCTCTTGTTCTGGTGCTGGTTGCCTAGGAGAAGAGACCAACCCCCTCCTGGCTACAGCCTCCCTTCAGGTAGTTGTAGACAGCAATAAATCATGTTGTCCTCTTAAAGTACAACCAGCAAAGCAGCAATTGCTCCTGCTTCTTCCTTCTTTTATGCTCAGGGATATTAGGAAGAGATTTCAGTAGTTTCAAAGATGTCAGACACTAACATTTCCAAGAAAAAAATTTATGATGCATAGGAGAATCACTTTTCACACAAAAGAATTCCAAGGACAAGGAACCATTGCCTAGGTGCTTATTGCACTTGAGCACCTCCTGACATTTTGGGCAACAGGAACTGATGCTGGGATGACTGTGCTCAGCAAGGGGAGCAGAGCTTGGACCTCACTGCCCATCCAGGGTGTCAGAGCGAAGCAGCTCTGACATCTTCCCTCTGATACACAAGACTTCTTGAAAGCCAATCAAAGGGCCTAGGCTGCCTCACACAGAAAAAAACACCCCACAAACAGCAAAAAAAAGTGATAAAAATGCAAAAGATCCAGTAGTCTCAGGGCAGTGGCTAAAAATGCAACATTAACCAGGGTCACCTCATTGTACTAAGAAAATAGTTTCTCTTTGGTTAGCCAAAGAAACGTTATGATTAGAATGATTCTTGTAGAGTTTAGAATACTGTTCTAGAGGGGAATTCTGAGATAGGACTTGCTCAACTGACCACAGAAATTGCATGACTTGGGCCCTGTGATAGCAGGGAGTCACACTTGCAGACCTCTATTCCTCCAGTGTTGTCAGGGACAATGATTATCCTGGTATCCTTACAATTAGCTTGCTTTCTGCTTCCTCAAGCAAAGTTTGGTTTTGTGTTAGTAGATGAACTAGCGCTTGTCTGTATAGAATATTGGGAATCTTTCCCCTCCCTTATTGATTCCCCATGCCAGCTCACCCAGGAATTAAGGCTGCTTAGATGGCCTGAATAAAATGAAAGATGAACAACGTTTGTTAGCTGTAATAATGTATGCCCATATGGAAGGAAGAGCTAAACTGTCCTTTCCCATGAAAGAAACTGAACAGATTGCCTAGAAATAGGCAGCTCCCGTTCCCTTTACTGAGGGAAGCAAATGGTATCCAGATGGAAATTATCAAATGGATCAAACAGCAACATTTTATTCCCAAATGATCTTTGTTCTACTTATCACACATTACACAGGGAAAACTCTTTTTCCTATAGGCCAAGTGCAGTCAGGAAAATATTATCTATCATATGCTCACTCAAAATATTCTGTATCAAAGGTTTCCCTGATGAGATATTGATCCTGTCACACAAAATGGGGGAGAAGAAAAGTGTCCCTCCTAATGGGAACATTAATTTAGAGTCTCAGGAATCTGTCAGTTCCCACTAGGTACAACACGTGACTGAGGATTGCACTGACCTTGCAGTGCAGCAGTCAACTCTGCCGCAGCCTCCCGATGCCCACGATGACAAAAAGCCTTTTCACCAGACCTATTGCTTGCCAGGTTTTATGAAGGTGAATGTTAACAAGCCCTAGTGAAACTACCCTGAGGTTTTTCAGCTGCTTTGGTTTTTTTACTCTCCCATGGGCAACTATTTCAACTGGAAATTTGCACTGAATTAAAATACAATGCAAGAATCACAAAGAATTCTCTTTGTTGGCCCTACACAATTATATCTGGCATGTGTAGTCAAAGTGACTAACTAAGGGGACATTTTAAAAGAAGTGAGTGGAATTAGTTACCAACTAAAATAGAAAGGCAATGAAATCTGGACACTGAATGCATTCTTTTGACTTTGAAAAATCACCATAACCTTTTATGTGGCAGAAATCATATCCTCCTATAAATTTCTGCTTAAGTTTATGGATGTTTAGCTCTAACCCTATTGATCTATCTAACTTCTGGCTATATATTTTATTTTATTATGATTTTCTTTTAGCCTGAAAGCCTACAGCAGCACAGGTACAGCTTTTTTATAAGGACATAAAAGCATTAACAGCTGTGGCCAAATGACAGGATTAGATCAAGGGCATCTGAGTTAACTGGGCTACGTAACACTACCTTTTATTTCACATTAATCATTGAACATGAGCTTGTGTAACAGGTCTATCAGGTGGGCCTACAAATTTGGCAATAAGTTGGAAGTTGATTTTTTTTTTCATGGTGTGGTCATTAACAGACAACAAAGCTTAGCTGCAATCTGAAAATACCAGGGATCACATGCAGAAGGCAGCAGTGAAGCTCCCAGGGCTTGAGGTTTTATTCTCTTTGACTGTCAATGGATGGGTGTCAGCTTTGCCATGGCTGGGGATGTGATGGCTTCACTGCCAAGAAAAAACACCCTGGGCACACTGACTCTCTGCCAAGGGAGAGAAAGGAAGGGAGACTCCTGTGAAAAGGAGTCCCAGTCTAAAACACACAGATGGAAATGCAGCTCCTTCACTGATAATCAAGATTGACCAGCAGATTCAGACATTTTGTACAGCACTGGTACTTGATAATCAGTTCTCAAATAATCATTCTGAAGCAGGAAGGAGCTTCTGATGTTAGGCTTCCAGAGTATCCAATCTAGACACACAAAATAATATATGGCTACTACCTCTGCTCAACAGAGCTCCAAAGTGGCAATTCTTAGCAGGACATATATCATGGCAGTTCACATAAGTCTTACAGACAAAACAAGCTCTTCTGGGGGAAAAGCTAATAAATAAAACATGAGAGGTTTTATATTCAAAAAGGGTCAGATTTATCCACAACAGAAGTTATTACTCCTAATAACACTGCTAAGGCAATCGTCTTATTCATATCCCATTTGTCTATAAAAGGCTTAATTTACAGTGCAGCCCAGTGCTGCAAAAGAAAGTGGGTTTATTTCCAAAGAGAAAAAGAGTGTTGTTTTTTTTCATCCAAGAGTTTGGAATCTATTTTTTTTCCCCAAAAAGATTATTATTAATCTGAGACAGAGCTTTCTTCTCCAGGTTGTATATTAAATGTCTCTTGACAAACACAGTATTCTCTCCCCAGCAAAGAGCAGTGCTCATTCTTAGCAGACATGTCACATTCTGCAGGCTTGCAGGAATTTGAGCTATTGCTTTTAATTCAGAAGCTGGAGAAACTGCTACCCCCCTCTATTCTCTGTACAGCTCCCAAGGTAGCAGACCAACAAGGATTTGTTTTAATATCACCTTACTTAGGACACAGAAATTAAGAACACCACCACAAAAGAGGTCAGAAGGAAGACACATGTGCTGTGATTTCCCAGGAGGATGGCAGCACTGCAGCTACTAAAGCTCTGAAGAAAACTCTCTACAGCTCAGGCTGAATCCATGTGTTTGCACATGCCGCTTTCTAAGTTGTTGCCCTCTCTTCTGCCTTGTCCTATTTTATGCTATTCAAGGAGAAGCACATACAAGTAAAGAGGAGCACACAGCTGACAGAATAAAGAACAGTGAATCCAGCTTATTTTTATGCAAAAGCTCCCGAGCATTAGCACTAGATCCAGCATATGCTCAATGCCTCACTTCATGAATGCTGTCTCTGATCTCCTGGGGCCACAGGAGAATTTGTCAGGTCAACAAGGCTTCAGATCTACATACACATTTTATTTCCTGTTTAATATATTCATGAACTCGTACCTAAACTTCTTGCAGTGCTGGTGGCTATAAACTAAGACAAAACTATAGAGTTAGTCCAAAGTATAAGTACAAAGGAAAAGTCCTTGAGCAGGATATTCAAAAAAGAGCTTTTGTAACAATACAAAAGAAGAAGTTCCAAGTGTTAGTGTCCATTATCTCTTAAGAGAAAGCTAGTCCAGTGCTCAGAGCAGTCACCTAGGAGACAGGAAGATTTCAAGTCTTTGTTCTGCTAGGCACTACCAGATCGTCACAACCAAGTCCCATATGACCTTGGTCACATTTGCTACTAAAGCACTTTAAGTGGGAATCACCTTCACTTTCTTCTGCAGTGCAGACTTGATGTTTGAGGCAGATGTCCTCCACTCATCTTCATAATCACTGAGTTGAAAAGGCACCTCATCTTGTCTGTTCTAGACCTACATTATGATGAGACAAACCCTATCCTCCAGATCAAGTGCTGATTTCTCTTCATGATTGTCAAAGACCCCAGAAGCTTAACTCAGGCTTATACACGCTCCAAGGATCTCTACTCCTTGGGAATTAAGCTTAGTTCCTGAATGCATGATAACAAATTCCCAGTCTGGGAGGCATATATGCGAGAGGCATATGCCTGGAAGTCACTGCTGTGGAGGTCTGTATAAGCAGTGAAGAGCTTAGGGCTCTAGCCTAGCAAAGACATTGCGTCATTTGGGAAGGACCAGGAAATGCTGAGTCAATTCTCTGACCACATTCAATAGTATAAATCCTGTTCTCACAGAGACATTTAAAGGGTGTGGGGGGCTACAGGAATGTGCTGTTCTGAGAAGGTTGCAGATGTCAGATGTAACAAGCAGTGATATGACATGACACATCATCACACAAGATAGTTTCTGTTCTGAACCCAATTCAAACCCCCTAACACACTGGGATACTTTGTACACACCAGGTACAGCTTCATTTCATATGTTTCAAAAACCTGAAGAGGTTATTGCCTCCAATATCTTCTTCAGCACTAAGGGCCAACCACCTGCCACACATCACTATTTCTCCAGAACTGTTCAGCTACTCTTTGACAGGTTCATGTTGACAGGGTATGCAGCCAATATACTTCTGTCTTGTAAACTAATGAGGCATCCAGACTGTATAGGAACTCTATAAAGTAGACTTCTTTATTTCTGCCCAGTCCATGTTCAACAGACAACCTGTCTGCTCATCCATAAAACATCATTGACAAGAGATCTGCCATCCACCAAAGATGTCTAATTAGCTGTTCATCCAGAAGCCACATCATCTGACAAATCAGCTGCTGTGAAACAAGAACAGTCTTGGGCCCCCCCAAGCAGAACTTACTGCCCAAACAGTCACAAACTACAGGTACCCTCCAGCAAGGTAGCCTCAATGCTAGATTTTAAAGCCTGCTCACTGGAAGGGACTGGCTGCAGCCAGCTGGGAACAAAGATGTGGCTGCTGTGAAACAGAGTCCCCAGCCCACAGATGGGAAAGCAGAGAGGCAGCACCCAGCAGATGGTGGGGGCAAGGGAGGGCAATGAAAGATGGCCACAGCCTCCCTTTCTAGCTGCAGCTTTCTCTAAGGGTGAGAAAGTATCACTCATGACTTTCATCCTCAGGGCTGCATTACAAAAACTGACAACGTGCTCCAAGAGCTTCCCACTTAAGAAAGGCTTTGCCAGACAACCATATGCTGAGAAGCAATTTCAGAGCTTCTCACTCTTGTCCAAATGCAATTAATACAAATCCAGACCCAGTGAGCTTCAAGGAATCCTTTACTGAAATTCCCCTTTACTCTGCTCTGTGTTCTCACACTGTGACCAAAAATGCAGGAACTAGGCAGAACAGTAATTGTTGATTAAATATGCCCAGTAACTTACTACGAAAACCAACCAACCAAACAAAAAAACCTCCAGACAACAACAAAACCACAAATCCAACAACGAACAAAATAAACACCACCACCACCACCTCCCAAAAAAAAACAACACCACCAAAGGAAAACCCCAACCCTCCTCTCTCCTTCCTTAGACACGCAACCCAAATCGCTGATGGCTTGAACATAAAAGCAGTTTCAGTGCCTGGGAAGCCAAATTTACAGCTACTCTGGCTCACCAGTTTGAACCTGAGCTGCTGTGGCACCCTGGCAAACCTGAACCATCATCTGTAATAAGATCCTTTAGCTTTTTTTCCCCCTTTATCCCCATCTTCCTAAGAACTGCTTGTTGCACAAGTCATAATGTTTTCCCCCCAACATGGACCTTTCCAAAGACAATGTAACAGTGGCTACAGTGGAAGAGACCTTTCACAAGGGTGCAAGTCATTCACTGCCCAACCCTGACATTTTCCCTGGTGGTGCCTATCTCCTACCCAGTAAAGGCTCAAAAATTCATTCATATAAAAGCAAGACAAAATTGCACTGAGAATATTATATATAACCACTGATCTTTTTCTTCCTCTTTCAGCAGCAAAAGAGACAATGAGGAGCTAAACTGATACAGAACAAGTGTTCATCATAGTTCTATTTCTAACACTTCTGTTAAAACTAGTGAGAAAAGAGACAAATTTGCTGCTAAAATGAGACATTTTGACTTCAGTACTAGGGAGGTTCAAGTGTAGACAAAAAGAACTGGGCAAATATCACCTGAATATGTTTATAAGCAGTCATTTGGTGGGAATTATTGGTTATAGCAAATAGTTTTCTGTGCTGTTTCAAACAAATTCTTTGAAAGTGGAAGAGTCTGAATAGGAATCAGGCTCAGTGAGGATCTGTCAGTAAGAAGCACACCGTTGTCCGGCTTCCTTCCAAGTATCCTGACCCTCCAGTCAAATACAGCTAATGCCATTTGACTCATGCAGGTCCATAGATGCCAAGTAGGACATCACAGGTGATTCAACTCAAGCCAGCTGCTCAGATGTGTTCTGTAAGTACATTGCTACTGATCACCCTCAATTTCAAACACCACCAAATCATTTACATGTTAAGGGGCACTATTAATTATTCTGTATGAGTCACACAGCAAGCTCAAGACTCCCAAAGGACCTCAGCTTAGCAGGACACCAATATGCAAACCATCTGGCCTGCCACTGTACAGCTTGGAGTTGGTTTCTATAAATGATAGTGTTTAAAGCTGTTGGAGGACCTTGTTTGATGGTGCAAGGCATCGTCTGATCTTCTTGATCATCATTTAGCTCACAATTATTTGGCATAGTCTGATGACCACTTCTCATTTGCACATTCAGTAGTGGTAAAAAATGGGGCAAAGCTGTGGTTTTAAAAAGCAAGCCTTTAGCTGATCCATCTTTTCTAATGCTGTTGCATGTAGCAGTATAAATGAGTTGCTGTTAATTTGCTAGCATTAATTCATTGTAGTGTCTGAAAAACTCACAGTTTTACTAAACAGAGAAGAAAAGCAGCTGAAACTGCTGGCCAAATGAGAACTGTGGCATCTTCACCTGTATCATAGTATCATTCAGGGTTGGAAGGGACCACAAGGATCATCTAGTTCCAACCCCCCTGCCATGGGCAGGGACACCCCACACTACATCAGGCTGGCCAGAGCCTCATCCAGCCTGAAGAATGGATATCTTTAAAAAGTGAAAGCACAAGGGGCTGCAAGATTTGAAATGAAATCTGTGGCTTGTGAAGCAAATCTACAAAGGGCCAGCACAGAATCTTTTTTTTCCTGAGGAATTGCTCGAGTTCATTTTGCAGGACAGTGCTTCAATGCAGGTAATATGCTTGTGAGTGCCTGTTGCCCCATCTACACCTATGTGTCTGCAGCCTTCAACTCAGGAAATTAATTCCAGCAGGAGGGAAAATGAGGCCAAATAACCTAATTAGCTTAAAATGAAGCCTGATAGCTTAAAATAAATCATATTTCTGTTTGATAGAAAGGATCTGGACTAAGAAAAAAATTAATTTCAGGGTAAGTTACTATGGTCCCAATCACAAAGTAGATAGCTACACTAGAATAACAAAGACTTATTATAATATTATCAGAAGGTATGATTATGGTATTATTAATACCCTTATTAGCACACTTCATGTATTATAATCTGGCCTCCAGCCTGGAACACAGGCCCTATATTCTATCATCAGCAAGATGAAGCTCCAGAAAAAAAATTGTATACAAGTGCTAATTCTTAAAGCATCATTTTATCAATACAAAACTTGCCATGTTAAACATTTACAAGTAGGTTTTGCACATCAAAATACTTTAGCTCCAGCTGATGGCTGGGTATGAGGTATATCTGTCTCCAGAATTGTTGGCCAAGCGTTAGGAAGAAGAGAAAGCAGAAGCCCAGAAGCTCACTGTTGTTTCCTCTGCGTATAGCACTCCAGAACATCACTTCCAGGGGCTATTTTCATTGGTAGCTGGTGTTGGATAAAGATCAGTTCAGTTACTGCTGTAAATAATTCCATTACTATATCACTGAACAAATGATGACTAATTGCCCACAACAAAGTGCGAGTGTGTGCATTAATATTTCATCCAAACCAGCCTTTTTCCCCCTTTTTCTAAGTTTCTGAAAAGTAGCATCAAAGTAGTAACATACTATGAACCACCCAGGGTAATCAGTGGAGGCAGAGAAAAAAAAGCACAGGAATGATACCACATCTTACCATGTGTTAAAAATACCCTTTTCTAATGGGAGTGATTAAAAGTAAAGATGCCAGGGAGATGTGAATAATGAAGGTTTTCCAAAAGGTATTAACTCTGCAGGATCCCAGTAAAAATCAGTGTTCTGGAGACTTTCCACCCATGCTCAGTTAAACTTCCCAGAATGAACCAGTGTTACTGCACACACACCTCCACAGACACATTCTTCCCTCCTCCTTCCCACAACCAGGATCCATTAAAGGTTCATGCAGCCCAGGCTACAGCTATTTCTGAGCCAGGCTGGGAGGATGCATGCACTGTCACAGCTGTGCCAGGCAGGTGGCCTGGAACCACAGTCACTTTTCCCTGCTGTGTATGCAGGGGTTTGGCAGCACCAGTTGCATTCTGGATCATCCATCCCTGGAACTCAGATGTTAGTTCTGCTCATGATGCACAAGCGGTCACCTGAAGAGAGTGGTCAGGAATGTGCCCAGTAAAACTACTCAAATTAAGGTGAATTTTGTTATTCAAAAGGAGCAACTGAAGGATGTTATTTTAAAGACCCCCAAAATACATCATCACATTTCAACAACCAATCCCTCCCCTTTGTGACCCAGAAAGCACCACGCTTTGGAGGCACCAGGGCATCCTTCCTCCTTGCAGGAATACATTGAGTATCCTGCTGTGGATCAGCTTAGTGAGAAAAAAGATGACAAAAGTAAACAAAACAAAACCAAACCAAAACAGAAACAACCCCAAGACACTAAAGAAACACTGACAGCAAAACTACTCCCAAATTTCTGTAAAATGGGTTTCTAGGAAGTCCAAAGCTCCAAAAGGAAACAGTCCCACAACAGACATTTCAGAATTTGCCACTGCACACTGAGCCAATGAGTTATAGATAAAATGGTTTAATAGGTTGATTCACAGTCTGATTGCAAAGAAAAACAAATCATAAACAAGTGGTGAAAAGAAAATGGGGAGGCAGCCTAGCTTCTGAGAAATCCATAGGCTTCAGTGACCTCAAATGTTCTAAGAAATTTTGACCACCAAAATATATTCTAGCATTAACAACACACTTATAGCAACAGAAAAAAATCACATTGCTAAGATGCTTTACCTTGTTCTATTTTTGTGGGGTTTATTCTTTCCCGTGCAGCTGATTTCTCCCCACAGGATTTCGACCTTTATTACTCGCTGACAACACGTCTGACAAATAGCTTTTTGCTGTGGTAGCTGAGGTAGAGCCATCTGTTTTTTCTCTAGAGAGCCATGCCTTATTCATAATGGAATTTTTCTGTTTCAATCCCTGGGGAATAGCACCTGCATGCTGATTTCCCACTTGACCCCAAAATACATCATCACATTTCGACAACCGATCCCTCCCCTTCGTGGCCCAGAAAGCACCACGCTCTGGAGGCACCAGGGCATCCTTCCTCCTTGACAGCAGAGGCCAAGGAGCTTCCTCGTGCATCATGGGCAAGTAGCAGTCGGCCTTTGGATTTGAGAGAGAGACAGCTGAAGGTACCTGAAGAGAAAAGAAGAGAAGAAAATATAATCTTGGATGTCCCAGTGTATTTCTCTATGATATGATTGAGACAAGTCTCAAGCTGCGCCAGGGGAAGTTTAGGCTCAAGGTGAGGAGAAAGTTCTGCACAGAAAGAGTTATTAGCCATTGGAATGTGCTGCCCAGGGAGGTGGTGGAGTCACCATCCCTGGAGGTGTTCTAAAAAGGATTGGACATGGCACATTAAGCCATGATTTAGTTAGTCTTGAGGGGTTGGGTGATAGGTTGGACTTGATGATCTCTGAGGTCTTTTCCAACCCTATTGATTCTATGATTCTATACGTGGACACACACTCTGTGTGTTGTGGCTGATTTCAGCTGTAGATTCCCACTGCAGGTTTGTGTCACACTCTCATTCACGTTAAATTAAAGATGATGTACATGAAGAAACCAACCCTCAGTTTACCAAGTTGAGGTCAATCACAGAACCACTTACATTCTGCTCTCCATAATAATTTTCTTTTACAACAATATTTCCATGGGTCTTTTTTAATAGGTGACTATGATATAGAAATTGACCAAGAAGCTAGATCTGACCTGCCACATGTGTGTCCTGGATTAAATAACATGTTACTAGGATTCTGAGTCTCCATTTCATCCTATAAAATATTTGTGAACTAAAAGGAGACTTCAAGATTTTCTCCACCCCACAAACACACTGTTAATGCCAAAAGCAGAAATGCTCTTACTTGTTTTATTACATTTATTTTAACCCAAGATTATGAAGGAAATTCAGTAGAGTAATTTTTGTAGCCACTCTAACTGACTGGCTTCAGTCACTGCATACTTGAATTTTGTTTCCATGCAATCATGGAGAGGTTGGGCTGTGTCAGAGAGGGTGAAATCTCCTGCATGTTTAGTTTAGCAGCAGACTGTCACAAATGCAATTGCAATTGATCAGCTCTGTTCCTAACAGGATTCCTGCAGTTAATGGAAATTACTATAAAGAGCTTCAGGGCACAGGAATAATTGGATCAGTAAAAAAAAACGTAGGACAAGATCAACATAACAACTTTTATTTTGAAGCATCTAGCAATTTTCAAAGGTAGTCTTACCAGAGAGTACATCATGATGAAATAAAAACCTTTTAATTATTTTCACAAACCCCAAGCCATTCCTAAACAATGGGGATGAAAACACAGAAAGACATGAAGTATTTATGGCCCTCAGCTCGTTTAAACTAACAATCAACTCTGCATCTCTGGAAGCAATCATTCTATATCTCTATATCACTCTATTTAATCTCTAAAATGGCTGCCAAGGATAATAAATATCACTACTGGCAACATAATGAGAAAATTTTTTACTGACCTGGCAAATTTTGTGATGGTTTTGACTTAGCTCTCGATGCAAGGCTGTGATCCTCTCTGGGCTTGTTAACTTAACAGCAGAAGCAGCAGACACGTTCGGAGTGATGCAAGAAGCGTGGATGCTAGCTACCTCTTGCTGAGAGTTTGCAGGTATTGACCCAGTCATCCCATCCACTTTGACATATGACTCATGATCCTCTGGCTGTCCACTGGCCTGTGAAAAGCCTGTGGAAGAAGGCAGCACCTACAGGAGAAAATGCCACTTTAAGAAATTCAAGCCAGATGATGTCTCCCAGTGCTGTTTATTTTGGATTAGTTAGCAGCCACTGGGGTGAATTCATGACAATTAAATGTAATTAAATTACATTGCCCAAAACAGGAAACAAGGTAATATGCATTCCTGCATCTGCCTAAAAAGGAATTTATCAAATCTTCCCAAAGTGAAAGAAGAAAAAAGCTTTAACTGCAGCCAAAGTTGCATGTGGATATTAAGGAAACCTAGATGAAAAAGAAAAGAACCTAATTATTTTTACAACTGCTAATGGTAGATCTCCTCTCAAAGAATCTCAAAATTCCTTGCACTATTCTTTCACACAAATATTATCTCACTCTGCACTGCACAAGTTCAGGTTTGTCCACCTGCAAATGCTCAAGAAAGATACCTTGGATACACTTCAAAAGAATGTTAGTTCCACTGCATGAACTCCTATACAGCCCTCCCTATTATGAATCAAAATAATGTTACAGTATCACAATATAACTTAGGTTGGAAAGGACCTCGAGGATCATCGAGTCCAACCTATCAACACAGACCCCATGACTAGACCATGGCACCAAGTGCCTCGTCCAATCCCCTCTTGAACACCTCCAGGGTCAATGACTCAACCACCTCCTTGGGCAACCCGTTCCAATGCCGAATGACTCGCTCGGTGAAGAACTTCCTCCTCACCTCGAGTCTAAACCTCCCCTGGCACAGCTTGAGACTGTGTCCCCTTGTTCTGGTGCTGGTTGCCTGGGAGAAGAGGCCAACCCCTTCCTGGCTACAACCACCTTTCAGGTAGTTGTAGAGGGCAATGAGGTCACCCCTGAGCCTCCTCTTCTCCAGGATAAACAATCCCATATTAATTAAATGGAGCTGATTTCACCTCCAAATCAACCCTAGCACCACAAAAAAACAACAAACCATTCTTCTTCTTCTTGACTATTTTCACTGAACTGGAGCCAAATTTAGAGAGAAACTGCAGTTGTTTAATCATGAACCTTTTCATAACAGTTTCAAACAGGAAAAGAAGTTCTTGAACGTAAATGAATATCACAGGGCAGGGCAGGAGCATTTTTTTGTCCAAATACAAATTCATTAAAGCTTTTTTTCTTTTCCTCCCTTGCAATTGCACAGAAAAACAAATTTAAGATTGTTAACAGTTTCAGCTTTGAGGTTGTTCTTTGGTTTTATTTTTTTTTCTTTTCAAGGTTTATTTATTTGTCTCCAAAATTAATTCTTTTGACTACTAGCTGTCACATTTAGCCTGGAGAAGAGGAGGCTCAGGGGAGGCCTTATTGCTCTCTACAGCTACCTGAAGGGAGGTTGTAGCCAAGAGGGGGTTGGTCTCTTCTCCTAGGCAACCAGCACCAGAACATGAGGACACAGTCTCAAGCTGTGCCAGGGGAAGTTTAGGCTCAAGGTGAGGAGAAAGTTCTTCCCAGAGAGAGTCATTAGGCATTGGAATGTGCTGCCCAGGGAGATGGTGGAGTCATCATCCCTGGAGGTGTTCAAGAGGGGATTGGACGTGGCACTTGGTGCCATGGTTTAGTCGTGAGGTCTGTGGCAACAGGTTGGACTTGATGATCTTTGTAGTCTCTTCCAACCTTGCTGATTCTGTGATTATTGTCATTAGTTATCTTGCAAAAGCTCCAGAAATGCAAATCCTAGAGATATACCAGCTCAGGAATGGTTAATTAAAACAAAACACAGATTACTTTGACTTTTTTTGTTTTTTCCTCTGTACATCTTTAATAAGCATTAGCTGCATCACTTGTGCCTATTAAATAAAGAAATAAATAATGGGATTCTGAAATGTCATAGGGGTGTAAGATTGCTCTGAAGTGACCTCAAAACAGATCTTCTGGTCTTGACTTCCTACAATGAGTGGAGGGAACCAACACTGGTGAATACTGGTCATTGACTCCATTTGTGTACCTGTCTGGTCAGCTGAGACACTCTCCAGGAGTAGCTCCCACCTGGATCATTTACTTCAGGCAGAACATAAGGTCAGGGAGCGTGATGGTGACGTCCAAGAATTAAAGGACATCTCATACTGACTGACTTTGGGCACATCATTTAGGTTGCTGCTCCTCCCTAAAAGACTTTCTGATTGCAGAGGATCTGTGACACTGGATACAGTATTTATTTAGGCAGGGTGGCATGAATCCCAAATCATATTCTAGCATCACAGGCATAGATCAGTTGGAAAGACTCACATTTAGTTGTTCCCCTATAAACGCAAAAGCAGCTTCAGAAGTCCTTGGTTTCTCACTAAGGTTATAAGTGCAGTATCTCTCTCCAGCTCTCACAAAAAATGCTGGCTGGCTGAAAGCAGTGGAAGGGTTACAAAGGGCAGCCTTGAAATGATGTGAGGCATGAAGAGACTGGATCAAAAATTATTTGATGATAATTTCCTCACTACAGGAAGCACAGTTAGAGGCATCCCTGGTGATAGATGAGAGTCAGCAGGAGCAGAACAAGTTCTGGAGCTCAGTGACCCATGCAAAGGCACATCACTGTCCTCCTCGCAGGCAGGAGAGCTGGTAATCTACCAGACAATACAGAGCACCAAATCAAAGCTCTGACACTGGCACATCTCATTTCTGGAAGAATAACCTCCTTACAGGCTCTTTCCTTCCCTTTAGCTGTTCAACCCACACTCTTTTGCCTCTTGGAATTACTTATCTCTAATGCTGCCAAAGCAGAGAAACACAGTAGAAAGGTGGGTTAATACAAACCCTGACGAGTGAAGCTGCTACTCCACCAACCAAGTTTTCACAGTATGTCCATCAAACACAATTTTACTTTAAAAAGGCATTAATCTGGAGCATGTACCAGCTCCTCAGCCACCACACAGTCTTGAGTTACATAACTAACTGTTTGTACAGTGAGTAATTATCGAAGAGCTCTATCAGTTATTTCCCTGGAAAGGCCTTAACTGGTTTTAATCCATATTTTATACCCTTCAATATTTTTAATCATCTCTCTGAAGGTCAAAAATAACATCTCTCTGGGCAGTGGATTTTACCCTTTTAAAAAAGAACTACTAAATAACAGCCACCTTTACCTCTCTTTCATCTCCTTGGAATCACGATAATTTAATGATCATATTTTCTTTAATGTCAAAATTAAGCTTCTTCCTGCAAAAAACTTTGTCCCTTGATCTTGATCAGCATTGTCCCTAAAAGGCTAAAAGCCCATGGTTAAATTTGTTCTCCCCTCTGAGAGTGATGCTCATCCAACCAAAGAATATCTCCTCCTGCCTCCCTTCACAACTACAGGAGTCCAACTTCTACAGCTCTTCTCACCTTATCTAAAGCAGATATGTAAATCAGGCAGGATACCTCCTTTTATCTGTCTCTTGTAGCTATGACAATAAATAGATAACCTGCCATGGATGTGATTGCCTGAAGTTCAGACATCAAATGTGAAATGTATCTCATCATCAGCGCCAGAAAAAGCTTCTGTTTTCACCAGCCACACACAAATCATTTTAAGGAAAGCATTATTTCAGGCCTGTTCCCTTCAAATGTGATTCATGGGAGAGCAGTAAGTAGGTTCTTGCAAAGAAATGGGTAGAAATAGGAAACAAACAAACCAACCAACAAATCACAACAAAAAACTCCCAACAAAACCACATTCTACCAAAAAGTATCTCAGAGGAAATCCCCTGACAAAGGAGGATGTTGAGTACATTTATTCCTATTCTTTAAAAAAAATGATTCACTACACTGGACATATTCCCTGCCTGGAGGTTTTTATCCTTGAGGTTTAAGATGACTCCATGAAAAGCAATAAAAAGCACTACAATTTATCCCTACATTCCTTGCACAAATTCCCTCTCAGCCCTGAGAAATGAGGGCAGATAGCCATAATGGTTTCAGATCCAGTCTGGAAAGAATACATAAAATACATCATCAAGTCAAATCCTTCCAGTGCAGAGAAACTGAAGTGAATGAGAATGGAAGCATTATCCACCACAGCCATCAGTCACCTGAAGAGGCTGCAGTTTCAGTCATCTGAGGGGAAAAAAAAATTAACATAGAATAGAATCATAGAATCACAGAATCAGCCAGGTTGGAAGAGACCTCCAAGGTCAGCCAGTCCAACCTACCACCTAGCCCTATCCAATCAACTAGACCATGGCACTAAATGACTCATCCAGTCTTTTCTTGAAGATCTCCAGGGGCAGTGACTCCACCACCTCCCTGGGCAGCACATACCAATGGCAAATCTCTCTCTGTGAAGGACTTCTTCCTAATATCCAGCCTGAACCTCCCCTGGCACAACTTGAGACTGTGTCCTCTTGTTCTGGTGCTGGTTGCCTGGGAGAAGAGACCAACCCCCACCTGACTACAACCTCCCTTCAGGTAGTTGTAGGCATCAATGAGGTCTTCCCTGAGCCTCCTTTTCTCAAGGCTAAACAACCCCAGCTCCCTAAGCCTCTCCTCATAGGACTTGTGTTCCAGGCCCCTCAACCAGTTTTGTCACCCTTCTCTGGACATGTTCCAGTACCTCAACATTTCCCTTGAATTGAGTGGCCCAGAACTGGACACAGTACTCGAGGTGTGGCAATACTCCTATTTCTCCACACACACCCTGGAGAGAAAAGGTCCCAAAATACTGCACAGCTGCACCAGCTGGGATATGTCCTTGTGAAAGGCAAGGCAAGCTCACTTGGTCCTCTGTATGGTTCTCCAACATACCAAAAGCACTATGGGGACAGCCTAATGTTCAAGCCAGTCAAACTGGGTAAAGCCTGTTTCTGAAATTGCATGTTGACACCTAAATTCAGGAAAATATAGTGGAGCCTCTTTTTTCACATTCCCTATCAGTTACCTGGAACATCTTCTCTTGCTTCCCCCTACTACCACCCCAAGAAAAGCAGATGTTGCAAAGCCCAGTCCCAACCCTTTATTTTTTGCTAGCTATTCAGTGAATATGACTGGCTAACATCAGCTGATGAATGCTGTCCTGTGTCCTTTCCACTGGGAAAGGCAGAAAAACAATAACTGTTAATAATGTACATGAATTAATTCCACAACAGCAAGAAGAGAAAGATGAGGCCAAGGCCTTTCCAATTAAAAAAATTCAGTGTCTGAAAGAAGATGATTAAAATGGGACATGACAAAAGGCCAAAAATGACCACATACCCTGCATCTGACATTGGGCATGTGAATCCCAGCTATGGCACTGTGCCGAGTGCCACATGTACCAGCTGGAGGCAGCCCTTGTCCCTGGGATGTGTCCTCTTCAGACACATGCTTTTCATTTTCCAAACACAAAGTCAGACAAAGCTTGAATTATATCTGTTGCCCAGATTTATCATCACTTCACTCTGAGGAGCTCTAAAGGTTTCTCAGTTTAAGTCTTTTAAAAGTAAAATGTATCACCAAGGCATGGAAATGAACTTCATGCTTCCCACAATTTCAGGTCTGTGTGGGACATATGTTGCCATTCCTCTGGCTGCCCAAAAGGTTGGGTTTTCTCTGAAAAACTGAGGCAACTTTTCTTCACCATCCTGCACACCACCTTTGCTTTCTCTACAGTGACACACAGTAAGAGGAGTTTTCTCTGGATGAAGACAGAATTTAAAGATCCCTTCCCTGTTAATGCCAAATGTTTATTATGGCAAATACACCAATCTGAAATGAAATTCCTCAAAACAAATTACAAGTAAAGAGCTTCCTGGTGTACAGTTTTATGGTGAGGAAAAGTAATTTAAAACTTAGTACTCTTTGCAGGGACTTGAATATTAAGAGAAGGGAAACTGGCTTTCTTTTACTGCAAGTATATATCTGCCCTCAGTGAAAAACACAGGGCTGCCACAAAAAAAAAAAATAGAAGACTAGACTAGACTAGAATAGACCAGACCAGGTTGGAAGAGACCTTCGAGATCATCATGTTCAACCTATCATCCAACACTATCTAATCAACTAAACCATGGCACCAAGCACCCCATCCAGTCTCTTCCTAAACACCTCCAGTGATGGTGACTACACCACCTCCCTGGGCAGCACATTCCAATGACCAATCACTCTCTCTATGAAGAATTTCTTCCTAACATCCAGCCCAAACCTCCCCTGCACAGCTTGATTTTGTGTCATGTTGTTCTGGTGCTGGTTGCTTGGGAGAAGAGACTAACCCCCACCTGGCTACAACCTTCCTTCAGGTCTCCCTTGAGCCTCCTCTTCTCCAGGCTAAGCAACCCCAGCTCCCTCAGCCTCTCCTCATAGGGCTTGTGCTCCAAACCCCTCTCCAGCTTCGTTGCCCTTCTCTGGACACGTTCATGAGACACTACATGAGTTAAACAACTCGTATTTCTCACTCAAAAAGTATTAGAATGTAACACCAGGATGTGAAAATAATAAAGAATGGCAAAGCTGAGAATGCATGCTGCTCTGCTCAGCTGAACTGATTGGAAGTCTTGAGTTGGTGGCAAGTCAGCACAATAAAGCCATTGGGACAACAGCCATTTATTGTGCCCAAGAATAGTCTCACATGCTGACAGTGAAGTGTGAGGAGAAGCTCCAAAGATGATTAGGTTTGCATCACATTGTCTCTGTGTTTCAGTATTTTAATTGGGATGAGCATTAGGAAGAAAATACTTCTGGCAAAGAGAAGGGAATGGCCAACTATCCTTTGTGTCCAGAATGAGCAAAGAACTGAAGTTCCCTTTTGTCTTTAAGCATGAGTAACATCTTGATGCCCAGAAGCTCTCTACAGAAGTCGGAGCTTCCTAGCACACAGCTAGGGCAGACCAATCCAATCCAATCTACATTTAATTTCACATAGAGATAAGGGGGAAAAAAAATAAAGACGTTCTCAAAAGAATTTTGAAACCTATCTTCTTCTGAGAACTAGACACAAAGGTTGGGGTTTTTAAAAAGAATTATAAAAGGCCAGACACAGATTTGAATCCAGGGCAACAAAGCTGGTGAGAGGTTTGGAGCACAAGCCCTGTGAGGAGAAGATGAGGGAGCTGGGGTTGCTTAGCCTGGAGACGAGGAGGCTCAGGGCAGACCATATTGCTGTCTACAACTACCTGAAAGGATGTTGTAGCCAGGTGAGTGTTGGTCTCTTCTCCCAGGCAACCAGCACCAGAACAAGAGGACACAGCCTCAAGCTGCACCAGGGGAGGTTCAGGCTGGATGTTAGGAAGAAGTTCTTCATAGAAAGAGTGATTGGCCATTGGAATGGGCTGCCCAGAGAGGTGCTGGAGTCACCATCATTGGAGATGTTTAGGAAGAAACTGGATGGGGCACTTGGTGCCATGGTTTAGTTGATTAGATGGTGTTGGGTGATAGGTTGGACTTGATGATCTCAAAGGTCTCTCCCAACCTGGTTTATTCTATTCTATTCTAAAAAAAGCTGGAAGTGAAAGCTGGGCATAACCCTGGAATCTTAGATGTGAGTTGCAACAAGACTAAGAGTCAAAATGCAAAAAGTGAATCCTCAGAGATGGAAGGTCAATTCAGTTTAACGTGTCTACAGAATTCAAGATGGGATTTTACAAACCAAAGGAATGCATCACATAAGAAAAAAAAAAAAAAAAAGACTAGTTTGTATTTCTTTATTTTAACAACTATTTATTAAATTAGGAGTAGTGACTCCTGAAAATTTTGTCAACAAAATGTTTTCGGTTGGAAAACTGATCCATAGAAAACTAAATGTTTCATGGGAACAAGCAGATCTGCCTTCCTCATTCATTCAGAAATCTCAGATGATGCATTGTGCAGGAAGAAAATTGAAATTTAAAGTGAAATGGAATAATATGTGCTGCATTATTCACTAGGATACCCTGTCAAAATATTAGGAGGGAGCTGAAGTACTTTGTGATAAGGTCCAGAACATTTAAACCTTGACCAAAACATCATGAAAACAGTCAACTCCACTGACTTGTCTGAAGCAATATTAATATTAAGTTGTGAAATCTACTCTTCAGCTACACATTGAGTCTTACTAAAAGCTTAAAAAAGCCCAAACAACAAACTAAACCAAAAATCACTGACAGTACAATAGAGGAAACGGGAGGATCTTACAAAGAAGTGTAAACACTTACCTCTTGATCACACATTGGTGTAAAAACAGCACTGTACTCTGCCAGGGCAACATCGTTCATCAAGTTTTTCACCTCTTCATCAAAAGCAGAGTTAATAATTCCTCTCCTGTGGAATTCTCCATGCATCCTCCTAATGAAGGTGTTCCTTTCCTGGCACTTCCGGGTGAGGCAAGCCAGCTTAGCCTATGCAGCGTGAACACATAGACACTGACCTCAGCTCCTCTTGAGACTGCAAGATTGCATTTTGCTTATGATCTTTCATTTCACATGTTTTGACCCAAAGCTGCAGCTTGCATTCCTATGTTTTCTAGGTGCCCCTGCACCTTGCAACTGCAAGATGTGCACACAGACAAACTGGAAAGAGATGCTGTGTGAGGTCTTTCTTTTGGCAGGTTGAAGAGTAGCCATAGTGATAACATCAACAAGCCCTTGCCTGAAGTTTGGTAGCAAAGGCTAAGCTGGGGGCATCTGCAGAAGGCATGCACACACACAGAGAAGCCTGTGAATAAAGGGACACACCTTTGTGTAGATTTTACATTGGCTCTCAGGAAAATACAGTACCTTCAGAGGAGCTAGTGTCAACTTGGCTTCAGACTTTCTCTTCTGAAGTTCTTTTTCCTGAAAGGTTGAAAAACATTCTGCATTAATTTATTTGAGTCACACTCAGCATCATTGTGTGACTCTGTATCACAAAGATGAAGCAGTGTAAGGAGCTGCTTGTATACAGAGAGACCCTGGCACACAAACACTGCCCTACCAGCATTAACACCAGGCTTATGTATTTTCTGTTTTCATTGCTTTCAGACAGAGTGAGGTTATTTCATCAAAGCAGCATCACGTTAAGGACTTGGTATCTTTCATTATGCACTCATGTTCCCATTTACTCTGTGGATCTTCCAAATGCCTCTGCTCAGAAAGCTTTCTCTTTTCTTATTTATATTATGCTGTAGAATGAGAGAAATGGGAAGGGATTTGCTGCATGCCTATTCCACACCAGGCTCTGGAAAGTGAAGAGCAACATCTTTCTGCTCCCACACAACTGATACGTGCTCTCTCTTAGGAGGTGAACTAGGGTGAGACAGATGACTTAGTCTGTAATTGATGATTAAAAGACTGAATGAGTTGGGGCTGTGCAGTCTGCAGAAGAGAAGGCTCCGAGGTGACCTCATTGTGGCCTTCCAGTATCTGAAGGGGGCCTACAGGAAGGCTGGGGAAGGACTTCTCAGGATCTCAGGTAGCGATAGGACTAGGGGGAATGGAATGAAGCTGGAGGTGGGGAGATTCAGGCTGGATGTGAGGAGGAGGTTCTTCACCATGAGAGTAGTGAAGCCCTGGAATGGGTTGTCCAGGGAGGTGGTCGGGGCCCCATCCCTGGAGGTGTTTAAGCCCAGGCTGGATGAGGCTCTGTCCAGCCTGATCTAGTGTGGGGTGTCCCTGCCCATGGCAGGGGGGTTGGAACTGGATGATCCTTGTGGTCCCTTCCAACCCTGAATGATACTATGATACTATGAAATCTGCATTCTGATTATGCAGAAAAATACTAACAATATCTTGCCAGGCAAAATCCATTGCTGTTGTGAATCAATACAGTATTATTTTGCAATAATATACAAATTCCATTGCATTTATTTTGCATGATAATGTGTATTTCTATAAAGCCTGCAGTAAATATATTATGTGCATCAGAAAAGGATTCTCTTTATGAGAATTCTGTTATGCTGAAAGAGGTTACAAAGTCTTCAGCCATTAACTTTTGGGCTTGGGAAGAAACAGTGTAGATAGGGCATGAAAGACAAGTATTTACATTGCAGGAGCTCTGGGGGAACAAAGGAAAAGCTGGCAGCAGGTCCCTGCCCTGGTGACACTCAATTCTTGATGAGGCTTGGAGCAAAGCATTCTGCTGACAAAACAGAATTAAGAGTTGCCCATTTATAAGTTGCCCATTTATATGGCTAGCACGTCTCACCCTTTACTCACCTACCAGCTGATATGCACCATCCATCACTACAAACACCAGACTACATGACAATTTCATTTCATCATGACTATTCTGCTAAAAGGCATCCTAATGAATGCCTGGGAAAAGCCACTAATCCTCCGTCCAGGGGTGGTTTAAAGCATATCACAGAACATGAGAAGGCTGGGGGGGGAGGGAATGCAAACCAGACACACTGAATAAAAACAACCTGCAACAAACAAACCAACCCCACAAAATCAACCAAAAAAACCCCAACAAACCCAACCCACCACCACCAAAAAAAATCCAAACCAAACACCAACAAAACCCAAACCCCAGAACTGTGTAACAGGTGGGTTTATCATGGAGGAAATGGGATGAAATTTGCACCAAATAGGAAAAAAAATAACCTCTTGTATTTCAGAGAAGAGACAGAGGATAAACATGTTCTATACATTGTATCAGGATATGAGGAATACTATTGAGCAAACACCATTTATTGGTTGTTCCAGATTTTGTTGGGCAGCTCCAATTTGGCTGACATTGTAACCACCATTCTTCTGGGAAAAATAGTTTCCAAAGAAATAGGAAACAAAAACTAAGGTAATAAAGTCTTAGGAGGAATTTGTTTCCACTTAAGAGTTTAGTAGCTTTAGTCACACTGGTAGCTCTGATGTCAGGCGACTAGGCAGCAGCTTTGCTAATGTTACAGTATCACAGTATAACTTAGGTTGGAAAGGACCTCAAGGATCATCGAGTCCAACCTATCAACACAGACCCCATGACTAGACCATGGCACCAAGTGCCACATCCAATCTCCTCTTGAATGCCTCCAGGGTCGATGACTCAACCACCTCCCTGGGCAACCCGTTCCAATGACGAATGACTCGCTCGGTGAAGAACTTCCTCTGCACCTCGAGTCTAAACCTCCCCTGGCACAGCTTGAGACTGTGTCCCCTTGTTCTGGTGCTGGTTGCCTGGGAGAAGAAACCAACCCCTTCCTGGCTACAACCACCTTTCAGGTAGTTGTAGAGGGCAATGAGGTCACCCCTGTTAATGTCTACCTGCTCTGGATGCCAGCTGAAATGTAATGCACAAGCATAAAAACTGCCCAGGTAACGATACTTGTGTATACCTGGGAGTTCTCACCAGAATAACCATCAATTAATGGAAAAAAAAACAAACCAAACATCTAACTGGAAATCTGTTAATAGAACTCTTAATGTAGAATTGGCAGGGCTCATTGATAGGGCTTTAAACTAGATTTAAAGGGGGAAGGGGTTAATAGTCTCCTGCTGGCTGGTGACAAACAGAGGGGCAGCTCACCAGCAGTAGAGAGAAGGAGAGCTGGTAAGGGCTCTCAACTTGCTACCCTGAGGCAAGCCACGAATGATCCACCAGGACATTCTGTGGAAACCGAGGGGATTTGTCACAAGAGGAGGACAGGGCCAGCCCAGCTGAAGTGCTTCTATGCTAATGCACGCAGCTTGGGCAATAAACAGGATGAGTTAAGTGCCACTGTGCTGCTGGGATGCCACGACATAGTGGCTGTTACTGAAACTTGGTGGGATGAATCCCATGACTGGGATGTAGGCATAGATGGGTATAAACTCTTTAGGAAGGACAGGCAGGGAAGGAGAGGAGGAGGTGTTGCCCTGGGTTGTCCAGGGAGGTGGTCGAGGCCCCGTCCCTGGGGGTGTTTAAGGGCAGGCTGGATGAGGCTCTGTCCAGCCTGATCTAGTGTGGGGTGTCCCTGCCCATGGCAGGGGGGTTGGAACTAGATGATCCTTGTGGTCCCTTCCAACCCTGAATGAAACTATGAAACTATGAAACTATGAAACTTCAGATGCTGGACCAAAACTCATTAGAAAGAAACTTTAAAATTCTAATGCTAGCTCAACCATGTTTTGTCATCTGATATAGTGCAACAAGAGAGTTGGGAGTGTTAAAAGTCCTGACAATTCAAGTCTGTAAAAAAACAAAACAAAACAAAACAAAACCCAATCAAACAACCCCCCCCTCCCCCAAAACAAAACAAATACCCCCAAACCAAACAAAAAACCCCAACCAAACAAAAAAAAACCACCAACCACAAAGAAAGTCCCCCACATGTTATTTGCATTCCAGTATGGGGATCATAGCAGAGACTGGCAGCAAATTGTACTATAGTCTGTCATCTTTCCATAGCATGGACCACTCAGGTACTTTATATCTTTTCCTTATTTCTCAGTAGCCAAGGGTATTTTAATGTGCCTGGAAACCATTTAATTATCCTCAGACTCATTTCCCAGGAAAGAAGACTATTTCAGGTCTTTCCTTTGAGAAGAAAGGGGTAGAATCTGAAGCCTAAGTTCGCGTTTGCCCACCCACTTCAGCACACAGAAAGCAGCTTTATTGTACCTTTTCACACAGCTGAGCCCGAAGGAGTCCCACTTCATTCTGCAAGTCATGAAACTGGTTTTGTAATGCAGCCTGGTCCCTGAGCTGGGCTTTCAAGGTCAGCACTTGCTGATGCAATCTCTTACTAGCCATTTCATTCTCCTCTATTTCTTGGGCATCTTTCACCGTGTACATGGGCTGGAGGGCAAACACACAGATGTTCAAATTAGATACACAAAATAATAAAGGTATTCTCAGTCATGTTTTTGGAGCACAAAGCTTCTCAATCAATATGGACACCTTGCATGTAAAAAGAAATAAATAAGTAAAGCTGATATAAAATGTATGACTACAAGCCTTCATAAACATTTCAGCAGTAATGTTTTGCACTAATCTTGAAATGTTTTAGGAGCAAGAAGTCCTTCATCCCCCATGAGAACAGGTGTAGGACTGGGATTTCACAATACTCCTTAAAGGCAAGCATTGTATTACAGTCACTTTATATCTGGGACACTGAAAGATGAGGTGACCAACCTCTGGTCACACAGGAAGGCTGGGGAAGGACTTCTCAGGATCTCAGGTAGTGATAGAACTAGGGGGAATGGAATGAAGCTGGAGGTGGGGAGATTCAGGCTGGATGTGAGGAGGAGGTTCTTCACCATGAGAGTGGTGAAACCCTGGAATGGGTTGTCCAGGGAGGTGGTCGAGGCCCCGTCCCTGGAGGTGTTTAAGCCCAGGCTGGATGAGGCTGTGGCCAGCCTGATCTAGTGTGGGGTGTCCCTGCCCATGGCAGGGGGGTTGGAACTAGGTGATCCTTGTGGTCCCTTCCAACCCTGACTGATACTATGATAGTCCCCAGTCTCCTGCTGCAGCTGCTATATAATATGCCTCTTGGTTTCTCCTGCATATATTTATCTCACACAGCAAATTCCACTTTCCCAGTTATAGTTTTGGTTTGGAAGATTATTCATAAAACTGCTTAGATTTTAAGTGTAAATGTCAAAAATGTTTCAAAAGGTCAGCTCCCAGAAGTGACACTGCCAGATTAAATGGATAGGTTAAGAATGGAGGAAACCTGAGGATGAAGAAAGTCTTGTGAAAACCATTTCTGCTGTTGTAAATTTATATTAAAACAAAGAAACAATAAACAACTGAGTTGACACACAGAGCTGCTCAAGATTTCTGATAACACATTGTATAAGCAAGTCTAAAAGATGAAGCATTTCTGTGATTCAGTGAAAACAACACCTAGTCAGACCATTGATATACTGTGGTAAACCCACATAACCTCCTGACAAAACACATAGGAGGATGGTTTGATTTTAATGGCTATTCACATTGATACAACCAAGACAGGAGGTGATGAGCACTAACTTGAACATAGGAAGTTCCATCTAAACATGAGGAGGAATTTCTTTACTTTGAGGGTGACTGAGCACTGGAACAGACTGCCCATTGAGGTGGTGGAGTCTCCATCTCTGGAGTCATTCAAAACCTGGCTGGATGCATTCCTGGGCAGCCTGATCTAGGTAAACCTGGTCTGGCAGGGAAGCTGGACTACATGATCTCCAGAGGTCCCTTCCAACAGCTATCATTCTGTGAAGGACTAATATTCAGCTGTGATGGAAAACAATACAGTTAAATTCTCCCTGGATTCCTGACAGCCTTTCCAGTTTTGCAAGTCTTGGTGACTGCAACACACTGAAAGCACAGTTTCATAGAAAACAGCAAACTGAAGTGATTGATCACATCACTCTGCTTGCAACCCATCACTGCAACACAGATAACACCAGAAATAGGACATTTTCATACTGTTCTTTCTAGGGGAGCAAGTGCTCGATGTGCAACATTCCAGCTTTGTACCAAACTTTCTGGCTCCCTCTTGTGTTGAAAGAAAAGAACAATAACAACTATTGGACACATCCAAATTGATTAGATGAGGGTTGCAGTGACAAAAGCCCGAGGACGAGTCTGAGACATGGTATTTTCCTCATCTTTTTATTTCCCACACAAAAAGTAGGTTAAATGAAAAATGGAAAGACTCCCTGACTGAAGATGCTTAGTGGAATATGAGGTGGGGAAGTAGAAAAATTTCTCTCTGTTTTCAAACTTCAAGAAGTTATTTCCTCTTGCATTTTGCTCACCTGCTAGCAGTTTTCTGTAGTTGTAAAGCACAAGAGAGGCATGCAAGGTTTATTTGTATCATAGTATCATTCAGGGTTGGAAGGGACCACAAGGATCATCTAGTTCCAACCCCCCTGCCATAGGCAGGGACGCCCCACACTAGATCAGGCTGGCCAGAGCCTCAGCCAGCCTGCTCTTAAACACCTCCAGGGATGGGGCCTCAACCACCTCCCTGGACAACCCATTCCAGGGTTTCACCACTCTCATGGTGAAGAACCTCCTCCTCACATCTAGCCTGAATCACTTCATCAGATGTCCCAGTTAACAGCAACATGGCTTGTGTAGCCAGGCTCCAGAGGGTGAAAGACCCAGCAGCTGTGACTGAGAAATTACCAAAGGATAACTAAGTCTAAAATGCAGCATTTAAATGCACCATATTCTTGTAAAATCTGGCAAGTTTTCTAGTCTTTAAAGTTGGTGCCTTAGCTCTCTTTTATTTGCAGTGAATAATGTCATGCCAGTCTTTTGGAGCCTCAGCAGAAAGCAGTGATCCCTGGGCACTGGGGGTTGTAGAACAGAAAATATGTACAAAGCACTAAAAGACACACTCAAAAAACATCATCTCTCAAAAGTAAAATAGTGATAGAAAGATTTCCTGGGTTTTGGGGATACATGCCTGACCTTCACACGCTGGTTACAGACTTTGACTCCCCATTAATCCACATCACCTGTTCACTGGCAGTGGAACTTGGTCTACAAAGTGCCTAGCATCATAGTTTCATTTTGTCTGGGCCACATCTAGGAAATTTGGGCTAGAAGGCAGAAAGGTCAAACACTAAAAAAAATGGGGACTCCTCCAACACCTTTCATTGAGACCACTTGGAAATACATACCTCAGAAAATGACAGGCTAAAGTGAGCAGGACAAGAGCCCTCCTGAAAACAGTTCAAGTGTCTATAATGCTCATGCAGAGCCCAGACTTCAGACTATCCTGTAGACAGTCTGCCTGCATAATCATAGAATCACAAAATGCTTTGGGTTGGAAGGCACCTTTAGAAGTCTCCAGTCCAACCCCCTTGTAGTGAGCCAGGACATCTTTAACTAGATTGGGTTAATAACTGTTGCTTGCTTTCACATTTGTATCTCCAGTAGCTCTAAGTGCTCTGTACTTGCTTCAAGGATATTGCCAAGAACAATAATGGGTGTCTCTGCATCCAAACCAAATTCTCTTAAGGAATATACCTTTCTCTACTCCATTTACCTACATACCATTAATTTGGAGTGCTGCTTTCCAAGCTTTTTGTTCCCAGCCTCTTGTTTAAGATGGTCTAATTCTGAGAGAGCCTGTGTCAAATGAGTTTTGACTTCTTCATATCTTGTTTCAGCAAAGCCAAGTTCTCTGTACCACTTCTGGGCCTAATGAGAAGTGTGAAAAAAACCCCAAACACCAGAATTACTCAGTGTAAACAGTCTAGTAGTGGTGCCATTTTTCAATACCAGCTTACAACCACAGACTTGAGTCTAATCTCCATATCACAAGTTTTAAATTGCTTCAAATTGATTAGAATAAAAGGAATTGCACAGTAGACTACAATCTTATGAGAAGAAATGACTGAGACTCTTCAAGTAACTCTTAGAAGCTCTCAGCAGATCAGACACCTCCCTGGTTTGCAAATGTAGAAAGAAGGACAGCCATGTAAATAAATACAGAACTACATCAGAACAGGAAGTTACCTCTTTTTTTGATTGTTCCAATTCCTTTTCCCGTATTTTCAGTTCCTCTTTTACCTTTTCGACTTGTTCTTTCATCACACTGCATCTTTCAGACATGCTGCCCTGGATACACAACAGAAAGATGTGACTCCTCTCACCCATAGAAAATGGCACACAGGTATTCACAGAACACCACACATTTCCCCCCCTGAATTACTAAAAACATTTCCAGTAACCCAAGCTATCAGAGATAAATCTTTCCCTGTTGATTTTTCTCACTGAGGTAACAATTCTGCTTCTACAAGGACAGAGTGTTCTCCAGAGAAATTCACTGTGGATTCATGACTACAGGGTAAAGCCATGGATGACAGATTCACTATAAGCAAAGATCCTGTATTTAGGTGTACGTCTCAAAAATCAACACACTGAAAAATAGAGACCCTATCAGAATAAAAATCAGTAAGTGAACCAGGCACAGATCCAGGCTGGGTGCAGAGTGTGTTCAGTGTAGCTCTGAAGAAAGACTTGGGTGTATTGATTGATAAGAAGCTCACCATGAGCTCATGCAGCCCAGAAGGCAAATCGTGCGCTGGGCTGCACCAAGAAGAGTGTGGCCAGCAGGTCAAGAGAGGGGATTCTGCCCCTTTACTCTGCTCTTGTGAGATCCCACCTCAAATCCTGCATCCAGTTGCGGTGTCCCCAGCATAAGAAGCTCACAGAGCTGTTGGAGTGAGCCCAGAGGAAGGCTACAAAGATGATCCAAGGGCTGGAGCACCTCTGATATGAGGATAGGCTGAGTGAGCTGGGGTTCAGCCTAGAGAAAGCTTCACAGGGACCTTAGAGCTGCTTTCCAATAACTGAAGTGACTCCACAGGAAGTCTAGAGAAGAACTTTTCATAAGGGTGTCTAGCAGTGGGACAAGGGGGAATGGTTTTCAGCTGTGGGATGGTAGGTTTAGACTGATCTTAGGAAGAAGTTCTTCAGTTAAAAGGTGGTGAAACTCTGGAATATGGTGCCCAGGGAGGTTGTGGATGCCTCCTTCCTGGGAGTGTTCAAGGCTGGGTTGAATGAGGCCTTGAGCAGTCAGATCTAGTTGAGAGGTGTCCCTGTCCATGGTGGGGAGGTTGGAGTAGATGATCTCTAAGGTCTCTTCCAACCTAAGCCATTCTAAGATTCTATGAGTCTATAAACATAAATGTATTTTCAGTAAGGCATGGTTGCTTCACAACTCTGAATGCTTCACCGTCATAACAAATGGTTGTGGAAATTAATTTGCTCTACCAGAAGCTCTTACAATAAGAGCTATCTTGCAATAAGATAACTGATTATAACAGTTCCTGAATAATGCAATCTTTATTATTTTAAAGTGTGTAGCTTGTGGTATTGATTTAAAATTCTCTAATACAGCATACAGGAAAAAAAATGGCTCTGGCATTTTGCTCTCTGTTTCAAAGTTAAAATTAGCAATTCAGATCTCCAGCACATAGGAGATGACGACATTTTCTACATTACAAAGTTCATTTAGCTTTGTCCTACAAATGACATTCATATCTCCCCCTCTCTTTAGAAGATCCTGCTTGATAGTAACAAGAAATGCTATTTACCTCTTTTCTTGTGAAATAGCTTGAAGGGTCTGTAATGAGAATTTCTTCAGTCTGAGTTCCACTACATGCTGTTCCAATGCTCTTTGGGTTGAGACCATGTTGTTGGCTTTCTTTTAGTTTTACTGTCTTTCCCTCTGTTCCCCAACTTTTCTCTTTCCCCAGCTCTTCATAGCTGAAGCCCAAGGAAGACATAAGCTCTTTCAATTTGTTATTTTCTAAGATACAGTTTGCATTTGCTTTCTGAGATGCATCAAGCTGTTCTGAAGTTTCTTTCTTGATTCTGGCCATTTCTCTTTTCATAGCATCTTTTTCCTCCTGTAAATCAGAAATAGTTTGATGACAGCTGGTTTTGCATTCTTGAAGTTCTGAAACCAGGGCCTTGTATTTGTCCTGTTCACACTTGACCTCTGCCAAACATCTCAATAAATTTTCTTTTTCACCTTCTAAGAGAGATATTCTTTGTATATTTCCCTCTCTCTCTTGTATTAATTCATTATATCTTGCCACATAATTCTCCTTGTCTTGTAATAATTTAGCTATTTCTTCAAAGCATTTATTTCTTTCTTCTTTCAGGTCAGAAAGCAGCTGGAAATATCTCATCTTCCTTCCATACAGGGATACAACACTCTTGGGAAGTTTATTTGATGCAATTGTCAATGAGTCTCTCTCAGAATTCCTATTTTTCTCTTCAACACATGCTAGGGTCTTAGAGAAGGTTTCAACAGCAAATGTTCCTGGGCTCATGGTATTTTCTTCTGATAAGTTATTATAGCATCCACCACCAACTTCTCTCTCATTCAGTAAGTTTTGGAATGAAACAACATTAGCTTCATCTATTGCTAAAATGTATTGAATATATGCATCCATCTCCTCTTCCAGTGCACACATCATCTGAGCATATCTCTCATTCTCTTCTTGTAACACACAGATTTTTTTGGAGTAATTTTCATTCTCCTGCACCAGTAGAAATATCCTCTGAGAACACACAGCCACCATTTTTTCCAGTTCACTACCAGCTTCCAGTGGGGACGGATGACAGAAGCGCTCATAAGAAGTGCTCCCTGACAGCAGCATTTTGGTTAAGCACACAGTCCTCTCCCCTCTAGAAGACACTAAGTTCAGCAGATAGCCCTCTTCCTCTGACCAAAACAATCTAGGAGAGCATGTATATTGGATGTTCTCAGCAGTTATTTTTTTACTTGAGTCATTCTTCTCATTTGATTCACAGAGTTTCAGGCTTTGCTCAGAATTTTTTTCTTTCAGACCAATATTGCTGCAAGAGTTTGCTTGGCAAGCTGGTTTCTGAGGTTGCTCTCCTTTCTCCTCCATTTTGACAATGTCTTCTCCACTATATACCCTATTCACATCAGAAATGTAAATTCCTGAGACGTTTCCTTCTTTCTCCTTTAGTTTAGGGCTACTTCCAAAATGCTTCTTAAAGGCTTTAAAATGGACAGGTAAGTTTTGCACATCCTGTGGGCTACCTAGATTGGTTTTGGCTACCATTCCTTGATTCCCAGGCCTAGTCAGTTCAGTTTTATTTAACAATTCAGAACTTTCCTCAGGAAGACAGGCTGCCTGTTGTGGTTGGGCTTTCTCACTCTGTATTTCTTCTCCTTCAGCTCTCCCTTTAAAGATTTTTTGGTGATGCTTTCCATCATCAACAATTTTATCAGGACATTTATTTTCACTTACGCTTTTTGGCAGAATTTTCTTGTTTTCCCAACATTGTTCCACATTGCATTTCTCTAGAGATGATGTGAAAATTTCAGTCACAGTGCAAGGCATATTTCCATGACCAAGTGCAAAAGTCTTGTCAGAAAATCCTCCTTCTGCAACAAGGCAGAGACCATCACTGCAAAGAGTGGTATTTTCCTCACTTAAATCCAGACTCACTTCCTTCACTGTGGTGACAGCTGATATATGGTAGCTTTCAGGTTCAAACAAAGTAAGTTGGAGTTTCTTTATCATTAAATCTTCAGCCACAGAAACAGGGAATGTCTTTGCTGGTAGATTTACAGGTTGATCTGTCAAGAGAAACAAGTTTTCTTCATCTGTGGTTTCCATAGTTGCCTCATCACTAGCTAACTTAGAGCAAGGGAGAAGCAGTCTTGGTGCACAATAATTTGGAGTACATCTGAACAACGGGGGATTATCTTGTTGAGTACCTGTTCTCTTTGTTCCAATGGTGACCTGGCAATAGCAAAAGAGAAATCATAGAATCAACAAGGTTGGAAAAGACCCCAAAGATCATCAAGTCCTGTTTCAAACTGAAATATATAAGCTAAGATATATTACTTTGTGCTGGTAATCATATTTTTTTCCACTTTTTCCATAAAACACTTGATTACAGACAGATGAGAAAAGAATATTTCCATATAAAGAGTGTCCACATTATTTAAAGAGTTGCAATGGCAGTAATGATACCAATAAGGACAAATGCACACCTGCATTCACCTTGAGTAACATCTTTAGTAGCTATGATTTAAAGCTACTTTTATATTCATCTTTAAATATACCAGCTCTTCCTTTTGTCTCAAAATACAGAGACAGAGAAAGCTACACAAAATGATGAGGAAAATACAGTGTTTGACAGCCAGGAACCTTACCCTGCTAATTCAAGACCCCATCTGACATATAGAAGCTGAAGAAAGGGGCATAGCTTGGTGTTTGATACCTCTCCTCAAGCAACAGCTTCAACAGACCCCTAACCTTCACATCTAAAATCTGATAAATCAAGACACAACCCCATGAAACTACCTGTACTTTTCTCCATTTTTCATTGAGGCACAGGCTTCAACTGGAATTTTGCAGACAGGATGCCAAAACCAAGACTGGAAGCTCGGATGAGACTTAGGTGACTACATCTCTCTGTGAGATCCAGTTCACCTCTGCAGTACCTCACCTTTACAGTACCTCATCTTTACAGTACCTCATCTCTTCAGAAGCATAGCAAAACACCTAACTGAATCCAGCATTTTCACGTGAAGATGCAATAATGGCTAAGGCTAGTGTTCAAGAACAGTTGATGTGTTTGCTCAGTAAATACCACCTCATCCAAATGCCAATCTCATCCAACATGTATTTCACAGGATCTGCTAAGCCTGTCTTCACAAACTACCTTTTTTCCCTGGCTATGAAATACACAAATGATCCAGTTTCCCCTGTCACTGGAAAAAAAATATGTATAAGCAGTATCCAGAAATGTAACAGTGTGAAAAGCTTTCTTCTATTGCACAAAACATCTCATTTTTATAGCTGTTGAGGGAGTAGGATGAGCTCAAATAGGATTTTTCTTGTTTCTATTTTGGCTTGAATACCACAAGATCAAGGTAATGAGATTAGGAAGTTCCATTTCAATAGGTGCTGCTAAAACGCAAGGGGGAAAAGCCCTCTTCAGTTTTACAGTACAACAGCAGATGTCTCCCTCCTCCTTTTATCATAGATATTGATTTTTTTCCCCCCTGCTATCTCATACCATTTTCTACCAGAAAAATTCGAGTCATTTTGTAGCAATACCAAAAGGAGGGGCAGAAGACACAAAATAGATGCAACTGATACCATACACAGCATTTAAGGAAATGCAACCTATCGTGAAGCAGACTAAAGGAAACCATTTTAACACAAATTATGGCTTGTTCATTTATACCCCAGACTGGGTAATTGAGACTCAGTAACATCCTACAACACAGCTCTAAAGTAATACATAGAAGAGAAATGATTTAAAAATAATAAAGGGAAATCTATTGACTTTTTTTTTTAAGGCTACTGCATAGAATGAAAGGCTGCCCAGGGGGGTGGTGGAGTCACCATCCCTGGAGGTGTTCAAGAGGGGACTGGACGTGGCACTTGGTGCCATGGTTTAGTAGTCATGAGGTGTTGGGTGACAGGTTGGACTTGATGATCTTTGAGGTCTCTTCCAACCTTATTGATTCTATGACTCTATGATATTAGATCCTGTCTCATTTAGAGGTTTTGGGTTGATGTCAGGCAGTTAGTCAGTTGACATATCCTGCTTCCACATTTTGAGATAACACTTTCTCCTTTTCTCAGTTTTCTCAAAGCAATAGTAATTTTCCCCTACTTCTCTGGCTTTGCAAGCCACCTCAGGGCAGCTGCATGGACACATGCAGTGAGGTACAGCTTCTGAGTTCTCCACAAAGGTCACCCAAGTGCTGCCAGTTACTTCAGGAAGATCTTACCACTTTCTCTCACACACACGAAGATAACGTCCTGGAGCTCACTACTTTGGGGCTGTAAAGCCACTAATGGTGCAAAACCACCCTGTCTGCAAAGGCACATTCAACTACCAGGTTAAAAACGTCTTTTTTTCTAGCTTTTATGGACAAAAGATCCTCTTCACCTTCTCTCAGTTCTGATAGTCCTCCCATACTAAAGGATTTTGTTCATGCTCATTACCTCTCCATTAACTGCAGTTAAAATCAAGAGAGTTGTGGGGAAGTCAGGTCACAATCTGAATGGAGTGGCTGAGTGTCAGGCTTAGCTGATTTCACTTTATTTAACAAATCCTCAGAATAAAAAATACCCTCCTCTACCTCAGTGGATCTAGAATAAAACTTTCTTTGAGTCCTTTCTGTGAAAAGACTTGCTCTTTGTCAGCAAAAAGAATTGGCAGAAGCTGGATGCCATATTACAGCATACGCAGAACTTTCCCATGCAATGTGGAGCGCTTGAAGCAAGCAAATCTTTATTCAACGTAAACAGGGCATATCACAATGCTGTGGAGCTGCAACCCATTGAGCATCTCAACTCACTCCCAGTCATGAATACTGTGTCCATCATCCCTTGTTTACCATTATCCAGAAAAATCTCTCAGACAAAATGTATTGTCAACTGTGCTTTATTTTCTTCATCATTTGGACGTGAAAAACATGTGAAAACTCACCCAACCATAAATACACTACTGCACAGCATGGTGTCCATGGGAGAGAGGTCTCAGAAGTTCTCCTGGGCTCTACTTCTAGTGCCAGCTGAGACCTTTTCCTTGAGTGTATCACTCAAAAACTTAAGGAAGCAAGTCCTCAATGTGCCCCTAATAAAAGTACTGACACAATGAAGCTCTGGATATTTATTTCAGTGGGTGCGAATTAGGCACTGAAGTACTAAAGCGTCAACAGAAGTAAAGGAAAAGCATGCAGGAAGGAAGAAGCCTCACACTTAAATGTTGATTACACATCTAATAACAAGTGTAAACTAAGCAGATGTAAAGAGAAAAACTAAGTGTATTTTACCTTATTTCTACTTACCAGGTCAACGCTGCTATTTTCATTCTCCAGTCTTTGATGTCCTGAGTCCTTTTCTTTCCTCTTTTTCAGCTTCACCTTACTGTGATCTTTTAAAGCCCTATTTTCATCCAAAAGCTTGTCAATTTTCTCATGCAGTTTGATTTCAGATAATTTCAGAGTATACACACGGTGGGAAGATTCTTCCAATTGTCTTCTGAGAAAGTCTTCAGTGTCCTGAGAGCACTGGAGTTCAGTCAGCAGGTCTGCCTGCTCTCTTCTGTTGTCATCATCTTTTTTGCGTAAGAACTTCAAATTTTGCCGAAATGCTTCAAGGTGGCTTTTCATGTCATGCTCCACAATTTGAATGCAAGTTTTCAGTTCCATTACTTCCATGTCAGAATGCTCATAGCCCCGAGTCCCACCGAATGCTGATTCCAGCTTCTGTTGGAGATACTGCACCATTCCCTCTTCTAACTCAGATGTTAAAAGAGCAGTATGGGCACTAAGGTCTAGGACTTGCTGTTCCAGCCTAGAGACCTCACCCCGAAGGTAACACTCCCTTTCTCTCAGCACTGCTGTCTGCTGTCTCTGCCTTTGTTTGTAGTGCTCAAAATACTCTGACTGGCTTTTTATTTCATCTTCTTTTGTCTTCAGCTGCTCCTGAAGCCAACGTAATTTTTCCTTTTGCTTCTTCTCTGACTTTTCTTGGTTATCAATCTATCATTTGAGAAAGTTAACTGGTTAACATCCTAATACTAAATCTCTTCTTCCCTTACCATTTTTTTCCTCAATTTTGCACACACTCTGCCCTTGTTTTCTGAAAACTCAGGAATAACCTAAGAAATTTTTAAAGCCAGTAAAATCCTGCATTTAAAGCAAAAGTGACCTACTGTTTTGTCATTTCAGCCACCACTAAAACATCCCAATAGGAAACAAACAAACCAACCAAGCACAAGCTCACCCATGTCTGCCGTTTACATAAAATACAGGAGGTTCTTAAACACTTTCTTTTGCATGCTTTGCAGTTCATATCAAATTAAAAGCAACCTTTGAACTGGAACTCATATAACCTGCTGTGAACTACACTAGCTGATCCTTAACATGGACAGTAGTGTGACACTTAAGATGTCACAGGCAGAGGACCTGTAGTTCTGTTGCAGAAAACAGAGCACGCACCTCCCAAAGGCCAGGAATTCCCTCTTTGCCCTCCAGCACACCTGTCATCTGCCAGCTCCTTTCATGAACAGGAACAGATGACTTCTGAATCAGTTTGAGAGACTTCGATATTTTCATGTGCATCAAGGCATGGTTGAATACAGAAGACATACAGAGGTGAAAGGTGTCAATGAAAGACAGAGGAGGCTTTCATCATCTCCATGCTGCCCTCATTTTGAGTATCATAGGGCCATCATAGCAACTTTAAAGCAAGTCTGAAGGCACAGAGATGTTACTGCAGTTCTTCAAGGACTTCTTTAGGTCAGTCTTTTTGATCTTTGGTACTACCCAGTCCAAGGGGTTCACCAGCAAGAACAGGAGGAATGCTAGGCTGAAATGTTACGTGGTCAGATAGGTGTGGGATTCTTTGGCTGCTTATCTGTTGATGGGAATAAGTACACATACACTTCACTTGCAATTGAAAAAAGCAAAAACTATTGTTCATTGTTACATGTCTTGCCACATGGTACTAGTGTCCTCTCAGAGTATTCAACTTGGAGATAAAATGCTCAGAATATGGAAGTGTATCTTGTGATAAACAGAATCAAAAGGCATAATCTTGCTTGCCCTACCCTTGCAGTTGTTCAGGGCCAGATTAGATGGCACTTTCAGCAGCCTGGTCTAGTGGAAAGTGTTATTGCCCATGGCTGGAGTGCTGGAACTAGATAGCTTTAAATATCCCTTCCAACCCAAACCACTCTGTGATTCTATGCTTGCCACAAAGAGAAGCTAAACTAGGTCTATGCTTGCCACAAAGAGAAGCTAAACTAGGCCATTTGAAACAATATCCTCCTCACCAAGTCGATCAGGTCCTCCTGAATGTCTCGCAGTTTCCCTTTAACACGTGCATTTGCCTTTTCAATCTGGTGCAGCTTCACGTAGAGTTGATCAGTCATCACCAGAAGTGCTTTGTATGACAGCTCCAGCTCTTTCATCCTGTGATAGCGAGAATGAAGATATTTGCTAAGTAAATACCACACAGTACAGTTCCAGATGGATAAGCACTCATCAGCCATGCATTGATTTACCTTTATTTTTCCATTTTTCTCCCAATAATACAAAGAGAAACAATTGCTAATCACTAATAATAACACTCAATTCTTAACAAGCCTACTGCAGTTTGTATAATACACTGGAGACTCAAAACTGTTAAAGGCTCTGTTCATTCTTTCTGCTGGATTAATATGAAAACCATAAGCAAACACATTTACAAAATTAATGTGCACTGAAGTTTGGTATGCAACAAAGCTGGTGAGGGGTTTGGAGCACAAGCCCTATGAGGAGAGGCTGAGGGAGCAGGGGTTGCTTAGTCTGGAGAAGAGGAGGCTCAGGAGAGACCTTATTGCTGTCTACAACTACCTGAAAGGGAGTTTGTAGCCAGGTGGGGGTTGGTCTCTTCTCCCAGGCAACCAGCACCAGAACAAGAGGACACAGTCTCAAGCTGTGCCAGGGGAGGTTTAGGCTGGATGTTAGGAAGAAGTTCTGCATAGAAAGAGTGATTGGCCATTGGAATGTGCTGCCCAGGGAGGTGGTGGAGTCACCATCACTGGAGGTATTTAGGAAGAGACTGGATGGGGTGCTCGGTGCCATGGTTTAGTTGATTAGATGGTGTTGGATGATAGGTTGGACTCGATGATCTCAAAGGTCTCTTCCAACCTGATTTATTCTATTCTATCAAATAACAACCTACTGGAAAGACAACCACTACACTTTGGCCTCCCCATTTACCACAGGAGTTTTCTAGGTTCACAGTTAGCAAGTTCACATTTTATGATGATATTTCCCATAAAAATTAAGATTACAGGCAACCTGTGAGTAACTATTTGTTATAATGGAGGAGGAACTTCTTCAGTGTGAAGCTCACAGAGCACTGGAACAACCCAGAGAGGTTGTGGGGTCTCCTCCTCACGAGACTTTCAAGACCCATCTGGATGCATTCCTGTGCGACCTGCAATAGATTCTATGGTCCTGCTCTGGCAGGGGAGGAGTTGGACTTGATGATCTCTGGACATCCTTCCAACCCCTAACATCCTGTGATCTGTGACTGCCTACAAAGTGGATTTTGACAAAACACACCTGCTTTCTGAAATGAGGGAGGTTATTTTTTTGCAATGCAAAATTCTAAACAAACCCCTGACTTAAAAGAAAAGGAATAGATCTTAAAGCAGAATTTCCACCTTATGAATACACAAGAACGAAACATCCCGAGAAAGCTGTCTGGTTGTCACCACAAGTCTTTAGATCATGCTACAAGTCTGATTTAAAAGATAAAAACCTAAAATGGAACCTGCATTTCTCTTCTGGCAGCCACAAGGAACACATACATGCATCTAATCAGGCACCCTAAACCCACAAAAAGATCATTCTCATTGCTAGTTTTGTATGTATCATTTGATAGCCAGTACCTGGGACAGAGAGAAGAGTGCATTTGCCACATCACATGAATTTTGAATGAACAAAAGAAAAGGCCTTTTATTTACCTCTTTCTTAGGACAGTATCTGACTCCATGTAGTTCTCCAGAGCACCTTTCAGTTTTTGTTCCAACTTTTCCAGCTCTTTTATCCTGAGGTTCAAAGTCTCTTCTCCAGCCCTGTTTACATGTTCAGCATGTCTGCTTGCATCTGCTAGTTCCTGGAAAATCCAGGAAGTATCAATTTTAACATGGAAATTCAGGGTATCAAATCCTTCATTACGGGGAATTTTAATACAGCAACGAAATTCTTGTCCTCTCCCAGACGAGGGATCCATGACTAACCCCCCTCCACTGAATTTTTAGGTTCTTGATGTACTGCAGTCTAAGCATGCAATAAAAGAGTCCAAGCCTCTGATAGTCACATGAACAGTCCTCAATTCTAAGCACATTTATTATTTATGAGAGAGTCTCATTTCATTAGCCCCAAGGTAATTCAGCATGTCTGAAAAGAGCTGCGGTTCACAACACGAGATGCCCATAAAAGATTCAATTAGAGTTATTCAGGAAGGAATTAGGCATGGAAGGTTTGAAAAGAGGACAATTTTCTCCTAAACAGGGGATTTCGTAAAACTAAGTAAGTTTATCACACGAAAAATAATAATCACACTTATTTTGGAAAAAAAAATGTATGTTGTTCTCATTGCATCAAGACAAAAGATTAGAAAAGGCTATTTGCTATTCAAAAGGCAATCTCTGACTATTTCAGAGGCACATTCAGTTTGTTTAACAGCTACTTTGGAGTTCTGCATTTGATGCTTCACTTAAGAGTCTACTTCACCTCTAAGAGGTTGTGAAACCGTGGCTAAAAGGAATGGTTAAATGTGAGCTGTGGGAGGCAAGTTTGGTTCTTGTCCTTTGCCTCTTTTAGTAACAGCTCTAAAAGTTCTTCAGGCTGCAGTTCACCTTCATCCATATTCTCTTCAGTAAGTGTAGTCCTACAAGTGGAGGCTGTGAAATGCTTTTGCTATATTTAGATTAATTTGGAATTGGATCTGTAATAGGAAGTCAACCACCAAGTTTGGACCTATTCTCCAGGATCTAATGCAACTACTTTCTCTCTCTCTCTTTTTTTTTTTTCCTTTTTGGTAAACAAATGCTGTATCAACAGAGCAAAGAAGAAGAAAATAACTATAAAATTACAAATCCTGCTGGCTCAGCACTTGTGGCCTTCCAGTATCTGAAGGGGGCCTACAGGAAGGCTGGGGAAGGACTTCTCAGGATCTCAGGTAGTGATAGGACTAGGGGGAATGGAATGAAGCTGGAGGTGGGGAGATTCAGGCTAGATGTGAGGAGGAGGTTCTTCACCATGAGAGTGGTGAAACCCTGGAATGGGTTGTCCAGGGAGGTGGTCGGGGCCCCATCCCTGGAGGTGTTTAAGCCCAGGCTGGATGAGGCTCTGGCCAGCCTGATCTAGTGTGGGGTGTCCCTGCCCATGGCAGGGGGGTTGGAACTAGGTGATCCTTGTGGTCCCTTCCAACCCTGACTGAAACTATGAAACTATGAATGAAATTATCACGATCTCAAATGCCACCCAAATCAGCCAGTTTCATTGAGAAGATGGTCATGTGTGAATTACAACATAACAAAACACATCAAAACATTAAGAAAATGAAGCTGCTCATACATTTTCTGCTTTTTAACATGACCATCTCCAGCCTCTGCAGTGTGCTTACCGTAACAGCCGCATGCTCTGATCATCCTGCGCTTGTGCTTTTAGTTCCGGTTCCAAAGCAGTGATGGAGCAAAACTATGTTTATGAGAAGGAAGAGTGTTTCTTTGCCTGGTTTACTTATCTCAAGCTCTGTTTATCTCCCATTGTGGTCCTGCTCTTCAGAGTAATGCCAAATCTTCCTTTTGCAGTGAAGACCTCATTTTTCCACATTCTGTCATCACACTGCTACAAGCTTAAACTAAAACATGGAAAAATCTCTACTTGAAAACACATTCCTTAAGTGCTTTTTCCTTTTGAACAGGACATTGAGAGCCACACACCCTTTTGTGGCTTGAGTTTCCAAACTGGCATGATCCTTGTTTCTAACTGAAATTGTGCTTTGTACCAGGAAACAGGGTCATTCAGATTCTCACAAGAGTCACAGTTCATTGCATCTGACTGAATTAATCTTGTGGAGTGTCTCAGCTCCTTCAGCAGGTAAATGATCTTGCCTGGCGACTCTTTGTGAGGAGTACATCTCAGGTCTTAATTCAGAGCCTAAAAATTGTCTGAGAAAACTGGGATGTTTTTGGAGGTTGATTTCTGCACCTTCAACATATACTCTGTTGCTATGACAAATCCGTTCCTCAGCTTTCTTTGCGCTGCCTTAGTTGCTCTTTACCTTATGTTATTTTTTTTGTTTCAGTCGTAATTTCCACTTTATCTGATGTATTATCATAACCATCTTTTTTCACTCTGTGCTCATGTGGGAGTTCAGTGTGTCCGTGGGAACAGACCTGTTAGTTGTAGCTTTCTGTGTAGCCCTTTTAACACAAAAATGATTTCCAAGAAAATGTGAAGGAGAAGAAAGATATCTTTACCTTTCAGTCTTGTGCTCTTAGTATTTTTTCAGCTGGAATTGACATACTTTAAATTATCTGTTTGCCTTTCCAGCTCTGATATGATTTGCTTTTCCTTCTTTGAAAGAAAAGGCTAACCTTCTTAGGCTTTCCCAACTCTTCTCCATCTTAAACAACTCTTTTCAACTTTCAAATTTCAGTCCGTGCTTTGCACGCAATTTTTCTTGCAGTTCAGCTGGTCCACTTCATCGACTGTTCACCATCTCTGCTGCTTGAGCTTGTGCCATTTTTGCTTCCTGATAGCTACACCTGTTTTTAAAACTATTCTTTCATGTGGGAGGCTGCTATGGTTTCCAAATATTTATTCCCAGCTATTTCTCTGCTCATCATATTCATCTACCTACCCAGTTCTTCAAGCTCATCTCTCTCCAAGAAGAGATAACAGAGCACCACCGCACATGACACATTCTCTTTTCCTGGCCTCTTAAGGCCACCTTGGGATCTTCCATTCTCCCAGTGCTCTCTTTACAAGTTACTGCCTTAATTTTCAAGAGTAAAAAAAAATTAGATAAAACAAAACCATAATCATTTCTCCCACACAGTTCTTACCCACTTCCAAGTTTTCTTGGTTCAATCTACCATCTTGCCTTTCTCCAAAACTCATCTCTTCTCCACCTATGGATTTCCACCTTACAAATTTAGTTACAAGGTTGTAAATCCCCATTGGCTTCCAATTTGGAACAGTTTGTTTCCTGTCAGCTATTTTACTCATTGTCACACACTTAACTTTTTCATGTAGGTATTAAAAAGGAGGTTTTGTGTTTCCTGGGTGAAATGCAAATCACATTTGTTGAAAGCATGCAGGATGGAGACAAAGATCTCAGCACTGTAAGAAAACCATTTGGTAGATAACAGTTCACATAGCAGCCAGTAATTGCACTTGTATTTTTTTTTTTCCCAGTGTTTGATTGGTGTGAGAGTGTAAGTTCTGGTTAGATTGGTTATTGTTTTTTTCCCAGTTTTTATGATATGCTGGTCCTTATTTGATTATCAAATCATTCCAGCTTGAAGCTATATCTTTAAAGAAAAAAAAAGAAGTCTTTAATTTTAAATTCAAATATTTTGCAGCTCCAAGTGTTCTTCAAACTGTTTTATGAGGGGAGAAAAAAACAAAAATTGCACCAATTTAAAGCTGCTCAATAAATATTTTTCTGTACTTTTGCATGTGGACTCAGCTGTTCACTCCATAGGTTCTTTTAATAGCCTGTACACAAAACAAACAAACAAACAAAAAGAGAAGAAAACAAATCTGCTGAGCTTTAGATAGATAACACTGATTTAGGCATAAGTGTTGGCATCCAGCCCTAAATGCACAGACATCACCATCTCTTTTGGAAAGTTTTAAATTAGCTTCAAAAGTACAAGAACCCAAGTTAATGCAACCTCCACATTGCCTCTTAAAAGGGAAATTAGGTTATTCTTTCCAAAGTTATTCCATGGCTTCAAGAACCTCGAGGAAGTGGAATGAAGGCCTTGTTTTGCATGGGTGGTGAAGCTCACAGGGCTTTTTAGACAGAAAAACTGAAAACCAGCGTGCATCACCTCTCCAGCACAACAGAAATTAGGATCCTACAGCAGTGCCTGAACATTTAGACCAAATGTTGCTGCTCTGTAGAGCTGAAGAGCCCCCACTGCAGTTAGGAATGCAGAACAATTTCTCATTGCAAACTCAGTAACCTTCTGCATAGGTCTAGGAAGGTAACTGAGGGCATCCAAGTCGGCTTTTATAGCTGATGACTTCTCATGCAAGCAAAACCACTCTAGCTTCCCTCATGGTTTCAGGGTCTTACAAAGACAATGCTCAAAACATGGCAAATCTTGAGTTAAACAAAATGGGTACAAAGAAATATAAAGAATACCAACCACACATCTTGATTCAGTTGTGTCATCAAGGCCACAGAATGAATGCTAGTGAAAAAAACAAAAAAAGGAACAAAAACTATAACATAAGATCAAAAGAAAATGAGGAAAGAAAAGAAAAGGAAAAGAGATGTAAGATATGTAATATGACATCCAATGACATTACAGCAGTTAGTCTTACATCAATATTAACTGAGTAGATCTGAAAGACAGGTAGAGGACACCATTCTTACTCTAAAAAGGAGTAAATATCAAGGTACAGAATTAGGTATTTGATGGCAGCTTTACAAAGGGTAACATTTGTGGATTATGTCACTTCAGAAATATTAGGCTTGGTTTTGTAACTCAGTTAAGCAAGTACTCAGAATTGCACACGTCTGAAAGCTTTACTGAACCAAGACTTACCAAGCAAAACTAAACACAGCTTAAATGACAGATAATCAGTCGTGAGAGATGCATGATGTGTTTAAACAGTGATCGTTCCTCATGTACCAGCTCAAAGAATCAAACTGAGATTTCACGTTATTCCTTTCTACAGCCTTTAGAAATAGGACAGTTTGCCGAGGAAACTGTTTGAAGAAAAATACTCTCAGCCTTATGTTCTGATTTGACAGAGTTTCACATAAAACTTAAACATGGAATCCATTCCTAAAGGAAAATAAAAAGCCATACTCATGACATGATGACTGTAGGTGGTGCGTTGCCCTTGGCTACACCCAGCCATGAGGCTCAACTATAAATACTGCTGCTCCTTCAAAAGCATGAGACTTAGCTCCAGAAGAAATTGCTGTCCTCAATATCAGCAGTATGTAGGTGTCAGTCTGCACCCACTGACATACTAAACCTTCAGAACAATGAAGTAGAAGTATATCATTCACTGATTCTCTGACAACATAATCTTCCTTCAGGCAGTCAAATTCAGGCTGGGATTTATTCTCAAAGAAGTTCAAATGTAATACAGACAGAAGCAAGCCCTCCATCCTTCCAGGAGCTAAAGGTTAATAGAAAATTATGAAGCTTTTTTGAGGTCTCCTGCTAATGTAACATTAAGGTAAAGCGAATGTTAATCATTTTAACTCATTATCAGCTTTCTGCTAAGCTTGTGATTAAGCTGTTTCTTTTCCAGTACTTTTCCCCATCCACTGAGCTGATGAACCAGCACAGACAATGCCAACTTCCATTTTCAAAATTGGCAGGCTGTCTAATCCAATGCCTGCTCTGTAGAACCGCAGTGGCGATGCATTGAAGGCTTACATTTTGGGAACAGCACCATTCAGACACTTGAATGTTTTAGAACAGGTGGATACACACCAGTATTTGCAGTCATTAACATACAGAGGTACCACTTATCCCTCCAGGTTTCCCTGTTTTGAGGAGGTAATTGTGACATCCTAGACATCACTTGCTGTTAGGCAGGAACAGCTCCAGATGATAAGTGGTCTGCAGCAGAAGAGGGTGAAGGCAGGCAGAGCCCTTTAAAGGGTGGATACTGCCTGTGTTTCTCTGGCAGTGGAAACAAGGACCATTCACTGCCTTCCTGATGGATGCAGTCAGACTAGCCCCAGGAAGAGAGTAGTGGGGGTCATGTAAAGTGAAAATTAATAACACCAGCTTCTCAATGACTCTTTCACAAACCCAACTGGGTACCACAGTTCAAAAACTGCAGGATGAGGTACTAGAGAGGGGAGACATCTACACTGGGAGCAGAAGGGGCCAAGAAAGCTGCTGAGGGAACTGGAGTAGCTACTAGAAATGCAGTAGACCGTAAGGTGGCACAGAAAAGACTACCATAACCTAAGAGAGGAACAGTCAGATTAGTGAAGGGTGAGGAGGAAACCTTACAACATCCGCTGCAGAGCTGCTCTGCAAAGATTCTCTCAGTTCTGCAAGCCCTGTTGACCTCTTTCAGCTCACATTTGTAGCTCTTCCTTTTGTTTTTTTTTTACCTCAACCCTATTCTAATCCCCAAAGAAAAAATAGCAATGACTGAAAACTCCACTACCCCATTCAGCCCAGCAGCAGATTTATGTAAGATTAGGTACTCATACACACTGGAGAAAATGAACCTGAGAAGCTGTGACTCATCTTGGGATCTAGGCCCTGGTTGAGTATGAGTAGCAGAACTAAAACACTTTGCTAGGGCTTAGAGAAAGCCCGTGCTCTGTGGGACAGCTTAAACTCCACAGACCTGGGGAAACAAGCCCATAGTTCAGGAACCTCATGCCATCTCCTGTTTGGGATCACAGTGCCCCAAATGCATTTGCTATCTTAAGCCTCCATCAGTTCTTCTCCAAAGAGAAGAAAATTTGGATCGAGGTTATTCACTTGGCTCTTGTTTCTATCTTAAAGCAAGGTACATTTTTTTGTTTGTGGTTTGCATCACACACATCTCTCAAACATCTTTTATCCATTTTCAGCACTTGCAAGTTTTGCATATCAATGTTATCCAAAGAGCAGGGCTGAGCTAACCCATTCTGTTAACCAGAGATAAATCTTCACGTTGTTTCCTGATCTAAACCACAGCAAATCCTCCTTCTAGTCTAATATCTACCCAGACGCTGTGACTCCTTTTCGGACAGCCAATAGTTTTGGGCAGATAAGTGACAAAACTTCATTTCATGCAGCAATGCCTAGAACTCCAATTTTACCTTGATTTAAAAGACATTTTTGCAATATTAGGTTAAGCACTATTAGTGTCCATGCAGCAGAGAAAAATAAATTGCTATGAAAAAAAAGCCCAAAACATTTCCATTAGCTCCGCCCAGGCACTTATTTACCTTTTCCTCAATTTCTTTCAATTGTCTCTTCTGAAGTTCTATTTTATCTTCTAGTTCTCTAATTCTCTGGAACAGAAAAAGCAAAATAGTATTATTATACCTAATTTGAAAAGTATATGAACTAAAAATACAAGAAGTAGGCTTAAAAAATGGAAAAGCAAATGCCCATTATTGATATTATATCTCTTTACAGCTATGTTAGGCACATCCATGGTAGGATTTGCTCCAGGTTTCCATGAAACCATGCCATTGCACACCTAGAACATCATGGTTACTACCAGGAAGCCTTCTCATCACCACTCATTAATCATAGTTATAGTATACATACACAGACAATTCTGAACAGCACCATAATTCTCAGTACAATTCTTAGTAGAACTTCTTCCTCTGCAACTGCCAGGTTTTCCACTTCAAAAAGTCAGCAGATTAGACTACTACATTTCATTTTAATTCTATTTTCTTTTCATATAAAACTTAACTCCCACAGTCATGCCAGATCAGAGAAACAAAGCACAGAGATTTACAGTTCATCCCCAAGACACCATCAGAGATTCAGCTCCATCCTATTACCAGAGCCACTTCCCACCAGAGTCAGAGGGAATGTCTCATTCCATGCAGCTCACTCTATTTTAAAGGATTTTCTATTTAGTTCCACAAAAAGTGTTCAAAAACATAACTCTTGCTGGGGCCACACATCCTATTTTATTTCTGTCCCCTTGTTTCCTTTCTGTAAGTTATGTTTTTATTTTATGTATTTATTTTCTGGGCTTCTAAACCAAGGAGATGCATCTTATTACACTTGTAGGATGTGACACTTGTTTACAAATAAGGTAGGTTCATAAACATCTTTTCTTACAGGCAGAAACCTGAAATGTCCTACTAACAGCCCCTGGAAATCAAAGAGAAAACTTCTTTTGGGAGTAACTGTGTGACCTCTGCCTGGCCTGCTATTAACAGAGCCAGAACTGAAAGAGAAATTATAACCTACCCTGATTTCTATGCAGTAATATTGTAGCAGCTGCTGCACCACTCCCAAATTATTGTATTACTCTCAAATTGGTTTGAACAAGAATATCTCTTTCAAAACAACACCCAGTCATCACTTACAGACCTGTGCAATCAACCAATGGTGGGAGTTGATTACCTGCATTCAATTCAAAGATCTCAAACAGTGGGAAATGCTCCACACTCTTGGCAGCCTAGGACAGCTGCAGCTGATCCAGTAACCACCTTGGGTTTGAGAACCACAGAGTTGGACTTAGAAACTGCAAATCCAACCCGGAGCCATCCCCAAAGATGAGACACATCCAACCTTCGCCTAAGGTACGCTGCTCTCCACACAGGTATTGCAGAGAGATCACAAGCAACAGCTTTGTTATTGTTGGTGCTGCTTTAAAATCAAAGATTTTGCTTAAGGGATTGTTTTGAATATTGTGCAGTCAGAGTAAGTCAGTCAACACCTGCACTCTATCATGCTGCACTGCTCAGAGATTTCACCAGACAATAAAAAAAGCACGAACCAGGTTACCCTCCTGACACAAGTGCACAGAGCTTTGCTGACAGTAACAAATGCCCCAAGCACAGATGTATTAATTCCACTTTTTCTCTATCACATTTGAATTGATTTATACTTCTACTCCCTGCCCAAGGCAAGTCTTTCTCAAGCAATAATCTTCATATACTGTATGTAACAGGAATACAACAAGAAGTGTGAAAAGCCATGGGATGAGCAGCAGGCAGATGCAATCACCTCTGAGACTTCTGCTCTGCCAGGTTACACTCCTGTTTCTCTCCCACTCATTTCATTTAAGCTGATTCCTACTTAATCACATGGCAGATCTGAGTGACAGGATTCAGTGGCAGTCCTGCTATGCTCTGTGATAAAATTTGACCATGGTGAGATAAGTGGAGAGAAGTAATATCTTTAAATACCATTTTCACCTTCAAGATTTATCATGTGAACTATTTTTCCCCCTATCAGCTCAGAATTTCCCTCTCCAGAAAAAAAAAAAAGGGAAATAAAATATCCCCAAACATCTGGTGGATTTCTCACCTCAGGCTGTACAGCAAGGATTCTTTTATGTAAGAGCATGTTAATTAGGACAAGATAGCATTCTTTCCAGTTTGGGGAATTCTGTTAATTAAGTAAAAGTTGAGATATTATTATTCCCTCATGAATTTTTAATCTTTTCAAAAGATTACAGCTATTCAGCTATTCTCTGCAGCTATTCAGAAGAATTCTAAAGCAATGGCTGGGGCTTCAGTTTTTCCAATTCCCACCCATAACCCATTATAACCATTAAGCTTCGTGGGACAAAAGACAGAGAGTAGCTTTTAAAGTGAAGAAATGCACATTCCCCTAAAAATCTGTTTATCCACAGAGACAGCAAAGAGAATATGCATGGGACACTTGGTGCCGTGGTTTAGTCATGAAGTCTGTGGTGATGGGTTGGACTTGATGATCTTTGAGGTCTCTTCCAACCTTGGTGGTTCTGTGAGTCTGTGAATTTCTTAGCAGTGAAAACAAATCTATAAAACAACTCAGAACTAGATTTCTGTCATGAAGGCAGATATATACAGGGTGGTTATATCAGTAAGGCAGATAGTTGCATGTGTATGTAGAAACATAAAATGCACCGGGTAGGAAGGGACCTCTAGAGGTCATCTAGTCCCTAACTACGTCAGGCTGCTCTACATATACAAACATGGGCATATGTGAACCAGTTCCAGACTTGCCACCTAAGGATAATATATTGAATATATATTGAATATATTGAAAGCAAGTGGCTAGTGTTTCAAAAGCTGGCATTCCTCCCATACAAGTGGAAATTACAATGACAAAAGACATTGTGAATGAATAACCAACTTCTTTACTACCAGAATTAAGAGTTCAGACCTAAACAGCTCAGACCTAAACCATAAGTGAAGGATAGAATTTTTCACTGGGTATCAAAGCTTAACTTTGTTTACTTCTAGCTGTTTACTTGCTCTGCCCTGGAGTACTGTAGGGAGGATTATCTAGGAGGATGGAATAGAAGTAGCTATTCCCATTAATATCCTCACTGAAGAGGGTCAGCACTAGAAGAAAAGCAGCCTAGCTCAGCTATTCATATATCCTGAAAAAAACCCAAACCCTTGATTTATTTCCTTTTAGCTGCAGAAGTGGCTTTATATATATATATATATACATACACACACATATATGTGTGTGTATATATGTATACATATAATGTAACATATTGACAGAAGAAAATCTGCATACTGTATTTAACACATGAAACTCATTTCCTCCATGTACCTATCTGCACTTACCAGCATTAACTTGATCATACAAAGGTACCTATTTCCAAAATATGACTTTAAACAAACACATGAAGCTCCTAGCTTCAACAACAACAACAAAAGGTATCTTCCAGAAGTAGCAAGATGCGTTCCTCAAAGGTTATATTAATCTACTGAAAAGGAAATTACACCAAAATTGCACATACTAATTAAGACCAAGGGCAGACTGCTGCAGATTCAGTACAAGCATTTACATATTTATCTACTGTTCCTTTGCATTTGCAAGAATTAGCAATCAAAAAGCTGTGGAATCACTCTCAGGTTCTCCATACTTGATTAGATGCTTTCACTGAATCATGATTTGTTTGTGTTTGCAAACACACAACTGTGACAACAAACCACACACAGCTGTTTTATTGTTATCACAAAAGTCTACCTGCTTTCATACTTCAGGGTGTAAATGATGATCAGTAAGTTGAGCTTTTCCTACTATGTCATACAGAGTTATGACAGTTGTGGTGTAAAAAATGGGTTCAGCTCTGTTCTTGATGAGGCTTGCATGAACCTAGCAAAGTGAATCCAGTGTATTGTTGGTTGCAAAGTAAACTGCAAGGAATCATAGAATCATACCACCATTAAGATTTGAAGATTATGAAATCAAACCATCAGCCCAACACTGCCATGCTCCACTAAACCATGTCTTCAATGCCATGCCTACAGGTGTTTTGAACGCCTCCAGAGATAGTGACTCCACTGCCTACCAGGTCAGCCCATTCCAATGCCTCACCGCTCTTCCAGTAAAGAGACTTTTCCTAATATCTAATCTAAACCTCCCCTGGTACAACTTGAGGCCATTTCCTCTCGTTTAATTGCTAGCAACAAAACCTACTATATCCTGCTCTCAAGACACTGAGAAGTCTCCATTGAGAAGAAAGGCACAAGCTGTTCTTCTGTTTGTTTTCTCTTTTAGAAAGGGAGGGACAGAAGATATGGATGGACACCCTAAAACCAGCCCAGTGTTTATGTTTCCTTTAAACCCCTTAGCATTGGTCCCAGTCAGAGCAAGGATTAGGGACAAAGTGGAGCAGTGTTCCACTGAGTTCTAGCAGTTCCTGTGGTTAATAGCTGCCCCTCAGTCACATGAGCGCACCTTTTTGGGACTGGCAGGATTCAGGAGAATACCAGTGTTGTCAAATCATGGGGCTACACAAAGGAATTACTGTGGGCAAACAAAGAGCCACAGTCAAGCAAAAATAGCACAGTGAGAATGCAACCATGAAAGGGAAGGGTGTAAACATCAGGGATATGGATTCTTAATACTATCTTGCCTGCATTCAGAACCAACCTGCCAAAATAGTGAATACTAATTTGTCATTGATTTTGTTATGACAGCAAATAAAACCTTCACAAATCTAGATGATGGATGGGTAGATCTGTGAATACTCCCTGTTGCTAACTACCTTTGCCTGTGTGGAACTCTCCTGGGTTTTGGAAAGAGGGATGGATGAGCCTCTATTTTGATATATCAGGCACCCACTTGATAAATCATCTTTCTGTTTAGCAATGAAGTTTGCTGCCACTTCTGAGTAAGTGCTTGCAAGCAGCCAGCAAGCAGCAGGGGCTGAGAGGGCCATACTGCTGTACTGAGACAACAGCAGATGGCTCTGCCGGCCCAGAGACAGCAGCTTCAGCTCCATCAGGAGTGAGGCTCAGCTGGGAAAGCCGTTTGTATTTCCAGAAGGGTGCAGAACAAAGATGCTAAAGATGTACAACGTATGCCTTACCTTTTACTTAGCTGCCACTTGAGCAGACTTTTAAGCTTATTATAAATTACACATATATAATAGATAATTACTATTAATATTTTTATATAGTATAAATAACTACTTTTAAGAAATAGTAGCTACATATATATATTATAGATACAAAGTCAGGTGGCACAGCTATAAAACCCTGATGGGCAGCCTAGAAATGCTAGCAATTAAGTAAGAGAGAGACTATCCAGAATGTTCAGGCAGCAAAAGTATGCATTTCTGTGGAAATCCATAGTGCAAAGATAGGTATATGACTGAAAGTCTGCTAAAGCATTCCTAACACATCCAAAGAGACATTAATTTACTGACTATAGATATTAATTTACTGAACAGATCCATGCAAGAGTTAACAATCAGTTATTTCCAGCTCTATGCATTCCATTCACTGACTGCACTGAGCATATACCATCCTTCCAGCTTGCAGAGCTCCCAAACACAAAGAGATCTCAAATTGCCCCAAAGCAGGAAATTAAAGGTTTTTCTCATCAGATGATTTCTAATGTGCAGAATATTCCTCCTAAATGCTCATAACCCTCATTTCCTTTCACCTCACAGTGGGAAGGGCATCTTTCTCAGAAACAGGATGCATTTCTTGAAGTGCAATTACCCACTTAAGCAATTAGTCTGGCAAACATGGATGGCAAGTACCTTTAGCGTGCATCTTCCAGTACTGGCAGTGAAATCAAGCCTTTCCTTTCTGAGCTAACAAAGGGCTGAAACACCAAGATGGGACTACATATTATTACTGCCAGAATTTATTATGACCTTTCTCCAGAAAGGGAGTCTCCAAGTCTGCATAAAGCCTTTCTCTGAGTATTCTGCCAGGGCTGGCCTATGCAGGACCAACTAATTTGTCTCTGCACCTACAGCTCAAGTGGAGATTTTCCCCAGAGATAACAGCTGTTTTCCAAATACATCCAAACTCAATAAAAAGCTAGATAAGCCTAGATGCAGACTCATTATTGTACTGAATCCCTTGTGCAAAGGTGCAAAGTAAGGAGGGACACACTTTTAAAAGCAGAATTAAAGGCAATGGGTTTCTTGCAGACTGTTTGGTCCAGACTTCAGGTCCAATGGAATTATGCTAATGCATCTCCAGTGGAAAACTATCCAGGTACTGATTTAAAAAAAATGAAGAAAAAAAGGAAATTTCTGTAATTATTTTTAGCATGGTCTGGCTTCTATGGCTACATTGGAACGTGCTGCCCAGGGAGGTGGTGGAGTCACAATCCCTGGAGGTGTTCCAGAGGGGATTGGACGTGGCACTTAGTGCCATGGTCTGGTAGTCATGAGGTCTTGGGCGACAGGTTGGACTTGATGGTCTTTGAGGTCTTTTCCAACCTTGTTGCTTCTATGATTCTACATTGCTACCTCAGTGCTACAGGCCACATCCCTGGGGCACCTGAAGAATCAAAGTCTAGGTGAAATTGGCGCAGCATGAAGGTGGTGAGTGGAAATACCCTACTTTCACTAAAGAGAACTTCCAGGAACACAGGCTCTTAAAACTCTTCTTGCATTGTGGAGCAGAGAAGTACAAATGCTGAAGCTGAGAGTGGAAACAATAACATTGCACTTTGTTACTTAACACCATTGAATGGTACTGCCAAAATGAAAAAAAAATTGTTCTATTAAGAAGAGAAAAAAAAAAGTTAATTGCATTCCCACCCAGTACACATGAGATATGTGTGCCCAACCTGTGTTACAATTGCAATCCATCTACATTAAGTGCTGTTTCCATTAATATAGTGCCTGCTGTAAAGGAGCACTGAAATAAAGGAAAATCTTCCACTGAGCTCAGTGAGCCCTGGGTTGCTGTCTCAGAGCCATCGTTCTTCTTCTGGAGGCAATAAATCAGCCCAGTAATGATTTGTCATCATTTGGAGAGCTTGGCATGAGAAGAAGCTCAGCATTAAAAGAAGGAAAATGGCCCTGAGATGTAAGGAAGTGCCCCAAGACAGTAGGTCCAAGCTTCCCACAGCAGCCAACCAAAATGTGCCTAAGTTCTCATTCATTTCAGCTGTTCTTTCACCATACCTCAAATTCTGATGGGAAATGGTCCATGTCTCTCTGCAATTACACAGTTCCTTACACAGATTCATGGGGTTGGACCTGATCTCCCAGCTACCTTTTCAGTAGCAAACACAGATTCTCAGAATTTTGGTGTTTTCTGCTTATTGGATAGTGAGGTGGACTAGACGAAGTGAACTTCTTCCTCCAGGTCTATAGTCAACTAATTCATAGCATAGAATAGCCACTTATTCACAGCCCTCAGACAACATCTTGGATGGCTTCAAATCCTCAAGGGGCTTTGCCAAGCGGGGAAAATGCTACGAGGAAGGGAAATTCAGTGACAAATTTCATCTGCCAGAAAATGATGACCACAACATCCTTCACCTAAGTGTCAGGTTGGAGAGCTGATATTCTTGTTACCTAGGTAAGTGTGCAAGAGCCCATCCAAACAAACATAATATTTTACTGATAACAATATCAAGATGATCAGTTCAGGTCACTACAAAATACCCACCTTGCTGAGCTACTAAGGCTGTGAAAGCACAAGAATGTAATGATCAAAGGGTTTAGAAATGACCTTAACAGTTCCTGTGACACACTCTGATTGGATTTAGATTCATCAGCAAATCCAAGACAACAGTTTGATAATTTTAGCACAAAGCAGACAAGGATTTGCTAAGCTGCTTAGAGCCCTGTTTCTGAAATGTTGGAAAGGTTCAGCTGGAGATATATTTACGAGATAGGCTCCATGGATGGGCTACATCAGACACAAAACCATGTTTTGAATCTTTGAATCCAGCTTGTGATCAAGAATTCATCTCATTTGGCAGCATAATTTACCATGGGAAATACTTTATCATTCTGACAAAAGGAAGAACTGATTTGGTTTCATTCTATCATTGTTTTAAGCAGCTTCTCAACAGTATTAAGATACAGGTATGTAAGATCTTTAGTAATGTAAGCACCATAACTGTGTTACATGCATAAATGTAAACAAAGATGAATAACTGATTTGCCTTTAGCTGTTATTGAAATCATGAAGGTGATGGATAAAATTCCTTCATGGGGAAAAAAAACCTGATTCTTTAAAAATACTCCTCCAAATCTAATGCATTTTAACAGCTCTTTAAAAGCCTCCTTTGTGTTTACGATTTGCATAGGTAATTGTCACATATATTTACTCAAGCTGTCGGTTCTCCTCCCATAAGGGCCATGGGCTCCCTTTGGTCTCATATTCCTAGAATGGGATTTTGCATAATGGTCATAAGGAAGGAAGCAAGCACACTGTAACATCAATAGCATAAGCTATTTTGGTGCCTTAAGATAAAATTCAGCCAGCTGAATATGATAGCAATAGATTGAAAAAAAAAAACACCTGATATACTCTACCTCTCTGATTCTCACCAAGGTCTTTTTTAATATAGCAAGCAAAAAAAATCACTACTTTCTGTGTACTGAAGTCTCAACCATGACAATCCATTTAGTAGTTACTGAAGTAGGAGAGTTGCTCTCGTTAATCTTTATTATTTCTAGTTTCTTGATTTGCCTTCCTGAGGACAAGGAACTTTTTATCAGTTGCACTGATGCAGTTTCAGTTGCATTGAAAGCTAGTATGTGTTCAGTCACGTTGGTCTTATTAGTAAATCAGTGAATTTGGTAAAGGCAGTTAGCTTAAAGCGGTTTGTTGTGAGCTGATACTGAGTGACTATATACACATGAAGATATGGCTTAATATTTATAAGTAAACTTGCTTATTGCTATTTTTTCTTAAAGCCTAAGAGTCTTTCCATTTATGCTATAGTAAAACAAACATCATATGTTGATGTCTAACAGAAAAATAACAGTTCAATTGCTTCTCTTTAGCAAAACCCCAACAATTATAGCCACATTTGCCTTATATCTACACAGAATGATTATTCTCAGTTCATGCCCCTTCATAGCCAAGACTCACATGGAAAAAATTTTGGAAGTCAGCTTAAAAAAAAGCATAATGTAATATTTATTTAGATTATTTTATAGTCTGATATTTTACCTGCAAAATTTTATGTAATGGTAATGATACTTGCATGAATTGGGCATATAAAAATGCATTGGATCTTCACTTCTATACCAAACTTCACAACACTTTGCTTCTGAGACTTGCCTTTCCTCAGATCCTGCTGGCCTATCCTAAGAAACAAAGGGCATTCAGGATTTCAGCATTCAAACTTCAGCTGAGAGTTTTGCCAATTCCAATATTACTTAAAGGCATACAGTTGCTCTTAACTTCGGTGCAACCTCAGCCACACCTTATTTGGGACAAAGAAAGCTGACCATTAAGGTATATTTTGTGGGTACTACACCAGTCTTGCTGCCATCACTTACTCAGACAAGCAGCCTCACTAAAGCAGTTAGCAGAGCAGCCATGGTTTGATCTAACACAGAAAATATACATGAGGAACCACTGTAGGATAAACAGAGAGAAATGACTCAAGCTAACTCTCCTCTGCCACCCATGTCACCTGTGGGCAATCACAGAAGTTTATTTGTGATATTGTCTTTGCAGCAGCAGTGATGATTTGAAAGACTCAACATTCACTCCTGCATGGCAAATCAATACCACAGCACAGCTGTGATTAACCTAGTCATGCTGTTCTCGATGAGTATAGGTGACAGGCAGCTATGATATTACAGGCTTTTAAGAACAAGTCATGAATATAAAAAATACAGTATCAACAGTAAGCTATTATATGTTGAACAGCAAAGCACAGAACATTTCTCAACTGCAAGCAGCAGTAATAGGAAAAAAAATAATAACTAATTGCCCTATATATTCATGTTCATGCATAGTGGTATGCAAATGGTAGTTGTATGCAAATAGCTGGGAATGACCTTTGCTAACACCTTAACAATCCAGATTTAAAATAAAGCAGATTGTCCCTATGTAGGTTTGGAAGTAAAATGACTTTCCCCTGTTAGTATTGTGTAAGTATGTTTAGTAGTAATACCTGTGTGACAAAGCTGTGAACTTTGGACCAAGCCAGCTTCTCTGGCACAAGGCAACATGTCAGAGGATGTGATATCTTTACTTTGTCCTCTCTGACAGAAGGCAATGTGCCAAAGGGGACAAATTTGCCTGCTGTGCCTGTCAGTGAGGTACACTGAGCATAGCATCCTTCCCTCTCCCTCCCCCAGGAGACTTTCTAGTCAAACATTAAATCTTAGCAATTCTCCTTGGGTGAAGAACAGGTGATCTATCAATCGTAACAGATGACATAGTAACAAGGACCAGAACAACTGCTGGATTTATCCAAGCTTTACCTGAACATCTGTACAATATCAGATGGCAAATCTCAGGTTCCTACTTCACATTGGCAATTGTAGTATTAAAAAAAAAAAAAAAGGGGGGGAGGGGATTTCTTAAAGTTTTAGGAGAGAAAAAAAAAACCAAACTCACAGCAACAAAAAACCAACCCCCAAATATATATTCCAAGGGACCAAGTCAATCTGATCTTATTGTGACATCCAAGGGACCAAGTTAATATGATCTTATGGTGACATCCAAAGCTATGAATGTGTAAACAAACTGCCCAGTGTGAAAAAAATATGCCCCACCTAGGAGAGAGCAGGGAGAACTCATGGAGGAATGGCTTGCTTTGAACTTTAAGTAGTAATAACTTGGCTCTTAAGGTCAGAAAATAACAGGACTGAAGAGACTTAGTCAAGGAAATTAGTTTTGTGTTTCCTCAGTATTCATATTTTGACATTTCAGGAGTGAAAAAATAGAAAAGAAAGATATCACTGCATCTGATTTTCTCTTGATTTCCATGAAAAAGAGTGTCTGAAGCATCATATTTACTCTGTGGCAGTGACATATAGAGCTCAGTTTTGCATTCTACCTGTTTTCTCCTAAAAGATTGCCCACCTTGGACTAGCAGAAACTACAAATAAAGAGATAATTTCTACATATTACTATTAAATAATCCAACCTGGTCACAGGATTAAATGCTGCAGTTTAAAGAAAACAGAGTTAAAATAGTTACACCTATTTTCCAGCCAATTAGAATCAGAATTTGATGTCTTCAACCTGCCATAAATGCATTATATTCAGGTCTAGAACTGAAATAATGGTTTGTTTTACTCTGCAGAAAAACTGAGCTCCCAAGTTCTAACCCAAGGTAAAGAGGAGTTTAGTACAGTACTACAACGCAACTCAGGGAAACAGTTTCATACTTTGTGATGACACAGTGGACCAAGACACCTTTTCAGTCCCTTGTTTCTTGCACTTTTATACAAAGATAAGACTGTTCTGGGAAATTATTGGATCGCATTAATAAAATCTGTCCCTCACACCCTTTCTGATTGGCAGCAAACATTTTTGGACCTGGGTGTGTGTCAATCTGCTGCTCTTCAAGGATTTTCTTGCTTCTCTTCATATTTAAAATAACTTAGAATGGAATCAGAACAAACTCCATTCCTATTAAAATTTTTGTCTATGTTTGAATATTGCCAAATGTGCAATTTGAACTTATCCTGATGCCATCTCTGGTTCTGATGACTTTCCATAGTTTCTTACTCCAGAAGCAGCTACAGAAACACATTTCAAGTTAGATGCCTTCTGGTTTACGTAAAGCATAATTTGACCTTTAAATATTTATTCATTTCAGCAGATAACAGAGCCACAATCTATTTGTAAGGTGATGTAACTATGATGCTGTGTGGCTGTTTTGTATTGGGTGGTTTGGGGCCTTTAGTTTGATTAAGAATTTGATACCACTGATTCAGAAACACATTGTACCACCACTCCTTTTGAAATGGCTTTTATTTTTTCCTTCAGAGCTGGTTTATTTAGCTACACCAACACATTTCTCTCTCTTTCTAGAAATGCATGTTATATATACACATAAAAAATATCCTTCTTAGCACAACCTGTTAGTAATGAACTTCATATTATCCAAAATGCACAAAAGTCATGCCACTGTACTGACTAGGGCACAAAGGTTACTTCTAAATGAAATCCTACTAAAAATAAGCCAGATATTGGTTTACAAAAACCCTTATAATAACAGTGCAGCAGAACGAGACATTTTTGATGGCAATATATGCAGGAACAGCAGTTGAACTGAACATATCCTATGGCTAGAAGCAAATATCACAAGCTGCTCATGACAGATTTTTAATTAACATATTATGCTTCCTCCAAATAGAGAGGATGGTGTAAATCAAAGCACCTTCCCTGACTTAAAGGGGGTTGCCAATATGCTTCAGCTGAGGAGCTGTACCCCAGATCTGCATGTTGCACTCTGGGTTTAAACTGAAGTATTGCATGCCTTAGCAAGCAGATCTAATCAGAGACTGTCTCATTTGGCTCCATTGAGCTCTAGTTTCCTTAACACACAGTGGCTATACATGAATGGTTCCATTTTTATATGATGAGCAGTAATAATCTGGGGCTATACAGATGAAGAGACCTACCAGTGTGAAATAGGGCCTGACATCTAAAAGATATTTATTTAACTGGAACAAAGTCAATACCCAGTGGCTAAGAACACAGGCTTTATATCTGGACAAAGAAGCACAAATAGAGCAGCACAGACTCACATCTGGACAACAGCTCACCCACTCTCCTGTGCACATCCCTGTTCTTTTCACACACCACATTCTCAAGGAGGAACTTTTGCAGGCTCTGTAAAACCAACACCTCACAAGCTAAATCCCCAAGGTCCCTGCAGGAAGCAGCTCACCTGTGAGAAACCCTAAAGACCTATCTGTAGTGTTCATCACATTCACTGCTAATTCTGCACCCTGCAATATGTTCAAGGACCATTTATACGCAGAGGGAGAGAACTCAACTTCTCCTTCTCCATCAGTTCTCGGACCCCTTGCTCTCTATGTCTGACACAGAAACTGACTCCAAGAAGGTTGCAGACAGCCTGCCAGGATAAGGGTTTTCTTTCTAAGGCCTTCTATCAGGCAGATCAGAAGGTAATGGAAGCAAAGAAAAAGCCCTTCTGAAAGTGATCAACGTTCCAGAATATCAGAGAATTTTGAGTCTTTGATACATGTTTTTTTCTTTCAGGGGAAGTTTGAAACTAATTACAACAAGGTCAGTGTATGAATATCTTGCAGGTCCATCATGCTGTTGTATCTCTCTCCAAGTACTCTGGAGTAAAAAGAATGGTCCCTAAGGTAAATGTGCTGCAGACTGTACAGGTATGGCGAGGTTTAGGCTGCAGTTCTGCCAGAATGAAATGTACGGGGTACTTGGTAACACCACAATGCTTGCAAAAGAAAAGTGAGCTTCATTTAATGCAGCACCTGCAGGTACTCTTTCTGACCTTTCTAGTGCCTGCTGAGAGCAAGAGTTGTTCCTCATCTCTTGACCTCAATGTTACTTGCTCCAAATCAAGGGAATGAAGTGAAAGAACAAGAGAAAGGAGAATTAGAGGAAGTCAGAGCTCAACTCTAGCACTGGCACTGTAAGCATTTCTCAACACTGCAGGATGACAAGAGATGAAGATAACAGTACATTACATCACTTGTGGTCTGTATTCACTTACAAAGCCAACCAGAACAGAGAAAGGCTTGAACTAATCTAACTGCAGATCCTACCCCAGAACCAGCAACATCCTGAACACATCTGCATAGCAGAGCTAGGCATTTAAAGCATGTGGATTCCAAATTTGCACAGCAAGTGGTGAAAGCAACTGGAGGGAAGTCCTCCAGATTGAAGACATCTGGCTGCATATTCCAAAGGTTACTATAAAGAGGAATCAAAATCCTCAGGAGGAATTATTCCTGCTGGAATAATTAGCACTCCAAGACATGTAGGTATTTTCTTTCAGTGAACATTTTGCACAGAAAACCTATAAATCCTGCCAAATAATTCTTCAGTAAATAAATACCACCCTTGCCTGGAACTTGCCTGAACTCGAGCTGACAGTGTATGTCCTTAAGGAAGGGGGTTAGACAGACAAGGCTTTGCTAATCTAATTTAAAGGCATAAAGACCTGCAAATGGGCTCTGAAAAGACTCCCTATGACTTCCTTTTCAAAAATAAGAATTAAAAAAATAGGTAAATATTTCACAAGTGGCTAAAATAAACAAAGGTGGGGAAGAAGATTTAAAAATTGATTCCTATACGTATAGCTTTTGCCTTTCCCCTTAGATATGAGTGTTATACTCTTACAACCTTCCCTTCTGGCTTTTTCTAATTGAAACTTGCAACAGGCTCCCCGTGGAGTCAGTCAGTGGAAGACTGTGCAGCTGTACACATACGAAACAGATGTGCAACAGGACCCTGAAGTGAGACAGTGACTGGTATTGTGTGTGTACCATGCCCAGCACAACCAGGTCCTAACACCACTCGTCTCCTTGACACGGGAGCAATACAGAGACTGGACTGAGTGTCACTGCACAAGGTGAGGGGGAAGCGATGCTGTTGTATGGGCAGTGGCGGCAACCACAGAGGTAACACCAACGCGGGGGGAGGAGAGAGAACCAGGTTTACCTGCTGTGCCTGCTGCAGCAGCTCCATTCGTTCGTGCAAGATCTGGCTGTCAAACTCCCGGCTCTGCCTCAGGATCTGCCGCCGCACCTTCTCCACTGCAGCTCGCAAATCCTCCCTCTGCGCTTCGGTCAGCGACTCGCTTGCCCGCCGTCCTGGATCCTGCTGCAGGGCATTATACAGCGTAGCTTCCAGCTCCTGGATTTTCTAATGCAACCCAAATCACATACAGACAGGCTGCTGTTTGAATTCAGCAGGCAAACGGCCCAACGACAGCTAGAGGAGAAGGCTAGCAAGCAAAGCAGGAGGTGGGAGGGAAGGACGGACACAGACAGGTAGACAGAAAGCAGCAGTCGTGAGCAGTGAGGAGCATTCCACACAGAGTGCACGTAGCCTCCTGGCACTGAGTTAGACCCAGGCAATGCTTCCCATTCTAGTAAATGCTCGATTTCTTCTGGTGAAGAAAGATTCAGATGATAGGTCTGTGCTCAGTATATAACAAACCCCCAACATGTGATGCTGAACATAACAAAATTAAAGCAAACCATCAGATTCTCTTCAGCTGAATAGTTAAGACACTCTATAAACCAAAAATCTCACAGGGAGTACTGCAAACAACAGAAACTTCACTGTCTCTTTCTCTCTGGCCCTGCTGTCCTGCCAGCCATGCTCAAAGTCTATGTCACTGTCTGAGTTCCAAGTTGCTGCAAGCTATACAGAGAGGAACATTTGTACCCTGGCATACACAAATTCCTCATCAGTCTCTTGCCATTTGCCAGATTTCTAAGTAGATTCTGATGCACTGACCAAAACTCAGTACTTTGCAAAGCAGAGAGCACAGGAGAGCCTCACAGTCACACTTAGAGCTGTATTCCAAAGAGTAAAGAAAGAAAAGAATCATGGCTGTTCCCCTAATTACTGGGGTTAGTATGATCCTATTAAAATACAGCACCCAGAATGACAATATGTGGATCAAGAGCATCTGACAACATCCCCTTAGCCCTCATAACACCTTTGTGAGGTAGGTAATTCTATCCATATTAGTGATGTATAAAGAGCTCCACAGAGAGGTTAACTGGCTTGCCCAAGGTCACAGTGCTAGAATTAGAGCCTGCTTGCTTCTCTCTCTGTTATCTGCTCTGAGCACTAGACCTTGCTTGTTTGCTGGAAACATCTTCTCCATAAGAAATATTTACAATGTATAAGCAGTTCTTCAGGCTATTATGTTTTGATTCCCTGAAGTCTCAATTGTGGCAAAGCTGGGTGTGCACTTTTACCAGTTTCTAGATAATTCTGAGCATAGACAAGGTTGCAGCTTCCCTCTTGGAAACCAGGAAGGGTAAGGTTGGATAGGACTGCACAGGAAGGAATTGCATAATAAGAACAGGCATTCCAAACTTAGTATAGGTTAGCAGCAGTAATGTTTACAAATGTTTAGGGGAAAGCAATATTGGAAAAGCCCTGAAGCAACTTCTGGTGTATTTCAGCAGTCATAGTATTGTGCACACACAAACCAGCTCTTCCCATTCCAGATATACTAACAAGATGTTCACATATTTTAGAATAAAAAATGCAAGGCAAAATCATTAGATGTGCAAATGCTATCATTCATTTCCTAAGTCTCCATTTAAGTAACACTTGGCTTTCTGGTCTGGTAGAAAAAGAATCAATTAAAAAAGAATTCTATTTGCAATTAAAAGAGAAAATAACCACCATATTTCATCAAATCTCTTCAAAGATGACAATTTAATGACTGTTCTTTTCCTACCATGTATGCCTGGTCCAGAGCTTGCTTCCTGTAGTCGAGTTCTTCCTCTAAATAACCCTTCTGTTTACTGAACAGGTCCTGAGCAATAATAAAAACAAGGGAGTGTTTGGTTTTGATCCTAATTCATCAAGAATCATAAATGTCATCATCTTATGTGAGCTTTCCACTTGAAAGCAAAAGAAAGGCTATAGTCAATTACCATATCCATCCTAAGGATGAATCTTTTACAATATTAGCGCTCAAAATATGTATTATCATACTGATGAGTCGTACCCAGAAAGCATTGACCTCTACACCAGTGAATGAACCTGCCTCGACCTGGCAGAAGTGGAGCTGAAAGGGTGAATGAAAATGTGCATGCATGTGGTCCAACAGCCATATCTTGCACAAGGCAAGGAAAGAGAGGGAAGAGAAACACAAGTGAGGGCAATTTATGGCTTTTCTGAAAATAACCAATGTGTACCCTCAAGGAAATCATGGAGCAAGTCCTAATCTGTTTTACCTAGTCTGTTCTTCTAGGGAGGGAACAAGAACATGCAGAGCCACAGCTGGGATCCAATATTAAACATTGAAAGAATCATACCTATGTAAAATCCAACCAGTATGATAGGCTACACTCAACAGAGAACACAGTCTGGGCACATCTTTTTTTCATTGTAGCCTAAACACTCTATCAGTGGCCCTGGGCAAATCACTTAACCTCACTGTCTCAGTTTCCCATTCTTTAAGATGAATGTAATGATGATTACTTATCTACCTGTGAAAGGTGTGGTGAGGATTAATCAGTGTTTCTAAAGCAATTTGAAGATGAGAAGCGCAGCATGCATGGTAAACCAATACAACCAAATAATCATTCCAAAACTCTGTCCAACACATGGAAAAACAAGGTTAGCATAGCACTGAGTTTGTCATGCAAAACAGAACTGCTTTTGAGAAGACATTCTGTCTTTAAGCATGAAGACCTTGGGGAAAGAAAGGTCATCTTCAGTAAGAGGTCTTTACAACTTGTCTAGAAGCTGAATGCCAGAAAGCAAGGGAATATCCTTGACAATTCTGATAATAAGAACCCAAGACAAGGCTGTTGCCAAACAAATTAATACACAGAGCAAGCACAAAGACAACTTCACACTGCTCTCTAAAGTTATGCCTTCATGTCCTAATTTGTATATATTTTGCTACTGTTCTATACAGATTTGACAGTTCCCTACTCCCCAAAGAACATAAGTAATAGATTGTTCTAGAAACCTCTTGCCTATTTATCATGAAGCAATCTATGTTAAGCAGAGAAGGAGAATAAATCAACCTGTGATGAAGTTCATGCACGTTCTCTTGAGATGAGCTTTAGCTAAGTGAATTATATTTGTAGCTATCGCTCCTTACCTTTTCATTCTCCAGGTCTAACATCTTCTGTGTCAGTGCAGCTTCTGTCCCTTCTATCTGTTTTAACCACTATGAAGAGGGCAGAAAAAAAAAAAAAAAAGAGAAAAAATAAAAAATAAGAAGAATAAACTGGAGATTTCAGAAAATCTGCATCAAATGTTTTGCAAGCTTCTTGCCAACACTGCCATGCATCTGCGTTCCTCCATAGTGTTTCATTTTGAATGAACACATGAATAAGCAGGTTGTGAAAACACAGGCAGGAGGGAGGACTACAGAAACATACTAAAGACTAACAAGAGGAATCATTTTCCTGCAATAAATTAAAGTTTTCTCCCTTTGTAAATTTCAAGACACAAAACAGGTCAAGAAAGCAAAATCAGCCTGTGACTGGCCTCTCACTCCAAGAAGGACATTGAGGTGCTAGAGTGTGCCCAGAGAAGGGCAACAAAGCTGGTGGAGAGTCTGGAGAACAGATCTGGTGAGGATCAGCTGAGGAAACTGGGGTTATTTAGTCTGGAGAAGAGGAGGCTGAGGGAAGACCTCATTGCCCTCTACAACTCCCTCAAAGGAGATTGGAGCCAGGTGAGCATTGGTGTCTTCTCTCTAGTATCAGGTGATAGAACGATAGAACGAGAGGAAATGGTGCCAAGATACACCAGGGGAGGTTTAGGTTGGATGTTAGGAAAAATTTGCTCCCTGCGAGAGTGGCAAACTCAGTCCTTCATTTTGTACAGTTTGCTGCACCCTTCATGGGAAGAGGCTCACTTCTGAAACATCACTACTGTAGAGGGAAGAATAAAGCAGACAGACAGATGGAAGCTCATGCAGTCAGTACCATGAATCCCTTACTGTTCCAGTGGTACTCAAACCAATCAGAATGAAGAAGGGTGGCTCATTGTATTCCATATTGTAATAGAAAAATCCATGGGTAGAAGGTTCTTGCTTAATTACTGTCACCAGGATAACATTAATATTCAGTGTTTAAGTTTATTGGAATGGATGGGAATGGCTCAATTCTGAAATATTTCTTTTCCTTATTTTTCTACAATAAGGATCAATGACCGCCTTACAGGAAGTGTAGGTGAGGCCGAAGCTTTTTGTAGCTCCAGCTCCTGTTAAGATCAGCTGCAGCTTTGCCACTGATAATTACCACTTTCCTCAACACCAAAGTACTCCTATTTACTTTAATTCTTTTGACAAGCTTTACACAACCTTTTGAACTTTGGGGTTTGGTGAATTAATGATAAAGATAGGAAAGCAGCAAACATTAAGCATGGAAATAGGCAAAATGTGACTTCATTACCTCACCCTTCTGGACCTTAAACTATTTAAGAAGCTGCTGGATGAAAAAGGAAAGTTGTTTTACCTATTTACCTTGTTGTTTTACCTGGGTTTACCTTGTACAGAGCAGAAAAAAAAGTGAACAGGGACGTTGTATTCCCCAGTGATCCTATTTCTATCACCTTTGTTTTCTTCATTATCAAAATGAGAGACTGAAGATAAGCCTCACTGGATTCAGCAAGACAGTGAGCATTCTGAACCCTCAAAATCAACATGGGAAGTCCTCAGCATCTCTCACAGCTGCCCTCAGTATTTGCAAAGGAAGGGTTATATGTAAAAATTAGAGGTCTAGGTTTGTTTGAAGGTATGAATGAGATGCAAAGCTAAATGTCGATTCTGATCCACCTATGCCTCTAAGCCTTTCAGGAACTAGAGGTGATCTACATTATAACACTTAGATAAGTAGATTATCAAAATTATACTAATTAAAGCAATTATTACAAGATGCTCAAATTTCAGTTTTAAAGTTCTAAATTCAAGTTTTAAATATCTAGGAAAGATTTACCAGAAACCTACAAAAAGGAAAGACAAAAGTGCCATGGTTTAGTAGTCATGAGGTCTTGGGTAACAGGTTGGACTGGATCTTTGAGGTCTTCTGCAACCTTATGGATTCTATGATGCTTGGTGAGTCTTTCTTAGTTTTAAACGTTCTCTTTACTCAACACATATTCTCTCTGTAATTAAAAATTGTTTTAAAAGTCTCTTTTAAGTGGCTTTTTAGTACTTTATTCTAAGGGGATATCACCAAAGCATGATTCTATTTCTAAATTGGATTTCTGGTCTGAATTTGGGTTTTTTTTCTCAGGACATCATAATCCCAGTAATCATACATGTCATACATGCTCCAATCCAGGTGACCTTAACAGAAAAGCCATGCTTCCCTGGGAGCACTGTGTGTGATACCTTAGACGACATGATCAGCCTTTAGGCACAGAAAAATCATCTACCTTTTCACAAAGGGAAAGCACAGTCCCAGCTTGGATTATTGCAACCTGTTCTTCGTTTCTCAAATTCTAAAATACAAAAAAAGATGCATTTTAAATTGGGTTGGAAACCCATCCTTCAGTGCATGCATTACATTTAACTCTACTTTAAAGAATTAATCAGCTACAATAGTCAGCATTTTGCAAACATGCCCAGAAATGATCCCATGATTGAAAGCACTCAAAACTGAACCAAGGGTATTTCATCTCCACTCTATTTCAGTACACCATGCCAGAACACTTTCATGAATTAAAGAAAACTATGTGGTTTCTGTCAGGGATTTTTAAATCCTTTCTTCTTCTTTTCACCCCCACCCCCTTTTTTTTTATCTCTCTAGACAGAAAATTTCCTGTTCACTGGACTATGGCCCTGCAGCGAGTCTCCCCTTCATGCACCTCACTGACAGACTTCCTATTACTAAAAACAATGCAAAGAAAGAGCAGATGTCATAGAACCAAGAACCAACCCCTACAGACCCTGCAACACAAAAAAATCCTGTTCACTGGACTATAGCCCTGCAGCAAGTGAGTCTCCCCTTCATGCACCTCACTGACAGACTTTCTATTAATAAAAACAATGCAAAGAAAGAGCAAATACCACAGAACCAAGAACCAACCTCTACAGACCCTGCAACAAAAAAGTAAATCTAGAGCTTACACCTAGTGCTACAAAGACCTCAAACTGTTAAAGCATGAAGCTGCATTTGTGACACAGAGGAAGAAAGGGAGCCAATTATCCTTGACCTTTCTCCCAAGAAATGCACCCTTCACAGTAGCAGGTGGTATTACTACTGCTTAAGAGGAAAAATTCAGGAATATCTTGGTTTGACTTTGATTTTGTTATTTTACTCCCCTTGCTTGTTTTATATCTCTCCCTTCTACCTACTACAATGTCCTTTTTCAACATCATTCAGCCAAGATCAGATCTTATCTTGAAAAAAAAAATCCATTTTTTTCACTAGCATCAGTTTAACTGAAAGATTTTCTTTTGAGTTTGTAAAAAGAGTACCCAACCATCCACACTGTTCATACAAATATAGGCATATAAAAATCACTCTGTGCATTCTCTTGAATATTATTTTCTGCTGGGAGGGGGGGGAGAGAGTGAGGGGGGGAAAGGGCACTTTAAAATAGCCACAAAATTAGAGGTATATTTGAAATGTAAAAACTGTTACCCCATTATCTCCAAGAATATCTAGTTTCTTCATAAGCTCAGATATGTTCACATCCTGAAAAACAAGTTCAAGACAGTTCACACAGTTGTTATATGCCACGCTCAACGTGCCCTTTATTCACTGCTGCATGCAAAAAAGACTTGAAACGTGAGTGAAATGCTAGCTTTGCATCACAGTTCCAAAAGTGTTATTGATACTTCATGAGACAAAACCAAATGTCACTCTTGGTTATAGCAAGCAATCTGGATCTGTGTCTGAAGGCAGAATATTCCTGTACCATTCACATTTACCATCCTGCTGATGTATGCAGATGGAAGATCGTAACTGATAAACGGGCTTAAGAGACTGGTTTGGAGTGGAGCATCAAACAAATCAAGCTACAGAAGTCAAAATTTCAGAGAATATGAATGAAATAATTGTGAAGAAGGCTTTCTGGGTGTTTGGGTTTTATTTTCTTTGTTGAAAAAAAACCCAAAAAACAAAGAGAATGGATTCCAATCAGCTTTACAGTGGAAGAAAGGAATATGCATGGTGGGTTGAGCACACTCCTCCAAACACTATCAGCTAATGGACTTCACTGAGGAAAGCCTAGTAAGAAATGAAAGATTTCTTGAAGACCAGACACAGACATGGGAGAGAATCTACAAATTAGTCCATCCTGGCTCCAAAATAAAGAAGAGCAATGTGTTGTGTTGAAGTTGGGCTATACTGAGAAGTCACCTCCCAAACACTTCAGCAGTGTCTCCAAATGTTACATCAGTTATTTAGCAGAGCACATTAACAGTTTTAGAATGGTGCAGAGCTTGTGTTTGGATCAGTGATAAAAACAGAGCTATTGATTACGATCAGCACTGATGATGGTGAATGGAAATTTCTTTAGCTGATCAGTTACACCGGTGAAGAATGGAATCCAGTAAGACATGCAAGTTCTTTCACGTGCTGGACCAGAAATACTCATTCTAATTCATTTATTTCCATGACATACAGACTTTTAGAATCCAAATTGGATTTTGCTTCCTTCTGGAATCTAATTTGCTACTGTTGGCTAACAATTTTGAAAGACACCGAAAACACATAAGAAGTCAACAACTTCAGCATGCCCATTTTAGGGGAATTCCTCTGCTTCCAGGTAAGTGAACTGAAAGGCAGATTGAAATAAAACCACCTGTTTAGGAATGCAACAGAAGACAATGGAAAAAAAAACCCCATAATTCTAGACCTTGCTAAATTATACCTGCCACAGTCAACATCTAAACTAGAATAGCAGATTAAGCTAAAAAGCAGATCTGGCATCCCATGAAAGCTCTACCTGAAAGGTAACATGCCAACTGATGTCTTTGGCATGGTTTTGGGAAATGACTACCCAGCCAAACCTGCAGGTAAGAATCACCTTTTAACCTTTTTTTTTTTTTTTCCTTTTAAACTACTCAGCTGCATAACAATATGCAGCCCACAATTTCTGTTTCTTCTCACAACAGATAGTATTGTGCTTATTGAGGCACCGAGTAGCCTTCTGTAAGAGTGTTTGTAAACACAACTACACATACAAGAATCAATTCTTGGCATGTGCCATGGAGTATAACTCACAGAGATATTCCACTTGAGTTACACACAGAGAAGTTGCTCTGGCTTGCTGTGCAAGATTACTAACAAAGCAAAGCTGAACTCAGCCTTAAGTGAACCAGATTGCAAATCAATTTGCACTGCTAACCTGCCCAAGAGAGAACAGAAGTGAAGGGCGATTCTTGCTTACAGCAGAAGCTAACCAAGCAAGACCCCAATGTCTGTCTTGTGCTTGTTCTAGAATAGCAGTCTCCCCTGTTTGAATGAGTTTTGAATCAGGCACCTCATGCTTCAAAGCATGGCCTAGACAAGTAACTTAACAAACAAGATATGTAGGTGCTTCACTAGATTGGGTGTAACATAAAAGGTGAATGCCCTACTTCTGATCTTAGATGAATGCATTTAATACTAAAAACAAAGTACTGTGGTAAGCCTGACAATGAATCACACCAACACCCACATTCTTCCCTGCAATGTTTTTACTGCAGTACCCCAGACTAAATGTAAATTCTCTTCATGCAGATTGCCACTGCCAATGCAGATTGGCAATCTCCTGGATCATATAAAACTCTTTCCCCAGTTAAAAAGAGCTTTTATTACTATATTTATTTTAAAAGGTTGTCTTCCCTACAGCAAGATGTTTGGATATTGGGTTGGTCTTTCCAAAAATGGTCCTGGCCATCCAACTGTTAGTAATGCTCTACATATACCTTTATTCCTTCCTGATGACAGAATAGTTGAAGTGCACTTCCATTGTTTTCAGGGAAGGTGGTTATATGAAGATTAAATGCCGGCGACCTTCGTTCTCTCTCCTGAGGAAAGATTTGGTTTAAAAACAACATGTATGATTATACAATCATATGGAAGCCTTTGTTAACCACCTTCACCAAACATGCTTGTACAATAATAAGACAGATTCCTATTCAGATTCCAAATACATGATATTTCCTCTCACTTTCACCATATTGGAGGGATTTTGGCCATAGCTAAGCACAGAAACTTGGCAGTAGCTTCCAACTATTCCATGCACACAGAGCTTCTGCAAGGCTAAATGATGCTCTTTAGATGCAGGAACCTTGCACACTGGGCAAATTACTGTCTAGAGCCCTATAAACCTGCAGTTCTAAACCTTACTTAACTATCACTTTCTGTCATGGAAGAAAGAACTATTTAGAAAGAAGAAAATGCAGGAAAGAAAACTAAACTCCATCCTGAAATAGTAGTAGCACTGAAGATTGTCTCAATAAAATGAAAGCTGTACATCTCCTCCCTGTTTATTCTACATTTAACCTTTCTATTAGAGCATATAAAATTCCCAGTTCTACTCCCTGTACAACCCAAGATACTGGGATATGTTGAAAGGCAGCACTAGTCTACACTTCTTTGTGCCAAAACTAACATTTATACACTCCCATTTACCTACAAGTATAGTATTTCTAAAACTTATCCAGGCTGTCTACTTGCCTTCCATGTGCTTCTTCAAAATACCAACCTGCTATTTCTTTGAAAGGCAGAAATACAGTAAACAAACAAGCTGTTTTACTTAAATTAATTTTTAACGTGAAAATGACTGGATTGAATGCACTGGGCAGCAAAAGCACTGAGTCTTACTCTGAACTCTCTATTGCCATAGGAACAAAAGTGAAGAAAATGACATATCCTCTCCATATGACAAGAAGAGGCATGGTCAACAAAAACTTCAGCTTCTGACAATACAATGAAAAAATGTGAATATTGTAGATGCTGTGATCACTTTGTCCCATTTTCAAAGCCACAGCATGAGGTGCTTTAATTGATATCGTGAGTTGCATAGATTCACTTAACCAAGCTACAAAGCACAGCAACTCCTGCTCATTAATTAGCATGAGCTTAATTTCAAACTACAATGCAGAGAAGAAAATTTCTATGCACATTTTCCCCACTCATCTGCCCTATTTTATATAACATTTGCAGTAACAGCTCCATTTGGAAATAAGCTTAAATGACTTAGCTTTTGTAACCTAAAACAAGAAGTTCATTTTTTTCCCCTCCAAATTCATTCACCACTTTAGACTTTAAAGAATAAAGTGAAATAAATTCAGCTGCTATTGCATTAAACACACCTGCTTGTATTAAATGATAACCAAATGGTTGTTGCATTAAACACACCTGCTTGCATTAAATGATAACCAAATGGTTGTTGCATTAAACACACCTGCTTGCATTAAATGATAACCAAATGGTTGTTGCATTAAACACACCTGCTTGCATTAAATGATAACCAAATGGTTGTTGCATTAAACACACCTGCTTGCATTAAATGATAACCAAATGGTTGTTGCATTAAACACACCTGCTTGCATTAAATGATAACCAAATGGTTGTTTTCTACTCTAGCCTGATTTTAGTAACATTAATTTCATTGCTCTCAAAAAATACTGTCTTGAGTGGGCTTGATGATCTTTGAGGTCTCTTCCAACCTTATTGATTCTATGATTCTATGATTACCAGCAGCATTCATGGTTTTACTAAAGCACTCACATGTCAGTCACATTTGTGCCTACATGCTTGCCTACTAAGGAAAGATTTTTCCTTGCAGTCACCCAAAAATACTTCCATTGTTATTCTATGAAACAATGTCTATAAGTATTTGGCACATGACAAAACCTGACACATCACACTGAGCTATTTTTCCTGTGATTCTTCCATGTGAAAAACACATTTGTGAAGGATATATTGAAGCACTTCCTTAAAGAAATTTGAGTGGTTTGCTTCCAAGAGTACACTTTAAGAAGGAGTTCTTGGCGTATCCATCAATTCACATGCTAAATTGTTCAGTATTTTTCTTACAGTTGCTTAATAAAATATAAACCCCGTGTCTTAGAAAGCATGTTTGTTTTTCTGAGTGTCTACTGACATTCTAACAGCCTACACTTTTAATACGATGGACTATGACATCAAAATACATGGTTGCTAGAGGATTAAAAAAAGGATCAAGAAACGTGAAAGACAAAAAGGAGAACATCCACATCACAGGGAGACACGACATTTTCATCCTTATCAGAGAAGTTGCACATGCCAAGATCTTGGGTGAAACGTGCTTAGGGATGAAAATTACAGAGGAGTGACAATGACAGGTTTCTTGGAGAGTTTATTCTACATGGTGTTAAGAATGCTGATGGTATTTGAAACTGAAGAGTGTGTGATCAGGCAGTAGAACTGTGTGACAACTGGGCACCACACACAGCTAGTTTAATGTTACTGCATTTGACGTGGGCCTCATATATAAGGTGATGAGAAACATTGCTTTCTGCTGTAATCACAGGCTACCTGTTCGAGTTGTTATGGACAAATAATTTTGCTGTCATTTCCTTTATGCCAAGTATGAAATTTGCTATGGGTAACATACTACTTTCATGTACAGAAGCTGTTACCTGTTCTTCACCACTTGAACTTTGACATTCTCAGAGAATATTTTTACCTATTTTTTTTAAGTTGCCTGAGGCCAGTTATTTCCAGTTCATGACCACTTTATACCATCAGAAAATGGATTTTGGTAAGACAAATGCTTTCAAAGATGCTACCAAATTGTGTTCTTTTCAGATATTTTTACGTCACATTAATGTTGTCAATCTTAAATTGATGCAATTAAAAGCAATCATACTTTGATGTGATGGATGTGTCAGATCCTTAGTCAGACCACTGCATGCAAGAAGTGAGAAGGTGTGTTAATTTAAACAATGCCAACCAAGGCTACAGGGTACATACCAAGTGATTGTACATGCAGGAAAGGAGCAGTTATGGAAATGAAACAAATAAAAAAGGCAAAATATTGCAAACCAAAATATTTTATTAGATGGAAAACAAACTATATGCAATATATATATTAGCTATATTACATCTTTATAAACATTAGTGAGCACTCTCTCCAAAAACATCTTAAGGCAGTGGCATCAATTTCTTTATCCCAAGATACAACATTTGAAAAATAGATACCTAAGTGATTTCCCTTAAACATGCACCAGACATCAGTAATCTTTACAGGAATTTCAGCTTGGGTTCAAACATAATTTCTGCTCCATTTGAGAGTTTGCAACAGAGAGAATCTCTTACTTCAAGCTCTAGCACTCTGAATTCTAACAGCTCATTCTGGTCTTTTGCATCTTGCATCTCATTCTTCAGCTGGTTCTCTTCTTGTTCCATTCTGTAAATCTATGAGACAAACACAGCATCACAACATACTGTAAGCAATGATGGAAATGATACTGTAGAGAGTTATGGGCCAGGAGTTTAGATAAAACTTAGTTATTTCTGTTTCTCATCAGATGTTGGGCTGTGTCTTGGAGACAAAGAAGGAATATTAAATCAAAAAGAAGTATTTGTGAGAAGGGCCAGCAGAAAGTGATCAATGTTCTCTTAAAATAGTAATCCAGAAGTACTGTGAAAATGGATAAAAATATTTTATCTAAATAAGTTAAGCAATGCAAGCTTCCTTCTGAAAGTGAGAGTGGATTATATTAATATTTGGGTAGAGTGTTCTCATTGTCTTTGCATAGCTACACATCTCTTTAAGGTATGTGAAAGACAGTAACACAGAAATTGCAACTCCCACTTTTTAATCATCCAGATCTGCATTTGGTGTGCTAACAATGACAAAACAGGAGTTAAAACCTGATTGTTCATTATGCTAACTAATAGCTTTGGTCTACTGTCTGTCTTAACTGGGTGATCTTTTCATTTGTGTGAAACTAACTAGAAGTGTAACATCTGGCATAATGTACTATAATGTTTGTAACACCCACGTGAGTGCCTGAATAAATTAGGTCTGACTGTAGCTGCTTTTAGTCATGAACTTTTCTTTGGTTATCTTATTCTCATTATATTAATATTAAGCTAGTAATTGGCAAAAATAAGTCTTTGATTTGCTCATTACTAGCTAACTTTCCCATTGATGTCAAGGGGGATGCTCAGCTCTGAGTATCTCAGACAATAAATAACACAGCAGTCTTAATAAATATTAATTTAGGTGTATGGAAAGCTGAAAAGTGGAAGACAGAAGGGAGCAGGCAGTTCTATTAGTAATCAGTTAGTAATAATCTTTACATCATTGTTAGACTGTATTTTTTTGGACACTAGAAACATCAGCCAGCTCTACTGCTGGCTATACAATATGTAATTCCTCAGTAAAGAGCAGCTTCCATTCCCAAAGGGTACGAAACTATATTGGTACTTTAATCAGAGACCTTCATCCAAATAGATCTTTCTGAAGGAAAATAAAGCAAGCAATTTTCATTTTGATATTCCAGCACTTAGTACTTTTAGCATTCCTTTGTGATAAAGACCAGCAATAATGAAAATATTCCCAGGTTCTGAACACGCACCTTCTCTAGTAATTCCTGATTTGTTCTGATTAACAGCTGCTTTTCTTCTACCCATTTTGAATCCTACAGGAAAGAAGGGGATTAAAAAGATATATTACACTGGTAAATAGGACAAATGAATGACCACAATACCTAGAAGATTTCAGACATCCTTGCACATTCATGTAGCGAAATGGCCACACAGCAGAAAAAGAAAGCTATCATAAATATTTCAAGGACAAATATCAAATTAAAGTACAGAGAAAATAAATGTTCTTGTCTTTTCCTGAAGCTGAATCTCTTGCTTCCTAATATGTTCCAGCTCAGCATATACTTCAAAGTCTTTACATACAGCAATTGTGGGTCCAAGCTGTTATATGATATTTTATGTCATTTTGAAAACATTTATTTAGTCAGCTTAACTCAAAATTGCTTCTTTCCATTGCAAAGAGTTAGGAACTTTCTTGCAAAGTCATCCCATTTTGAGTGGTTTAATGCAAATTCCAGTGAAGAACAGGAAGAAAAATGTTTAATTGCCACAAATGACAGAAAATATACTTCAGTGGTACCCTCTGCTAAAAGTGTAAGAATTAGGCTGATAGACACTGTTTGTGCTTAGGAATTCAAGGCTATGTACAAAGGGAAGTGAGGTAAGGTCTCAACTTGAAAACTGTATTTCCATTGATCTCTTTTTCCAAAGCTGATCTTTTCTTTAAGTTGTATTTTTGTCCCATGGCTTCAAAAGGCCTTATCAAATATCCCTTTAAAAACCTAGGCTACAAAATCTCACCGCCATCCATAGCTGGACATTCAGACTTAATGGATTATTAACAGCCAATTTCACTTTGTTGTCCCTGTAGAGAAAAGCATTCACATAACCTAGCTCACATCTATTAAATCAGTTTAATAAAACAATATCCAACATTTAATATGCCATGTTAGCTCTAGATCAAAATATTTTCTCAGGAAAAAAAGAAACTTATTTAATATCTAAATGTCTTTACTATAGTATTTAGGCTGATGCTTTGTCAGCAAGGTGTTTGGACATTGATGCTGCACAAGAATGGAATATGAACATCCCTGACCATTAACCAGCCCTGAAGTGCAACCAAAGAAATCTAAATCATTATGATATTTACTCCAATTAAAATAATAATAATAATTTAAAAGTTTAAAGTTAGTTTTCCTACATATTGTCCACTACAGTTTTATATGCCACTGCTCTTTCTTCTGTTCCCACTCAGATACAACAACGTACAAGTGCATTTTAAGTTCCATGCAGTGTAACCAATGTTAGGATGTTTTAAGTATCGTGCTAAGGATAAGACACTGAGTACTGAGAAGGCAGAACATCTGTCAAGAACTTTTGAATTGAAAGAAATGTGACAAGTAAAAGCCAATATCTAGTTTAACAGTCAACAAGCATTTTGCTAAGGTCAAGGAATGAACAGCGTTGCGCACACAGACAGTGTGGATATCCCAATGCACGCAGATGGTTCAAGCAGACCTACAAGTTCAACTACTCCAGTTCACATGAGCAGAATAAATTCATTTCTCCTGTTGATAATTAGCTTTTGTGTCTTTCTTGATGAACTTGGACTGAGTTTCTGAGAAAAATTTAGCTCCAGTGAAACTCTGTTTCTATGCACATAAGGTCACTGCGAGAGCTGAGCATTCAGAAACAATTAAATCCATCTGGCACATCATATACACCAATAGTTTGAGATTTATTAATTACCACTATTGAGACTTCATTAGCATCTCTTCCCTTAATATGAAGTTTCTTATGGATGCACCTAAATGTACCTTGCAGAAATGAATTATCAGTCTTGCTTTACATCTAGGAGAATTCTGCCAGATGAAGCTGATGAGATTAACAATAGCCACTGACACTAACTATGAAATTAAGCAGACATTATTACACATCAAGCTTCAGATAATTTTTTAACAGTAAGATTCTAATCTCCTGCTCTGGAAATATGGCTTCAGGAAAATTATGATGATCTTTGCTGCTTCTGTTTCCTCAAGCTGTAGAGTAAGACTAAAACTTCCTGAGATAATACACAAGGATCTTTTGATTCTTTGTTTCCTTTTTAAAAGCATTTTAGGGACTGAGGCCCTGAATGAACATTTCACAAGTGGTATTAAGTCATCATCACTGCCACGACCATCTAAATGACAAAGTAATAGTAATAATAAAAATCACATAGTGCACAAAGAAGTCAGTTTATCAGCACAACCATTTATTTTGTTGAATGTGAATACTAACAGGTCAGGAGAACTGAGCAGGTGCTAGAGATCCCAGGAAGACACTGTGACCATTCCTCTGGAAAGCTAATGCTCAGAGTACAAACTAGCCCTCTAGAGACAATTCCGTATTGCTCCTTGTCTTATCCCTGTTGAAACTGTAGCTGTGAATCTCATAAAGCAATAACTAATTAGATTCTAATTTCCAGGCATAGCTTTTTGACACACCATGCCTGAACCAAAAGTCACAAAAGTAGTTTCTTACATCTTCACTTATTTACATACACACTACTCATATTTCATACTGCAATAGTCAACTCTTTTGTTCATGTTTCCAATTACACAGCAATTTGCCCACACCACCTTTATTATTAATACACTAAAATGTCAGCAGGAGATCCTGAAGTGGTCTTCAGTTCCATTTATTCTTCCAAAATGTCACTTTTAGAATGATAACATACTCTCTCTTTTTAGTAATATTTTATTTACATAGAATTTAATAAGCAAATTGCAGGTTTTTTTGGGGGAAGCTAACATAAATGATTTCAACCCTTAACTTGACTATTGGTCCCAAAACCTTTGTGTTTATACAGAATCTCACTGAAAGTTTTTTTTGCTTGCAAAGAATAATCCATAGAAACAGTGATATTATGAACTAATCCTTATTCATAGTTGGGTTTTTATTCAGTGCTGCAGAAGCATGAGTTTTTGAGATGTGTATCTATGGATAGTTACATTTTATGTCATGATCTGATGCTACCTGCCATCGTAAAACTGGTCTTTTGAATCATGAAGTGTAAAATAACATCTCCCTAGTCTTCCTGGTGTGTTCTGGAAGTTATGCAATTGAACATCTTTCAAAATGTGCTCTCATAACTCTTAACCAGCCTTCCTAAAGATCCTAGCCACTATTAAATATGCATCAGTAGCCACATCTTCAAGTGTTTACACCATACAGTGAAGCACTCTTGGTGATGGTGTGGGGATTTGAAAGCAGCTGAGCCCTCCAAGAATTTAAGCCCATGAGAGTTAACACTGCTAACCACACACACTGAGTGGTTCATTTCCCTAGCTGAAGAGTGCATGGAAGTGATTTGATTTTTTGGATTTCTTCTGTGTAACACACTAAAAATATTTCTGCAGTGCAAATATAAAATGTTGATTTTATTTGTATTTATAGCAAATACAAACAAAAATAGAAATCAGGGGGGAAGGCCTGCTCCGAATCACAATGGGAACAGAATTTACAGTGCATCTACATATGGTTATTTCAACATTACACTAGTGTATTACATGGTAGAAAATTAATCTCTAATGGGATTTTCTCAGCCAACAGAATGCTTCCCTTCATTTAAGTAAGTAGCCTCTTAGAGGAGAAACAGTTATGCTGTATCAGTCACGCCAGCACACCAGCAAGCAATGAAGATGGCAAGGGCACCACTGCATGCAAGGGAGAAAATGATGTGGTAGAGGACATTAAGAGGGCCTTTTACCTGTCCTTTCTCGATTAGAGCTTTCTCCAAGTCCTCAATTTTTGCCTGACACCTGAGAAGATCAGCTTGCAATTGTTCCCGAGTCTGGGGGGAAAAAAGTATATAGAGAAGTGTGTAAATGCTTGTATAAACAGGTACATTGATGTAGGTCAATTGAATTACACATAGAATCAAAATAAAGATACTTCCTATACACTTATGGGATGTCCAGTCAGTTTTTAATGTTTAGTTGTTGGGTTGTTTTTTCTTCATTAAAATAACTGCTTCTGTGTTTATGTCACCAAATACTTAAAGCCATCAGTTTAGCAGCTTTTTTCATTTCTTGCCTAAAAAGTTGCTATCATCACATAGGCAGTGATAAAAGAATTTATTTTTTTTTGGGGGGGGGAAGGAAAAGAAACCCACAAGAAGCTATTCATAAGTTGCAGTAATTCAAGGCAATTGGATTAAAGAAAAGAAAAACAGAAAGAAGAGAAGGGAAGAAAAGAGAGAGAAGAGGAAGAGGAGGGGAGCAGGAGGGGAAGGGAGAGGAGGGGAGAGGGAGAGGAGAGGGAGAGGAGAGGAGAGGAGAGGAGAGGAGAGGAGAGGAGAGGAGAGGAGAGGAGAGGAGAGGAGAGGAGAGGAGAGGAGAGGAGGAGGAGGGGAGGGGAGGGGAGGGGAGGGGAGGGGAGGGGAGGGGAGGGGAGGGGAGGGGAGGGGAGAGGGGAGGGGAGGGGAGGGGAGGGGGAGGGGAGGGGAGGGGAGGGGAGGGGAGGGGAGGGGAGGGGAGAGGGAAGGGAAGGGAAGGGAAGGGAAGGGAAGGGAAGGGAAGGGAAGGGAAGGGAAGGGAAGGGAAGGGAAGGGAAGGGAAGGGAAGGGAAGGGAAGGGAAGGGAAGGGAAGGGAAGGGAAGGGAAGGGAAGGGAAGGGAAGGGAAGGGAAGGGAAGGGAAGGGAAGGGAAGGGAAGGGAAGGGAAGGGAAGGGAAGGGAAGGGAAGGGAAGGGAAGGGAAGGGAAGGGAAGGGAAGGGAAGGGAAGGGAAGGGAAGGGAAGGGAAGGGAAGGGGAAGGGAAGGGAAGGGAAGGGAAGGGAAGGGAAGAGAAGAGAAGAGAAGAGAAGAGAAGAGAAGAGAAGAGAAGAGAAGAGAAGAGAAGAGAAGAGAAGAGAAGAGAAGAGAAGAGAAGAGAAGAGAAGAGAAGAGAAGAGAAGAGAAGAGAAGAGAAGAGAAGAGAAGAGAAGAGAAAAGAGAATTACAAGAAGTACTAAAAAAGACCTATAGGTAAATAAGAAATATTTACTCTAAATGGTTTATCCCATAAACAGCAGACACCAGTCAGTTTTCCTCATTCTACACAGTTATTACACTAATTATTGCATTCTAGTAGGTGCTAACTCCCATCTCAAGTGATTCCCTAGAAGGGATTGGATCATACAAGGTACTAAACAAAAGATCTCTTGAGACCTGCAGTTACCGGGGGTCCTTGAGTTACTGGAAGTACTTTCCCCAGCCTACTTCAGATATTCTTTCACCTAAGCAGTCAAAAAATCCCACAGGGATTTCCTTCTGCAGTTTTGACTCCTTGTTGTTTACCTTCAGCCTCATCTAAAAGTAACAGGAAATATTCATCCCACCAGATCATGAGGCCCTGTGAAATCACGCATGCAAAAAGCTACCTTCTGACTCACTCAGAAGATGGATGTGACAAAAGAGATGAAAATACCACTAAAAAGAAAGAACAACAATTCACAGAGTGTACTAAAGAGAAACTTTGCAGATGCCTGCAAAAATAAAATTTAAAACCCCCTCACACCAAGGTCTCCCTTCCCACAAAAGCAAAGGAAATATTCAGTGGTTTCACATATTCCACGAAACACTTGAAGAGACAGCTCCATTGTAAGGTTTTGGTTAGATGTTTTTAATGCATTCATATGATAAAAGTACCTAAGTATTTATAACAACTTATTCTCTGATTCATTTGAATTCTATCATCTTTCTACCCAAATCGCAGGTTCAGTTTGGATATCACTCTCAATAACACTGTTCTTACTGCTGCAATTTGCAATATATTATGCATGCTGGAATAAAGTGGCATGGTACTTTTGTTCTGATTGCACCAGATGAATCTAAATTGTCACTGATAATATCCTCTAATTCTCAAAAAAATATTGTGGTTTAGAATAGAATAGAAGAAACCAGCTTGGAAGAGACCTTCAAGATCAGCGTGTCCAACCCATCATCCAACACCATCTAATCAACTAAACCATGGCACCCAAGCACCCTATCAAGTCTCCTCCTAAACACTTCCAGTGATGGCAACTCCACCACCTCCCCAGGCAGCCCATTCCAATGGGCAATCACTCCCTCTATGAAGAATTTCTTCCTAACATCCATTCTAAACGTCCCCTGGTGCAGCTTGAGACTGTGTCCTCTTGTTCTGGTGCTGGCTGCCTGGGAGAAGAGACCAACCCCTGCCTGTCTACAACCTCCCTTCAGGTAGTTGTAGAGAGCAAGAAGGTCTCCCCTGAGCCTCCTCTTCTCCAGTTTTGTGTTTCCTGCAAGATATCTCCTGCTATCCTATGGGTTTTTTTTTCAGCTTTTCAAATTATTTCAGACTTAAAAGAAATTTCAGTTAAAAAATTACCCTTGCTTCTCTCTCTGCATCCAGAGTTCCACCAACTTGCTCCTGAAGCAATGCATATGCCCTTTGCAAAGCTTGATACTCTCTTGTTAGCTGGCAGAACCTTAGTTCAGCTTCTTCTTTAGGCGTGCTCTTAATGAAGAGGGGGGAAAAAAAAAGTGGTTTTGTGCATGTAAAGATAAACATGTATGGCAATGGGTTTGTTTATATAGACAGACTCACAAATGCAACAAGCAACACAACTCATATTGAGTCTCAAAGGTTAATAAAGGTTCAAAAGAAAACAAAACAAGTAGAGATAGAGGGGAGGATGATTTGATGATGCAGAAATGCAGAGCTCAGTAACTGGTTTGACTACACAATTTCAGGAGAGTATAAGTCACTATATAAGGCAGTAATGTATAAAAATGGGAAGAAATTGACAGGGGAAAGGTGAGAGGGATCAGTTCTATGCAGCACTGTCTTCAGCAACTCCACTGCCATGGAGACTTCAGGAGTCCACTCTGTTTGTAATGCAGTCCATCGTTCCCTTACTCTTTGCTCTATTCTGTCAGGGTAATGGATTGTACCAGCACAAGCACGCTAACAATGAAGTTACATTTCAAAATCCACAAGATGGGGCTTTAAAGGGATTTTTTAGGTGGGGTTTTTGGTGGTGTTGTTTTGGTGGCGTTTTTGTTTGCTTAGTTGGTTTTGTTTCATTTTGCTTTTAACATGAAGTGTTCTTAACACCTTGATTTTCTCTGAATTTTGAGTAACTGACATAAACACTGTCAAGGTCTTTCCTACAATGCTGAAGGCAAGAAATGTCCTTCCCTTTAATTAATTTTTTGCTTCAGGAACTCAGGCTTCAAGGAAAAGAGGTTACAATATTATTAGACATCAAACCTAGAAAAATAGGAAGCTTCATGTGACTGAGGATTATTAGGCACAAGTTAGTGAACAGAAAATAAAGATGAAAAGGAGCAACTAATTCATGCTTTGTCCCCAGCCCTGCAGTCTTTTAAAGTAGGCCAGCTGCACTGTATATCACAGAGCTGAGACAAAATGTGTCAGTGGGTATTTACTACCCATGATCATTTAAGCCTTGATGAATTGCAAAAGCCTCTCTCAGTATTGTGAAGTACAGGAAGAAAATCCTGGTTGTATCAAAACAGTCAAATAAATTACAAGGTTGAAAGGCAAACTATTGTCTAGTAACTATTGACTTTTGGCAAAGCAGCGTGTGTATTCCTTTTCTTCTGACTAATAAGAAGGGGGCTGAGAAAACCAGTTGTATTTCTCAGCCCAATTGCTGCCAAATCTGTCAGGCAGAATATTATTTTATGAATTCTGTTGCAATGACTGTGGATGTGTTTACTGGACTCGAAAGAAAACAAAGCCATTCCCTGCCAGATCTTTCATAGTTCCTGTGGCAGAATAGCTGAAACAAAAATTTGCATTTATACCTCGTGTCAGTTTTTATAGACCTTAGGAACAAATCAGCTACTACTTACGTCTTCCAAATCTTCTTCTGGTGTTGCTGGTGTCCTGTCTGTCTTATCTGTGTTATATGAAGTTACAGATGACGTTTCTGAATCAACAGATTCTTCATCAAATCCAAAAAATGTCTCCACAACATGCCTCTGAAAAGTTAAGTTTTCTTAGTTATTAGCAAAACAGTTAGAAACCCCCAAGGACCCAGCAAGCAGTAGCCAAGGTCTTCTCTGATCATTATTTTAGCATTTCAGGAGATAACAGGCTCAACTGCAAACCTTTGTTTGCTGATGAAATGAGCTTTTATTTTTTCCAACAAGATTTGTATAAGAACCTCTAAGGACTGAACTCCACACAGCACTGTGTAATCCGTAACAGAATAATGCTCTAGCAAATGTATGAAAGCTAATGACCAAAATCAGGTAGATCTTCGAAGTAGCAGAGGAATCTGTTTAGAAGAGGAATCTATTCAGAGGAAAGTAACCCAGTATGATGCAACATACAAGTTGTGGAACCAAAATATTCCAAAGAACAATGTGGAGCAAATTTTGTCTTTCATACTAACTGTAAAACCCCCATTAATTTATAATTCACATTTTGCAAAGTCCCTACTTAAAAGTATAAATTGCTGCTTTCCATTAATTTATTTGAATGCCATTTCCCTCAATTCTTCCAAGAGTTTGCTCCAATGATTCATTAAAACAAACAAACAGAAAACAGCTTAGGGGAAACCAGCATTTCAAACTAGCAAAGACAGCTTCAAGGTCCTGTTCTCAACCACTTCGTTGTTTCACTGAACACTTCAAATGACAATTCAAAAATTTAATTCAGACTCCATTTTTATATGAACCAGTCCTACTAAAATCTCATTCTGGGAGGCTATTATGCACTCAAAAGAACCCAGGGACCCCAAAAGCAACACCTTTTCCAAACAGGCTGTGCATACAGACAATATGACGCAGACAGAAAGCGTAGAGCTTTTAAGCAATTCGTAGAAATGACCTTCCTTTTGCAAGCTAGACCACTGTTTAGTGCATTCACAAGAAAAGGATCACTGTTACAGCAGCAAATCCCTGGGAGGAAAGACACATTACTGTTCTCTCAGTTGTTTAAGAAGCACTGTAATCCTGTCGCCGGGCAAAGCTATGTGTAAGGTGCTTAAAACAAACACTTCCTTGGGGTAATTTAATCCTTCCCTCCAGCACTCACATGCTACATCAGTCTGTTCACTGTTCTGTCCTACTTAAAACAAAGGACACAGGGAATGGGATTAAACTCCATTCTAGAAATATAATGACTCATCCACAAAACTGTTCCCTTACATTGAAATTACAAATGTTTCAGACTTCTCTCTCACAAGGACAAAAGCTGAGGTGTAATTAGTCCCTGAGAGATCCAGTGTTTCTCCCACACTGAATACTGGTTGCAGCCTGCAATCATCTAACAGTAATATTGCAAGCAAGTATTGGAAGCTGAAATCAGAGGTAAAGAAATGGTGCTGTCTTCAAGCTGTAAGGAAGACAGATTTACAATCTGGGTTGCCAGATCAACTCATCAAGAACTTTCTGACTCCAAAACTATGAGCAGATACAATTTCATAAAGATGAAGGCAGATTATATGGAGATAATAAAGATTATGGCAAGTAAAATAAAAAATAGTTAAAAAATGAAGAGGCTTTCCTGAAAATTCCATCCTCAATTTGAAGGGCAGATACTTTTTACTCAGAGATGCTAGGAGCAAACCCCAAATAAAGCTGTATACAGGCTCTTATGCCAGTGGTTTTATATCCTGCTCTTGTACCAGCTCATCTGGGCATGGGGCTCAGAACATTTAGTCTATGCTTTAGAGGAACCTAGTACAAGGACAAGCAACTCCAAGGACTGCAGAACAGCTGAGCTTGCTCATTTAGAATAAACCTTATTTAGAATAAACCAAACCAGGTTGGAAGAGACCTTCAAGATCATCGCGTCCAACCTATCAACCAATCCAACCCACCCAAACAGCTAACCCATGGCACCAAGCACCCCATCAAGTCTCCTCCTGAACACCTCCAATGACAGTGACTCCACCACCTCCCTGGGAAGCCCATTCCAATGGGCAATCACTCTCTCTGTATAGAACTTCTTCCTAACATCCAACCTAAGCCTACTGCTTCAAGGGTGCTTGGTCTCAAAAATGACAAATGCTCCTCAGCAACATCCAACCACAACCTGCACTAAACACAGGTCTGAGGGCTGAAAGAGTGAGTCAAGCCTTGACTTTGAAATAGTTGGTAGAAAGGAATTCTAGAAGATGGAGAGTAGAACTCCAGTGTATTATCATATATATGTGTGACCATTTGAGGCTGTGCCTTTAAGAAAGAGACAGTGCTGGGACACTCTGGCTGAATATTTTGGAATAATAATGAAAACAATCAGATATTCTAAACTAATTTCATGAAGGTCAGCAGCATCTTAGTTAAAACTGGCAGTAAAGCTTATCATACCTAAGGTGCTTTTTGCTATGCCCCTAACTACTGTCACCTTTGTAGGTAACTCAGCTTAGTATGTATCCTCCTTTAATCCCGCATATACCCCCGCCACCCACACACACACTTTATAAAAGGAGTAAAACCACAGCAGTAAAAAAGCAGGGGGGTTGGTTTCACAGAAATATATATAGGTTTGGGAAGTTACCTAAAGCAATGCCATTATTTTGACTGAAGATACTAGCTGCGTTTTAACCACTTCACTAGTGGCAAAAGTAGGGAATATAATTTGCATATATGAGTGCACAACTCACTTGATTACTAGTTGAGAATTCTGAACAATAAATAAAGTAACATTTTTCACCACAGTAAAAAAATCCCCAAACAACACTTCTGAGAGGAATAGAATAGAACAGAACAGAACAGAACAGAACAGAACAGAATAGAATAGAATAGAATAGAATAGAATAGAATAGAATAGAATAGAATAGAATAGAATAGAATAGAATAGAATAGAATAGATCAGGTTGGAAGAGACCTTCAAGATCATCGTGTCCAACCCATCATCCAACAGCATCTAATCAACTAAACCATCACACCAAGCACCCCATCAAGTCTCCTCCTAAGTGTCAAAACCTGTTAAATGTCAAAACCTGTTAAATGCTATACAGAATGCCTATAATATTTGAAGTTATGAGTGAACCACTTATTTACTTTTAAGGACTCCATTCTCTTTAGAGCTGTACATTTGTCATACATTTATCAGGTAGAAATAGAGAGAAGGTATTTAAGCACTGCATGTTAATTGCCCACGGATGAATTGCTTCATGACAGCATTACAAAATAGCTGGTTTTATTGTTGATCATCTAGTGTCTGAAGCAAATAGCTGCAAGAAGTGATTCACAGCAGAACTAGAACAGATACACCAGTATGTGAACAGCTGTAGAGCTAAAAAAGGAAAAAGAGTAGGAATAAAAAGGCCTCTGATTCATACAAATTTGTTGGTCAATACTGCATTAAATAATAAGGCGTAAATAAATACACCAACTCCCAGGGAAATTCCACATAGAGCTCAAAACCTGAATCACAATGGTTTTTGGAAAGTCCATATGAACATGTCCAAAACCCTCTGGATTTTTGTAACTATACACTATTTGCATTCAAATTTCATCCAGACTCCTCTTTAAAATGGGAGCATTCTCAGCTGTGGACTTAAAGGCTCTTTCGTATCGATCTGCACATTTGCTCCTTCTAAATCACAACTTCATAGCTGAGCATAAAGTCACACAAACTGCTGAAAATGTTTTATTCAAATTCCAATTTCCAGCGACTGCATTTAATAGCAAGCATTTTTCATGTGGATTTATATCAATGCTCCTATGCAGATTGTAAAGTAACATTATGCATGAAGTCTTTATAACTCAAGTATTAATATTTCTGCTGAAGTATGGTGCTCAGTAAACATCAAGGTCTAGACTGTGACAAATTAAGAGTGACGCACCGACCATATTATATGCAAAGTTTAATATACCCTCATGTTTTTAGTGCTTTGGATTAGATATTCCTACATATAAATAATCTGATCTCCCTGGTGCTAAAGCAGTTTCACTTTACATTTAAATATCTCATTTTGAAGAAATTAATCTAACATGATGAAAATGATCCAAGATGAATTTCCTTGTAATGCAATCAGACGAGCTAATCAGGAACTTCTTACCTTCATGCTTGTATGTCATTTCTTGGCAGCCAGAAAAATACAGGCACACCAAAGCACAGAGGCAGATAAAAAAGGAAAAATATAAACCAAGAAATATGAACTCCATCACACCGGTGTGCAGGCTTTCCACGATCACAGAAAGAGTTTATTTATTCAAATGCAAAAGAAAACAGGGGGAAAAGAATCAAATCCACAGAGCCCTGCAGTTTCTGAATGAATTGGGCAGCTATGCCCTGTTTCCAGATGCTTGATTCCATCAGCCATGGGAACATTCTACATGCCAAAAATAAACAAACCCTCCCAAATATGGGTTAATTCTCTACAAAAAATTGGGAGGAAATTAAAAAAGGAAAAAAGTTAAAGAACACCTGAAAAAAAACCCAACAAAACCACTCTGTTTTAAATGAAAAAGAAGATTCAGCTCCGGTACATCTTCTTCCTGGCAAATCTAATGGCATGGAAATGTAAAAAGAGATAGATCTCTATCTGCTAAGGCTGCTTCACTTCAGAGAAAACTATCTCCCTGTATCTGACTCTGCAGTCACAATATTACTCCTCTAAAGACCTTGCAACCACAGAGATTATAAAGTCCCATCTCACCATGCTGCTGCTTTCCTTAGGGAACCCAAGCCCCTTGCTAACACTGGTCTATGGACTCTTATGCCCCCTGGTAATTAAAAGAGTTCTCAAGCAAATCTACACTAGCAACAGTAACCTAGTGCACCTACAGAGCTCCAGAAATAACACAGACATCTAAGTGCTAAAAAAAAAAGAAGCAGTTCTTGATACTAATGTTATTTAGACCCAATGGGGCTATAAAATTCTCTGTACTAGCTTGATGGATCGCTCACACAAGCTGTCTTAAAGATTGAGGAAGGCATACCATGGATTTTGCTCCACCTGACAGGAATCACTGTCAGCTAAAACACTTATGTTGCAAAACACACAGACTGTCCAGAGCAGCTCAAAAACTAAGGAATCTGGGGTGTAAAAGCAGCCCTTTAGGAGAAGCTACAACAGTACTTGAGTTGACCCTTCTCCCTGTCCAGTAAGTTCCTCTTTATTAGAACGAAAAGGGAACCTTTCTATGCCTGCTAGTCAGAGCTTATCTGACCACATTCATGCAACCCAATTCTCACCAGTTATTTCCTTTTGCACTTTGTCAAGGAAAGTGGGACACAGGTGCAAATAGATTCAATTCCAACAGCTAAGCTTGATGATTCACTGGGCTGATGCCAAGTTTGCATTAAAAAAACAACCTTAGAAAACCAAACCCAAAGGTTTCTATCTGTAATTCCTCTTTCTGAGTGGTTGGTTAGGACAGATAGATGCATCATTTTGATGGGATACCATCTGCATAATATGAAATTCTCACACAGATCTTAGACAGAAATACACTTGTACATGTCTTCATACGTCAAAGACACATCATCATTAGCAGCATAATTTGGACAATTTACTCTGAAGCAGAGAACCCCAAAGGATAAATCTTTCAGAATACATGCAGTGCGGAATGCAGAGCAATAAAAAAGCACCACCTGGAGGTCATCAGGAATACACTACACAGAACACACTGCACCCATTCAGGACAGAAATTCTCCTAAGCTACTGTAGAGAAGATAACTCTCTATTCATAACTTCCATTTTTTCCTTACTCTATTTTCCTCCCCTCTCACACTCCAGGCTGCTTATGTTCAAATTCACACAAAACCACCCCATTATTCAGCAAAATTAATTATGTTAAGCACAGGTTATAACAAACACTAAAGGCTCATCCTGAAGTAAATTTTTCCTGTTCTTACAGTCTATTTTTTCCCTTGTAGTTTACATTCTTGAGTAAAATAGGTACTAGTGAAAAACAGAATTTGCTTCCTGTTTATATATCACATACAGTGAGATCATTTTAATAACATCCCTACCATGAGCTGAAGTTTCCAGTTGCAATTGAGCAGTAACTTGGTATGATTAAAGCATATATGTTCCTTAAAAAGGGTTGAATATTTGTCCTTTGAAATGTTAGTAGCTTCAAGTCATTACATCATTTAAACTTGAGTGTTTAGGTCACAATGGTTAAAACCCCAATTACACATAAGTATGACAAACCCCAAAATGACAACATTTGTGGGCAGGACAAAACTTAACAGTTCCTGAATTATACCAAGAAAAGTTTAATAAGCACTCACCAGAGAAAACTGGAAAATGATAGGAAATTTTGCCATTAATTTAAATAGAGCTTTAATTTCAGACAGTATTTGGTGCAAGCATGGTTTGCAGTAACAAAGGCTCATGGAAATCCCAAGATTTGCTCACCTTTGGAGGCTTCAAACTTTTCCTCCTTTGTTTTTTAGACCGCAATAATCGTTCCCTTTCCTGGAAGGAAACAGAACATTTTGGTATGGGTTTACTTTAAAGCATATTTAGGTATGTCTAACACAAATATCATTAACATTTTTTAAAAGCCTATGGTCAAACTAACACAAAGAGAATGTCTTTATCCTTATATGTTGATATAACCCCACGCTGTACTGTGGCTTTATTCCTTTAGCAAACAAACCTTCAGCCATATACTTTGCACAATTGATGGGAAGTTGGCAAGAAAAGACTTTGCTAAATGCTGGGCACAGATTTCTGTTCTTTTGACTCTTTTACCAAGAAGCTCACTATGGAAACAGAATTCACATTCTCACTCCAGTGTTCAACCATCCTGAAGAAGCAGGTCGGTAGCCAAAAAATGAGTCCAGTCTCAATAATTGCAAGTCATTACATAAGGCATACTCTGAAATACAAGCACACAGCCTTGCAGAGCAAAAGCCTCAAACCCAAAGGCACTCTCAGCCTGTCAGCTTACTTAGTGGTTTTTTATTTTGCTGTGGGTTTGGAATGTGACCACAATTAACTAGATCATAACAGGAGGAGGTTACAACTGGAAAAATGCAGGGTTAATGAACAAGTCTAAGAATACTCCCTTGAATACCAAAGGAGAAGGAAGAGAAGGTTATAAAAAGTAAAGGAGAAAGCAATAAAACCCCAATACAGGAGGCAGGTTATCTATCTCCTTGTCTTTTTCCTAATTCTTTCCTTAGCTCTGCATCTTTGTTTACCACACCTCTATTTTTAAAACGGTTCCAAATGCTTCACCAGCAGCTACTGCATGCTATTATTCTAGGCAAATAGTTTTGCTTTACATTCAGTTCAGAAACTGGACAAATAGGAAGCTCACAATAAAATAACTTATTTTTAGCAGCACACTGTTCCAGGAATGAAATTTAGGAAAATACAAGATAATTCAGAAAAGCACAACTTAATATAGCACCTTTGACACATGTGGGTTTTAAAACAAGGGGGAAAAAAAAATGAATGCTGAAGTAGAATGGAATAGGTATTCCAAGATGCAGAATAATTAATATAATATAATATAATATAATATAATATAATATAATATAATATAATATAATATAATATAATATAATATAATGTGATATAATGTAATATAATGTAATATAATTTAATATTTTATCATATTGTAATATTTTATCATATCATATATCATATCATATCATATCATATCATATCATACCTATACTAAAGCTGAAAACACACAATTTAATTTTATGGTACTGTAGGAAAATGCTTTCTCCCTAAATACCTGGCTAAGGCACAATGACTCCTGAGCAGGAGTCAAAACAGTTGGACTTTCCTTTCACTTCAGTGCAGAAAGAAGAAACACCTTCAAAATCCCCCAATCCTTCCCCTTTCTAATCCTGTTTGTAGGCAGTCTGCTTTATTTACTACCTCAGTAATACATCAATCCAGCAGAACAGTAATAATGCCAATTAAAAAGCCCAGAACATGGCTGTTGTTGGAGAATTCAAGTTGATGTGGCTTCAAAAGCACCAAAGATACCCTCCAAATGACACTGTCAGTCAATTCAGACAACCCTATTGCCTATAGACTGGTCTTTTCTGTGTATTGTATTGGTCTCAGCTGGGGTTAAGCTGATTTTTGTATTAAGTATGTGACATGTGGGCCATTCTTGATAATTATGATAGATTTGTATTCTGTAAATGTGTGATTTGGGCCAGAAGGAAAAAAATAGCAAAAAAGCATAATGGAAGTGCAGAATTCCACTGCACCCATGTGGAAAGTGAAGCATCAATTAGTTTGCACTGCCAGCCAAAGCAGTATTTTAGTTAGCATTTTAACTTTCTCCTGTGAGGGAAATAGGAAATAGGAAACAAAGCAAAAATGAAGCCATATTTTAAAAGATTTATTTATTTTTTCTTTCACACTAAACACAAATTATTATTATTTGACCAAAGTCAGGATACACAATGTATTTCCTCACATTGCTGGCTGAGACAGTAAAATGAGAGCCCTTTCATATCCACTTGACACTGAAATATGTGCCATATAATGAGAATTTAATATCATGTCATAGTCCCTGCCTGCATTTGGAAGGTAAAGCAGCCTTGCTCTGTGACTCAAACCCTACATCATAGTGGGCGAGTAACATCCTACTGCTTGTAACGCTGTGACACAGGGGAATGCACACAGGCGTCAGTCTTTGGCACTGATTACAAAGAGAGATTCTGGGTCAAAAACTCTGAGGAACTGCCAAGAATTGTGACAGTGTTCCAGACAGAGCAATAGCACATCTTCTTGTTTTTATCTTTTTTGGATCTTCTGTTTTTATTTTCAAGGTTGGATCCAATTGTTTAATTGGAGGGGATGGGGGTTGTCTCTCAGACATGATATCTCATTTCTGCCAGCACCACAAGAGTGTACCACAAGTTTGCACTAAATAGCACCAGACACCTCCAAAGCAACTCAGAAGAGTCCTGATCAAACAGAGCAAACGTCTAGGAGCATCATCTTAAGTAGTCTTCACAGTCAGAGGGTAGCAGCTGTGCAGTTATGATCTTAAACTATGCTGCTACCTTTGGTTAGATGAGCCACGCATGTTTGCCTCCGTTTGTTATAAAGACAGCTAGTGTGACCAGCTCAGTTAGAGATGCTTAGGTAGGTAAAATTAATACCATCCTGAATGTTCCTTTCTTTCAGGAGAACTTCTAAGGTCAGGGGAATGGTTGGGTTTGCACCAGGGTCTACATCCAACATGTTTCAGTCAGTAAGTTTTGGAACGTGTCCTTTCCTCAAGTTCCTCCGTTGTTGACAACCAGTTTTGTAAGTAAGGTGGATGGACTGATGCACTTCTTTTCACAAGCAGCTCATAATAGGTTAATATTTAATAATACAAATTCATACACAGTCCAAAGACATTCATTCACTACCTGAGAAACAACAAGAACCCTTCAATGCCAGAGAACTATTTCTGTATCACTACTACAACTGGAGTTCAAATATTACTCTCAAATCATTAGATTGCCTATAGACGTGTGTGCATGCACGTGTGTATACCAGTCATGAGCATTACCACTGTGAGATCATCAATAACATGCTGCTGCTCTTTGACTTGCAGTCTAAGGAATTCAATTTCTTGTTCCTCCCGTGAGCTGCTGAGATCATTCAAAGATGTGTGCCTCTTCAGGGCTGGTTGTGCAGACAACTTCTCTTTCTACAAAAGTCAAAATGAATGCACTGCTAAAAATCAATTCTTTTTTTATTTTTAATAAACAAAGAACATTTTCAAAGTTCAGAAGTGTGCTCAGAAATCAATAACTCTTTGGACTCATAATGCCTACTCTACTAACAACAGAAGGCCTCGTTTCAACAAAAGATATTATATGTTCTGTATGCCTCTGTTAATATCTCACATAAGATATTTTGAAGCACAATCCAAGAACATAGTCTGGGATAAAATTACCAGACAGTTGAACTCAGTGATCTAGCATGGCAGAGCCTTTGGTACAAGCACCCAAATTCAGCCCAGACCTCTGACCACAAAAGCAGCATTTATTAAAGCTGATTTTTCAGTCATACATTTTTATAGCCTCCAAAGACATTTTCTCTATCTGTGATCCTTTCCTTTAATCAGTGTGAATTGATACAACACAAAGCACATGCCACTCTGAATTTAGAATATGAATATTCAGCTGCATTGGTTGAATTTGACAATTGTACCGTCCCACTGCTGAGGCTCTGAAATGTCTGTGCTGGAGTAAAAGCCTCAGAAGCACTTCCACCTCAAAATAACTGTGTGCAGTGGGTTCAGAGATGATTACTTACCAATTCTGCATTGTCCCTTGATAGATTTTTTATTTTCTCTTCCATTCTCTGGATGCTTTGCAACATATCATCATTTTTTTTGCTCATCCTCTTATTTTTTTCTACCAGGGGTTTCAGCTGACTTTCTGTCTCCCGAGACCTTTTCAGCTGCAAAATGGAAAAGGGGCAAAATCAGCTGTGCTTCAGTTTATAGTTGTGGGAAAGCAGAAAGAGGAGTGTATTCACTTGCCTTCTTTCTTCATTCAGAAAGTTCAGGTCTTTTTGTTAAGTGGCATCTGATACAGACAACTGCTGAACTAAGAACTACATGAGTCCAAACAAGACAGAGCATTTTTGTTCAGTCTACAAAAACACTGGATCTGGTCACTGCATTTTGCTCTTGGAAAAACAATTACAATGATCCATAAAAGTGATTTCTTGAGGATACTACTGTATATAAGATCCTTGTGACCAACTAGGTCTCCAGGGTAGTTGTCTTCACCAGTTTAGCTATCCCCTAGCAAGGATATTTTAAACCCCCCTATATCTAATGTGTAATTAGAGCAACGAGAAAGTCAGCCAGAGGGCACAGATTCAGTCTCAGCATTCTGCTGACATTTTCAAGCTGCTCAATTTTGTTCCTGTGGTTTTATGATGTTAGACAATTATGTGAAGAAAATTACTGCCCTTTCTTGCATTTGTATGTATTCAATATTTCACTCCTCTTATTTCATTAATTCCAGATCTATTTAGTTTGTAAAAAATATCTATCTTTCCAGTCAAAAGCTGTTTAAATTAACCAAGTTTTAACTGGAAAGGAGAAAAATACAATCTTTCTCCTCAGATAATTTCACTGAGTATTTAGCTTCCTGTTTTATTCTCATGAGAAGAATATTTTTCCAAGTACTTAACCAACCTTTACTAATATTACTGGGTTTATGTAATATTGTCTCCCAGTATGATAAAACCTTCTCCATATTAGAATAGAATAGAAAGAATAGAATAGAATAGGATAGGATAGGATAGGATAGAATAGAATAGAATAGAATAGAATAGAATAGAATAGAATAGAATAGAATAGAATAGAATAGAATAGAATAGAATAGACCAGGTTGGAAGAGACCTTCAAGATCATCACGTCCAACCCATCATCCAACACCATCTAATCAACTAAACCATGGCACCAAGCACTCCATCAAGTCCCCTCCTAAACACCCCCAGTGATGGCAACTCCACCTCTCTAACTACTTCCTCCTGGATTACAGGGGAACTATATTGCTCCCTGCCTCCATCTGCCAGCTCAGGAGGCCAGTTGTCTGGAAGACAATCTATCCTGCTATTAAAAATTGAGGCAAAGGAGGTGTTAAGTACCTCTGCCTTTTCCTTGTCTTTTGCTAGCATGTTTCCTTCTGTGTCCACTAAAGAGTGGAGGTTGTCCTTGCCACTCCTCTTGCAATTAATATATTTATAGCATATATATTATACACACACACACACACACACACACACACACATATATATATCTTTCCCACAAGATGTTTCTTATGCCTCTGAGTCAAGCATCAGGAAGGACCACTTGACTCAGTCATATATGCCCTCCATCCAGAAGAATACTGAAGGATAGAAGTTGTGGTACTTCAGCATTGTTCAGAGATGGTTTGAATTGTGTCCACAGAAAGGATTAGAAGGCTGAATTATCTTGTCTTTAAAGAATGCAGTCTTGAACAAAGGCATGATCTTGAGAGTATAGAGCTGAGAAAATCAAGTGTACCACTAGAAGCAGGGAGAAAAGAAGAAAAACCCAAACCTCCAAACGCTCACTGTACACAATAGAATTACTTTAGAATGAGACACCTAGGTAGCATGAGAGAAAAATCCTGTCTGATTAGAAAGAAAAATCTTTTCTACTGACACTAAAATCAGGACATTATATGAGGACATGTTTCAAAATTCCTATTGTTAAAACTCACCTCCCATTGCAGTCAATGGGAGTTTCACCATTAACCTCAGCACAAGCAATTAAGTAGTGATGTAGGCTAAGAAAATTCATTCTTAAAATTCATGTCATATCCTTTCTTTTGTAAGTTACTATAACTCTCCTAGGATGATTTCACCTACTTAAGAGATTTCCCTTGAGATTTTTTTCAGCACTAGCACAAGAAAGCTTTTTGAACTCCTAGGTAGCACAAGCGTGTCACAAAACCAATGTCAAATTGAAAAAAGGGTTAGCACAGCAAGTGAAGTGCATAGATTATGCATGTTTTACACACTGCCACAGGCAATCTACCAGTCAATTTGCCTATGATGACCTCAAATAAACTGATAATTATTTTTTTTAATGTTTCTGAAACAAGAGAGATTCCATCCCTGCCTTTATGGTCACAACCTGAATGTCCGTAGAAATCTCTGTTATATTCATATATAATTGACCAAGGCCAACCAGGACTAATTGCTAAATTATTTATGACACTGACTTTCCAACCTTAAATCTTCTGCCACAAAGATGCCCTCCCAGTACACCATCTGTGTTATTACTAATTAATTTACCAGTTCATTTCTTTCATCTGCTAAGAGAGTATTTCTGTCTTCCAGTTTCCTTATTACAGCATTCAGCTCAGCGATTTTCAGCTGAAATCTTCGCATATCTCGTTCATCCAAATGTGGCTCCTTCACATCAAAAAAACACACAGATATACAAAATTACCTTAAAGTAAATATTTTACTACACTTAATTCGATATTATCTTCTAGCAAGTAGATTGCATACATTTAAAAGTCTCCCACCTCAACGTCTGGCAACTGTATTTTAGTTAAATGAAGCACTAAACAATAACACCCTGTGGAAATGCATTACATGGAAAATGCCTGTGTGTGAAATGCATGCAAGGATTTACAATGTACACACAAAAAAACCAGGGCAACTGGATAAATGAATAATCTTTCATGCATTATCTAGTTCCTTCTCAACAGAATTCTTACTATCAGCTAAAGCATTTCTAGTATAGAATCATATACATAGATATATATCATATATATAGATATATATATAGAATTTCTAGTATAGAATCTAGCATAGGACACAGATCAAAATTGTATGGCTCAGTTTTTGAGATGCATCAGTTCTGTTTGTTATTGGTCAAAGCAATTCCCAGAGTTATGAAATTAACAGTAATTAAAATAATGGAGTTCACAGCTGAAGTTCATAGTGCAAATGACAAAAGTTCTATGTTTGCTTGTTTTTCAACATTCTTTGAAGTTCAAGACATCTAGGATGCCTCTAAATCATCAGTGAAACAGCACAGTGCAGTGCAGAGCCATTTACCTTGAATTAGTCCTTCTGGTATTTTAAAAGTAACCACCAACGCAGTGTGAACACCCAGGCAGCAATTATCTGGTGTTGAACAGTTGAACAAAACACAGTTTTCTTACCGGGCTTCCCATGAGCTCGGTGATATCCCCCACTCCTGCAGGAAGCTCTCTCTTAGGACTACCGTGGTATCGCTCTGCCTCCTTCACTTGAACAAGCTGTTCATCCAGAGCTTCTTTCTGAAGGAGCAGTTTCTGCGTGTGGCCTGCCTGGACACCAAGATCCTTCTCCAGAGCCAGAATCACCCTGTCTTTGCCTTTTATCTCATCCATCTGGAAAGAAACAAAGCAAGAAGGAAGTTTCTGTAACATCTCCAAGTGTTTCACTGCATGCAAACCTGCAGAAACAAAGTTCTGTTGCTCTCAGAACTATACCAGCACAGAAACCGTGGTTGCTAAAGAAAAGACATCTCCTCTAAAGCCTTTTCCTCAGCCTTCACTTAATCATGTTTGCTTTGTGCACTCTCAACTCAAGAGAAAAAGAAAACCAGATGCAAACATACCAGATGCAAACAGACAGAATATATGGACACTGAAATCTTCACCTGAGGGTACACACTTCCACAAGCAAAAGAAAAATTTCCCTTCACAGGGCTAGAACAAGACAAATGCACCCTTTAAAACTCACCTGGTTTACAGCTTGAGCCATACACATTGTGCCTCATGTTGACTCCTTCTTCGTTAGTGAAAAAAGACACATGCTGAATCTCCTCACAGGCATTTAAAAATTAGTAACACACACACAAATTTAAACTTAATATTTTAAGCATGCCTATCTATTTTGTGTGCCTTTATGTGTGACAAGATTCACATGAGGACTCAAATTCAAGCCTTTGTGTGGCAGAAAAGCAAACGCACACACAACACTAGAATAAAGGGTAGGAAGAAATAGTTCTTAACCACCCTCTATCTGATCTGTGCTACTGATCTGTGTTCATACTTCCCCATACCAAATAAAGCATACTGCTAGCAGTGACCTGCTGCAGCTCTCACAGGATTTGTTCCTTGCAGCTTCAGTGTTACATTCACTTTGGTAGTGTTCCAAGTGCTAGAGGAAGCGACAATCTGCAGCAGTTACGGTAGAAACAGATTTCTGAGTAAGAATATTAACCATTAGCAATGTATTTCTTGGAACTGCGCTGTACCTTCTTCAGTTTATTAAACCGTGGGGGTTTGGACAGCATAAACCCATGGAATAATAATAGCCTTATTGCCAAAATCTTATTTGAAAGAATAACCAAAAAAATAAGAGGATGAAGTTGTTAAATCATACATTTGCTGCTTATTATAGCCCAATATCTACAGATGTCCTTTACATCAATTGACACCCAAAGGAAAAAAAAAACCAAAAAGCAATGGTAGAATTAACTTTTGATTAAATCTGAGTGATGCACAATCAGATTACACCATCAAATAGAATCTGCTTCTTCAGGATTCTTGCCTTACTCCTTTCACTGTCTACAAAGCCTGTGACATTGGTTTGTGTACACAATCTGAGAGGCAGGAGATGGCCTGCTGAACCAAGTCAAGCCATGATTGAAGATAAAAAGGGGAGAATAGAAGTGAATAAGATGGTTTAGTCTACTTTAAAGTTCCAACTGGAACTTAAGAAGATTGGTTCTGATGAATATTTCTTTACTGATTTGGGGAAGGTTGCCGGGTCCCAATTTCTCACCCAGTAGACAGGTATAATACCTCCCAGTATGTTAACCCAACTTTCAGGTATGCCAAAAAGGACTTGAAGGAAAAGAACGAGGATTGTATTAATGGAAGAATTTACAACACACAGGGTTTAAGAGGGACTGTGAAGTGACCAGCAATGACAAAAATTAAGCAGCTGCCTCGTTTACTGAATGCTATCTGTCATGCACAGTGATCTATCAGGGCCCCTCTGGGAGGGAAAAATGTCATGTAACTAAATCCCAGGGACAGCTTCGCTTGCAATTACACAGGTGTTCACACTGAACATCCATGTAATTGAGACAGGAATTTGTCCATGCAAGGCACACACGTAACAAGGAAGAACCAAGGTTATACAGGCAGCCTTGATTGTAGTTACTCAATTAATAGCAGATTTCATGCCCTTCATATTCACACAACTTGAATGGTAAATGGAATGACACAGGTTTTTAAGTTGCAAGGAAGAAGAAATCAATCTTCATATGGACTGCTGCTTACTGAACCATAGCAGAACAGATCTTTTGAAACAGATGTGACCAGTGAAATCACACGCATGCCACCCTTCACACAAACTTCCATAGATCAAAACACATGAGCAATGAGGCTGGTGAGGGGTTTGGAGGGCATAGCACAAGAAGAGTGGCTGAGGGACCTGGGGTTGTTTAGTCTGGAGAAGAGAAGACCAAGCGGAGAACTACCTAAAAGGAGGTTGTAGTGGGGCTAGTGTTGGTCCCTTCTCTAGAGTAAGTAGTGATAGGCTGAGAGGAATTGGGTTTCAATTGTGCCAGGAGAGGTTTAGCTTAGACAATGGGAAAAACTTCTTTACTGAGAGAGTGATGAGACATTGGAACAGGCTGGCCAGGAAAGTGATGGAGTTTCTATCCCTGGAGGTGTTTGAAAAGCATGTAGATGTGGTGCTTCAGGATATACTTCAGTGGTCGTGGTAGCTGGCTTACAGATGGACTTGATGATCTGAAAGGTCTTTTCCAGACTTAATGATTCTAAGTTAAATCATATGTAACATCCCAGAAATTCCTTCCAGGAGGCTGATTTCTCAGTTTAAAACCAAATTTGCCCACTGTACATAGCAGCACAGTACAACAGAGCCATATGAACTCTTTCCCATTCTGGTTGGCATGGATTTTAAAGTGTTTTAGAATAGCCACATTTTTCTTTATGCAATTAAGCATGGTACAACTTGGTAACAAAAGTCTGAGACAGGAAGGCAGTGGAGCAGCATATTTCCAGGTCAGATATTAGGACACATATTTAATTGTGTGCTTTGACAAGAAAAGTAGCAGAAACACTGTGAAAGAGGATTTTAAAGAAAATAAGATCATCCACAAGCAGCTGCAGAGGAAAATTACTCAGTAATCACCTTGGATAGCATCAGCACCTCTGGAACTCTTGGTTAAAATTGTGGCTTTCTAAAGTATCATTTCTTAATTACTGGGTTTTGGTTTTGTCAAATGTCAGGTGCTGAACACAGCAACTACCTGCATTATATCAATGAAGATCCAGCACTTATAGCCTGTGTCAAAATTACAGTTGCCTGAGAGCAGGTATCGAACCACCTCCTAACAGCTGAGAGAAATGAGCAGGAATAAATGTTTTAACAATATTTATCAAACATGAAAGAGAACCAAGCCAACCCTTGCAAAAAAATATCCCCTGCCAATTATCCCACACTTCAATAGCTACAGTGAAAGAAAGGCAAAGACCTTTGGGGGAACTTTAGCCTCTCACAAAGTTGAAAGAGAAATTCCCAGGGAATTAAAAGCTAGATCTATCGAGGAACTGACATACTCAGTTTTCAAAGTGGAAAAAGCCAGCTGCTGCATTGACAAATGTAAGGCCTTCCTCTTTACCCATCCTTATCACAGTTATCTCCTAGCCAACTGGTACAAAATTCTGCAGTGCTTTTCTCCAGCAGAAACTGAATTAATCTTTACAATAAATGCTCAACCATTCTCTACACCATGTGTCAGGATTCTCTCAAAGGCCACCCATTTAAATAAACATGCATCCAGTTCTGGTATCCCCAATAAAAGAAGGGCACAGAGCTGTTTGAGCGAGCCCAGAGGAGGCCACAAAGATGATCCAAGGGCTGGAACACCTCTGCGATGAGGACAGGCTGAGGGAGCTGGGGTTGTTCAGTCTGGAAAAGAGAAGACTCCGTGAGGACCTTATAGCTGCCTTCCAGTACCTGAAGGGATCCTACAGGAAGGCTGCAGAGGGAGGTATCTAACAACAGGAGGGGGGAATGGTTTTAGACTGAGGGGGAGTAGGTTTAAAGTGGATCTTAGGAATTAGTTCTTCAGTACAAAGGTGGTGAGACTCTGGAATAAGTTCTCCAGGGAGGCTGTGGATGCCTTCTCCCTGGGGATGTTCGAGGCCAGGCTGGATGAGACCCTTGAGCAGTTGTGTCTCGTTGAGAGGCACCCCTAAGCATAGTGGGGAGGTTGGAGTAGTTGATCTGCAAGGTCCCTTTCAACCTAAGCCATTCTATGATTCTATGAAAAGATGCCAGCCCTCCAGTGAAGAAGTAAGACACAGGTAGATGGCACTTATTGCAAATAAACCAGTAAATACTTTCCTCCAATACCTTTTCCCATTATTTTTATTAAGTGTGTGGATTTCATAGTTAAGGAATATATTAAAAGTTTTGATAAATTATACTAGAAATACCACTTGGGCAGGCAATCCCAGAACATCTCACATCTTTCTCAAAAGCACCTTGTGCTATTGTAGCTGACTACAGCCTCTACTACCAGCACCAGAACAAGAGGACACAGTCTCAAGCTGTGCCAGGGGAGGTTTAGGCTGGATGTTAGAAAGAAATTCTTCATTGAGAGAGTGATTGGCCATTGGAATGGGCTGCCTGGGAAGGTGGTGGAGTCACCATCACTGGAGGTGTTCAGGAAGAGACTTGAAGGGGTGCTTGGTGCCATGGTTTAGTTGATTAGATGGTGTTGGATGATAGGTTGGACATGATGATCTTGAAGGTATCTTCCAACCTGGTCTGGTCTATTCTATTCTATTCTATTCTATTCTATTCTATTCTATTCTATTCTATTCTATTCTATTCTGTTCTGTTCTGTTCTGTTCTATTCTACTATTGGATCTCTCCTATTACAAGTGCTCATTGACAGAGCTATAATGACGAAGTCAAAGAGATGGAAAATCTAGAAGTTCTAAGTAATACAAACTTCAGGACATTTTTGTCCATGTGTAATTTCTGGGGGGTTTTAATACTGTTCTATATTTTGCAAAGAGATATAAAAGTCAGATTTGTGACCTACCTACCATAAAAGAGTTCTTAGAAGAGAGTAAGTTTAAATGTAAAATGCTGAGCCTGCACTTAATTCGGGGGAAAAAAAAAAAAGAAACCAAGTCCTGGGCGGAATGCTGCCCTGACAGCTCCTGAGAGGACAAGCATAATTCTTTAGAGGACAGAAAGCAAAGTATTATTTGCAGTCCTAGAATGCTGGAGGTGGTGGAGGGTCTTTGCAGGAGACTAGCTCAGCCTTGGAATGCAGCTGAAACACGCATCTCAAACAGATGGCAAAATCCAGAGAAGCAGCCTACAATTTGATAGCAGCAGCTGTGTGTGAAATACATGCGGGGTTAAGGGGCTGTAAGAAGCAAGCTGCAGCAGGATCTGCCCAACCATGCACAACTCTGCACACTTGGATGATTCAAAACTCAGCTTTCCAGTCTCTGAAGTCAAGATTTTGTTAGGGAATCAAAACTCATGTGTATGTGCCACTGCACAAGTGAACTGAGGAGGCTCTCTCCTCCTTCTCAGGGCAGCAGGGGATCACAGAGTATCCCTCCAACAGCCAACTGTCCCTCTGTACCAGAATTTACACAGACAAAGGATTTTTTCTTCATGCAGACTATTTTTCAGTTTGCTATTTCTGATTTTTTCCCCTCTTTGTTGTTTTTAATAATGTATTTCTGGTTTGAAGTGTCTGAATCTGTAGTTTTCATACCACATTGACAGAACAGTCCAACCGCTCAGACCCAACCACTCAGAAAATATTGGCTGAGGAAAAATAAGTAATAGAAGCTCTGTTTTCTTCCCTTATTCTCAGAGTTCTCTCTTCACTTTTAAAACACCTCCCATTTTCCAGGTTGTTACTAACCATTTTTACTTCCTGTTCCTTAGCTGGCAGCACATTGTGCGGATGCATATGCTCTCTACAACTACCTGAAGGGAGGTTGTAGACAGGTGGGGTTGGTCTCTGTTCCCAGGCAACCAGCACCAGAAGAAGAGGACACAGTCTCAAGCTGTGCCAGGAGAAGTTTAGGCTAGAGGTGAGGAGAAAGTTCTTCCTAGAGAGAGTTGTTAGCCGTTGGAATGTGCTGCCCAGGGAGGTGGTGGAGTCACCATCACTGGAGGTATTCAAGAGGGGATTGGATGTGGCACTTGGCGCCATGGTCTAGTAGGTATGAGGTCTTGAGTGAGAGGTTGGACTTGATGATCTTTGAGGTCTTTTCCAACCTTATTGATTCTAGGATTCTATACACACAGCAAGAATATATTTTTGTTTGGGGGTGGGGGGGGAAATACAATTAAAAAAAATAAAATTAATGTCCACAAGCATCCCTTAATTGAATGAAAATCTTTCTATCCCTGTTACACTAAGTCACTTACAGGAAGTGACAAATCCCAATATAATTCCACCCTGCACAGAGAAAAAAAATAAACAACAAAATACCAACCAACCAACCAAACCCCAAACAGTTCTTTTTACTTTCCCTTATTAGCAGTACCAGGTGAGAGGCCTTGAACACAGCCCTATGAGGAGAGGCTGAGGGAGCTGGGATTGTTTAGCCTGGAGAAGAGGAGGCTCAGGGGTGACCTCATTGCCCTCTACAACTACCTGAAAGGTGGTTGTAGCCAGGAAGGGGTTGGCCTCTTCTCCCAGGCAACCAGCACCAGGACAAGAGGACACAGTCTCAAGCTGTGCCAGGGGAGGTTTAGACTCGAGGTGAGGAGGAAGTTCTTCACCAAGAGAGTTGTTCATCATTGGAACGTGCTGCCCAGGGAGGTGGTGGAGTCATCGACCCTGGAGGTGTTCAAGGGGAGATTGGACGTGGCACTTGGTGCCATGGTCTAGGCATGGGGTCTGTGTTGATAGGTTGGACTCGATGATCCTCGAGGTCCTTTCCAACCTAAGTGATACTGTGATACTGTGATACCATCTTCCCCTTTCAATCTTGTTTGCATTGAGGCTTACTGGGAAATTTTCATGGCTCAATTCAAAACTGCAAAACCAAACTCAAAACCCATTCATCATCTTTCTAAAAGACTGACACTGGTACAATACAAGCAGGGCTGTTTATGCACACAATCTAATTGTATCCATATTTTCCCAGACAATGGATTTTGCTTTTTCCATTTTTCACTTTGGGTTGTTTGGTTTTTTGGGTTTTTTTTTGACAGCAAGCCAAAACCTCCAAGATTTTCCTCAAAGTAGACATGGATATTCAAATCAATGGTAGAAATATTGATTTATAAAAAAATTATTTTTAGCTGCAATATCTATGTGAAATGCATTTGCAAAACTAACCTGTGATCTACAATGCAAAATAAATCAGCCAAGTCTGACAAGACAATCAGACAGTGAATTACTCTATCTGAATTTGAATTGCAATATGGCCAGCCCATTTAGATCCTCAATAGCAAAGATGTTGACTACTTAATAGTACCATAAAACACAACACACATACAAACAAGGGCACATTAATTGGATCTCAGTTACAGAACTGTGATAATATTAATAACACTGCCTGCTGCATCTTTCCCATTTCATCCCACAAGGGTAGGAACTAAACCAACAGAGTACCCCAAATCCATAGCTGATACGGTTAATCAGCAGTTGAAGGCAAACTTCCATTGCACTAATTAAAATGGAAGGAGAAGGAGAGAAGGAACTATCCTGGTGATTTGATTCTACAGTCCCACTTGCTATCTCAGAGGAAGACAGCAGCATCTAGGAAGTTGCAATGTTTTTTACCTTGCCCCAGAGTGCCTTAAGCAATAATAACTGCCTAAATGGTTATGAAACCCTAGAAGAAACACTTCTCTTTCATAAAAACAAACCACACAACTTAATGAGAAAACTGAAATTCATTATCTACAAGGAGTCAAGATACTACAAGGCAGCACTTGGTTCCTGATGATTTTCCTCTGTTCTTCCTCAGAAGCAGTGAAAGATAGAGACATTTCCAGTGAAAAATCATGGCAGGCTTCTTCCAAGGCTGGGCATGGGAGAGGAGTTATCTACACACTTCCCAATACACCCATCTTTTTAGATGGCTGGAGTGGAAGAGGTCCAGTAAGGCTCCAATTAAAATTCTGAATGATAGGATTTTTTTGTGCCAGACAGAAAATGAGTTCACTCCTTCACCACCTTCACACCATGGCAGGATGAAAGCTCTTGCTCTTGAAAGAGAAAAGTTTCCTTTACAAATACACAGTGCAGATGTGTTTACTGGAGCAGCTTGGGATGACAAAATTTGAGGTGCACTGCTATGCTACCACACCTCACCATTTCTTGATGAGGTAACCTTCTCTGAGAAGGTTCCATTTATTCAGAAACTATGCTTTAGAAAGATACACAGCAGTGTAGTGACCTTCTCTCCTCTTTAACACTGTTTAAAATTACCTGTAGCATGATTTTCAAATTCTACATCTATAATATGGAACAAAATACAAGAGAAACTATGCTTAAACAAAGCTCACATTGTCAGTCTTTGTAGTGGTCTTTAATTAATCAAGGAAATGATACCCCTGAGGTTCAATCAACATCCATTGTATTTAAAGTACAAATATTCACTGCATTAAAAAGATTTCATTGTCTCAGTCAGAAAATCACCACCATTAAACATATTACACATGTGTAACTTGCCCTCATCATCATTTTTTTCCTAAGGAGTGCAAGAAATAAAAGGATAAACTCATGTAAACACCAACTGGTAAAATATTCTCTGAAGAAAATTGGTCTTTCATTCCAATTAAAGTCTGTACTTCTTGATATATGATAAATATCATGCTTATTGTAATTTCAGATTTTATTTCCAAGGCTATTTTACTGCTGGTTTAGAAAGATTATCAATCAGATACACACATATGCCCAGGGAGGTGGTGGAGTCACCATCCCTGGAGGTGTTCAAGAGGGGATTGGACGTGGCACTTGGTGCCATGGTTTAGTCATGAGGTCAGTGGTGACAGGTTGGACTTGGTGATCTTTGAGGTCTCTTCCAGCCTTGGTGATTCTGTGATTCTGTATACATGGAAAAGAAAACGGCACCAAACAAAAGTGTAGTTTGATGATGAACTCTCTGTACTACCAGGTACAGCCCATCTTAGGTCCTTTACATTTTACAAAGATGAATAATATGAAATATTTGGGGCACTTGCTGTTGGGAAATACGGCGTGTTTTTTGGCTGTATACAAACAGCCTAGCCTGCCATCTGTGCTGTGCCATAAACCCCATCCTAGTGTTTGATGAAGCATGAAAAAAAGCCTGCTGTCCTATGCTCTAAGTTTTCTGCTGCAATAGAAAACAAAAATAATAATATTTTTTAAAATTAAGAATTTGGAAAGGCAATAATGCTTAAAATCAAATTACTGGGATCCTGATGCAGCAGGAGCAAAGATGCCTTGTTTCAGGACAATTGGTTCCTCCAATATAAATATAAAAGCTCTCAGAAAAGTTAATTTTCCCATCTCACCCACGTGTACTTAGCTCATTGAGCAATGCCTGACTGCTGTCAGCAGGGCTTTGTAAGAACATACAATGGAACAAGTGGGAAAGGAAAAGCCTATCTGATCTGTTGAGAAAATTCATCCCAGAAAGTCTTTGTTCAGGCATGTTCTATCTATGGAAATATAAAGCTTTGGATTTGGTTGCATATGGCTGCATAGAGCCAAGGTTCATCTTTGCTGTAAAGAAGAGAAAGTAGCAGAAATAGAGACCTATGGTAGCAACCTTCACTGGTGAAAGATGTCACTGCTTTGGTATTTATGGGCACATACAGCAACCTTCTATAAGCTGAAGCGCGCATGCACCACTCTAAGAACTTACCAGCCTGCGGATCTCTCTCTCACATTCCCGCTTTATTCTATTAGTCTCATCCTGATGGGACTGATAAGCCGTGCGCAGGTCTGCAGCTTTCATTTTATCCGCCTGCATAATGTTGTTCAAAGCTTCTTCAAGCTGCTTTTTGCCTGATTTCAGCTCCAAGACCTCCTGTTGCAGCTTCATCCGTTCGCTGTCGAAGGCCTTGCGAGCCTCCTCCTTTGCCTCGCTCAGCAGCGCTGTCTTCACTTTGTCAGCCGCCCCATCCCGCAGCACGTTGACTGTTGACTGCAAGCGCTGGATTTCGCCATCTTTGATTTTCACCATTCTAGCAACCTCCTGCTCATGCTGCCGGATCAGTAGCTCTCTGACACTCTGAAGTTCCTTCATTTTCTCCTCATGGAGCTTGGCTTTCAGTTCAGAAACATAGGCAGTGTGCTTGTGCTGCTCCTGCTCCCTTTCTTGTTTAACCTCTTGAATTTTCTCTCGCAGTTTACCCACCTGGAACATCAATATAATAATTGATTAGCAAGTGCCACCACACTTTTAAAAGCCACCAGGGGAGGTTTTTGGGTTTTCTTTTTTGTAAAATATTATCAAAAACTCTTCTGAATATTCAAAAACGGAGGCTGCATAGCTGACACGTTCAACACCAGTAAGCAAACAGAGAACAAGGGCTGGAAAAAGCCCAGGTGCATGAATCTGGGAATCTGCTATGGGGATCACAGAATGTTAGGGTTAGAAGGAACCTCTGGAGATCATCTGGTCCAACCTCCCTGCCAGAGCAGGTTCACCCAAAACAGGTTGCAAAGGGCAGCACCTGGGTGGGTTCTGAATGACTCTAGAGATGGAGACTCTACCACTTCTCTGGGCAGACCTTTCCAGTGGTCTTCCACCTTCAAAGTAAAGAAGTTCTTCCTCATGTTCAGATGAAATTTGCTATGTTTGAATTTGTGCTGGTTACCTCTTTTCTTGTCACTGGGCACCACTATAAAAATGTTCTGTTGAAAAGGAGTTCTCACAGATTTAGGGAATAAAATAAACCAAGCATCATCCAATCTAGTTCCTTCCTTATATTCTCCACCAACCATCCCAGACTACTCTCACCCATAACTCCTCTACTGCATGCTACAAGCTGATGGAAAATTAATGAAACAGAGAAGAAAATCATAGAATCATGGAATTGTTTTGGTTGGAAAAGACCTTCAAGGTCATCAAGCCCAACCATTATCCGACTCTGCCAAGTCTGGTGCTAAGCTATGTCCCCCAGCTTCACATTGTGTTTATGCTGGGAATACATTGATCTTTGTATTTCTTAACTACTTATTTAAATGGGGAACTCCTTATTAGATAAAAGAGCTGGCCTCTTGAAAAATCAGGTTTACTCAAAGGGCCTCAGACAGGACATCCCAAACCTGAGACTATTCACAGACCCCACATACTTAAAAAAAAAAATATAGGCCAGTGACTCTAAAGATTGGAGAGGCAGTAGGAGAAAGGTCTTACAGCCTATTAGAGTAATACCCACTGTGATGAAACCTCATTATAAAATGACACTCGGTAGGCTACATGGAAAGCAATGCTTTTTTCCATGTGGGATTAGGTATTCATTTAGAAGAAAAGGAGGGGAAATGTTTAACAAGGAAAGAAAAAGACAAATTGGGGGGGGGGGGGGGGGGGGGGGAGAAGGATAAGAAAAAAGAAGGCAAAGAAGGCTTGCTTCTTGATGACTGTATACTGGAAGGACATGTATTTCATCATGCATAGTGTCAGTAGAATCATCCCTACTACCCCTATCACAAAACACAGCCCCCATAACATGTAATTCTCATCTAAAGCAAAATTGGAGGCAGAGATTTCAAAGACTTGTGTTTTAAGCTTGAGTGGCAATACAAACATGTGTACCAAGCAGTGTTTCATGGTAAAAGGAGGCTACCAAGCAGCAGGATGCTAGTCACTATCACAATATTCCTAGAGTGCTTGCATCTGTGCTGCACAAAGCTGGGATCTGTAGTCATACAATGCATTTCATTCATGCTAAACTAAGACAGAATTGCAGCTTGCCTCAGATTAGTCCAGAAAGGACAAGAGATCTCTAGTAATACTCAGGCTGTCATTTACTATAAAAGTATGATGAAAACAAATACATTTTTGCATGGTTCTGGATTCTACAGTTAAAACAAAATTAAAGTGTTTATTAAAAGCAATAATGGTAGTTCAGGAAAGCTGCAGAAACCTTCATTATTGTGCTTATTGAAAGCAGGTTGGATATAAATAGGCACTTCTGTGTGTTTGCTTTAGGAAGCAGAAAAGCCTCAGATATAACTCAGTCAATGAATTCAAGATTATTGCTTAAATTTAAGAGTGACCACAAAACGAAGCCACAATGTTACTCATCACACCCATAGCACTGACCGCAGATGTACTGAGTCTGAACTTCACCTGAGGTATTCAGAGAGCAGGGGCAGAAGATTTTCCGTGGCCAAAGACATTATGATCCTGTTATTCTGAACTGGAACTTTGAAAATTAAGCAACTCAGAATTACCCTAGATTTTAAAAATATGCCAAAATGAAACCAGAAAGAAGACAGGGTGGAGCAGGAGAGGGAGGAAAGGTATCAATATTTTCATGAAAGTAGTCATCTAGATCCTCTGTGGACAAAACCCGTCTGGGAGAGCACTATAATTGCAGCTGTGAAAAAGGTAACAGCTCTGAATCAGACATCATCAGAAGCAGTTTCTTATTGCACACATACTGTTACTCTATTCCCAGATGACTCAGATAACATGACACACCTTTATGAAGAAAGATAGAGAGAGTTATTTGTTTAAATCTCTTTCTCCCCAAGTGGCAAGTCTGGCTATTGGGAATCATCTGCAGGAGATATCCACGTGTTATTTCTTCTGGTGGGATGATTTTTACTTCCAAGCCTACAGTGGACAATATTCATTTTCAGTGTTTGCATTAGGGTATCCAATTCCATAGATGAGTTTAAGCCTCTTCCATCTCTGCTCATAGCATGGAGGAGGTTGGACTAGATCATAGTATCACAGTATCATTCAGGGTTGGAAGGGACCACAAGGATCATCTAGTTCCAACCCCCCTGCCATGGGCAGGGACACCCCACACTACATCAGGCTGGACAGAGCCTCATCCAGCCTGCTCTTAAACACCCCCAGGGATGGGGCCTCGACCACCTCCCTGGACAACACATTCCAGGGTTTCACCACTCTCATGGTGAAGAACCTCCTCCTCACATCTAGCCTGAATCTCCCCACTTCCAGCTTCATTCCATTCCCCCTAGTCCTATCACTACCTGAGATGCTGAGAAGTCCTTCCCCAGCCTTCCTGTAGGCCCCTTTCAGATACTGGAAGGCCACAATGAGGTCACCTCGGAGCCTTCTCTTCTGCAGACTGAACAGCCCCAACTCCTTCAGTCCAGGTTCCTTCCAAGCCAAAACATTCATTGATATACCAAAGCTAATCCACTTACTTATTTATCTACTGTCAGAAGTGGATAAGATTATAGTTAAATTTGCAAATGAACCAACACTCTTTATTTATTCAAATCTATTTGTTATTTCCTTAGTGATGAACAAAGGAAATCGAAATGAAGCAGCAATTTAACCTATCAATGGTGACACAGGCTAACAAATTGTATAATGGGACGGGGTTAATATACCTCCAGAAGTACAGTACTTTAAAATCAGTCACATTGTACATAAAGCATGCAAATGAAAGGTACTTTTCAATACATTACAGCAAAGATTGGGGCTTCCTGAAAGCATTTTTGATAAATGAAAAGTGAAGCACTGAGTGAGCCAAAATGCAATACTTGCTCATTTTATTTTTCATCTTTCACTGAACTGAAGGGAAGGCAACATCTAAATGCATTGTTGTTATCTGTAAGAACACACATTAAGCCACTCAGAGTAATGGAATATTTTAATATATCACCAGTCATTTTGTTTAAAAGGCTCAGGAAGAGCAATGGAAATAAGAATCCTTATAATACCCTTGGATTTTCACATTGCATCTTAAATGCTTCTCACTCCTCATGACCCAGTGAAAAAAAAAAAAGATGAATCCTAATTCTCAAGGTCATTAAAAGGCCTTTTCTGTTATTGCTTCTTGTCAGAGAAGATGGAAATTTAGATCTATTTGTTAGGTCTTTCCTGAAAGCCATAAGCTGTCATTCCTGCAGTCCCTCCATCCCTCTCTCCCTCGCACCATGCAGATCTGTACACGTCTGGCTTCCAGAGCAAGTGACTGAATGAAAATAGTACAGTGGCATTTCCCCATATGCCTAATTCTCAGATTCAAAAGGAACTTAAATTCTAAAGCAACAAAAAAATAAAAAGAAAGAATAAATAATCACACCACATCTACTGCAATTTTTCTTGCCTCGAGCATTTCCGCTTCTGATAACCTTTTAACCTAAACTCTCAAGATTAAGTGACAATATCAACGGATCTGTTCATATCTGCACATATGAAACTTAACTCTTTTCCCTGTGCTATATTTGGATCCCCTAGAAACTTCTGAAGACTCCAGGGATTGTCTTTTTATTCCAGATTTAAATAGTTCAGATGTATGATTTGATGAAATGCATTCATTTTAAAGGCTCTATCTACTACAGTGCTGAGCAGAATTTTCCATTGTAACATTAGGTTTTTGCAGGATCTCTTCCACTGTGCTGTCTGTCATCCTCTTCCAACATGATGCCATCTAAAAGGTTTCATGATCATACTTTATTATGTATTCTTTCAAATTAATGATAATCACTGCATAATAACTGTCTGTTGATGTCTCACTCCGCTCTCTCCAGGATCTGTTTTACTTGGGTTAGAAACTGCATTATCATGTCTAGCATATTCACTTACTTAATGATTTTGAATTCTGATTGAAGTGACACCACCAAATTTATTCTTAATAAGTTTGTTGCTTACTATCCAGTGTTTGACAGATGCCCCAAATTCTCTTGTTTTAATGATCTTAAGTATTGAGAATTTACATTCCCATATCAAATGTAGAGAACAGCTGAATTCAAACACCCTTCAAATGATGCCAGGCAGCAACCTACCCATCAGGGTCTGCATCCTTTTAGTAGTAGCAGGACATCTTTCATCTCCCTGCTCCAAGGGGGTTGCCATCTTTCATTCCCAATATCCTACTACCTCCTTGCTCTTCAGTACATTACTCATTGTTCAGTAAGCTAACTGGCTCCTTTCTTATTCCTTACATAGCAGACTGGAGTAACATTCATTTGTGTAACATTCATTTTCATTTAGAATAGAATAGAATAGAATAGAATAGGGAATAGGAATAGGAATAGGAATAGGAATAGGAATAGGAATAGGAATAGGAATAGGAATAGGAATAGGAATAGGAATAGGAATAGGACAGAACAGAATTAACCAGGTTGGAAAAGACCTTTGAGATTGAGTCCAACCTATCATCCAACACTATCTAATCAACTAAACCATGGCACCAAGCACCCCATCCAGTCTCTTCCTAAACACCTCCTGTGATGGTGACTCCACCACCTCCCTGGGCAGCCCATTCCAATGGGCAATCACTCTTTCTATGAAGAACTTCATCCTAACATCCAGCCTAAACCTCCCCTGGCACAGCTTGAGACTATGTTCTGGTGCTGGTTACCTGGGAGAAGAGACCAACCCCCACCTGTCTACAACCTCCTTTCAGGAGGTTTATTTATTCAGCATGTGTAGATTTTCTAATCAACAGCTGTAGTTAGAGTTCTGCCACACATACTGGCCATAACTCCTGCATATGACTTTTTAAATCACCAATAAATAAAGAAGTATGACATGCTATCTTCTTCTTCTTCTTCTTCCTCTTCCTCTTCTCTTTTTTTTTAATTTCACACTAATTTCCATGGGTTTTATGTCTCTCATAAATTAGAAGGTTCTTCCTCAGTGAAATCTTTAGCATAGGCATATACATGAGGGACAAAATAATCTAGGAGAATTAAATTAAATGAAATGGCCCCACAAGAGTTTGTTACCTTTCCTGATACAGTTTATGTCCCACAGGCCACAGAGCCGTCTGCTATAGCAGCTTCAACACATTCTTACCTCTGTGCCAATAAAGGCTTCTAATTTATTTAGAATTCTCTAGGCACAGTGTTTTTACTTTTCTGGTACCAAGCTGTCATTTCTGTTGATTTTGGTACTCATTTTTAAACTAAAGTCTAAAGAGAAAAATCTATGTGGTTTTAATTTATTCATCTTGTCTGTCAAGACATCCTATAAAACTGCTGTACAGAGAGCAGCCTGCTTCCCTGATGGTGGGAAATAAACTGCAGAACTCAAATCCAGTAAAAGGATTTAGAGTAAAAAGCACAGCAAAATGTGGGAAGGAGGCTGAAGACCTCTTCCCCCCAGCCTCCCAGAAATGTACTCCCACATGCTGCAGAATTTACTAGAGGCTGCACTGGGTATTCAAGTAGGATTTTAGAGCACTCTGGCTGCAGTTTCCTCTTCTATATTTACCTACACATTACATACATGTGTTCTCTTGATTCCTCAAATACCTGCTGGACATATGCCAGATAGATAAATATTGATGGGTCTGTTTCATTAGCAATCAGATGCATCACTGAACAGCTCAGTGCAATGGCACATATAGCCTCAGCAAATCAAATCAAGACTCTTACACAGATGATTTCCGGATAATTTACCTTCTCCACAGGCATTTAAAGTGGCATGCTTTGAATATGGTGCTGATGTTTGACTTTGCAGATGTTTCTACATGCAGTTTTCAGTGTTCAGATCAAATACAAAACTCCCTCGTTCCCTTTGTGTCACCTTTGAACTTAAGTTGCCTTCAAGATAGTGGCATTTGTGTTGCTGTGACTGCAGATTTCAGTGACTGGATGTTTGGGGATATTGACTTCATTTTGCACATTAGTTTTGATAGTTGGCACCAATTTTAGCTCCTCGGTGGTTCTTTGGATTTCACCTCTTTCTCATGTTTTCCTTTTAATGTAAATGCAATTTAATACTGGATCAGGTTGAGATTCACTCTCTGCTGGTTCATAAACAGTGCTTCTGAATGAATGATCTCAAAATATAGACAGATAAATACCTTGCTTTTTTCTTGCTGAAATTCTATCTGGATGTTTGTTAGTTTAGTTCGTAGCTCCTCATTGGCAGCTTGCAGGGATTCCATCTCCGTGTCAGACTTCTCTCCCTTGGCACGACTCTTCTTTGACATAATTATTTTTGAAGTTTAAAAGAATTTATTTTTTCTTGCTGCACACAGAGATACCAGCTACTGCCTCCTGCTTTTAGCATTTAAGAGTCATGCAGTGTTCAACAAAATCTTTCAAGCAAACCTCTGCCATTGTGGGAGCACTCTCTCATGCCCTGAAAGAAACAAAGCAGTGGGAACAGAATTAGGCTACAGGAGTGAGCAGAATCTAACACCAGGACTTAACACCCAGTTTAAAAGTACAACAAACTTCCTTGGTGCACATATTACATTGCATAGTATATTAAACTTTGAAAGAAATATATAAGAAGTTACACAATATTTCACCATGTTATCTAAAGTCTTTCCACTGTAATCTGATGTCCCCAGGAATAAAACTCTTTACAGGAATGGAATGGAATGGAATGGAATGGAATGGAATGGAATGGAATGGAATGGAATGGAATGGAATGGAATGGAATGGAATGGAATGGAATAGAATAGAATAGAATAGAATAGAATAGAATAGAATAGAATAGAATAGAATAGAATAGAATAGAATAGAATAGAATAGAATAGACCAGACCAGGTTGGAAGAGACCTTCAAGATCATCGTGTCCAACCTATCATCCAACACCACCCAACCAACTAACCCATGCAACCAAGCACCCTGTCAAGTCTCCTTCTAAACACCTCCAACGATGGCGACTCCACCACCTCCCTAGGCAGTCCATTCCAATGGGCAATCACTCTCTCTGTGTAAAACTTCCTCCTGACCTCCAGCCTGAACCTCCCCTGGTGCAGCCTGAGACTGTGTCCTCTTGTTCTGGTGCTGGCTGCCTGGGAGAAGAGACCGATCTCTGCCTGTCTACAACCCCCCTTCAGGTAGAGAGCAATAAGGTCACCCCTGAGTCTCCTCTTCTCCAGGCTAAGTAGCCCCAGATCCCTCAGCCTCTCCTCATATGATGAATACAACAATTAAACAGAAATCATCTTATTCAACACCTGACTTGCTCCATGCTCAAGATTCACAAGCAGCACAGGGACAACCATAAATTAATTGAGGCCAGTGGTGTTTCAGTGGGAAGAGTTTATTTCCTGTAGCGAGAAGTAAGTATTTCTCACCTTCATGTCTCAGTTATAATTCATAGTTCTGTTACTCATAATTCTCATTGAGTCTCACAGCATCAGGACATATGGAAAAGGTAGCATCAAACTTGAAAAAAAGCATTTAAAGTTCTTCTTAAAAATATCAGATATATAATGTGTTGTCCAGGGAGGTGGTCGAGGCCCCGCCCCTGGGGGTATTTAAGAGCAGGCTGGCTGAGGCTCTGGCCGGCCTGATCTAGTGTGGGGTGTCCCTGCCCATGGCAGGGGGCTTGGAACTAGGTGATCCTTGTGGTCCCTTCCAACCCTGAATGAAACTATGAAACTATGAAACTAATTATGTCCAGGGTTGGTACTGTTGGAAATGCTCTAATCAGAACATGCAAGTATTCAACTTTGTTTTCCTTCCTCAGCATGCCATTAAGCTTAAAATGTATTCAATTACTTAAATGAGCTTTATGTACTATTCAAGGAGAATATCAATGGCAGACAAAGAAACCTAATTCCAATAATTAGGAAATCCCACAATTAATTTGCTTCATGAGTAGTTACAGCAGCTTAATCTGTGGCTTTTCTTCCCCCCTCTGCCCTCCTCCAAGAACAACCTGGTGCTCCTTGGGATAAACCTGAGTGACAAGTGCTAGCAATACCGAATTAGTTTTCAAACCCACATCCTCTGCTTGTTTGAAATGTCCACATAATTTTCATCATTAAATAGCTGACAAAGCAGAGAGGTTCCTACATTAATACTGGACTACATCCCCAGAGGATTACATTTCTACATAGACACAGGTGCATTCAGAAGTGACTGCCAGTTCACCTATGTAATAGTTTAAAACCCAGTCATAATCAAGAGGTGACTCTATGGGAAAGACAACTTTCATAGCTACCAAAGCCCAAGGCATATCTCTCACAAGGTTCAGATGACCTACATTTCCTGCTTCAGTTCTCAGTTCTATGTAATAAAAAGTGACTGAGTGGATAAAAGCAAAAGCATCTCTGCAGGACATAAAATAATACTTTTCTCAATCAAAAAAAAAAATATATAAATATGAATTGTCAGAATAATTTCCTAAGCATATTGTAAACTAGTCACATTTCAAATATCCAGTCATTAGCTACCTACAGAGACAGATCTATTTCTAAACAGCAGAGCTTCTTCGAGGGTTATTTTAAATCCTTTCCCAATTAGGGACTGTGGAGTTTCCCTACAGTGAAACACCTTTGTAAGTGTCACTTGTGATGTTCTTGGTGGATAAAAACAAAGGCACCTTTATTGGTTACTAACAAATCTATTTTCATTTTTGCAGATTCACAGCCTACAGTCCTGAGCTGTTCTTCCATCTAAGACCCTCCACATTCAAATCTAATCTCAGATCTACCTCGATAATGACGACAACAATTCAGATTATTACATGGGCAACATAGGGGTTAAGGCTTGATGGATTTTGGTTGCTATCACAGGTTCCCTGTACAGCCTTGAATAAATCACTTAATCTCTCAGTAAAATAAGTATTACACTCATCTTCCTCAGAAAGATATTCTGAGGACAATATTGAAATATGAGAGACTGCATAGGGGTTACAATAAATGAAGCTTAATAAAACCTAGCAAGAGTTTACAGCTGTCAGTTGGTTGTAATCATTAAATTAAATGTCCCAGAAAACTCCAATCCCCTCATGAGATCTGTTAATTTCTCTTAACAGTGCTTTGATAATCAGCCAACTACCATTGACATTTCAAGTACTGATATTTGAGTGAATGTTCATCAGAGCGAATAGAGTTTAAGTCGCTCTGGTGACTGAGTACTGCAGCTGCATCACCTGGGATAAAATATTTAAACTGGATATTTCAGCCAGACAATAGCTTCTTCCCCCCCACCCCAAGCTCTCTGAATTCTGAAATGGAGCTGTGCAGCAGCTTAAAACTACAGCCAGTAAAATGCACAGTGAGATACTAACACAGCAAGAGCCTGGAGACAAGCTTTCATTTCTTTCTCAGCTTAAAAAGGACAGAGACAAGCATGACAAAGCACATGAAAAGCACAGAGGAGAAATTTTGTGAGCTAAAGACTTTCTTTGTGTAACCATTCTCCAACATACACAAGCTAAAAATGCTTCACCACCGTGAGAAGACTACTGATAAAATATGCTTCTGGTAACTGCCAGGAAATTTGATTCAAACCATGCCAGGCTTGTTGGAAAGGTTGTTGCCAAGTTGGCCACCAGAACAACATATGGGCTTTCTGAAGCTGCTTGGAGTTGAATGTGGTGCCTTGATGACCTGCAGAAAATACTTGTATCCAAATACATGTGTCAAAATGATAGTTTTAAGGATAGCATCTCTCAGAAAACACTTTCAGTCAAAAATCAGCTTTCTATCAGACCTTTGTTTAATTCATGGAGAATTTTCTGCTCCAGTGTTTATGTAAAATGCTGGGTCCTTCAAAAAGGATAAGATTCAGGTGCTGAGACAATTTGTGCACTTTAAAACAATTATCCTGGAAATCAAAATTTGTACAATTCTATGCCCAAAGCATTCCTCTTCTCCTCCTCACACGCTGTCATAATCAAATCACATTATCCAAGCTATTGAAAATTCATAACACATTGTTCAGACTTATTGAAGTTACAAATTAATTGAATGGAAGAGCTGAGAAAAACAAATGAAGAACTAGAACAACCACCATAACCATGGGAGAGTCTATCTATCAAGCAAAAGCACCAGCCATTACAAGGACAGTTCATACTAAAGAAGGGTCAAGCCTGCCAGCTTCATGGTCTCTCACTGCAATTTATTGAATGCATACCATGTAGGCTGTAGGTTTCTCACACTTCATGCCTCCTTCTTCCATTCATACTCATTTATGAATATGCAAGGAGACTCATTCACAGCAGACTGAAGACCTGTGATGCTTAATATAAGACAGCAAGTCTTACATATATGAAAGACTCTTCCAAGGTGTCAGCAAAGTTTCCTTAGTTTTCTTCTTAACGCCTCTTTCAAGCTTTCAACATATAGAGGAGTATTTCAAATGACTAAGTGAAACATTATCTGTCTTATCTCAACATGACCATTACCAGCCACAGACTTATCTAACAGTAAAACACCCATGGGAATTCTGCCAGCAGCTGTACAGCTCTCAGGCACCCAAACATACTACCTTGTTATAGCTGCAAGCAAGAGAAACTATTCAGACACAGGCATGATACAGGATGTATTTTCTACATCTGATCCATAGATCCATAATCACATGGCAGGGGATGTAAGCAAGTAGAGAGGATTACTCAGCACAGATGGATTGTTCAAAAGATGTTAAGGGAAAAAAAAAGAGAAGAGTAAATGACTAATACCAAAGTTTATCTAAATTTCAGTTTGACCAGTTCAAAGAAAGCATCAGCTTTGGCAGATTTCATGATCACTCAGTAAAACAACACAGGAGCCATTTAAAGAAGAAGTGCTTGTGTTTACAGCCCCATTCTGAGCAGTTTGTAGGAGCCAGATCTAGCCAAATAATTAAAACATTGATATACAAGGCATATGACTAATCAAACAAGAAAAATAGGGACCACATATAGAGGGCTTTTTCCTGTAGCACTGGATAAATTCATGGAATGGTTTGGGTGGGAAGGGACCTTAAAGATCATCTCGTTCCAAAACTCCTGCCATGGGCAGGGACACGTTCCACTAGACCAGGCTGTTCAGGTCCTCACCCAGCCTGGCCTTGAACACTTCCAAGGTGAGCAGCCCACAGGATGAAATCCCTCTGCTCAAATTTTCATAAGCTAGTTCCCAGCAATAGAAAGCCTTCTTAGAGATAATTTGCACATGACAACATTAGCTGTTGAACAATCTCCTGTGTTGTGTGTATTTCATTTTTGCTATACAGTCAGCTGAATGATACACTAAGTCTAAATCAATTTGTTAATCCAGTTGCACATCAACAGGACAGATTAAAGAAGAGTGGGAGGGGCAGAAAAATATCTTTACATAGTATTCTTTTGGGATTTAAAAATCAAAACACATTCACCTTAGCAGAAAGGCAAATTACAATATTAAACAGCTAGTTTTAGAGTTCAGCATTTTAATTCCTTTCAAAATCAGCATCATCTACTTTCCGGTACTATTAAGTAGATATGGAAATTATTTCCTTAGATACATCTATAACTGAAGCTCCTTGTGCATTTACCATAGGGAGTTAAACCCAGTCAGAAGTAAATGTTGAACTGCACTCTCAATTAAAGAAAAGAGCATTTAGGGCATTTAGGGTGACCTTAGTTTATTTGTTGGCCCCAAAACAAATCTACTTACTATAATTATTCTCATTTTTTTCACTCTCTCTGCTGCTTTACAATGACAATGAAATTCTCTGAAGCATTAAAACCAAAGATACTAATGAACTATTAGCTGTACTTGAGTGTCATAGAAGACAAGCAAATACTGCCCAGATGAGCCCTAAGGCCTGTTCTGAACCCTACATTTTTTGCTTTTTCCTTCTTTGTGAACTTTTCAGTAATGATCATGCACTCTACAGCTGTCACTTACCCTCTTAGGGTCATACTTTACCCTTCCATTCAGAAGTGGAAAGTTCTCACTATGCACTATACTAAATATAATGGCAAGCCTCACAAGCACCAAAGAACCAACAACTTCATGTGAACTCCAAAATATCCATGGGGAAAGGATGTTTCCTGGGTTACTGCTGCTTTCCTTGTCTTTCTGCACTACACTTTTCTGACAAACCTCAACTATATTTGCAACATCTTCCCAGATAAAAATATCATTTCTGGATACCAACAGCATTTTGCTGCAGTATGGATGGTCACACAGAATGGGGCTTCCCACTTCGAATATTTCTAATCCTAGTAACTGCATCATTCTTGCAGTTCCACTGCAGGACTACCACAAGATGGGAAAGCTAGCAATTAGACACTGTGTTAAACTATCACCTTCACCATACTTCCCAACAGCAGGAAACTGCCCCTTTTCCCCATATAGCAGATGGTCCCTGGGGCAAATAAAATACCGTAGTGGGGTTTTATGTATAGCATACATAGAGGCCTTCTGAATACCCAGATTTGGGCATACTGTAAACACATAAAAGTCAACAGAAGGTTGGGAAAGTCTGTCAAAGAAGCTTGGCATCCAAGTGAGACCAAAGTCTTTTTACTTTATGAGTGGTGACAAGTATTGCTGAAATAAGACAGTAAAGTCAGCAAGCATATGATGAACATAGGACACTGAGCAACATTCTGTGCTGCACATTTCAGATGTCATGGGCAGGGGGAGAAATGTCTCACAAAATTAATAAAGAACAACCATGAGTAAAACAATGTTTATATCACCAAGAAATTCAGTCACTGAGCACAGAGAATCACATTCAAGCGAAGACAAAAACTGAGCACACATCTGGTTTATTTTACTGCCTCCAAAATCTGCTCAGGTTTTAAATATCTCTCAGCAGAAAAATTAAACTTTGAAGCTCCAAGTGATACTGCCTCTGCTGTCACATCAGTATGGTACATTTAATCTCTTCCTACCCAACCAACATGCTGGCAACACACGGTACCTTTCTTTTATCTGCTGGCTTCTGAGGCAGCTGTGTTTGATTTTAAGTTGAGGAGGTGAAGACCAAGCAGCACCAGTAGATAAGTTTGTGTGTTTGTACTGGGACTTTCCACACCACAGCTCCTAGTCCTGTTGGCACATTCTCTTTCTCATCATCAAGGAGAGATTTCTGAGCAATATTAGTGACATCATCTGGAAAAAAAAAACCCACAACCAAACAAAATATTTAATCCAAATCAGATCTGATTAACAGGATGCAATGAAAGAAGGTCTACATAGAATAACAAAAAGCAGAAGAAGGCAGTATCAGGCAAAATTACAAGTGTGGCATCTTCTTCCTATTAAGAACACATATGCAGAGTCTAATTCATGGTTTTCTTTGCTAGATGGTCCTCAATGGAAGCAGGATGAAAGCTGCTGAGATACTTGATGATTAGACCAGGTCAAGCCAGATTTAACTCAGTGTAGCTAACATGAAATTTGTATTCCATTTCAACCCAAGTTACTTGGTTTTGGCCTACAAGCTTAAGTTGCCACAGTGGCCACATATAAATTGTCACATACAGACTGGTCACTCTCATAGACCTTTATCAATACAAAGAATATATCAGCACAAGGAGGTTATCATGTGTCTTGCTGAAAAAAAAAAGGACAGAAGTGAAATGAAAAAAAAATGTATTCTGTTCTTCTGTCCTGTACAGTGGAAGTCAATTTCCTCTCTGAAAAGACTCAAAAGAGATGCACAAAGCCTCCATATTGTTTCACCTCACATTTCTTGATAAGATTTCAACATATTTTGATCACGAGGGGAAACACCAGAAGCATTCAGATTTTTGTTGATATGCACCAAATGTTAGTTTGGATGGGAAAATTCCCATGCACAGAAAATAAAATTATTTACAGAAATCAAGTTATCTTTTTGGAGATATCCTTTTGTGGAAAAATAGCACTCTGAAAGCATAATGACTGGAAGAAAAACAAGTTCCTGACTTTTCCTAGAGTCTCCAAACACCTATGGCAGTACCTTTATTTACCCTGTGCACTACAGAAAAGAGTGTAAATGGTCCTCATAGCATGCCTTTTATGTTAAAGTCAGTGATTGAGTACAAATGAATCAGTCAAGGCAAACAAATTTCAGCCATGTCTAGTGCAGATAGGGCCACACAGGGTTCTCCAAAGCAGAGGGCTGGCAGACAACACAGAACTGATCAAGCTCCCTACACTTCAGACAAGAGAGCCTGGAACCAGACAGGAGTACTGTGTCCAGTTCTGGGCCCCTCAGTTTAGGAAGGAGGTTGACTTGCTGGAACGAGTCCAGAGAAGAGTAACAAAGTTGGTGAGGGGTTTGGAACACAAGCCCTATGAGGAAAGACTGAGGGAGCTGGGGTTGCTCAGCCTGGAGAAGAGGAGACTCAGGGGTGACCTTATCACTCTCTACAACTACCTGAAGGGAGGTTGTAGACAGGCAGAGGTTGGTCTCTTCTCCCAGGCAGCCAGTACCAGAACAAGAGGACACAGTCTCAGGCTGCGCCAGGGGAGGTTCAGGTTGGATGTTAGGAAGAAGTTCTATACAGAGAGAGTGATTGCCCATTGGAATGGGCTGCCCAAGGAGGTGGTGGAGTCACCATCAGTGAAGGTGTTCAGAAGGAGACTTGATGGGGTGCTTGGTGCCATGGGTTAGCTGTTTGGGTGGGTTGGATTGGTTGATGGGTTGGACACGATGATCTTGAAGGTCTCTTCCAACCCGGTTTGGTTTATTCTAATAAAGTTTATTCTATTCTGATTTCCATGTGAACAGCACTAAAACATGATGGATATATCAATGACCATGTACACAGTTCAAGCCTTCACAAAAAGCTGTACTTCATGTAAAACACATCAGGCTTGCATTTAACAGCAGCACCAGACCCCAAAATGCATCTCTTAAATCATTCCCTTTGCTGGGAAGTACTGCACTGAATTCTGACATTTGGTTTAAGGTTACCAAGTTGATGCTGTTGTTAGTGGCTTAAAACCCAAGTCCTCAGGGAATAGCTTGCCAGGTTATTTGTTCAATACAGGCAGACATCTAGGCAGTATTTAATGGAGAAAGAGTGAAAAAATAGAAAAGGAATTCTGCATGCTCATTTCCTTAGGGCCAAATTCAGTGCTGTGAGAGAACTGAAAAGGATGAAAGTACAGCTAGGGCCTGAACATGGCAGGAGATCAAAGTGCTGAAACAGCTTAGTCAGCATCATTAAGTAGCACAGAAGGTTGGGAAAAGAGGAATTCAATTTATTTATGCAGCAACAAACCTCCTCGGGGAGAGAGGGAGGCCAAGAGCCTCTATTTTTAATGACGTCAGATACATCTGACCTCACCCTATCTTCATCATTCTTTTTCAGTTGCCCTGTTTGTAAATATTCCAGTATTTTTATAACACATAAAACATTTTGCTGCTTTCCTCTGGCCTTCAGAAAGCAGACTGGGTACATTTGAATCCAAGGGAATAAGAAGCTTTACCCCTGTTAACATGTGAATGTAGAAACATCTGAGAGAAAGCAAGAATTTACTTGTCAAAACCAAGTAAAGACTGTGATCTGAACAACGGGATGACAGGAAAATAGAGCAATATCCACAAGACTCAAAAGAAAACAACTCACAGCTTCAAACTCAGAAGGCATCCAGGCAAGCTGTCTACATTTATAACTATACTTAGGTTTTAGCAGGTTTAGTCACTCCACAATACTGGTCCCTCTAAATGAGAATGCTAGAAAACTCATTGCTAAGCTTAACAGTTGTACTTAAACTCTCTAACAAAGCTGGAAATCAAAAGTACACTAATAGCATTTTCAGCAAGGTGACCTCCCTGCAGAAAGAGAACAGTGTTTAGAAAACTTTTGAGAGGATGAAGCATAGATCTAGAAACTGCAATTTCAAGTTGCTGCAATAATAGCATACATACATTACAAATAGTATAATAATGTGACAATATTTGCTTTTAAAAGTGGAGGTTTCAGTGGCATAGCACACCAATGAGATTAAAAAAAATAGGACTAATTGGCAGTAAGTCTTGCAGAAACCATGGAAAATTTGAAATGGTTAATCATGCCAGTCTCTAGAAGTTGTTATAGTGCTATTCACAACAAATAATTAGCAACCACTGGAAACCTACAACCCAATAATCCTTCAGTAATCTTCCTACAGCTTCTTAAGCAATACAAAAATAACTTAAAATAATTGGATACTTAATTTCTCATTTCCAGTAGCTGCTAAGCTAAATCTACATCTAATGGCAGGGGAAGAAGGATTAAGAGGTGAAGCTGTTGCTGCAGAAATATATCTGCTAATCTACAAACAAACAGAGCATACACCACTCATGTTCAAATCCATTCAGAACTCAAAATAAGCAATGCACACCAAAAACACAGCAAAGAACCACAACTAGCATAGAAATAATTTGGCAAATGAGCCAATGTTTGATAAATTACTAATTTCATTCAGTGGAATAAAGTCACCAATATACTCATATCCTGTAGTTCTGGCAGTGGCTGCTAAGTAAGGAAAGTTGATTCAGTTATGTTCTTTATTATATAATTGCTCTCTAGACAAAAGCTCAGTGTCATAAAAATGAAGGATTTGCTTCTGTTTAGCTGGCAACAGCTTGCAATGCTTCGCAAATAGTTAGGAAAGGCCAAAAAGTATCCAAGTTTCTGTTTCTCAAAAGAATTCATTTTTTCCATTAAATCACAGAATCATAGAATCAAGGTTGGAAAAGACCTCAGAGATCATCAAGTCCAACCTATCACCTAACACCTCATGTCTAAATCATGGCTTCAAGTGCCACGTCCAATTGTTTTTTGAACACCTCCAGGAACTGTGACTCCACTACCTCCCTGGGCAGCACATTCAATGGCCAATAACTCCTTCTATGAAGAACTTTCTCCTCACCTCGAGCCTAAACTTCCCCTGGCACAGCTTGAGAGCCCTCCTGCCCTCCACCCCTCAAACAGCAGCACACAGGGTCCAACCAATGACCAGAGGATCAGTCCTCTGTGGGCTTACCATTTAACAAAGTAAATCTATGCCAGAAATACAAGTTCCAAGTATGCATCTCTCCATTTCAACCCCTTTAAGGGCTTCTGAGTGACATGATCTTGAAAAAGTAACTTTCTCCTGCTTTAGAGAAAAGCTGCATAGCAATTGTCATGTAGGTCTGAAACATTTTTATCTTGGATGCTTGTATGTGCATGTTTTATGTATGATGTATACTTAAATATAGACATATAAGAAATACATATAAAATACTGCTGTGTAGAGAAGACTAAGCAGAAGCCAGCTGAATTGTATCTAAGGAATGCATCCCTTTTACATGCCTCCTTCAATAAATTTTATCAGCAACATGTGCACTTCTGCTGATGGTTGCACTTTCCTTGACTTTATTGTTCCAATGTCCCTAATAAATATGGATACTTAGATGCAGTAGCATGCCTATGATACTTCTCTTTTTCTGCTGCATCTTTGCTGACTGAAGCAGCAGCCTATTTCATCTGAAACTTTGTTTACTGGCAGGTGTTTATAGAAATACATAGTAAAAAAAACAAGGGGGAGTGGGGGGTGTCTAAAGCTAAAGATGTATTAAATGTGAGAAAAACAAAGGGGGAATAAACCCCAGACAAACCTGAAACCAGACAAATAGTTTTCTCAGTACATTTCAGTTCAGCATTCAAATTATAGACAGCAATAAAATGCACAATTTAGTTCATTGTTTCATGCTTTGCATTAAAGAAATTGTTATGCAGAAGGTGAAAAAAAAAAGACATTTGCACTTTTCAGTATGTCAGGAAAATAGATCAGGTGACAATTTGTATGGGCGACTGTTTTTTGAGATAAAGCATCTTCACTGAATGATGACTAAAAAAGTATTTGGAACAATGCAAAACATTTTGAGTTGATGTTTCCTGACAAAAATGTTAGGACAATGTTAATTTAGATACTAAGTTGTTGCAAAGCAAATAAACGTAAAGCTAGTTTACACTTGTGTTGGAATTTAGTTTATTTAATTTTTTTCTTAAAAGTTTAGTAGGGTAACAGGACATTAAATAAATGAATAGGGTCATTCTGCCCCTGTACACTGCACTGGTTAGGTGGCACCTCGAGTACTGTGTCCAGTTCTGGGCCCCTCAGTTTAGGAAAGATGTTGACTTGCAAGAAGGGCAACAAAGCTGGGGAGGGGTTTGGAACACAAGCCCTATGAGGAGAGACTGAGGGAGCTGGGGTTGCTTAGCCTGGAGAAGAGGAGGCTCAGGGGTGATCTTATTGCTCTCTACAACTACCTGAAGGGAGGTTGTAGACAGGCAGATGATGGTCTCTTCTCCCAGGCAGCCAGTACCAGAACAAGATGACACAGTCTCAGGCTGCGCCAGGGGAGGTCTAGGTTGGATGTTAGGAAGAAGTTCTATACAGAAAGAGTGATTGCCCATTGGAATGGGCTGCCCAGGGAGGTGGTGGAGTCACCATCATTGGAGGTGTTCAGGAGGAGACTTGATGGGGTGCTTGGTGCCATGGTTTAGTTGTTTAGGTGGGTTGGATTGATTGATGGGTTGGACGTGATGATCTTGAAGGTCTCTTCCAACCTGGTTTATTCTATGTCCTGTGAGAATGAACCAGCAAAAAACCAAAGGATGGGGATGATGGTTCACTCTGCACAGGTGTGGGAATGAGACAACAGCACTGTGCTGCTGATAGGGATGCTGAGCTTGAACTTTGTGAGCAGGCAAAGTCAAATATGCTGAGCTATGTTCCTGCTGGCAGGCCAACATGAATTTTAAACTCAGCATATGTGTTGATGATGAGAGCTGTGAGGAAGTCCTTTGTGGAAATGTTAGAAACAGGTTTGTGATTGTCTCTCTGCCTGGTCCCTACACTTGTGCTCCTGAAAGGTGTTGTATGCCCCTGTACACTGCACTGGTTAGGCCACACCTTGAGTCCTGTGTCCAGTTCTGGACCCCTCAGTTTAGGAAAGGTGTTGACTTGCTGGAATGTGTGCAGAGAAGAGCAACAAAATTGGTGAGGGGTTTGGAACATAAGCCCTATAAGGAGAGGCTGAGGCACCTGGGGGTGCCTGAGGAGGCTCAGGGGAGACCTTGCTGCTCTCTACAACTACCTGAAGGGAGGTTGTACCTAGGTGGGGGCTGGTCTCTTCTCCCAGGCAACCAGCACCAGAACAAGAGGACACAGTCTCAAGCTGTGCCAGGGGAGGTTCCGACTGGATGTTAGGAAGAAATTCTTCACAGAGAGAGTGATTGCCCATTGGAATGTGCTGCCCAGGGAGGTGGTGGAGTCACCATCACTGGAGGTGTTTAGGAGGAGACTTGACAGGGTGCTTGGTTGCATGGTTTAGTTGATTAGGTAGTGTTGGATGATAGGTTGGATGCGACGATCTTGAAGGTCTCTTCCAACCTGGTCTATTCTATTCCTATTCTATTCTATTCTATCCTATCCTATCCTATTCTATTCTATTCTATTCATAGATATCTGAAACTTCAGAGTGTTACAACATCCCCTATGCACTGTGCCCCTCAGGCTGGCTCTCCCTGTGGCACCGCTATGGAGTGTGGCTGTTTTACTGGAATACTGAACATTCCAGCTTAAGTTCCTCCAGACCTTTATGAACATCAATGTAATTCTTTGGTGTGATCACCACCTGATGACCAGGACTTTAGGCATCCCAGAAACTGACTTTTCTGCCAAATTTGGAGCTGTTTCTGAAGAGCATTTAATGTGAGCACCCTGCTTTAGTGTATAGCATGTGTTACTGTGTGTATGCAAATATATATATATGTAGGATAAAAACGTGTGAGGAGAGGAAGGGAAAAGTATTTCAGACACCCAGGCTTCAGGAGGCATTTTTCTACTTTTAATTTTTTTTACTTTGTGAACAAGATTAGTTTCTTTCATGTATCTTAGCCAGATTTTTAGGGCACTCAGATTTTTACAGCTGGTCTTTCCAGATCCTTCTAGAAAGGGTAGAAACTGAACTTCATGATCTAAAAGTGAAGGCAAAACTCTGTTAAAATATAACTTAGTGAATGCTTGCCCCTCTGTCCAAAATTCTGACCAAAATTGTTCCAACATATTTTCCACAATCCCTGTTTGTAGGTATTTACACCCCAAGAGAGGACAGTGATTCTTTATACTGCCAAGGCAGGCAGGAACACTCACCTAGCTTTTGTTAAATCCAGTTGATGTCAGTGAAGGAGTTAGACAAGGCCTTGTGCTGGCAGTCTTTTAATCAGATCTGAAACACAAGAAGCAATCTTCAAAAGGCCAGCTTATGCTGAGCTAAGAGGACTTGTTCTGGCTTTAATTAGATAGCTATCACCCAGAACATCTCCAGAAGAAAAGGTATTTAGTCCTCATGGCATACAAAAGATACTAATATGATGAGGAGGATGGAAAGAAGTGATAAGGTTTTTGTCTCCAACGGGAAAGGGGGAATTCATTCCCTCTAGATCATGCAGACTGGAGAGCAGATGATGCAGAGGGTATATATAACCTAGCATGGGGAGGGGTGGAGGGGGGAATCAAACAACATGTATTGAGTTTGTAGTTTTGCTATCCAATAGCCTTAGATATTCTTAAGAGGCATAACTTTGGTGCTGCTGTTGAATTAAAGAAGGAAAAAAAAATGTCAAAGCCTTTGCTCTTTCTCTGCAGGGCTTGTTCAGTCTCAGGGACTGATCAATCTGTGGTTGCACAACATATATGGGTCACCTATTTCAAGAAATATCACTAGCTCTTTGCATCTCTGGACACCTAAATACCTTTTGACTGGTAAATGTATTTTCAGTTATAGTGGTAAAATTCTCTTTGATCTGTTGTGAAGCATGCCACTGTCAGGCATGAAATCCTCAGGGTAGAGACATCTGAAGAATTCAGTTTGGTAAATAATTGGACTGAAATTAACAGAGACCTAGAATTTAACAGCAGCATGCTTACACATTACTGCATGTCTACAGCATTCCCTCGGGGTCCTCTTGACACAGTGTTTGGAGAAGGGTTCCATAAAGGCAAGCACCAGAAGAATGTTTGGATTTGGATTTTTTTCTCCTACCCCCCATTACAGTGATTTTAATTGGAAGAAGCTTTTTGTTCATTTAAAACTGTTGTGAAGTCCCTTACTGAAAGGTATCAAGCAGTTCCTGTTTCAATTGCATTTCTTTCTCTTCAATTGGACCTGCTGAGGTTTCTGGGAGAATGACAATTCTGTCACCTCCTCCTGCAAATAATTTTAATGTGCTGTCTCTGAGCAAAATAGCCCTTTTATGAGTAGGTGGAATAATATGCTAGCTGGATTCTGATCTTTATTAACTGTTAAATCTTGGTTGAAATCTGGAGGAGAGCAGTGAGAAGCACAGAAGTTGCAGGTGTATGTACATGTGCCAGTCCTATGATTATGATGAATTCTTTACTGAGCACAGAGGGTCCATGAGCTCTAGAGTTGCTCTGTGAAAAATGTGGGGATTTGTAACTTTGCTGTCAGAACTGAAGCACTTACTAATAATATACCTGACATCAATGAGATTGCTCAATTTGTGTCCTAGCAGAGCTAATGGATGCTCTTAGGTATAGAAAGTGCAGGATTTATTCTGAGGCAGGGTGAGCTGCTGACATGCAATCCAAGCACTCACAACTCAGCTGCCCCGAGCCCTGTTCACAGTTTCTTGCTGACTCACTGGGTGACCTTGAGTATACCTCATCTCTCAGCTCATGCTGCCTGCAAAGGAAAAGTACGAGCACTGACCTGTATAGTAATTCATGGATGTCAAGTGCTGTGAAACTGCAGATTTGATGTAAACTATTTGTTTTGTTTCAAGTTTTATTAGCTTTATACTCGGCACTGTGTGTAGGTTATAAAAAGGAATACAGAGATCTATGTGTTGAGGGACAGAGAGGAAAGAACTGGGGTAGTGGATGGATAACAGTTTGTAGATGAAGCTTCCTTGATTTCAGAGTATATGCTAGTTGATAGTGCAACACTTACTCAAAATTAAACATTATAATAATGAAAGCTCAGGCTAAATTTAAAAATCAAGTTTCTCCCAACCTATTGATAGTTCTGATTAGACCAGGTATGGCTTTTGGCATGCATACATGTCTGTGCTTAAGAATATACATCCTATGGAATTAGAAAGTGACAGCAGCATTATTTGGCACTGCCTCTGTAATGGGTTTTTGACAAGTTATCCATCCCTTCATGACAAATAATCTTATCCTGTTCAGACAAAATATTTTAAGCCTTCCAAATCTTTGACCTGTTTCAGACAGCCACTGGTGTATTTATTTTTTTAACCAACGCTCCTAAATATTGAGTTACAAGAGTTTGGAAAAAGAGACAAAAACTCAAATGAGTGGGAAATGTAAAGGAAATTCTGTGATCCTCCACGATCTTTGCAGCATTGTAAAGCAGAAGCTTATACACTTCCAGTTGTTCACACCATATCAGCTTCCAGCTGGCAAAGATCCTTGGCATTGCACTTGGATCTCATTTTGGGTGGAACTTTAAATGTACTAACTTCAGATTTTCTCTTTTTGAACAATGTATTTTAAGACTGCTAGTACCTGTAGGCATCTGATTTTTAAAGGGAAGGCAAGAAAGGTTTTGTGTCTAGCTTGTCAAAAACCGCTGAAAATCGAAATGCATATCATGAAGTCTCTCTGTTGTGACTGCAGATTTCTTATCAGTATGCAAGGGAATTTAAAGCAACCACTGTTATTTGGAGCAGTAGTCAGGTGGCAGTTTCCAAATTCATGCTAAAAGCTGATGTGAAAATGTCTTACTTTTTATTAATCATACCAGAGTCAATTAAGCTAAAATCATAAATTCTAGCTTTTGCATAAGGAGTTTTCAGGGTTAAGGTATAAGAAACAGACTCCAGGTTGTTCAGACTTAGGAGTCCAGTTGTTTCTGTACAGGGTAACTCAGATGTATTTGCTCATACCCATATAAATGCTAAATGAACACCATGCATGTTTATATACTGCAAAAGCTGCTGAGGCAAAGTAGCAAATAAAAGAACCATATGTGAGAGAAGCTAAAAGGCCTGAATAGCCTAAGAAGTCTTGCATTAAACTTATGTTTAATAAGAAGCACCAGTTGAGAAACAGGAGTTCATTCCAGAAGCTGAAACATTTGTCTTTCCATCACTTTGGACATACAAGTATGTGTAATTGTATTATTCACAGATTGCATTGGGTTGGAAGGGACCCTCAAAGGTCATCTTGTCCAACTCCCCCCACAGTCCACAGGGACACCTCCAACTAGATCAGGTTGCCCAGGACCACATCAAGTCTGATCTGGAATGTCTTCAGAGACAGGGCCTCAGCCACATCCCTGGGCAACTTGTTCTTGTGTTTTACCACTTTCATTGTAAAGAACTTCCTCCTGATATCCAAGCTAAATCTACCTTGCTCCAGTTTACATCCTTCATCCTATCACTGCAAGCTCTTCTAAAGAATCTTTCCCCAGCCTTCCTGTAGGTCCCCTTCAGATACTGAAATATAGTCATAAGGTCTCCCCTGAGCCACCTTCTCTCCAGGCTAAACAGTCTCCATTCTTTAAGCCTGTCTTCGTAAGAGAGGTGCTTCAGCCCTCTGATCACCTGTGTGGCCCTCTTCTGGACCTTCTCCAGCAGCTCCACACCTCTCTTGTGTTGGGGGCTCCAGACCTGGACACAGTACTCCAGATGAAGTGTCACCAGAGCAAGGTAGAGGGATAGAGTCACATCTCTCAACCTGCCAGCTACATTTCCTTAGATGCAGCCTGGGACACAACTTAGCAGGGGCAAACGTGTGAAAAATCCTTGTCAGGCTTTAAAACTGCAAAAATTCTAATAGTGAGGAAGAGAGTTAGTCTATGAGTAAGCTTCTATTTCCTTTGAGGGCCAGCCTAGTTGGTGATCTTACATCAGCAAACTCAGTCACTCAGATAATGCAGCACTGAATGTTATGTGTGGGAGTAAAGAGGAAAAATAGTCTAGTAAACCTTCATTGCTCTAGACTGTCTTTGAATAAGCTGTATAAGAGCAAGACAAAGTAGCTTCTATTGCTGGGTCAGTCCAGGGCACAGAAAATTATGCTGAGCAGCTAGAAACTGATCTGGAAGCAAAATTCTGCCAATAAAGAGTGGTGGCACATCATCTCCCTTCATTCTTACCCCATTCAAGGGGTGAACCAATTGAGCTTGGGCAAGCTGAATGCTTTGCTGGTGCAATACCAAGCAGAGCAAGGGGCATCAAGCCAAGGAATAAGAATTGCATAGAAATGCTTTTGAAGCCAGTGCATGGCTGGGAAACTTCCCCTGGATCTGTTTATCAGGCAGAAAAGACTGTACAGAAAGTGTGTTGAAACACAATAGCTAGGTTTTGAGCCAACTCAGTGGTGTTCAGGAATATCCAGCATGTTTCTTGATTCACTCAACAACTGACTGTGTAAAGAGAGAGCAAGCAATGTATGTTGGGTACAAGTGTTTGGTGCTGACATGTTCTGCCTGTCACCATGTTAAGTGCCATTCACAAATGACTGTGCCTATGCTGCTTTTACTCATGTATAAATACATACTTTGCTCTGCTGGAAATCCTAGGGAATTTGGTACTAAAGCAGCTGATCATAGTCTTTGAAACCAAAGACTGGAGGCAGGAATGGGAAGACACAGCTTTCTTGCATGTAATTTGTGTGTCTGAGAAATAGAAGTCACAGTGACAAATTATAAATTGAACTAATATCACGGATATAAAACTCTGGAGTAGAAAACAACCTACTGTGACAAAATGTCATGAGCTTTTCTGAAAGAAGTATGCTTGGGTTTGGTTGGGGTTTTTTTTGGTGGGGGGGGGGTGGTGTTAGGGGTTTTTTGTTTGTTATTTATTCTTGAGCATTTGGTAGTATGAAGAAGCCCCTTTCCTCTCTGCTCTTGACTGTCAGCTAGAATAACTTCTGAGAAAAAGCCAGTGGTAATGTGTATGCCTACTACAGGGCATTTGCCAAGCAAAATTTCCAGCAACCACTGCAGAGAACTCACAGATGTGCTCAGCACTATATTCCCAAAGGAACTGCCTCCTATGTAGGTCATGCTTGTCACTGTTTACCATGTTTTATGCTTAGTCATTTTAAAACCAAAAAGCTGTTAGGCATTAGAGTGGTAACTATCAGCCTCTGTACCTATCACCTAAGGGGTATTGGGTGTGTTCTTTTTGGTTCAGCATGGGAGCTTGTTACCAAGAGAATGAGGAATAAAATCCTCACTAGGTTAAGTGGGGAGCAGATGCTAAAAGAGTAAGAGGATAAATACTGTGAGGAAGAGGTGAAATCCAGTAAGACTGGTTAACCAGGGACAGAGAACATAAAAGAAGAAACCTAGAAAGATCTATCAAATCTGAGAAGTCCTCTCCATCAGGAAGGCAATTAAGAACAATCTGAACAATGTCATGCTAGTGGTGCTTTCTCTATCCCTCCTACTCGTATGAAGGACAATGGACCAAGTAATAGCCAAACAAAATTTTATTCCTTTACAGACTTTGTTTCATATTTCTCAAATGTCTCTCCACTAATTTAAGGCTCACTTAAATGTCAGGCTAACATAATTTGATTGCTTAGAGGAGTGTCAAGGCATTGTTAAAGGGCAACAATCTCATATTCACTGCGCTCACCTTAGTCACCATACTTAGAGCACTTTCAGTGCATGCTTTAATCACAGCACTGCACAGCAGGGCTTCTTTCTTTAAAGGACAGCAAGCAGCCAGGGTACCAAATTCCAATATAAACCACACTCCATCTCCTGAAAGATTTTAACTGACTGCTTTAGAATTGCTTGTATGAAAACAGATGATTGAAGCCATTCACATCACCACTTTGGCTCACACACCTACGAAAGAATCAAAATCTTGGTTCTGTGAAACAGACAATCCAGAAAATACCAACTGAATTCAGAATGTTAAGAATGTCTCAAAAACCAAACACCCCAACCACAAATACATATTTTTCCCATGGGCTGTTTTTAATATTTTCTGATTATCAACAATTACAAAGAAATTAAACTACATTTTATGGCAGGAATTAAGTTTACCCCCTGAAGTGATGGGAAAATGAAGAAGAGAGTCCACTGTTTTCCTATCCTTGCATATGCTTTTGTAAATTTTATTACCACATGAATGACAACTCCAGAATAACCAAGAACTAGTTATTTACAGTTCGATGAGCTGCAAATCAAGATGCAAGCAGCACGGGCAGAGAAACAGCTCCAAGGGTTTGTTAACTCAATGTGTTCTGAAAACTGCTGTACATGACATGCCACAAAACACACAAATAGGTGTGCTCACAGATCCTGGTGTGTTTGTAAGGAAACACCGAGTAGGTTTGGAACATAAGCCGTATGAGGAAAGACTGAGGGAGCTGGGGTTGCTCAGCCTGGAGAAGAGGAGACTCAGGGGTGACCTTATCACTCTCTACAACCACCTGAAGGAAGGTTGTAGACAGGCAGATGATGGTCTCTTCTCCCAGGCAGCCAGTACCAGAACAAGAGGACACAGTCTCAGGCTGCGCCAAGGGAGGTTCAGGTAGGATGGTAGGAAGAAGTTCTATACAGAAAGAGTGATTGCCCATTGGAATGGGCTGCCTGGGGAGGTGGTGGAGTCACCATCATTGGAGGTGTTCAGGAGGAGACTTGATGGGGTACTTAGCTGTTTGGGTGGGTTGGACACGATGATCTTGAAGGTCTCTTCCAACCTGGTTTGGTTTATTCTAAATAAAGGTTTATTCTAAATAGAGTAAGAGCATCCAGGTGAGGGGAAATGTTTGCCTTTTTTTCTCCTTTCACATTCCTGAAATCTAGTTTTTCTGCAGTACATCTAGACACAAGGCACTGACAGGTGCTAGGACTCTTCCACACATTTTCCTTTTCCAGGATGAAGCTGGTGAGAATGAGCCTTCCTAATACGACAGGTAGTCAACTCACAGTTCATAGCTGGTGGGAGGCAGGTTGTTGCTGAATATCTGTAATGGGAAGTTATTAAACAAAGCCACCATGTTGACAAGACTGACTCCAACAAATGTACTTTTTCTTTTTGATCCATGTATTAAAACAAAACACAACACAAAACCCACAAACAACAACACAAAACCAAAACCGGTTAATCCACCAAGTTTAACAATGCAGTGAACATTATGTTAACATTGGGGAGTTCAGAAAGAACATTTTTGGGCTAATCACTGGATTTTTATATTCTTTGTCTGTCTGGATGAACCAGGTCTTAGTTATCTGTGTAGTTCAGTGAGAGGGTCCGCATAGAAAGCGAGAATGAGTCTCAAATTCAATCTTAAAGGAGCAGCTTAATATTTCTTCTCTTTAAGCATCAGTTGATTATACAATTAATAATTGAGAAATATTCTACTGACTCCTCTGCAATTAGTCAACTTTGTCAGTGGCATAACTTCTAAGAAAAATCAAAGCCAACAGACAGTGTGTTATAAGTAAACAGGCATTGCTCTGAGAGCAGCAAACATACTTGGCTCAACACAAGGCATGAGCAGCTTTATGATCTGGTGTTTCTCTCTGTTAATATAGAAATATACACATCAAAACATATGCCTAAACAACTCCTGCTCCACCAACATCATTGCTGCACCCATCTCAGAGCTGGGGGTAAGACCCTCAACCAGCCAAGATACCACACAGAAGAGCTCAACCCCAGTAAGGAGACCCAGCCAGCACCCATGGATGATATTGGAGTAGTCATCGACATTGTTCCTACCTAACCGGGGGGCCACCAGGCCCCCCGGCCTTTGTTGTCACCACCACCATCACCCAGTGTGCACCAGGGGCACTCACCAGTGATGAGAGGAGGATCCTCCAGCCCAGATGGGCTCAGCTTAGGGCTTCTGTCTTTCCTGGCAGGGATTAAATAGGGGAGTGGGTGGGGAGGGCCAAGTGCCCACACCTGGGGTGGGAGGAGACTCCAATAGAGCACAGGTGCTCTGGGATTTGAGGGGAAAAAGGGGGTGGGTGGGGTTGAAAAGGGGCAGAGTGTGAAACCAGTATTCTTGAGAAAGAATGGATATTAAAATAACATTCAAATATGAATTACTGACTTTTAGTAATTGCTAGATGCTTAATATGGCTAGTTTCAGGATCTTCCACTACTCTTGGATATTAGATAATTTATTGACAAACCCAAACATGATTTTGATAGGCCAATATTAAGTACAATAAACAAAAAACCCACACAGCTTCTTCTAAAGTAATTGTATAGCTATCATCTCAGCAAACTCTTTATCTCAACCAAGAGGGGTTTTCTGGGGTTGTTTTCCCACCCATCTGTCTGGGGGAGAGGGCTTGCTTCTGAGAGCAGGCTGTGTGAAGCCAGGACACTGCTAGGCTGAAGATGAGCCAATAGGTTTAGTTGGCAGAGTTGAACTCTCCTACAGCTAAACAGGAACAGTCCATGCCACAATGAGCCCTGTGGTCTCTCCTGTCTGAGTCTGGAGACAATAGGAGTATGAGATGGAAACCCTTTGTTCTACAGGCACAAGTGCATGAGTTACAAAGAACAGTAAAGAGAAGAGAAAGTTGTTTCAGAAGGAGAGCTGCACTGGTCTACCATGAGTGGTTCTCTGGTCCTAGTACATGGGCATCAGATCCAAATTTGAGTAGGGGAAGATCTGGATGAGGCACGTAGTGCCACAGTTTAGTTGATTAGATAGTGTTGGGTGATAAGCTGGATTTGATGATCTCAAAGGTATTTTCCAACCTGGCTGATTCTGTGATTCTGATTCTGTAATATGAAAGGTGTACCTTACTGGTCTTATCACTAAGAACACCATTTCCATGCAGCCTTTCTTAACCTTCTCAAACATCACCTGCAATCAGTACTGTAAAATTCTATCAATGTCTTAGTACTGCAAAATCAACCAACACTATCACAACAACTCATCCTTGAACAGCAGCATGCAGGTAGAGATGTAGAGTGGATTATTACCCACATCCTTCCCTTCCCAGAAAGCCTTCATCATTACTCCAATAGGATACAATTCATGCTAATGCTCTTGAAGCACAGAAAGAGTACTCCTGGGAAATACCTTGACTGTGAAAAAATAAAATACTTAGCTAATAATAGACTATAAATGCAGAATTACAATAGAGTGCTTCTGTAAAGTGATTTTTTTGTTGTTATCAAATGTGGCCTTTGAAAAGAAAAAGGAATGCTTCCTAACTAAAAAGTTTCAGAGGCAAGTAAAAAAGTGTTCTTTTGCCACACAAAATCACACTGGTAATTACCACAAGTAATTTCATTCCTACAGTACATTATATTTAAAAACCAGGCACCTGATTCACAATGTTTTTATACTTTAATTTAATGTTTTTCTTACAGATATACACAATCCAGACAAAAGGAAAAGACTATTGAAGACCCTATTTTCCATTCAGATTACGCTGCTGCCTTTGGGCAGTACATAAATCAGAATGTGAATAATTTTGTTACTTTCCTGGCTACACTGAGGACATTAAAAACTTTGTTATTGACTTTTGCCCTGGCAGTAGCAAAATAATTGTCATTGTAAAACCCTAGTAATTCACATAAGAAATTCAGAGCAGGAGCAGGGAGGTCATTCTGCCCCTGTATACTGCACTGGTTAGGCCACACCTCGAGTACTGTGTCCAGTTCTGGGCCCCTCAGTTTAGGAAGGATGTTGACTTGCTGGAATGAGTCCAGAGAAGAGCAACAAAGTTGGTGAGGGGTTTGGAACACAAGCCCTATGAGGAAAGACTGAGGGAGCTGGGGTTGCTCAGCCTGGAGAGGAGGAGACTCAGGGGTGACCTTATCACTCTCTACAACTACCTGAAGGGAGGTTGTAGACAGGCAGAGGTTGGTCTCTTCTCCCAGGCAGCCAGTACCAGAACAAGAGGACACAGTCTCAGGCTGCACCAGGGGAGGTTCAGGTTGGATGTTAGGAAGAAGTTCTATACAGAAAGAGTGATTGCCCATTGGAATGGGCTGCCCAAGGAGGTGGTGAAGTCGCCGTCATTGAAGGTGTTCAGAAGGAGACTTGATGGGGTGCTTGGTGCCATGGGTTAGCTGTTTGGGTGGGTTGGATTGGTTGATGGGTTGGACACGATGATCTTGAAGGTCTCTTCCAACCTGGTTTGGTTTATTCTAATAAAGTTTTGCTGTATTTAAACAGAGCTAGACTTGATTTCATCCACAGAACTACTTTAAAAAGCAAGAGCAACCATCCTGCATCGCTAGAAAGCATCAACTCTAGCTCTGGCTGCTCCTTCTACAAGGTGACTAAGAGCTGAAAAAACCTGTCAGCAAAGCAGTGATGATAGTCACAGATGATCAGGTTGTGAAGTTATCAGAACTATTAGGATACATCCAGAACACTGTATGTGAAGGGAACAGACCCACACATTTAGAAGAGGTGCTTCGCTTTGAATTCTCTTTGAAACAAGAAGGGAACACTCAGTTTTTTTGCAGAAGAGTGAATTGCATGTCATTAATTTATGGACCAGCCTATGCTTCATTCTTGGTGAACAACTCTCAGCACTATAAAACCACAAATACAAACAAGAGCTGCTGCACCTCAAAGCACCCAGTGACTTACATGAGCACTGAACTATTTTTCATTACTACTTTTTGACTGGGTATGGGGCACTACATAGCAAAGCCAGGCTCTGCTTTTCAAGAATAGCCAAGTTACTTTTGAAAAACAGTGATTTGAAGAAAACAAGCCAAATCCAACCCTAGCAGAAGAAAATATGCCTGGAATCTTTATCTGGGACAAGCTTTCCTGTTACACAATGCAAGGCAGACAGAGCAGCTACTGCAAGACCCAAGGGCATTATGCAAAGCCATCTACAACAGAATCAAGACTAAAATTAAATGGAATACCTGACTGAAATTTTATTGCCAGAATCAATTTATTTCTTCCAAAACTGAAGAGGTCTGAAAAGACCTAGCAGACATAAAGCCACTGGACAGCTGGAGACAATGCAGTCAAATGAACAAAATAGTTTTTCTTCATTCATTTTGCTTATTGCTAGCTACTCTAGGGCACTTAGAGGACTATGTATGAGGGAGTAATCTTGCACATCAGAGAATCATAGAATAGTTTGGGTAAAAAGGACCTTTAAAGATTATCTTGTCTAGTCCAACCCCACTACAGTGAGTGGGGACATCTTCAGGTCACTCAGAGCCCCATCCAATCTGCCTTTGAACATTTCCAGGGATGGGACATCTACCACTTCCCTAGCAGCTTGTTCCAGTGCTTCACCACCCTCATTGTAAAAAGTGCCTTCCTTATATCTAGTCTAAATCTGCTCTCTTGTAGTTTAAAACTACTTCCCTTTGTATGAAATAGTTTAGGGATGAAATTAAATAGTTTAACTTCCAAAATCACATGAGACTTCTGTGTTATGAAACAGAAATGCTACATGACTTACCTAAAATGCTTCAGTACCACAAAATGGTACCATGAGTTGGTATATTCGCACAAACTGTCCTTCAAACTCAGAGAAACTACAGAACAAAGTACATCCTCATTTTTCTGCTTCTGCCTCATAAATTAGAATATTCATCTATGCTCTGGCCATTCACAAGAATAGTCAGAGTATGGTGATCTACAATAATGTTTTAGAAGTGCTAAATGATGTATTTGTTCATAAGGCCTGAGAACTTACTACTTTGGCAGCATCCTCTCTCCTGCATGAATTTAGATGGAGAAGGAGAGGAAAATTTTCCACTATTAGATAAATATTTCTATATTCATGACCCACAGCCAAGAACTTTTCCTTTGGCAAAAGCATCAAATCAAAACAGCAATGTTCCAAGCAGATGAATGAGTAGTGCAAGAAGTAATTGAAGAATTATTATTGTTAAATATAATAATTAATACATATTTCTTTCTAAATCATTCTAATTTGTTAGAAGTGATTAATAATTTATGCCTAAATGAAGTCCTGCTATGTGATGTGCTTGTGAATTAAAAAGGAATTAAAATAATTTAAAAGGAATTACAACATCATTATTTTCATTCCTTCAGCAATGGAGTTAATGTGGCTGTGTCAAGCAGCACAAGAAATCTGTCATTTATTATCCTGCAGAAAGCCTGCATTGCTGTGGCACATTGACAGAACAGTTTTTGCCTTCCTGACATCACAACATATTAGAAGATGCTTGCATAACTAGATATGCTGGTTTACAAGGGGTGCCTTGGCTTTGGAGGGCATTCCCAGCCTTGAACTAGGTTCTGCCTTGCTTTCTGAGGGACCCTGGAGACGCTCAGCTGCCTGCACCAAATTAGGAGAGAAACTGCATCACAGCATCACTTCTGTATTTCTTTAACTAAGATTTCCTAAGATGAGCATGTATACTTATCACAGCTCTAAACCCTCCTTTTTAGTTCAGCTCCCCATATCTTTTTCTTTAAAAAGTGAAGCAGGTGTCTGTTGCATCTTTAGAATGCAATTGGAAGAGCAGGTTGTCACAGCCCTTCACACAATTCTAATGACTGCAATGCTTGCCCATAAAATGACTGATTCATTATTCTCTACTGAGGGCACCAAAGATTAGTCTAGAGATCCAGGATCCTCCCAAAGGGCCAATAAATCTTTAATTATTTTATACAAAGTGACCTAGTTTCAACAGGGGATTGGCATTCTATAATATTTTGTATGAGGATTACTTTGGATGTGAACAAAAGACTTCTGCAGCCACAGAAGAGGACTCTTCCTTTGGTTGTTTTTCTGAGGGAAAAGAATATCCAGAAACTGCATTTCTAAAGGCAGACAATTTACCAATGTATGGTAGCTTGATGCACCTGCTGACTGGGTGCCCTTTGGGAACACTGAAGGTGCTAAATGGTGGTGTGCAGTGTCTGGTTTAGCAATGAAAAAATGGAAGCCATCACTTGAGAGCATGAGGATGTGAATTGAAACTTGCAGCTGAAGCTATGAGATACCCAACAGAGTTTATGAACAAAGTTTTAGTACTCCTTAGGAAGATGGAATTGTTTCAGTTTCAAAGACTAAATACCTACCTAGTAATAGTGTTTATATATGCAAATACTGAGTAAAATTTCTTGTGAACTGGGTTTTTTGTAGACCTCTGTCTTGCTCACAACTATCAGGAAAAGCTTTGTGAAGCAAGGGGGTGTTATAAAAATAAGGCAGTAGGTCAGGAGGTGTGCTGGAACGTGTCCAGAGAAGGGCCAGGAGGATGATCAGAGGGCAGGAGCACTTCTCCTATGAGGGCAGACTGAAGGAGTTGGGGCTGTTCAGTCTGCAGAAGAGAAGGCTCCGAGGTGACCTAATTGTAGCCTTCCAGTATCTGAAGGGGACCTACAGGAAGGCTGGGGAGGGACTTCTCAGGATCTCAGGTAGTGATAGGACTAGGGGGAATGGAATGAAGCTGGAAGTGGGGAGATTCAGGCTAGATGTGAGGAGGAGGTTCTTCACCTTGAGAGTGGTGAAACCCTGGAATGGGTTGTCCAGGGAGGTGGTTGAGGCCCCGTCCCTGGGGGTGTTTAAGAGCAGGCTGGATGAGGCTCTGGCCAGCCTGATCTAGTGTGGGGTGTCCCTGCCCATGGCAGGGGGGTTGGAACTCGATGATCCTTGTGGTCCCTTCCAACCCTGACTGATACTATGATACTATGATACTATGATACTATGTTCATTAAAAGTGAGTATCTATCTTGGCATTCTTTCTGGGAAAATGTAATATATTTTCAATCAAAGATATATAGCATCTATACAATATTTTTCATTGCATTTATCCCCTGGAAATAGAGCCATGCCAAGGTAAAAGACTTTCACCATTGTCTCTCCATTTTCACTCATTCAACCTTAAGAAGTTTCTGAAGTTTTATTCTTAAAGCAAGAAACATTTATAGCAAGAATGCTGAGCCAGACATCAGATGCAGGCTCCATCATGTAGCAAAACCACCTCAGTCTTCACAAGTAAGCTAATATTTCACAGTAAAAGGTCATGATTGAGCTAATACTTCACAGTATTAGCTTCAGGTTCATCTGTATGGAAGTTATAGCACACTGCTGTCATCGCTATCACCTGTTCTGGTTAATTCAACAAAAATGCAATTATCTGCTTAGGGTAGCTCAGATCACTGTATGACTGTGTCATACACACAGACTATACTGCCATGCTCATTAAAGTGGATCTAATTCACCATCATCCTTATGTGCACACAAAGGAAACTCTTTCAGCTCATTGGATGTGACTGCTTCCTTATGAAAAAGATAAAAATCAGTCTTTCCTTTGTGCTCTTCTTTTCTGTAGGCCTTCTCCCCCTCCCCCCCTTTAATTTTAGCTTTTTTTAATGCCTGTTCTCCCCTCTTTCCACCTTACAGCTGCAATTTCATTTATCTTATTTATTCCTTCTAGTTCTGTGACCACTAAAATCAGCTTTCAATTCAGGTAATAACCCAGTATGTTTATGAATATTACACATTCTGAGAATAAAATGGAGCAACACCTTGAGATCTTTTGAGCAGCTTTCTTAATGACAACAAAAAATATTAGATAAACAGGTGTACACAGCTGCTATTGAAACTCAGATGATGTTGAGAGAGGGATAGCTAACTAAATAGATAATCAAGATGTAGTTCATGCTAAAAAGTTGCTGTCAATATGTGTTCCAATTCAGTGACATTCTAATGGTCAAGGTGTTCAAGAGGGGATTGGATGTGCCACTTGGTGCCATGGTTTAGTCATGGGGTCTGTGGTGACAGGTTGGACTTGATGATCTTTGAGGTCTCTTCCAACCTTGGTGATTCTGTGATTCTGTGATTCTGTGAATTTGGAATTATCACCATGAGCAAGACACCTATATGAACAGTCTGCACTAAGCATCAGAGAACAGCTGTCCAACAGAAAAGACCATTCAGAACCAGAGGTATAAAACACAACAGAAGGCGTCAATGACCTGCATTCTACCTGAACATTTTCACTTGTCCTGCCTAGAAAGAATTTGTATACTTGCCAATGATGTAGAAAAGAATCTGGACTCAATCAGTGGACATATGTGATGCACAGTGAGCAAGCCAAGACTTCTAAGAACATAGAAGTTACTGCCCGTGACCAGTAAATATGATGTATTTGGTAACCACCTAGGGCATGCAGCAGCAATTCAATGAAGTACATCTGCACATTCATGTCCCTGGGAAATTCCAGATGGAAATAAAGCTGCCCTGTCACTGCTGGCCTTATAACCACTCCTTATTTTGAAGCATAAATAAGAAGTTGGTGACTTTGCACAGCTATTACTAAGCCATGCATTGCACTTCTGGCAACTCTTGTACTGTAAATCATTTAAACTATAAATTAGAACAAGTGACTTCTGACAGAAATTATTATTATAGTAACACCTGCAAAATACCTTGTAAACAAGAGAGATGGAATGGAATGGAATGGAATGGAATGGAATGGAATGGAATGGAATGGAATGGAATGGAATGGAATGGAATGGAATGGAATGGAATGGAGTGGAATGGAATTAACCAGGTTGGAAAAGACCTCAGAGACCATAGAGTGAAACCTATCATCGGACACCATCTAATAAACTAAACCATGGCACCAAGTGCCCCATCCAGTCTCTTCCTAAGCACCTCCAGTGATGGTGACTCCACCACCTCCCTGGGCAGCACATTCCAATGGCAAATCACTCTTTCTATGAAGAACTTCCTCACCTCCAGCCTAAACCTCCCCTGGTGCAGCTTGAGACTGTGTCATCTTGTTCTGGTGCTGGTTGCCTGGGAGAAGAGACCAACCCCCACCTGGGTACAACCTCCCTTCAGGTGTTGTAGACAGCAATAAGGTCTCTCCTGAGCCTCCTCTTCTCCAGGCTAAGCAACCCCAGCTCCCTCAGCCTCTCCTCACAGGGCTGTGCTCCAAACCCCTCCCCAGCTTTGTTGCCCTTCTCTGGACACGTTCCAGCAAGTCAACATCATTCCTAAACTGAGGGGCCCAGAAGTGGACACAAGACTCAAGGTGTGGCCTACTTACAGACTGTAGAGGGCAATTTGACTTCATACACATCTTCCAAAATACAAAAAAAAATGTGTGAAAATACTTGTGTTATTACACTGGTTATTCCTAGAGCATCTATCAAAGTATTAAACATGTACCTAAGACTAAGGGGAGCATCAGCTACTGTATGACTTGCAAGGTAATCAGTTTTAAATTTAACCTGGACAAATTAGTTTATTGATAGAATTAACAATTATTACTTGGAATTCCAGAAAGGCTCAGGGAATCTAGCTGGAAACAAGCCTGCTCATCACATAAATGTGGTATCTTTATCTGGGGATAAAAACCCCAGCTGTTAGAATAGTGTAAGAGTCTTGTCCAGATTAAACAACCCATCATCTATAAAATCACCTAAGCTGTACAGATAAAAAGCTCAAGGAGAGACAGACTCAAACTAGCAAAGCCACATCTTGTTAAAGCATATGTCGCCTGTCTGCAATACTTTTAACACATGCTAGAACATACTGGATGCATTATCACATTTATTGCCTTGACAACAAAGCTAGAATTAATTGTATAGGGTAGTCCTTGTTCCAGCAAGCTGAGAGGAAGTAAAAGAAGTATTAGCTGTATTTTCAGATGTGATCTAAGAAGCTATTTTTCTGATAAGCAAACAAAAAGCCAAGATTATTTAAAATTCACTACTTAACTTAGAAGATGATGTGATTTTTCACACATCCTTCACAAAAGCTGCTCTGTGCCTGGCAAAATAATAAAGGGGGGGGGGGGGGAGGGGGGATGGGAATTAAAAACAAGAGGATATTAAAGAAATCTCTTTTACATTAAAAATATTTGTAAATAAAGCTTTTGAAATAAAACCTTTCTGTTTTTCACGTTTTGTTTGCCTTACAGCTAAGGTTTAAAAGAACCTTTTGAGTCAATGGAAACAGAATGTAATAACCAAACCTATTTTGTCCCCTGCAGGTCTGAAAGCAAACATTTCTTCCAGTTCTTTTTCTTGAATACTCTATTTAGGAAAGTTCTGCTGAAAATATCTTGTATCAAGATGCACTTGGTCTAAGGTATTAAATTCTTGTTATTATTTAAAGAGAGGAGAAGAGAAGAGAAGAGAAGAGAAGAGAAGAGAAGAGAAGAGGAGAGAGAGGAGAGGAGAGGAGGAGAGGAGAGGAGAGGAGAGGAGAGAGAGGAGGAGAGAGAGGAGAGGAGAGGAGAGGAGAGGAGAGGAGAGGAGAGGAGAGAGAGGAGGAGGAGAGGAGAGGAGAGGAGAGAGAGGAGAGGAGAGGAGAGGAGAGGAGAGGAGAGGAGAGAGAGGAGAGGAGAGGAGAGGAGAGGAGAGGAGAGGAGAGGAGAGGAGAGGAGAGGAGGAGAGGAGAGGGAGAGGAGAGGAGAGGAGAGGAGAGGAGAGGAGAGGAGAGGAGAGGAGAGAGGAGAGGGAGAGGAGAGGAGAGGAGAGGAGAGGAGAGGAGAGGAGAGGAGAGGAGAGGAGAGGAGAGGAGAGGAGAGGAGAGGAGAGGAGAAGGAGGAGGAGAGGAGAGAGGAGAGGAGAGGAGAGGAGAGGGAGAGGAGAGGAGAGGAGAGGAGAGGAGAGGAGAGGAGAGAGGAGGAGGAGGAGAGGAGAGGAGAGGAGAGGAGAGGAAGAGGAGAGGAGGAGAGGAGAGGAGAGGAGAGGAGAGGAGAGGAGAGGAGAGGAGAGGAGAGGAGAGGAGAGGAGAGGAGAGGAGAGGAGAGGAGAGGAGAGGAGAGGAAGAGGAGAGGAGAGGAGAGGAGAGGAGAGGAGAGGAGAGGAGAGAGAGGAGAGGAGAGGAGAGGAGAGGAGAGGAGAGGAGAGGAGAGGAGAGGAGGAGAGAGGGAGAGGGAGAGGAGAGGAGAGGAGAGGAGAGGAGAGGAGAGGAGAGGAGAGGAGAGGAGAGGAGAGGAGAGGAGAGAGAAGGAGAGAGAGAGAAGAAGGAGAGAGAAGAGAAGAGAGAAGAGAAGAGAAGGAGAAGAGAAGAGAAGAGAAGAGAAGAGAAGAGAAGAGAAGAGAAGAAGAGAAGAGAAGAGAAGAGAAAGAGGAAGAGAATGAGAAGAGCATATTCTCTTATTATCATTCCAAAATATACTTCAGCTTCCTTCAAGCAGAAAACCCCGGAAGTACCCTGACCCAACAATCTGTCAAAAATCTGGCCCACATGATGTGGGGAAAAGACAATGAAAGACTGCACCCCTGACCAACTTACAAGCCATTTCTAAGCTAACAAGAAGCACTCTAACTATTGGCTTTTAATTGCATTACTTATGTTCTGGGAACTGAGCCCTTACTTTTTACATTTCTAATGCATGACATAAGAACAACTTTATTTCTGTCTTTAGGAGATTTGCCATAAAAAACAGTGAAGTGTTTCTAATGGAAATGCTCCAGTGAGAAGTGAGTTTGCTCTCTCTATGCAAAGGATGGCTGCCACAGCTCCTAATCTTTAAAATTAAGACTTAAGGTCAATAAATTATTTCCTTTTCATTAGCAAAGTGAAGAGTGTGAAATTGATTATTTTTATTACATCCTCACTAACTTGCTAATGTAAACCCTCTGGCTAAAATGCTAACAAATACACAACATACAATCCAACAAATTTACTGCATGAAATGAATTAGAAGGACTGAGATTCTCAGATAGTCACAGGGTTGGTTTAAAAACAATGTTACAATTTACCACTGTAGCTTGAACTGGACTGCACTTGGTGGACACGACATGACCTTATCAGACTCATAGGATCATAGAAAAGCTTGGGTTGGGAAGGACTCTTTAAAAGCCATCTAGTCCCAATCCCCCTGCAGTCAGCAGGGGACATCTGCAACTAGAGCAGGTTGTTCAAAGAACCATCCAACATGACCTTGAATGTTGTCAGGGATGGGGCATTCTACCACTTCTCTGGACAGCCTGTTCCAATGTTTCATCACCTTCAACATAGAAAATGTCTTCTTTAAATCTAATCTGAAATCTCCAGGTGTTCCTCACATGTTCAGGGAAAAAAAGGCAATGCCCCCCACTGAGAAATGCAACTCAGTGTAACAAACAGAAGCTGAAGAATTCAGCACTGTCAAATGCCATGCTGCTTACCTAACAACTCAATCAATACTGGTGCTGTCAGAATCATCATAGAATCATCATCATAAATCAATAAGGTTGGAAAAGACCTCAGAGATCATCAAGTCCAACCCATTACCTAACACCTCATGACCTAACCTAAAACCCATGGCTCCAAGTGCCATGTCCAATCCTATTTTGAGCACCCACCCAATGATGGCAACTCCACCACCTCCCCTGGGCAGCACATTCCAATGGCCAGTCACTCTTTCTGTGAAGAACTTTCTCCTCACCTTGAGCCTAAACTTCTGGCTCAGGTTGAGACTATGTCCCTCTTGTTCTTGTGCTGGTTGCCTAGGAGAAGAGACCAAACCCCACCTGTCTACAACCTCTTCTCAGACAGTTGTAGACAGCAATAAGGTCTCCCCTGAGCCTCCTCTTCTCCAGGTTATGAACCTCACAGTGCAAACGCCAAGCCTTTTCAGACCAGAAAGTCAAATCAAGGCACTGGCAAATTTCTTTTCAATCTGACTGTTGTGTACAAGTAGCAAAAGATATAGATCCATATAAACATATACACACAATTATCTATCCTGTCAACTTCAGGGAAAATTACTTTGGTTCTCTGACTGCAGACTAAGGTGAGACCCTACAGAGAAACTGATAAATTCAATTGTTTAAAGCATACATAAGTTGGTGAGGGGTTTGGAGCAGAAGCCCTATGAGGAGAGGCTGAGGGAGCTGGGGTTGTTTAGCCTGGAGAAGAGGAGGCTCAGGGGAGGCCTTATTGCTGTCTACAACTACCTTAAAGGGAGGTTGTAGGCAGGTGGGTGTTGGTCTCTTCTCCCTGGCAACCAGCACCAGAACAAGAGGACACAGTCTCAAGCTGCACCAGGGGAGGATTAGGCTGGATGTTAGGAAGAAATTGATTGGCCATTGGGATGTGCTGACTGGTGGTGGAGTCAACATCATTGCAGGTGTTTAGGAGGAGACTGGATGGGGTGCTTGGCGCCATGGTTTAGTTGATTAGATGGTGTTGGATGATGGGCTGGATGTGATGATCTTGAAGGTCTCTTCCAACTTGGTGTTTGTATTCTATTCTACATGAACTCTTACTTCAGCAAAAGGGCATTTGTGGATTTTTGTTTTGCTTGGGTTGGGTTTTTTGTTTGTTTGTTTGTTTTCCCAGCCTTTTGAATGGAAACAAGAATAAGCTGATGAATACTGTCCCTGGAAACAGTCCTTATAAGTAATGATTCAAGTAATTAAGTATTTGTAGAGTAGCAATATAAAATAAAATATTATTCAACACCTTACTAAGGAAGACTGCTTGTACAACCCCATGACTCAGTTCAGGATTTTAATGGAAATTTAGCAGTTCTGAAAAAAAAAAGAGGCTAAGAGGATCTGTGAATTCCTTTATTGTTAATATTTCCTATACTCTCCGTGCAATTGTGATCTATTGAAAAATTGCATACTTCAATTGTACATTTTTAGAGCTAGCATTATCTGATAGGTTGTTTGGTTGCGTGGTTTAGTTGATTAGGTGGTTTTGGATGATAGCTTGGGTGCGATGATCAACAAGTCCAAGTGCCGAGTGCTGCACTTTGGCTACGGCAATCCCATGCAGAGCTACAGGCTGGGGTCGGAGTGGCTGAGAGCTCCCAAACAGAGAGGGACCTGGGGGTGCTGATCGACAGCCACCTGAATATGAGCCAACAGTGTGCCCAGGTAGCCAGGAGGGCCAATAGCATCCTGGCCTGCATTAGGAATAGTGTGGCCAGCAGGAGCAGGGAGGTCAAAGTGCCCCTGTACTCTGCTTTGGTTAGGCTGCACCTTGAGTCCTGTGTCCAGTTCTGGGCCCCTCAGTTTAAGAAGGACATCGAAACACTTGAACATGTCCAGAGAAGGGCAACAAGGCTGGGGAGAGGCCTTGAACATAAGCCCTATGAGGAGAGGCTGAGGGAGCTGGGATTGTTTAGCCTGGAGAAGAGGAGGCTCAGGGGTGACCTCATTGCCCTCTACAACTACCTGAAGGGTGGTTGTAGCCAGGAAGGGGTTGGCCTCTTCTCCCAGGCAACCAGCACCAGAACAAGGGGACACAGTCTCAAGCTGTGCCAGGGGAGGTTTAGACTCGAGGTGAGGAGGAAGTTCTTCACCGAGCGAGTCATTCGTCATTGGAACGGGTTGCCCAGGGAGGTGGTTGAGTCATTGACCCTGGAGGCGTTCAAGGGGAGATTGGACGTGGCACTTGGTGCCATGGTCTAGTCATGGGGTCTGTGTTGATAGGTTGGACTCGATGATCCTCGAGGTCCTTTCCAACCTAAGTGATACTGTGATACTGTGATACTGTGAAGGTCTCTTCTGACCTGGTTTATTCTATTCTATTCTATCTGTGCTTCTGCTGAAGTATTCAACTTCACAGCCTAAACCAGGAAAAGTAAGAAATCTCATAACTTGAATAAAGAAATAAACATATATCACATATTTATTCCAATCTGACCAGTTCATTAATAATTTCATTGAAAGAAAAGCCACCCCACCCTAGATAACAGTGCTAAATTCACCATGAATTCCATGAAAGAGTCACCTGCAAGTTTTATGTTTCCATGGGTTTGTTTTTAAGCATAGCATTGAAAAAAGTGAACAAAACAGAATACTGTTGTCAGTCAATATAGGGTGACTTTATGGTAGCCACCTATTAGATTAAACTACAGGACTATATTTAACCTGAGAAGATAGGGTCCCATTTATGTAATCCTGCTTTAGGAGCTTCTAATGAGTTACTGCAGCCTAACCCAGATATGCCTGCCAGCAAGTTCCCTGCTCTTTCATGTCAACCCAATGAGGAGAGCACAATTTCATTGCAAAAATTACTGCACAGCACAAAGAACACTCTTGTTAAAAATGTTGATCAATACAATCAGTAAGCTAAAAATAAACTTCTGCCTAGTTTCACTCCTCTTTGTCACACAGAAACTTAATTTTGTTTGTGTGATATTTGCTGTATAGCTGTAGTCACAGTGCTACTAGGAAAAGATTCCTGAGGCAGCAGAGGAATAAGTAGTCAATGGAATTAGGTAAGTACAGAAATGGATAAGTCCATTGCCACTAGAACATTCCCAGAGATAGCAGATGCCTACATTTACAAGTTAATGAATGCACACAGACAGTACTGAAAGATGCTTTATATGTTAACTGAGTTATCAGCACAGTGGCCTCTTTCTGCCTTAAAAATCAACTGACATGAATGTTCATCCATCTTAGAAATGTCTTCATCTTTTAGAGAGCATCCACTGGGAGTCAGGCTTCCCCAGCTGAGAGTCCTGCACACAGCCACCTGTCTCGCAGACACATATGGCACTTGGGGATCAGCAGGAGCCAGGGTGAGCGTCGGTCACCCAGTAACATCTGCCAGCTGATCAAAAGTGGCATTAATGAAATTCTAACAGGAGTTCAGCTCACTCCTCCATGCTGAAAGACAGCTGTAGTGACAAAAGGTGTACAGAAAAAGCAGCACATTGAGATTATAGATGATAAAAAGGGGCAGGGAAAGGATGATGCTTTTCAGAACACGCTTTCTGACCCAAGCCACCTACTGCAAACTCCTTGCCAAACAGAGTCAGTACTGTTTGACATCAAGCACAGCATGAAATTTAAAACAGTGATGTAAGAAACAAGGACAGGAATAATAAAAGGTCCAACTACAAACAGAAGAAAATATTAAGAAGCCATCATTATGATTTGTCATTGCATCACACACTGCAGTACTTGTAGCTTCTAGATCTGGCTATATTTAAAGGGTTGTTAGCATGAAGGTCATCTCAACAAATGCTATATGTACAAAAATAGTTTGGATTTCAGTGTCACTAGTTGATTTCTTTACACTGTGTCTGCTGATAGTGTACCAACAGGAAAAGCACCAAGAATGCATTTCGAAGAGGCATTGTTTCAGATCATCACATTTTCTCCAGGGCATTAGGATGCTGTTGTCTGCTGTTCTATCAGGACCACAGATTTCAAGATTCAGAGCACAGTGACTATACCAGGAATGAAGACATGGCAGACCCAAAGCCAAACAAGGCCAATAGACCATAAACATAGAATCTTGGCTTCAAGTGTTAATTATTTCACTGCAAAGCTAAGGAAAGTTCTTCCACTAATTTAGTTTTTCACAAAGGAAACAATGAGGTGTGTCAAAGAAAAATAGTTTACATTTATATTACTTTAAAGTTGTATAAAGAAAAACCCCAAACTCCCACAATGAGAGGAAAAAACCCAAACAAACAAATAATGACCTCTTTGTAGCAAAAGAAGAAAAGAATACAAAGCTTACAGGAAGAAAGGAAGAGAACACCAGCTTTGATGACTGGCAATCTGAGTCCTTAGCTTGTTTAACTGTTGCATACAAATAGATGAGAGATTTTATTCTGTGATGGGAGTCAGCCAGAATGTGAATCCTGTTATCTCTTCCACCATGTGGTGCACCTACCAACTAAGGCACTGTTTCTGCATCATGAGAATGCAACATAAACATTTTGTGTAATGCAACCTGCCTGCTATCCAAGTATTTTTGTGGAGACTTCTGTTGCCAGCATTTTCGTGCCTTAAGCTACCATCTGAAACATGGAAAGCTGCCCTTTGTCAAAGTGCAAAAGCAGCATGAAAAGGAAGCAGAGGGTAAACTTCTGCTTCCCTCCCTATTCAGCAGTTAACCTGATGTATTCAATCCTTCAGATTTCAAACAAAAAATCAGTAGTCAGATATTGCACATTGTCTCCAATCCATCACTGATCTTGGCTGTTCACATGAAACACATTAGTTTGAATGCAGCTCAGTATGGGAGAGGGCGAGACATGAATCCTGTTCCATACCTGGTCATAGGGATGAATGGCACCGTGTCAGATGTTGAACCATCATACAAGAACCATTCACCTGTAGCTTTCTTTAAATCACATATTACACAATGAAAGACCAAAGAGGAAAGTATAAAGATGTTTTATTATAGCACATTTAAAATTTAGAAGTGTTGTTACACTCACTCAGATATTAAAACCAAAACATAACACACAAACAAACAAAACACCAAACAGATGTAGTAAGTTAGGAGAAAGCTAACTAAAAGAAAAATCAGAAATTAGGAAGTAAGTAGCTTGCTATAAACAAGAGAGGAAAAAATGGTCACTTTCCTTAGTGTAAGGGCAATTCCAAAGAAACTTCATTAGACAAAGCTACTTCATGATTAAAATTGCCTAATATGAAGATATATTATGAATATTAATAAAGGCATATTACACAAGTGCAGATAGAGATGATCTGTGCAGACTGCAATGTATATTCCATCCTACAGAGACAGATAATCTCAATGGAAGGAGAGAAGCAATTATGTAAAAAGGAAATGTAGAATAAAACGGATGTTGGGGGGGGGAGGGGGGAAGGGGGAAGAGATTCAAGTTACCCAGGTGGTGCTTCATGAATAAAGAAGGAAGAAAACTTCAATAACAGAGAAATCATGCTATGAAAGAAGAAGAGGAGGACTATCAACTAAGTATAAATTCTATACAGATTGTTGTATGGAGGCATGAAACACCTGACTGAAAATTCTACTAACAGAAACCAGAATGAGTTTTAGCCATGTCAGAAGGATGCAAAGCTGAGCTCCAACTTGTGTACAGATCAACATTATGAAGACAGCATTTTCTTGCTGGTTCAGTGTCGCATGAAGAATGATAACAAAAGAATTTATTCCTTTCCTGCCATGTGGATAGGCAGAAGGACAACTAAGCAACCACCAGTTTTGAGAACTCTGCTTTCTGTATTATCAGGAACAGGATGATAATTTTGTCTCCTTGACATACTTCCACAGTGAGCATTCTAGACACAGAAGCAGCACATCAAACTCCCCTGACATTAAAGGATGAAATAAATCTCTGTACAGAGACTACTATTCCCCATACCTATAACTCAGGAACAGAAGCAGTGTCAAACTCTCAGCCAACCTGCACACTGTCTCTTTGCTAGTCACAATGATGTAGGCATCAGTTCAGAAATGTATTGCACAGCTTCACTACAGGCACAGCCGAGGCAAAATCAGGCAGATATACAAGCCTGACCATATCTTGCAGATTAAGGCCCCCATGCAACCCAGTGTTATTAGAAATGCTATCATTTTGTTTTTCCTTGAAAAATAAAAACTTTACATATATTTGAACACAAGCACCACAACATTTTGCCCATCTACTGCATTACAAAACCACAGGGAAAAAAAGAGGTGCAAAATTGAATTGAACTGCTTAAGTGATGAAGCTTTGATATTTAATTGAAACTGTAAATTGCTAAAAACAATACATTATTTTATCCTGACAGTCCCATTGAGACCAATATTTGTCACTGCACTGCAAGCTTATTCTAAGCTGTTTATTAGCACAAATCCCACTAACAGCAAGAAGAAAAGAAATCTCAGGTCTAGAGCTGGCTTGCCCTAGGTATAGGCCGGAGTTTCATGTTCACATCTGCATAAGTCCTACCCAATCCAAGGTGAAGCTTAGATGACAGAATTGAAGGCTGACAGTCTTCAGCACAACTCTACAAATCTATATGCCAGTGTTTCCTGTAACTTGCTTTTCACATTCCTCCTAGGCTCAGCTATTTATTAGTTTATGTGTATTCAAGCAGCATTTAAGTCTTCAGCCACATGGCTGGCACCCTTTCTCCTACATTCTGCTCACTAAAGTCAAACAACCATAGATACTGTTATGCAGAATGATATTAGCTAACCAGAGAATAAAGGATTGCTCCAGTGTGATCTATAAGCTTTGATGCAGCACAGAAAATGGTGCTGGGAGGTGTTTTAAAATTCTCTGAAGAAATAAAATCTCTGTAATAGATGGGATGAAGTGTCTGTAAAGGGATGTCAAGCTAGACTGCATTCGATCATGTACAATTGGCTCTAATTTAAAGGGGACAGAAGTGGCACTAAAAGGGACCTGGCTGGCAAGGGAAGAACAAAAGGAGGAACAAACCAGGGGCTCTACATTCAGACAAGGGTGAGCAGGTGGGCAGGGACATATTCCAAAGGCAACCTGTTTTGCTCTCAATGAGCCACCACATCTTGGCTGAGTATACTGAAAATAGTTACCTGGGGAAAAAAGAGGGGGAAAAAAATATATAAATCAGGAGCTACTTCCCAGTTTTTCCACAGAGAAAACATTATTAACAGACACTGAAGGCTTGTCCAGGAGTTTCAACATGTGGGTTATGAGCCATCTCTCTCCTGCTAAGATTTTGTTTAACCAGCCTGCAGTGAAATGTTATGTGCTCCCCCAGAAACATCACCAACCTCCAGCATATTCTAGGTCTCTAAGTTGATACCAAGTAAACGTCCATATGGAGAAGAGGGCATGGATCATGCAAAGCATTGTGATATGGATGTTCATAGGCAGATTTAAAGAGTCTCAGAGCTCCAATAGAACTTGATAGAGTATATTCATCTTCTAATCCACTAATGTGCTGGGCTATCTTAATACCAAGAGGAAGGTCTGTGCTGCTTTTCAGTCACTAAAGTTTTGGACTGTGTCCCCAGAGTCATGTTTGTCTACTAAAATCTTAAGAAGATGTACAAGTATGCACTTACAGTCCCACTTTTCAGGACAGGTTTCATTAGTCAGAAATACTGCAGTGTAAAGGATACTTATGTATTCAAACCCCCAAAACTGAGGCATCTCCTCCCATACAGAGAGATAAGGCTGTTGGTGACAACCACAATGAGTGTGACTACCACTGTCAACCACCCTGCCTAGATTAGTCATTATTTACATCCAGTGTATATCCAGAACACATGCAATAATGTTCATGGATTTATGGATTGCATAAGCTGTAGCTGAGATCATAACCAAACCAGTCAGTACCAAGAGAGTTCTCATTTTTCTGTGAACAAAACTACAGCCCTTGCAAGAGAGAACTGATAACAACATTTCTCTCACCTGTGGGGTGGAGTGTATCTCAGGCAATAATACAGGAGAAATAAAGAATGGTTTGGGTAATTCAATCACTCTCAAAAATAAGTTTCTCACTTTACAGTTTCATTGCTAATGAATATATCAAAACCTTAATGATTCCTTACACATAAGACAAGTATGTGTTACAGTAGAAAACAGAATGACATGGCATAAACTGTGCAGAACATCCATTCCCCCACCATGAAAAAGCCCACAGCATATAAGAACATTTAGCATTTTGCCATCAACAAAGCTTCCTACATAGACGCCCACTCTTTCTTATTTTCTCTGTAGCTTGTTCTTTTAACTCACTCATCTCCTTCCCCATCTTTCACACAATTATTGACTTACCTACTTTCTCTATAGCTTCCTCAGGTTTGTTTTCATGAGAAAACTGACCACGGAAATAGTTAACTCCTCACAGTCAGTTCCGAATACATCATCCTCTTTATGTTTCCCCTCTCCTACTGTATTTATATATCAATAAATTCCTTGAGAAACGGAGGTGTTATTCCAGGGCTTCTGAAATCTGAAATAACTAGAGCAGGATACTTATTCTGCAGATCTAAGCTTCATGCTGTGATAGATTCACAAATTTGGTCCCACCTCCCAGTAAGGAGATGGCAATTACCGCATTCCAGGGCAGGACCATGGATTTTTTCCAGCTCCCTTATCCCACATGTCAGTTACAGCTGATTGTGGCAGCTGAACCAGTAATGCTTTTTTGCATCAGATGCACAAGAACTAGATGAGAAAGAACAAACTTGAATTAGGTTTTGCTTCTTCTGCAGATAACAATTATTGGGTTTGGCAATCATGATATTTAAGACTCTGCTTTACTGATGCCCAATGGGATTTTAGATGTACAGACTTAAATCAGTAATAAATGCACAATATTTATAAGCTATATGGGAATACCTGCCTTTAAAACATTTAGATATTCTTCTGCTTTATGTGAGGAAGCAGCACTTAGAATCCTGTATTGCTTTTGTGCTCTTCGAAGGATTAGCCTCTCTCAATTCCTGGACAATACATATATTAAGAACACTGAGTACTCTGATTAGAGCTTAAACACTGTTTAAATCAGACACAACTCCATGTAAAGAATAATCTGGCATTATTATGATATTATGCCAGAGTGCTAGTATGCAGGAGTCTTCTATTTCATCCAGTTTGTAGGATGTACTGTCTCCACAAATGTTGACCTTTGAAATATTTTCTGATTGCACATCTGTAACACACACACACACACACAAATTCCCAGTATTTATTGGGTTTACTCTTAGAAACCACCACTTTGTTACCCAATAGCTAGATTCCTAGTAGCTATATAAACAGACAGAATAAATCTAGTTCTGATACATTGGTTTATGGCTGTGGTCATGGTTCCCCACAGTGAGGTGTAAAAATAGTCATCTATCTTTCTAGACCAGAAGTCATCTAGGAAAGACTAACGTTAAAAATAAGGGGAGGGGAAAAAAAGTAGAAGAAACCCCAAAAATGTTTCATTTTCTTAATAAGAGATAACAGGAAAAAAAATCTGCAAAAAGCAATATGTACACAGAATATTAGTTAGTAACTTAAAGGCAGTGTTGGAAGCTTTGTTTTTACTGCAGGACTTTCTGGCTGGTAGAATACGGAACCTTAAAACAACCTAAGAAATTGTAGCAGGTGATGGGAATCCCTTAAAAACAAAACAAACAAAACCCACAACAATCTAACCCCCCCAAAAAAATCATCCAAACTAGAAAACATTAATATGGAGATAAAATGAGATATCAAGAATGAAAGACATAATATATTCACTTTTCAAGGCACCTCATAGCAGAGAAATCACATTGATGTCATTCAACAGTGAAACTGATTTAAAAATACAAAATAGGCTCAACTGACCTCCTCAGTCTTGTATACAAATCTTAACTTCTGGAGCAGGAGACTGATCTTTGAGACTTCAACCCTTCTTTTGAAATGCAGTTTGAAATTGGCCAACGAATGTAAGAATTAGTCACAAGGGACTAAGACAGCAGATGCATTTTAAGCCTCATTTCTGTAGGAATCCAGGCTACAGCAAATGCAGTTAAAGATTTTTGTAAGAGTTTGCCATGTTACTAAAAAAAATCAGACTTACCAGAACAGACAGAGTGTTGAGGCACAGCATCACATCCTCCCTCCCTCTCCCATGTGATAGCAGCCAAAGCCTCACGCAAAAGCTAATAGGATGATTATCTGCTAGAAAGATTATGCTGCACAGAGAAGGTGAAGTCTGCCTTTGTGAGAATTAAGTCCATCATACTTACTGGTCTGCTGAACTATTTTCTTTTGCCCTAGTGCAGACAGGTTTTCACTCTGATCTGTCTTAAAATTACTAAATCTCAAAGAACAAATTCTAAGAAGAAGCTGGGATAAAATGCATTTGTAGATCCTTCTTTTTAGTTTAAGAAACGGGGAATCCAGGAAAGGATACAAGAGAGAAAATGTCTGGATTCTTCTTTAAGAAGTAAAGGTCTGCTACACTAAATTAGAAAGTGTATAATTATAGTCTATGCCTAACAAATTTAGCAATGAATGATTAAGACATGATCTGTTCTATGGAAATGCCAAGATGTGACTCAAAGCAGATCAACATAAGGTAAAAACATTGTGAAAGTGGTGCTTTACACCTTGACAGGGGGGGAAAAAGTTGTGTTCTTGGGGTTTCAACTCTCACTTCTAAGCAAGTCAGAGATGCAACACACAACCAAGTGTTCTCTCCATGCTGATAGGAACCACAATGTGTTCACATCCAGAAAGAACTACATTAAGGAGTTACTCCAGAATCACAGGAGTCCTTACAGCTTAGAGACTCAAAGAGAATAGGAATCACTGTCTCACAAAGTAATACCTTCACCCCAGAAACACGTCCTGATTAGACTGAGGCATTATGGTCCAGTAAATAAAAAAAGTTACCAGATGCAGAACACTGCTCTATATAGAAAACAGAAAAGGAAGGTGAAATCCCAGCCTCAGAATCACTGACATTTTTGCAAGTCTAATCAGAGTAGGCCTACTGTAGATAGATAAGATGTTCTTCATTCTGATCACTGAAGAAGAGAAATAAGGTAATTTTGAAAGAACCCAAGGAACATTGCTCTGCAACAACCCATTCTTATCCTCACCATACAAATAATAACAACAACAAAAATAATACTTCAGTTTCAGTTACACCAACATGCCACTTAGCTCACTTCATCTTAAAATAATCAGATAATGTTAGGATTAAATTTGAGTGCATTATACTCAAAAGGAGGGGAGAGGGAGGAGGGGGTGGGAAATCACCTTCTCACCCGCATGGTGAAGTGAAGGCAACCAGATACGCAGACAGTGCCTGTAATGAAGGCTGACAACAATGCTTACCTTAGCAAAAGGGGCATCATTTATTGGGGTTACACCCAGGAAGCCATCTATTTCATCTGCAGCACATGCTTAACATGAGTGCCGAATCAAAAGTGAAACTGCAAAATACAGCCGGGTGACACTGATGGCACTTCCGTAAGGTAACAGCTATCATAAGAGCAACTACAACCTAAACAGAGGGCATCTGTCAGTCATCCACAATGATGAAAGTTAATTCAAAGCAGCACTGAGAAATCATAGAATTGTTAGGGTTGGAAGGGACCCCAAGGATCACCTAGTTCCAACCCCCCTGCCATGGGTAGGGACACCTCACACTAGATCAGGTTGCTCAGAGTTGCATTCAGCCTGGACTTAAAAACTTCCAGGGATGAGGCTTCTACCACCTCCTTGGGCAACCTGTTCCAGTGCAACCTGTTCTAGTGTCTCACATATGATAGACTCTCTGAAACAGCTCCCATTTCCCTTACTTTCAAGGTAGGGTGCACGAGAACAGGCAAAATACTGTTAAGGTGGGCTGAAAACAAGAAAAGGGGACAGGATACCTAAAAGAGTTATGAGAGACATCTTGATCCTTCTGTAGTTGTGGTCATGTTCAGCATTTAGTAAGGAATAAATGAGCAACACATGAACAAACACACAGTGAGCCGATGATATAAATAGCTCCCCTCTTAATTTTGTACCACAGAACCCCAGCTTACAGACTAAATATATGGGTTTTATACATGTCTGCAAGAAACAAACAAAGGTAATATTTACATCAAAGTTCCCTTGTCATATCCAAAGCAAAACGAAGATGCTCTCAACAATCTCCCACTAAAACCAAAGCAAAGAAAAACAGTGTGGACTGCATTGTTTTATGTTTGGTTGATTGAGGGTTTTTTTGAGTAGGACATGACCAATACAAAAAAAGTCTATTTGCTGTTTATAAACTTCTCAACATTTAAGTGATTTTTGGCTAACTTTCATCTCTAGAAACTTGTTTCAGCTAATCATGTCACTATGCTATCAATCATGTGGGTGTGTGCTTGTATTGTTTTATATAATGTGTCTTAAAAGCAGAGGATGGAAAGGTAAGTTAGAAATGGCCACTCCATCTCTCTCTTTATTGACATATCATTTCCCATTGCAAACTGGTAAGGTAAGAAGATACATAGTGACTGCAAGGTTGGGTGCCCAAAAAGGAACATTAAAAATAACTTTTCACCTCTCATTACATCAGGCACTTTATCCACTCCTGTCAAACCAAGAGCTGCACATGGGAGCTTCCCAAATATATGTGGTTCTTCATTTGCATTGATGCATGTGTTTGAGAGCCTACACGGTAAAGAATACATCAAACTCAGAAGTAGCTGTGGAATGAAATGACAGATCTATGAGCCTAGCATTGTGTTGAAAAGAAAAAGAGAAAACCTTACCTATCACAGCACATATCAGCATTTTCTCTTAAGCTGCCATTCTTATCAAACAAATGAAGAGATGGAAAATTGCAAGCAAGGAGGTTATCCACTTAGAGTTTTAGTGATCTCAAAGAAAGACCTTGGAAGCCTTCCATATGCTAAAAACAGTTCTGTGGTTTATAACAACGTGCACAGGATGACAGTGTCACTGAAAAAGAATGAGTTAAAAATGAGTTTAAACCACTATTACAGTTCAATTTTGAGAATGAATTTTTATGGAACTGCCGAAGGTAATTTCCCTCTTACTGAAGTTACAGCTGATCAGGTTTTATACTTGACAAAAAAAGTCATCAGAAGTTGAACTAAAGGAAGTTAGAAATTTTGGCTATGGGGAAGTAAAAAAAAAAGGCACTTTTTTAGATCATGAACTCATGCTCTCTTATTGCAACACAAACAAACAAACAATGAAACAATGACTGTGAAACTGATTTTCCTAAATAAAACAGTGTGTCTATCAGTACACAAAGCTGCAATTAAGGCTGGATATTGCCACTTCAAAGTGAAGCAGAATAGAGTTAATTAAAGTTGAGAAGAAAAAAAGTCAGGATTATAGATGAGAACACGAGGAAGAATTTAATTGGTTGTTTCCTTGATGGCAGAGGAACATTAGCTCAGAATTAATAAATGGATAGATAAATTGAGATGCAGTAATCAGTGGTACATGTCCATATATCCTCTCAGAGAGAGGCAGTGTGCAAGAAATCTTGCTTCTATACAAAAAGGCAATCCAACCTCACATTCTTCATTATCTTCTGTTCCTTGACATGTGTTTATGTCATCTCCAGCTGGCCTTATGCTGCCCAGAATATGGACCAGGCCCATTTATTTCCCCAGTACACTTGCTACTCCTCCATCTCCTACTTTCCATCATAACCTAATCAAAATGTTCAGCAGGAAAAACAATAAAAATCTTTACATGAAAATAACTCTAAACAGGCTCAACCCATGGGCTCTTTAGGGATATTTCCAACTCCTACGTTCCCATAACAACAATCTAAGACACTAAAGGAACATATATTTAAGTAGAGAATAAACACTGCTCAGAACATGTCCAAAACCAAAACAAAAACAGGTGCCTTTGTCTGCATGCAGGAGAACTTAAACATGCTGGCCAATTTCTGTATCGATGACCTCCTACAGTACTAGCATCTCAGACAATAACAGACCAAAGTCCCAGTGCCCCACTGAAGCAGTCATAGAAACATAGAATCATAGAATCAATAAGGTTGGAAAAGATCTCAAAGATCACCAAGTCCAACCTGTCACCCAAGACCTCATGACTACTAGACCATGGCACCAAGTGTCACATCCAATAACCTCTTGAACACCTCCAGGGACGGTGACTCCACCACTAAGGGGGTGCTCTCCTTAAACTTGTAGAGCACCTCTGCAAAGAGAGGGCTCTTCACCAACAAGGAGAATCACCTCTTCTAACAAGATCCAAGATGTCTGGTCCTTCTGTTCACAACTCCTACACATCCGCTCACTTCATATTAACATCTCATTAACTGTACCCATCCAAAACCAAAAAAAAAAACATTCCAAAAGGCCACACACAACCTCAAATGAAAGAAACAAAATCATCCCAAGGGATGGAGAAATATAATCAGAGCAGACATTGAAAACAAATGTTCTAAGAGTATCTCAGCTTCTGTACTACAATAACTGATTTTAGCATTATAACTGATTTTAGCATTATTAAGGCCCATTTTCAATGCAGAACAAAAGTACCATCACAAGAACATAATGAAGCAGATTTTAAGTCTTTATAAAAACCTTCCTGCCTAAACACCCCCTGAATTCATGTGTCTTAGGGAAAACAGCACAAAGCATATTCACCTCTGGAAGAGAATCTGGCATCTCATGGAGATGAAACACAGCAGAGCCTAATCAGCATTACAGAATCCCGTTCCTGCATAAACACATACACACGTCATGCTCTGCTGTCAGTGAGACCAATCATGTAAGAAAAGACATTACTGTGTCTACATGATGGGTCCTAAGCATAGGGCAGGGATCTCAGGCAGCAAAAAAGAAATGTGAGACTCAATTTTTCGCCCTTGGAAAACTAACTAGGATTTCTTTCTAATGATCCAATGATTTCTCTTTGTTTTAATTGAGTAAATAATACAAGTACATACCATCTGTTTTAATCAACATCATTTTGCAGGGTTGTTTGATTAGAGAGTGTGGTACTTGGAATATTTGACTGATAATCTGAAAATACCTCACAAAACTAGTTCTTGCTGGATTGTTAAACCACGTCCACTCGATCCTCTCTATAAACAGAGATCTTGCAAATCTGCAGTGACTCACAGGCCTAACAGCTGCTTCAAGGGCTGAGGTAAAGAACTTTCCCAAAAATCCCACACATTCACCAGGACAAAGTGGTCTAAATGGGCAAGCAATAAACAAAAATTACATGGCATCCAGCCCCCTGGTGTGATCTACTCTGTAGTGTTGCCATAGAAAATGGAAAAGAAGCCTCCAATTAGGGAAGAGGTCACTCTTAAGCACAGATCTTATGTAAATATCAGCCAGGAGGAGAGAAAAAGAAAAAAAAAAGGCCTCATCCTGAAAGCCCTCCAAGGGCAGGCCTCAGCTTGGCTCACAGAACCCCCTGCCAGCAGGGCTGGGTTTGCAAGCACAGCTCTGAACCTCCGCATCCTGCCCCAGAGACCCCGCCCGGAGCCCAGGTAAGGTCCGAGAGCAGGGGAGCGGTGGAGCCCCGGGCAGGGCGCGGGATGAGCCGCACCCCTCATCTCACCCTCCCGCAGGTACCGGCGGAGGGGAGGGATGGGTGTGCATGGGCGGGGGTCGGAGGGCTGTCACCCGCCGCAGCTGTAAGGTCCGGGGCTCTCCCTTCTGCACTCGGCTCGCTGATGGCTGCGGGGGAGTTGCGGGAGAGCCGGGGCAGGCAGGAAGCCCGGCAGAGCTGTTCCCCTCGGAGGGCAAGATCCGCCCCTCCTCGCCCGGGGACTGACAGCGCCCAGCCCTGCCAAGGACCGGCCGCCCTTCCCGGGGCTCCCTCGCCCGCCGATCACCGGCACGGAGGGGCGAGCAGAAGCAGGCACGGCCTCACCCCACCCCAGGCTGCACTTTTTCCCCCTAGGCATCCGCACCATCAAAGTCCCCGAGCGCAGCAGCATCCTGCATCCATCCTCCCTCCCCCACCTCTCTCTCCGCGCCGCCTCCGCATCACCCACTCGTGCCTCCCGCCGCTGAAACTCACCCACGCCACGGACGGCAACGGCGGCAGGGCTCCGCCAAGCGCCTCTCCCCTCTTCTTCCTGGGGTGAGGGTGACACAGGACCCGCTGTCGCGCTGCGGCCGGAGCGGCGGAGCAGGCGGAGATGCACCTCTCGGCAGCCGCACCTCGCTGCCGGCACCGCGCTCCCGCCCCAGCTGTCACCGGCGGCCCGCCTTCGGGAGGCGGTGGCCCCGCAGCCCCGCCCCGAGCAGGGGGGACCCGCTGTCGAAGCCGCGGAATATCGGGTTGGGACGGGGGGACGATGGCTCCCCGCGGGACGAGACACCCGTAGCCTTGGCGGCTTCCCTTGGCCCTGGGAAACTTCTTCCGCGAAGCGAAACCGTGTGTGCAGAAGTCATCGAGGGCTGGTGGGATGTGTGGGGCTCGCCCTTGTGGTCAAGAAGTTGCCCTGGAGTGCATGAAGAGTGTGGCCAGAAGGTCGAGGGAGGTTGTCCTTCCCCTCTACTCTGCTCTTGCCAGGCAACATATAGAGTACTGTGTCCAGTTCTGGAGTTCCCAGATCAAGACAGACAGGGAACTCCTGGAGAAAGTCCAATGGAGGCCAACAGACGTACTGAGGGGATGGGAGCATCTCTCTGATAAGGAGAGGCTGAGAGACCTGGGCCTGTTTAGCCTGAATAAGCAAGGGGGGAATCTTATCAGTGCTTATAAATATTTAAAGGATGGGGGGCAGTCTTTTCAGAGGTGCCTAAAGCCAGGATGAGGTACAATGGGCACAAACTGGAACACAGGAAGTGGCATTTGAACAAAAAGAAAAGCTTCTCTGCTGTGAGGGTGATGGGGCACTGGACCTGGCTTCTCAGAGAGGTTGTGGAGTCTACTCAGGAGAGAGAATTCACCTGCATGCGGTCATGGGCAACAAGCTGTAGATGAACCTGCTTTAGCAGGGGAATTGGACTAGGTGACCTCTTGAGGTCCCTTCCCACCCCACCCATTCTCTGATACTGTAACATGCCCCTTACTCAACTTGCCACCTCAATAAATGTGGACCCTTGCACATCAAAAATACCACTGAGAAGGATTTATCCATTTATTTTTTTGTGTCACACCCTACCACAGTACACAAGAATTAGACATGGAGCTGTGAGATTAACCAAGCATGAGCACCACTATCCATGCCAGACAGCTATAAGCCCTAATTCTGTGTAAAACCTCATTATTTTGTTAGAATGGAACAGAGGAGCTATTTGAGGCTCCCAGGCCCAGGCTTTGCTTGTGGGTTTCAAACCACACTTCCTCTTCTGCATTGCCCTACATTGGCTTCGAATCCACCTTCACTGAAAATAATCAGCATACATCTGTTGATCCAGATTGAGTGACTGGCCCAGTGAATGCAGCAGAAATGTGTTTTAGTTACCTAAATACTAAGGCCTCAGGGAGAGGGAACGGTCACAGTAATTAGCTCAAAGTTATGTTGACAGCTGATGCAGTATTTGTGTGAATAGTCTCAGCATCAAGAGAAAACAGGCAGGCTCACCATTCTGTTGGTTTTTGTGTTGTTGCTGCTGGGGTGCTAGGTTTCTACTTAGTTTAACAAGGCAGGATACTGTAAATGCAAGATGTGTCAATCTTCAAACAAGCTCCAAGGAGCAGATTGAGTTGGGTTCATAAGAAAGACAGCAACACTGTGACAGAAATTTTATAAGGGGGTGCTTCAAGTCTAGCAGCTAAAATCATGACACCACTGATGGACAAGTAAAAAGTTTTGAATCCCAATTCAAAGTTTGCAGGGGGTTTTGATTTAAAACAGTAATGTTGTCACATCCACTTAATTTATTTTTCTTTTTAATATTATTTGTTCAGATTCAAGATTGCAGGGAAGAGCTGACCTGATTTTCTGTAGCAGTTGAGGTGTGTGTTGCTCTGGTCCGCTAAGTGCCTGTGTATGGGATGCCTGGGCTTCCACTCCATGTCGTGGGTCAATCTCTATCAAGGCTGTCTTGACCCCAGAGCACTTGCATATCCCTAGAGAAAATGCCTGACTGTGCAGTCATATATGAAACTGATAGTGCCATTAGTACACACCAAAAGTCACCTACCATGTTGTTGAATTTCACAGCATGTGTTTCTTCTGAACCAAAAGGGAAATCGGTGCTGGTGTCTGCAGCCCTTAAGGTAGAGGACACCATTCAGTTTGGCAAGGGTAAAAACTACCTACGACTGCCTAGAGCCTCATGCACATCAAACAAATTCTTTCTGGAACACATATTTTGTCAGAATCAGATCTTCTCTTACAATTGGTAGAAACATTGATATGACAAGTTGCAATATATCTTCTTGGAGATATTCTTCCTTCTGTCTTACCTTACTGACAGGTTGTGTCTAAGGTGGGTGTTGGTAGAATACCCAGAAATAGCATGTGTCACAGACATGTGCTTCTAATTGGGAATACTTACCATGCACGGTTCTCAATAGCAGCCAATGGAATCAGGCTGCAATTAAGAGCTGAAATATGTTCTCTTCCAAATGTAACTTTAATAATCATAAGCTTCATTGCACTGAGTACAATATTCCTTTCTTTTATGTGTGGGCATGTGGCTGTGTGGATATGTATGCACTTCAAATATTTTCTTGCACCTGCTTTTGAGAAGTCATTTTTTCCTTAATAGAGAGGAAAGAGTCTTCTAGGGATATACACCCTAAAATTAGGATTTATTATAGGCTTGATGTACAGCTCACTTGGTTAAATGCTGCCTTGGTCTGCAGTCACACATCAAATTAGAAGTGACAATAAAAATAGATGACATTACTGATTATGCTGTGGAATATGGGGATAAAGCATTCAACTCATGTTAAAAGAAAGGGAGAAACTGAAGTCATAATATATTAACCCATGCTTGGTCAAAGGTGCTGCTATAGAAGTAAGTGCTGGGGCTCTGGATGGCAACTGATTTGTAGTGCTAGCTGCATAGCTCTCTTTAATGCGTATGTTGAGATGATTAGCTGTAATAAGGAGAGGCGAGGGATTAAAAGGGAAAAAATAACAGCTATTACTCTTCTTAGAAGGAATTCTCTGAGGATCTGTGCCTGAGGTTCATTCACACTTTCTTCAGTACATAATGCACTGAGCTATTCAGAGCTTTGCTAGAAAAAGACTGCTAAACATGACTGTCAAGAACATGAAATTTTGGTGGGCCTTTTTTTCTCCTCATGATTTAATGGGCATCTCAAATTTCTGAAGACAAGATCTTACTATAATACTTTGTACTGTATTGCAAGTGACAGGTTAATATGCCACAGAGGAAAACAAAAGTATTTCTCAAGTTTAAACATTAATTGTATCAGATCTAATTCATCTTATGGTAAACCAAAGCAGGTTGGAAGAGACCTTCAAGATCATTGCGTCTAACCCATCAAACAATCCAACCCACCTAACCAACTAACCCATGGCACCAAGTACCCCATCAAGTCTCCTCCTGAACACCTCCAGTGATGGTGACTCCACCACCTCCTTGGGCAGCCCATTCCAATGGGCAATCACTCTTTCTGTATAGAACTTCTTCCTAACATCCAACCTAAACCTCCCCTGGCGCAGCCTGAGACTGTGTCCTCTTGTTCTGGTACTGGCTGCCTGGGAAAAGAGACCATCATCTGCCTGTCTACAACCTCCCTTTCAGGTAGTTGTAGAGAGTGATAAGGTCACCCCTGAGTCTCTTCTTCTCCAGGCTAAGCAATCCCAGCTCCCTCAGTCTTTCCTCACAGGGCTTGTGTTCCAAACCCCTCACCAACTTCATTGCCCTTCTCTGGACTCATTCCAGCAAGTTCTGGTAAGTACAACAACAACAACAAAGTAGTACTTGTCCAAATACTTGTGTTCTCCTTGTATTTGAAGACAATTTCACCTACATTAAACAAAACAGGCTGCAATAAGCAAAAGGTTTAGACAGAATTAGTGATATTAGATGTGTTTTCATAATGTTTGTCCTTAAGAAAAAGTACAAAATCAGTCATGGTCTTTCCTCCCTCCCCTTTACATGGCTTCCATAAAACACCTTCCAGGACCTGGATAGCTGACAGCTACCGCAGTAGTTCACTGTCCTGGGCACTTCAATGTGTTGTATTAGTAGCACAGCTAAAATGAGAAGAAATAAGACTCATCAAAAGGTGTATCAGACAAATGTATCACCAGCTTTTAAATTACTAGCTGTGAATACTGTCAACCACTCTGTTAGCTAAGCAATGTTTTAAGCAAGCAAAGCATTATGCTGATCAGAAATCCAAATTTGGCTCTCACCAAAATAAACAAAACTCTGGCTGGTCTCAGCTGTGTCCAGCAGAAAAAAAACCCACACTTCTTTAGGTTAACTTACTGAGATTAACAGAGGCAGGGGGAAAAAATGGAATACTCCTAAACATCACACCTTTTAAAAGTGATATATTGCAAAGTTCAAACTAAATTGAACACAGTCACCATTCTGAAGCTTCTCAAACCTTCTTTAAAAGAAGAGCGGGTCACAAAGTGAATGCCCTTTGTGATAAGCTGAAAAACTGCTTACATAAAAATAAAGGAATGTTGATAAAAATCTCAGAGACAGATTAATTTTGATAGATTCTTTGAACTATCTTTTTCTCCAAGGCACTATTCCTAATACCTGGATATCTCTATAGAAGTTTGTATGGCCTTCTCTTAAAAAACCAAAACAAACAGAACACAACAAAACCCCCACAACCAACACCCTCTGCTGATGGTTGCACAGATGGTCTGTTCCAGTGCTCTTGTAAACTTTTAATGTCTAATCTAAATCTCCTTTGCTGCAAGTTATTGCAACCTGTTCTAGCCCCCATGAGCACTAAAAGCAATCTCTTTGCAGAAGATTTTTGCATGTGTTTAAGCATCTTCTTTTCTAAGACTGAAGGACTAATTTTTCCACCTAGGCTCCTGATCACTTGCTGCTCTCTGTTAGACTTTGTCCTTGCAATTCATCTCTTTCCAAAATAGGGACCTGGGTTTTGAAGTGTGGCAGCCATGGCCTTACAATCCTGAGCAGTGAAAGGATTACCTCCTGGATGTCTTACATGCTATGATGGCACTTGCCTTTATCTGGAATTGAAGGACATTCTTATTTTATCATTTTTTTTTAATCTAATGTAATCCTCAATGAGCTGCCTCCCAGCCAGTTCTTTTCCATCCTGTGATGGCTTCTTAATCTTCTGTTATTGACCTATCCTAGATCATAGATTAGCTGTATAAAATGTAACATCCTGTATTTGTTCCCATTAAATTCCATCTTCTATATTTTGCAATCCATCAGAATTACTGTAAAGGTAAAAGAAGTGAAGAACTGTAGCAGATTGTCTTTGAAAGCAAGGGTTCATGTGGTTCAATCTTTCCTGGATGAATTCCAGCAAAGCAGTAGATCTGCACTAGGATAAGAGAGAGAAATGGTAGAGGATTGGTTTTGAATCTCTTCCAGTCCTGTGTTTTTGTAATCACAGAGTGTGTCTTTTTCCAATAGTTTCCTTTGCAGTAACAAAATCAGCAGGAGACTGACTGGAGAAAATCCTCAGTAGTGAGCTGTGTGAAATGTTGTGTCTGTTTTAAATTTTGTCAATAAATCCTAATTCCCTTGAGGAAGACAGGCAGTCTCCTTCACTGAAAAGTACATCTGATTCAATATAGAATATTCTCATCAATATCTTCTGATTCATGGGTTGGGGAAAACCAAGGAAATGCCCATAGGAAACTGCAGATTCTGTAATATGTTGAAAATGAGCCAGCATTCCTTTTCTTTTTATGGAAGCCAAAATTACACAGTTTATTTGTTCATCATAGGCAGTATTTCTAGGAAGTGCATCTCAGAGGTGCATCTCTCACTGTAACCATAACGGATGCAAGTCCATTATGACTGCATTTGAGCAATGAAGAGGAATAGATGGCACATGCTAAAAGCCAGATGACTGTTATTACCTTAATAGATTTTTGTCAGCATTTCATAGATTCATAGAATGGTTTGGGTTGGAAGGGACCTTAAAGAATATCTACTTGCAACCACTCTGCCATGGGCAGGGCCACCTTCCATTAGACCAGGCTGCTCACAGCTTCATCCCACCTGGCCTTTTGCTCCTGCAGAGAGGAGGCATCTATGACATCCCTGAGGAGCCCGTTCCAGTGTCTCACCATCTCCTTGTTTTAAAGAATTTCTTCCTAATATGTAGCCTAAATCTGTGCTCCTCAAACTTCAAACCTTTTGCTTAAAAACACATTAACATAAGACAAAAATTATTAGGAATATAAAGGTAAGAGGTCTAAGCACAAATATAGATTATGTGAGGAATGGCATGAGAGCAGTCTTGAGGAGAAGGACTTGGGGGTGTCACCTGATGAAAAACACAACATGAGCCAGCAATGGTCGCCTGCAGCTCAGAAGGCAGCTGTGTGCTGAGCTGCATCAAAAGACGTGTGACCAGAGGGACAAGGGAGGTGATTCTTCCCTTCTGCTCTGGTGAGACCCCACCTGGAGTACTGCATCCAGCTCTGGTGCCCCCAACATAAGAGTGGCATAAAAATACTGGAGTGGGTCCAAAGGAAGCCATGAAGATGATCAGAGGGCTGAAGCACTTCCCTTACGGCAACAGGCTGAGAGAGTTTGGGCTCTTCACTGTGGAGAAGAGAAGGCTCCAGGAAGACTTTATATTGGCCTTCTGGTCCCTGAAGGGGGCATTTTCATTTATGAGATGCAGTTAATGTGGCTTACGGAGCTCATTGCTCCATCCCACTCAAAAGAAATATAGATTTCCTGGCTGCTCTTCTTTATTGTGGTAGATCCATTCTTCACTTGCATTGCTCTCTCTTTAGATGTCTCTGCTATAAATCTGCACTGTACACTGAGGGAACTGTCATGAGTTCCCTGTGTCCTTGAGCAAGCATTTCACGTGAGATATGTACATCTTCTGATAATCCAGCTTCTGTTGGTAGCAGATTCCAATCCTAGTTAGGATGTCTTTGTGTTCAGTTTAGAGGTGTTACTATTTGGGAAAGTATAATTAGAAAGCTTTTGGACACGTGTGTTAAAATTATTGCCCATTATTGCTCCAAAACAGAAGGTGCAATCAGGAATCTTTTTAGCTGTAGGGAGAAATTTGTGTGTGTGAAGACGTTTTCTGTGTATAACAGTATATTAGCAATAGGTTGACTGAACATAGCAGTCCTGTTTGAGAAGGAAAGAAAACAGGGGATTAGAAAATGGATAATAGCATTATGGGGGTACTGATTAAACAGCACCCACAGTATAAAATCTAGGGAAGTTCAGTAATTTATTAGGCAATAGAACTCTCTGTCCAGCATGCTGCAGTCTGTTCCCACTAACAAATGAACTTTTGCAAGCACCTGTACCTTGAGAGTTCAGGAAAATTATGTTCTATCCCACTCAGATTATTATATATAATTTTTTAAATGTTTTTTTTTGGCTTCCAAGTAATCCATAATATGCATTTCCACCATATAAAATACAGCACACGCTTTAAAGTACAAAGAGTGTTATTGCCACCTGGTGGGAGCCTTCTATATGTAATTTACTAATTACAGACTGGATTGTGAAGATGTTAAAAGGGTCAAACTGACCTATGCTGTCTTGCAGAATACGGGCTAACTACAAACTACCTTGTCATAATGAGAATAGAATAGAATAGAATGGAATAGAATAGAATAGAATAGAATAGAATAGAATACAATAGAATAGAATAGAATAGAATAGAATAGAATAGAATAGAATAGAATAGAATAGAATAGAATAGAATAGAATAGAATAATAGAATTGAATTAACCAGGTTGGAAGAGACCTTTGAGATCATTGAGTCCAACCCATCACCCAACAGTATCTAATCAACTAAACCATGGCACCAAGCACCCCATCAAGTCTCTTCCTAAACACCTCCAGTGATGGTGACTCCACCACCTCCCTCAGCAGCACACTCCAATGGTCAAAAACTCCTTCCATGAAGAACTTCTTCCTAACATCTAGCCTAAACCTCCCCTGGTGCAGCTTGAGACTGTGTCCTCTTGTTCTGGTGCTGGTTGCCTGGGAGAAGAGACCAACCCCCACCTGGCTACAACCTCCCTTCAGGTAGTTGTAGACAGCAAGAAGGTCTCTCCTGAGCCTCCTCCAGCCTAAGCAACCCCTGCTCCCTCAGCCTCTTCTCATAGGGCTTGTGCTCCAAACCCCTCCCTAGCTTTGTTGCCCTTCTCTGGACACGTTCCAGCAACTCAACATCTTTCCTAAACTGAGGGGCCCAGAACTGGACACAGGACTCAAGGTGTGGCCTAACAAGTGCAGTGTACACGGGCAGAATGACCTCCCTGCTCCTGCTGGCCACACTGTTCCTGATATAGACCAGGATGCCATTGGCCTTCTCAACCACATGGGCACACTGCCTGCTCATGTTCAGCTTACTATTGACCAGTACCCCCTTAATTAGATGATTGCATTTGCTATTACAAAACAGCATTATTAAAGAGATGAATCACATCCCTACACTCCTCTTAATGTCCAGGTAAAGTCACTGTTAAACTTAGTCAGTTCCACTGCTTTTGATGCTAATCAACAGAACTAGAATACTGACATGTATAAACAAAATCTGAACAAGCACAGTGAAATATACAGGAGAAAAAATGGATGTGAAAAGTTTGAGAAGACAGGAACCTAATGGGCAAGGACCAGAGGTTTGAATTTGCACTTCAGACTGATTGAACCCTGTCTCTTGGTGTTTTATGTAACTGACAATGAAAACTAGGAGCTTTGCAGATAATAACTCTGAAATTACCTATTTAATAATTCCTTAACACTTCACCTTCCTTCCACATTTCTGTCAATGTGCTGGAATTCAAAGCTATGGAAGGAGTGGCAAGTTTTTTAGGAAGGGAGCAGCAAGATTTGGAGCTAGCAATACTGACACAAACATGATTTATAAGTGTAATGACTAATATGATTCTAAGAAGGCTTCCTGACTAAAACCCTGAAAGCCATAATATGACAGAATTTCATGTGATAGCTATAGGACTAATAGCATACAGTTCCTGTCAGAAGCATAACTCAATGTGACAGTTTTGCACATTTTTAAAACCTTAATTAAGTTCTGCACAATGTGACTTACAGAATCCTTTAATCCTTTATAATCAATGTGCCTGAAACTGAGATGTAACAACATGGTTCTTCAGACTGTAATCCATACAGGATGTTTTGTGGATGGAGAACAAGCCTATGTTTGTTGCTGTGTAGAAGATGGAATCCTGGGAAGGATGGAAAGTGTTTCATAATAAAAAAACAATGCTTTGCATTTCCAGCCACGTGAACTTGTCTGACAAAAGGAAGGGGATTTCTATTTGTCCAAAGTGAGCTAGAGATCACTTCCTCCCAAAACATGAGAAGATGCTTACAGCTTTAATTTTCAGTAGTCAGGGATTTAATTGGCTAATTCCAGATCTCAATTTCCTTTAACTGTCAAATTCCAGATATAACACTTGCAAACATGAGGAGTATTTCTTGCTGATATAATCATCTGCTCCACTTTCTTCTGTTCTCTCTTCTCAGTTTGGGATAAACCAAACAGAAAAATCTTTGCTTGACAGGATTTTTGGTTTATTTTTGTGGGGTTTGTTTGTTTGTTTTCTCATTCAAACTGTTCTGCAAAAGAAAGGGGTGGGGAATGGTTGCCCCAATGTACTTAGGTGAAGAAAATGTATTTCATATATTGAGGTCAATTAATAACTATATTAGGGTCAGAGTGTGGAGAATCTGTGCATTTTACAGCAGTCCCTGTAGAAATTCTTGCATTACTGCCTCCCAATTGGTGTCTCTCACACAAAGTCCAGTAGAAGGCTGTACTTAAGAAAGAAAAAGCAAGCTCTTGCACTTGGGAATGCTGGAAATGATCTGAATAATGCATGGAGATTTGGATAAAGAAAAAAATACAATGGCACAGAAATTGTAAAAGATCTTCAAAATCTTTATTTAGTATGGCTAAGGGGATGGGGTTTTGGTTCTACAGTTTCTTGCTCATGGTTTACTGTTTAATGACTGTTTAATCCACAAAGCAGTCTGTCATACATCAAGCAGACAGAAGATGTGCCCCCTCAAACTGGTAACAGGATGAATGCAGATGATGTTCTACCTGCACCACCTCGGATTGCACTGGACTGTTTTATTCATTCACACTAGAGGTCACTGTGAGCAAAAGATTGTGCTCGACTTGCACAGGAAAGAACAGTAGAGAACCAAGTCACAGGATGAGATTTGTGGCACGCTTTCAAATTTGAAAGGTTGGTGCAAACTTGTGTTAAACGTGTTTGATGAGGGCCATGGCACCTCTTAATGAAACCTCATTTACTCACAGAGTATTTACAAACTGCAGAGTAACAAGTTACTCCAATCAAGACATGGTTAGTGCTGATGTATGTGCAGTATCATTTTAGACCTAATTTCATCTCTAGCAACACCAAGCTGATTCAGGAGTTCCAGACTTTGTTGATACTTGTTGCTGTTTTTCCATGTATCAATATTTGAGGCAATATCCCATCCCTCTATGAAAACTGGCCTATTTTCTCTAGACTGTAGCAGAAATACAGCTTTGATTCAGGTGCAGCTTCAGGCATTAAGGCACCCAAGTCCCATTTAGATTGTGGATCAGCAATGAAATTAGTAGCTGTGTCAGAGTGAAGCTGTGAAAAGTATAAATCAAGCATTCAAGGAGGTGAAAGAGGAGCAGACTTTTCTTCACCTGGGCAATGCAGCCAACCCAGGGCTTACCTCCCAGTAGTTGCTGTGTCACACCTTCACAGCCTTACTTATCATCTGTGTGAACACGATTGTGTCTGTGTCTGGTTTTAAAATCTTTTCCTCTTTCACAGTGTATGTCCATGATTAGCAAAGATAGCTGAGAGAGAAGTGGAAAACTGAACATCTGGTAACACCTAAGTCACCCACAGCATAGATATCCGTGAAAACACTGACCCTTTCATCCCAGCTGAGAGAGCTGATGGGAGAATGAGTGTTGCTTTTTTATACAAAGCAATGCTGATGGACACTACTTGCATGCTGCCATCCAAAGAGTATCTGGCTAAGGACAGTAAAATAAAGAGAGGTTAAAATAGCAGTGGACAGGGTAAGATGCTGGAGTTACTATGCATTAGCACATGAAAACAGATACTTACACAAGAGCTACTCCAACCCCAGGGTGACAGATTTGATGTGCAGATCTGGGAAGAAGAGTCTTCGTTTCCATCTTCACAAAACTCCTTCGTTCCTCTTTGTACCTGCTTTTTGTGCCCACTTTCTTGTGTTTTTCTTTCTATTTCATCCCACCCTTGCCTTTTATTATATCTTTCTCCCATATGTCCATCCTAAATGGCACTAACATCTTAGTTGCTGACATCATATTGTTCATTCTCCAGACTCCATGTCTATCTTTTTAGTATGCTTAATGCAATATGCTGTTTCTGACAGGAAATACCTGCTTTAGAATTATATACTGCCTTAAAAAGAAATGAAAGTAAATTTTGCTTTCAGGTTCAAATGCAAGTTTTCAGTTCAGTCCTTAGTCTAAGGAAACAATAGCACCAGCTGCTTATGAGGTATGCTAGAGCTTTTATTGCACTAATTTTATGATGATGCAATGCTTCCATCAATGAAATTATCATGCTAAAGTGGGTGTAACAGAGTAAACAACAAACCCTACTATTCTGAAATAATAGCTGTTCTCTTGATTGGTAAGGTGGGGCAAAAGAAGAGATGCTCTTTGAGACAGCTTTTAGTGCAGGTTACTTAGCATCAGCCAGATATTTTCCTTTCCATAATGTCCTTCTTTTCACAACTACTGAAGATGCACATGGCATTCCTCTTACTCTTGCAAGAGCACTGCTGACAGGGCTTTTTTGCTACAATTAAAATAGTCCAGAAATACCAAATTTGTTTCTGAGCGTACTATGGGCTAAAGAAATGGACCTTTATTAGCAGAGTTGATAATGGAAGCTGCCATCAAGTTTGACCTTGGGTTACTCTCAGTAATCTCAGTAATATTGCATGTACAAATATTTAATGTGCATATGATTACACAAGGTGTGTGTGACATTTACTGCACAAGTTTAGTTGGCCTTTTCTTGAGCAGGAACAAAGTTCAGCAATGGCACTCATCTTCCATGTAAGACTGGCCAAAAGCAAACACAGAATACGTATTACATCATTTCACTGTTAAGCAGGTTCATAATGAAGTATGGCAGTTTTAACTTTGACTTGAGCTCCTCTGGAAGAGTTTTATGCCGTGATTGTCTTGTGTCAGAGTAGGCACGAGCAGCAGGGCAGGCTTTATTTTACACTTCCTTTTTAGTTTTCCAGCTACCACCCTCATTTCCACCTGTTCCCTAAGCAAGTTACATCCGTTAAGCACACCCACTAAATATCAAATCATTTGTATAAAACACTATCTTGAACCAAATGTGAATAGCAGAGGAAGCAGATTGCAGCAGAAGTTTGTCATATCTGAGTTAAGCCATTCTGTCAGTCTAAAGAAACAATTAAGCAGATAATACAAGACAGGAACTGTATGTTCCTGATAAAACCATATTACACTCAAACTGCACATGATCTTCTTTCCCTCCCCCCCCCCCCCCTCCGATTTTAATTTGAAGTAAACAGAAGGTTAACTTCACATTTGTTGAAACTTCTTTTAGATAAAAGGAAGATTTTTGTTATTACCTCCAAGGCAAGGAAATAATAAGGATGCTGGGGACTACATTTTTGTTTGGGGAATTAAAAAACCCAACATGCAGTGACATCAACAAGTTAGAACTGGCATTAAAAAAAGTAAGCATACTGTAACATCCTATGATCTATTGTAAACCTAGAACTTCTGAAAAGCAATCAAAGTAACTAAATTACTTGCACAAATAGCTCAAGCTTAAATTTCAGCTCCTACTTTGAGTTTGCGAGGTTAGGCAAGGGTTGTTAATTAGAAGTTATTCACAGTACTGTGCAGGGACGCTGACCTCTTTCTGTGCTTTTTAAAGTAGTTAAAAAACTAATACAGTATTTCTAAAATGAAATCAGTTTACTACTAAAACAGCAGCAATACTTGCAGACAAAGTTTACAGCTCACCACCAGGGCAGGAGCTTTCAAAGTACGTGGCAGAAGCACGGGTGTACGTGGAAGTAACCTGGAGGAGATGAGGGATAATAAATTACTCGGCTACCACCCCCTTTTGCTTCTTGGAAGGCATACTACGCTGGGAGTATGCAGCTCCCTGCCAGGCTCGGGGGATGCTCATCTACCCGCTCCCGCTGACAGGGCACCGGCCCTTGTGGCCCTTGCCGCCTCCATGTCCTCTAACATCAGGCACTTCGGCAAGCTGGCCCAAGTCCGCCCTCCTGCTCCCTAGGACAAGTTAAGGGCTCTGCTTGCGGAGAAAGGCTTTATCCGCTTCTCAGACAATTCAGAGCCGAAGCCGTGGGAGGCCGCAAGGCAGCACTCGGCGGCCGCTCGGGACAGCCTCCCCAGCTCAGCTCTGGCTGCCCGGCGCGGCCTACTTCTCACGGCGACCGCCCTATGAACCCTTTCCAAAGGCCGGCACCGCCCCCGCTGCCCCACGCTGCCGCTTTGGAGGTACCCAAGCCCACCCCAGCTGTCTCTACCAAGCCCCCCTCCTCGTCCCCCATGTGCAGGCGGCTGCCGCACCTCAGGCACAAGCCGCAAACGATCCCCAGGATCCGCAGCCCAAACAGCGCGCTGCCCCGCCCCTACCGCCGCCCCCGGCGGCCCGCCTCCGTCTCTTTTTGCTCCTCCTTCTCCCGCAGGCTCCGCCCGCCAGCCGCGGAGCCCTCCCCGGGGAGCGGCGGGCTGAATGGCAGCGGCCGGTAGGCGGGCCGGGGCCGCCCCGTAAGGGCTGCGGGCTCCCTGTGCGGCCCCACTTGGTTTTCAGCCGCTTCTGGAGCCGCAGAGAAAGTTGTCGCTGGGAGTCCGTGCTGGTGGCTTCACCCTGCCGGGCTGGGTGAGCATCTGGGGTGGGGACCCGACGTGCCGGCCTGCCCCGCGCCGTGCTGCGGCTGCACGCCGGTGCTTCCCGGCCTTCCGGGGTGGTAGCCGCCGCTCCGGCACCTCTTGGCCTGGCGGGGAACGAGGCCGAGCACACTCCGGCTCTCCCGTCCTATCTGTCTTGCCCGCCGGGAGCGGTTGGACGGCGGTAGTTGCAGAGTCACCGTCAGCGGCGGGGCTCAGCCGGCCCAGGCGGGTGTCCCGGGGCGGGGCGGCCCGCGGGGGGTCCCCGGCTCTTTCTGCTCTGCCGCCTGGCTTCTCAACTCGCCCGGGCTCCCCGAAAGTCTACCCCTGCCTTCTCTGTCCGGGCTTTTAGAAGAAATCCTATAATCAAATGGAAGGGTTCGCTGCTCTACAAGTCTGAGCCTGCAGTTAGGGAAAGTTGGTGGTGTCCTTTATAGGGCAAGTGCAGAGTGGCTTTGGGGACGGGAGTGTTTTTGCTGGCTAACTACCGCCGGGGTAAGTTTTTCCGGTTCCTCGCACGTGTTTTGCAGAGGTGCCTTTGTTGCTCGGCTCCCCTTTCTGGAAGGGGTCCGCCCCAAAAGAGTCGGGGTCTCGCTGTGCAGCGAACGCATCCTCAGCCGCTGCCGGCTGGGCAGGGCAGCCGCACCATGGCTGCCCTTGTGCCTCTCGCTTGCAAAACTCTAAGGTCAAGTTTAAAGCCAGAGGCAAAGTTAACTTTTGTGATTGTACAATGGTTAAAAATACTCCTACTGGTTTACTGGGAAAGTATTTTAATCTCTGTGTTTTGCTGGGACTGTTTGAAGGTTGAACGTGACTGCGTTGGTTTATTTATAACTTTAATGTAGAAACTTAATACAAGAACGGATTTACTTATATCAGTGAAATACTTTCTGGTTTAGGGAAGCTTAATTTTGACAAGCAAGTTGTCTGAATTACAAGGAATGTGTTTTACAGCACGGATACTTTTGGCATCCTGTTGTCATTTTCGCGTCCTTCAAGTGGAAGTTGTTGGCAGAGTTAAGTAGTGTAATTTCTATTTTGACTACTACTTTCCTCTTTACAAGGATATCTTTAGGTCAGTATTTTGAACATGAACGATTTAAAAAATGCAGCTTGTAAGCCAGACACCTTCAACAGTCTTCCTTGGAATTGCTTGACTTCAGGGAAGTTGCTCTGGAGCAAGAAGAGCTGCTGTGTGTTACACTGGCAGTGTGTGCTCACCTTGCTGCTTCCTGACTTGTGAAAGCTCAGATTTCACTAAGCACTTTGATGAAAGTTTATTGATTTAGGGAGCTTTTTACTGTAGAAAAGAGATCCTCTCATCATTGAAGTGAGGAGTAACAGAGGAAGTTAAAAGGCTTTCTCTTGTAAGGCCCTTCTGTTCCTGCCTTAGTGGGATCTTTGTATAGGTACCGTGTCTTTTGTAAACCTGGCTATAGTAGTAAACAAAGTCAGCTTATTTTAGACCATGTGTATTTCAGTTGGGAATATAGATAAAGAGTATCTTTGGTGATGTCCCTCTCCTCATTTGCAGTGGCAGAGTTCTACATCATCTTCACCTTTTCATCTTGTCCTTCTCTGTCACTTGACTAGGTGGTGACCATTAGTCAGGCTCTCAATATGAAGTGTATTTTGCTACCATTATAGATATGTCAATACTGTTCCATAAGAATTTAGGAGCTAGTCTTGCATGCATAAGTAGAACATTAGCTTCAAAGTAGTTACTTATATGCAGCATTTACAGGATTGATTCATTAATTTTAGCCTTGATCTACACTTGAAAAATCAATTCTTATTTAGTTAAGAAAACAGGCAGTCACTGTTCTGGCACCAAGCTATATATGGTCAGACTTAGTCAACAATAGCTGCTCATGCCCGGAATGATTGAAGAATGTATAAATCCATCTGGAAATTGCTGTCAGCCAATTTCTAGGCTTTTTGTTCCAGTAATTACACAAATATATTCAGTTTTTTACTCTGATTTTATGTGGTAACCCTACTATCTGATAACAAATCAGTATTCTCTTCTTCTGCAGTTAAAATGAATTCGAATCCTGATCCCCCTTCAAGTCCCTCTCACCCTCAGACACAACTTGGAAGGTCCCAGCTGAATGCTGCTGCTGTGGACCAGAGTGAGAACAATCGGAGATCTGGACCATCTTCAAGAGATCCTGCAAGTTTTTCTTCCTCACTTTCTGGCTACTCCTATAGCGGGGAGAAAGCTGAAAAAAATGGTATGTATGAAAGGAATTTTTATGCCAATGTCTTCTGTTAAACTTTGGGAGGCTTTTTTTTTTTGGGGGGGGGGCTGTATATGTATTCTAAACTCTGTGTAAAGAGACTCTGTAAAGTAGGAAAATAAATCTCTCCAATTTCTTTCAACTTGTTGTTCTGGAGATTACTTTGTGCTTATTTTCATGTTTTCCCAGCTAGTTGTTCTTATGTACAGAGCAACAGGAAGGAAGCTTGTTGGAAAAAATGGGAAGAATGGAATGTAATTTGACATAATATCTTGACTTAATTTCTTTGGTTGGCTAGATCTCATGCTAACTGTATCTTTAATAGGAATTGTAATGTGGATGAGTAGATAAAACTGTAATGTAAACTGAGGGAATAGTAAACTGACATGAAACCAGAGCAGCAGAAATGAAGATTAGCAGGTGGATAAGAAGTTGGAAGGCTCATGATATGCTCTGAGAGGCAGAATGATACTTTTTTCCCCTTCACTGTGAAACCATTGAGTTTCAGACTGTGAAAACTGATGAAATAAGAGAAATGCCTTGTGCAAAAGGTGGGAAGAGAAATGTTTGGCTTCTGTATTCAGATGGGAGTTCCACTGTTAAACTGTTTGTAACCTAACACTTGTGCGAGAAGATCTTGTGTTCAAGGTCTAGTAAAATTACTGTGCTTTCTTCAAAATTGGAAGTCTGTAAGGCTATCCAAGAGTTTAAAATTTGTGGATATCTACAATGGCATGTGTCAGATGCAGCTGAGCTCTGCACAGTTCAGCCCAGTACTGTGGCTGTGTTGGCACATCTGCTGCTTGCACCCAATTCAGAGCAGACAGCTGGAACTTTCTGGGTCCTTTGTTACTAAAAGGCACATGCCAGATGGTGGAGAATTTTGCTGGATACCTTAATTTCTAACATGCCTCTGTGTACCATGACCAACTTGGTCGCCTCACCCACCTGTAAAAGAAATCAGAGATGATGAAGAATTGACACCTCTAACATTAATTACGTGATTATTCATTTAGGATCAGTGCTAACAGGTATGTCCTCTGCCTTTCTTCATTCTACAGTTTCTTAGCATGACTCAACAGGGAAAGAACAGGAATTGGGCTTTGTAATATGATTTGAAAGAGGAAAGTACAGCTTTTTGCTGTTGATGCCCACTTTCACTCAAAATTCTGAAAATCAGCTCAAGCTATCAACCTAGAGGGTGTTTTACACAGATTCTGTCAGGTATTCTTTAGCTAAATTGGAGATTTTCAAATAGTGGACTTTTAAATCATAGTGAGTTTTGTCTTGGTTCTCTTTAAGGACCTTTGTATTTACAAATGACCCCTGTGTAGTTCTGTATTGTGCCCCTATAAAAGATTATTTTTGAGCATTGATACATTTCTTCATTTCAGTTTTGACTCATTTCTGGTTACTCTAAATCTTTTTCCATGGAAATCTTCACAGTGTCTGGTGCCACTGTTATTACCCTTTTCATCTCCCTCTTAATATATGCAGCTATTTAATGCATCATGATGAGTTACTGTTTGCCACCATGTCATCCTGGAGTCTAACAACCCAGGATCTGAGTGGATTTAGATCTTCATCCAGTATTTTCTTCTACAGTTATTTTACATTTATGTCATTTGTCACAATACTAACAGCTCCTACAACTGAAAACTCATTTAAAAGAAAGGAAGCAGGTGATTTTTATTCCACCCACATCAGTGTGTAGGTCATCAGAAGTTAAAAATGGGGATTGCAGTAGGACTCCTTTCTGAAGTGCAAGTAGAGAAGTACAGGTTCAGTCAGGTATGTGTATATGGAAACTAATTTCATGTCTCAAACAGAAAACTGGCACTTCAGCAATTTTCAAAATGTGTGACCTGACAAAAGTTGTTCCTTGGAATCACTAGAGCCTTCACCAATAAATAATATTCAAGCTGCTGATTACACCTGGGAAAGAGTGAAGGATCTGGTCTCTTAGCTGTGAAGTGATGTGGCTGTGTAGAAGGGCACATGCACTAGATCAGATGTTGTGGAAAGGGCTCTTCTGACTTCTTTCTTGAGAGATTAAGAAATCTAGTTGCTTTTAATAGATACTGTGTGTCAGTATGGTAATGACTGTAACTGAAGGAGGACAGGAAAGACCAGCACGTTGCTGTACAGAAAGCTCTTGTAATATATGTTACTAAATAACTTGAATGCTCCTCATCATTGGTGACTGAAATATTTTGCATGAAATTCTACAACTTTAAATTTGTAGTAGAAGCAATTTATTTTGTAGTAAGTCAGCTATGCTTTTTTTGGGAATTGATAACAAGTAACAAAGGTTACTTTGTCCTAGGCTGTATTAGACAGGGCTTTCCCAACAGGTAGAGGGAGGTGATCCTTCCTCTCTGCTCAGCACTGGTGAGGCTGCACCTGCAGTGCTGTGTCCAATTCTCAGCTCCCAATACAAGAGAGACATGGACAGACTGGAGAGTGTCCAACGAAAGGCCACTACAACAGTGAAGGTGCTGGAGCATCTCTCCTGTGAGCAAAGGCTGAGAGAGTTGGGATTCAGCTTAGAGAAGAGAAAGCTCAGGGGGATGTTGCCAAATATCTGTATATGCTTAAAGGGAGAGTGCAGAGAGGACAGAGCCAGGCTCTTTCCAGTGGTGCCCTGTGACAGGACCAGAGGTGGTGAGCACAAACTGGAACACAAGTGGTTCCCTACAAACATCAGGAGACACTTCTCTTGTTTTGGTTTTGTTTGTTTGTTGGTGTGGATTTGTTTGTTTGTTTTTACTATGAGTATGACCCAGCACTGGCACAGTGATGACCAAGCATTCAGAAGCCATCTGGATGTGGTTTTGAGCAACCAGCTGTAGGTCACCCTTCATGAGCAGGGGAATTGGAGCTCAGGTGACCTCGAGAGGTCCCTTTCAACCTCAACCATGTGGTGATTGTTGCCAAGGTATCTGTGTTTTGTGATCTGTTATTTTCTCTTCCGGTCTTTACTTGTATATGCTGTGTGTAAGGCTGTAGCATCAGTGTGAATGCTAAGCAGTTCTCCTGGAAGCACCCAGCTCCTGCAGCATTAGCCAAATTAATGAATACCCTGGCTCTGACTCAGTAAAGCACTTAAGCACACACTACCTCAGCTGCACAGGTAGTTCATTTGGATTAAACTCCTATACTATAGTTGTTGTTTTTTTCTTGGCAATCTTTCAATCTGTCTTCTGCTAATGTATCATTAAGTAGTCTTTTTGTTACTCCTTGTATAATTCATTTCACAATGGGAGGTAACAGGGCTTTAAGAATTTATTGTGCAAATGAAATCTGAATTTAATGTTGTATTTTTTTTCAGTTGTTGAGCTTGGTTTTGTTACTTTGAAAAAGAACAGGAGAGTTTTCCTATTTCTGTCCAAAGCCATTGCATTCTCTAGAGGGCTTCTGCCTGTGTAAGTTATTGTGGGTTGGTGTGTGTGTGTTGGGAATGGAATGAATATCAATACATCAACTCTTATAATAATAATAATAAAAATATTGCTCCCTCAAGGATGTTCCTGGACAGGAAGTTTATTAGTGAGCAAAGCATATACACTACTAAGTAGGGCTTCTGAAATCTTAAAAACATTGAGTCATCAGTACTCATGTAAGCAAATTACAGGCATGCTGCCAGTTGCTTAAGCAAAGAAATTCTGTCATTATTTTAGTAGTCTGTGCTGAGAGGAACATGGTATCTAGCAAGGAAGACCAGTGACTGCTTGGTAATAAAGTCAGGTGAAGTTGAAACAGACTGAGACTCAAGTCTCCTAAGACACTTCTGTGCCTCTCAGGTGCACAGGCTCCTTAATTTCTGTCTAGGTACTACATGCTTTTTGGCAGCTGTATTTCATCCACTCCTCCTTTCAGACACAGCCCTAGAGCAATGTGAAAAGAAATAGCTCAAATAAGAGGTCTGGAGCTCTCAAAGCCAGATTCTCCTAACAGGATTAAAAACATTCTTGTCAGTGGAACCATTTCCTCCGTGTACACAGAGCAGAGCTAGGAAAAAAGCACCTTCAATTCTGTCAGCAACTGAGTATCAGAATACAGCTGCTGTTACTGTGGTGGTTTTGGAAGAGACAGGAATCCACACTTCAGGTAAGCTGAGCAAGAAAGGAACTTTCATTGTCCTAGTGGATATTTCCCTTTTGATTCAGGTGAAAAGAAAGCAGAATTGAGAGCAACTTCTCATGATATGATAGTGATCAGGTATTTGCCTGGGGTGTCTTTAACTGCTTCAAATCAGCCATAATGGTAACTTGAACTGGACTGACTCATCCCAGGTGAATATCTGTTGTGCTGCAGGTTGTCTGGAGGTGTTATTTTCTAATGCTGTCATGGGTTGAATTTAAATCAGCAAATAAAAGAGGACATCCTTGGATAATAGAGGAATCTGTGAGGCATTGTGAAGGAGAGAATTTATGTGGATGAAACACGTTTCTACATCAGTGATGTACATTTGATAGCCAGTAAGGTCAGAGAGGAGGAACCAGGTAGGAATTCAAAAGTGAGAGTTTGGGAAGTTTTGAGAGCATTGCAGAACTAAATCTCAGTGCTTGAAGAAACTTCCCTTTGGTAAGGAATTAGTTTTTGTTCTGGTTTTGATGTTAAGGAAATAAGCACAGATCTCTTGCTCTGGAACTGAGAACACATGGGGAAGGTATTTGTACTGAGAGCTTTGCAGACAGAAACAGCTTCTTGTGTTCTCTTTGTAGAGTGCCGAGTTCTGCTTGCTTTTAGGAAGGTTATGAGGGTGGGGTTTTTTTTGTATCTCTTGGAATGATTTTATAAATTGTGTCACCTGGAATTTATAAACAGTGCCCAAAATTCCCTCTGTAAACAGTTTACTGTGCATTGTAACAAAGTACAACAGTGCACCTCCAGCACATTGCTAAATGATAGCTAACAAATAGAGAACCTCTCTAGTTTGCAAATATTTTCTGAGTGTTAGTCTCTTCCACTTTGGATCACAAAGAACTTTTCCTTCAGAGCTCTCTTTTAGCACTTCTGTATTTTCTTTTTCTGGCAGTTTACTTGTACAGCCAAACTCTTGAGGCAAAGTGAAATGTTTGTGGAAAGCCTGAGGAAATCAGAAAACTGTGATTGTTAGAAAGGGGATGATTATGCATTGAAGAATTAATTACTTAGCAATTTATCTGTCAATTTATTAATGCCCCTTCAAAATTTGCCTGTACTTACTCAGCCTCCTGGAAAACTCATCTGCTAAGCATTACTGTGGGAGAGAAAGGATCCCATCAAAACAAGAGTTAATAACTGTATTTTCAGTTAAAATTTTGGGATGTAGTCATAGTTGGTACAGGATAATGGGAATCGGCTTTTTGAGGTCTGCTGCTACTGTTAAGAACATGGTGGTGGTTTTACTGTATGTGGGATTAGGACTGGGTACTCATTTATTTGAGAAGAGATTCTCCTCCTTTGCCTCATTCCCATTACTGATGGGTTGGTGGTGGGACATGGTGATCTCTCCAAACCTTCATGATTCTCTGATGACAGTTTTGTGTTCACACAATGAATCAGATTAAGGCAACTGTCCTAGCTCAATCTTCCTCCCTTACTTTTCAGGTGGATCAACTTCCTGACCTGTGTCAGTTGATGATAACAGTTTGTTCCAGGGTGTTAGGAGGACAGAAACAGGCAGCCAAAGGGTAGAAGGGGAAGAACTCTAACAAATTCTATAATGAAATAGGAGTGGCTCTGTAAGTCATTTGGTGGTGCCAAGGGCTCAAGGTTGCTATTGTACACATTAGAAGATTTAATCTAAAAAATAACCCTTTTAATGTAGTTTCCTCTAAAAGGAATCCAGTAGGTGTGTTCCACTGTGCAAACAAAATGCCTTACATGGGAACAGTGAGAAAATTAAAAACACATGCCTCATGTGGACCAGTTCTCTAATGTAAAGCATCTGAATCCATCATCAGCAAGAACTGCTGAGTTCTGGAGATATTTTGTGGTGGCCTTGGAGGAAAACATTTGGAAGTACTACATCCATCTTCAGAGAAAACTGCGACAAATTCCTGTTAACACTGCAGTAACGGAGAGACTTGAAACTGTTAGGCCCACTTCATTGCCAAGTTAGAAGGTGAGACTGCAAACAGTACACTGAGGAATAAAAACAGTCTTTTGCACAGGAAGTTAATTATTAGGAGGGCTTACTAAGCATGGTAATAAGGCACTGTGGCCGTACAAAATGGTTGGGGTGAGCCTTTGTAAAGGCAAACTCTATTTTGAAGATGAGCCAACGAACTACTGGAGTGTCTGTGTGGTACAGAATTGCTGAAATTCCACTGAGCACCCCCAAAAATATGTGGACTTGGTGCAGTTTATGATCTCAACTCTCTCACATTGATTTCCTGCAGGTTGCATTTGTCTTCTCTTGGGTTTTTTTGGTGGGGAGGGTTGCCAATGGTGATTATCAGCTGAGAAATGACAAAAATCCTACATGTTTTTAAACTCTCAAGTTTTAGAACATGTTGCATTTATCCAAATTGATCCATAAAGGATTTAATTAGATGCCTGCCTGCATGGAAAAATCATTAGTTGTGTGTAAAGTTATTCTAATGACTTTAACTGATCAATGTACAATAGTAGCTGTGATAGAAAGAAATACTCTTTAAGAATAGTTTTCTTTCTACTTGGAAAACCTATAGTCTCTATACTATTATCACTCTTAATCTTGTACCTACATGCTTTTTGGTTTTTTTATTGCTCTCCTGACAATTTGCCTTCGTTTTGTGGGGGTGCAGAAGTTGCTCCCTTTCAATTGGATGCTATTTGATGACTTGCAGCTGTGGTGTGCCTGAGACTATTATGGTATTTACAAATGCATTGCTGCTCCCAGAGAAAGCAGAGTCCTAGGCTTCAACACCTTGGTAAACAAGTGTTAACACTCTTCTCTCCCATCCCTGCTACCACCTTAAAAAAAATAGAATGCCTGGCTATGCTAATATCAATAGTTTTAATTGTTCTTGTGGCAAGCAGGGTCACCTTAAGATCTAATCATGGATGCTGAAGTAAATAGGAGGAAAACATGCAATGTACTCGGAATTGTACCAAGCCCTTATGTTTCAGTTAAGAATCCAGGAGGCTTCTGAATGTATGAAAGAATTCAGAATGCATAGATGAGCAAACAAGCATCTAAAGTGAATAAAGCCTTTGATCAAAGCCATGTTTGTTGTACAAAGCATCTCTCTCTCTCTCTCTCTCTCCAGTGAGTTCCTTTGTGTCATTTTATTCTGTATGTACGGATCATGTTTATGATGTGGTGCTTGATGCCTGCTTTTAAGTGGGATGTCAGTTTTGCCAGAAACTTTTACTCCTACATGGGTACTGCCACACAGTACCACTGAACTTCTGGAGCTTGGGGAAAGTGAGTAGGAGGATTTTTCTAGAGACTCAAACTGGCTCTGCTGAAAGCTCTACAATCCAGTGACACACAGGAGCTATTAAAATCTGCATTTTTTGTTACAAAATGTACAGACTAACTTCTTCTAAAAGCACATTGATAACAGACATCCACCTGTGGATGAGCAGTCCAGATCTCTTTCCTGAAAGAAGGAAAGAGATTAGATGCCTTTCACTTGGGAGATATACTTGCATAGCATCTGCGAGCAAATGGAAGGGGTTTTATTTTATCATTAATATGTGTATTCCTTTGCTGACATTCTGGAAAGATTATTTCATAGTGAAAACAAAATGTGTAATGAAATACCTGCATTATTTACTTTGGGCTTGCATTCTTCTTGTTTGCTTCCTACCATGTGTTATAAAACAAGAGGACACAGTCTCAGGCTGTGCCAGGGAGGTTTAGGCTGGAGGTGAGGAGAAAGTTCTTCATAGAAAGAATGATTGGCCATGGGAATGTGCTGCCCAGGGAGGTGGTGGAGTCACCATCACTGGAGGTGTTTAGGAAGAGAGTGGATGGGGTGCTTGGTGCCATGGTTTAGTTGATTAGATGATGTTGGGTGATAGATTGGACTCAATGATCTCAAAGGTGTTTTCCAACCTGATCTGGTCTATTCTATTCTCTTCATATTTCAACAGTGTAAAATTTTCTTCGTAGTAGAAATTGAGCTGTTGGTAAAAAACCCCAAGAAAATTATTTTCTGTAGTGTCTTAATTTGTGAACTTAAAGTAAATCTACGTGGTCTTCTAAACAAATGAAGTGTTTCATGATTGTGACAGGCTGTTACTTCTGATGTTTCAGTCATATGGCCTGTCTTTGATGATTACAACACACAGTTGTATCATAGTTTTTAACTGTGTAGTGAGGTCTCTACTGATTTCATAAGAAGCTATAACAGCATCTCTTTCTGAATGTACCCTACCAAAGGTAAACATTGGAGCAATACTGAGCACGACTGATGAAAGCTGAGGAGTGGGAGACAGAATTCCCTTACAGCAGCGGTTTGCAAATGCCAGTTACTTGGCCAGAGCCATAAAATGCCACCCTTCAAAGCCGTGTGCAAATAGAGTTTTTGCAGGTGCATTGTCTTTAGCAGCTGAATGCTTGGCTTTTAAGAAGCCTCTTTGTCTTTGTTTTGCTATGACCTTAGCTTTACAATGATGCATTCTTATTTCTAAGAACTTTTTCTCCTCCTGCCTTTTTTTCCATCTGTCTTTGTTTCTGCATATGGCTGTAGCAGATTTCTTGCTTCTGACACTCCTATCTGGGTACTAAATCTAACTTGCTGTTGCAAGAGAGCCCTCTTGAACTAGGTTCTGTGCATTGCCCAATTAGAAGAAATTCTTGTCATGGTTTCTCTGACCAGTTACCTCATGAAGTTTATTAGATGTGTTGATGTGTGATTGAATTACGGTGTCTATTGAATGTGATACTTTCTGGGAGGTAGTTGAGGTTATTATAGCTGCCTTTTGCTGGTCTGATTTTTCTCAGTTCGTCTTATTGTCTTGTTTAATCAAACAAAAGATCAAGGAAACTTCATTTAAAATCCTCTATTTGAAAAACAACCCTAAAATTTTCAGGATCAGTCTTGAGATAGGCTGCTTATCATTGCTTGGCTCACTTTTACTGGGCCAGCTTTATCAATTTTCACCTGTAGCAACTGTCAGATCCTCTCATGAAATGGTAAAAATATGTATGTACTTTTCTAGGTGCATATTTGGTGAGCCTGGAAGTGTGTTATCACAGGCCAGGACTGCATGTGTCAGATGGATTGTGCATGCACTTGGCTCTTTCTGACTATTTTGCAGTCACTTCAGGAACACTTGTTATACCGATGAAACAGGATGGCCAACGCAGAAATCTTGCTTCATAGCTTGTCATTGCAGATCCTTTGTTCTCCCCAACATATGGGGTTTTTTCCTCCTCCTCCTTCATGTCCTTGTCACTTTTTTTTCCTGAGCCCAGATGAATGCTTGTTGTCATGATCATATAAAGTGTGTATGCCATACAGGCTTCCTTCATACACTTTGTGTGGGTGTTGCTTAATGCATTAATCTTTTGTTCAGCAGAGTTTCCATGCAGCTTTAATATTCACTTGTAAAACCTGTAATTTCTGTTAAGCTTATGTATTTCAAAAGAATGCTTTCTCTTCATTACTGCTTTTTGTCTGAGAAACTGCTTTCAATTTTCCTTTTGTCCTGTTCCAATTAGCTTTCCACTGTTCAAAGCATTTGGAAGTACTCAGCTTCTGTTTGTGAAAAAATTGAAATAAGGGAAGGTTAATCTTCCCTCTTTATGTCTTAAAAATGTTAAGCACTAGTACCTTGAAATCTCACTTGGACCAAACCCTACTATGTTAAGTTGAGAGGTAAGGGACAGGAATTGCACGCTGACATAGTGCTGCAGAGTATTCTTTTAAGAACTGCAGGGTTTCCTTTTGCAACATTTCCTATTTTTGATCAAAACCTAACAGAAACAGTAAAAATGCCTGTCTGCAACTACCTAAAGGGAAATTGTAGCCAGGTGGAGGTTGGTCTCTTCTCCCAGGTGGCCAGCACCAGAGCAAGAGGACACAGTCTCAACCTGCTCCAGGGGAGGTTTAGGCTGGATGTTAGGAAGAAGTTCTTCATAGAAAGAGAGATTGGCCATTGGAATGGGCTGCCAGGGAGGTGGTGGAGTCACCATCACTGGAGGTGTTTAGGAAGAGACTGCATGGGGTGCTTGGTGCCATGGTTTAGATAGTGTTGGATGATAGGTTGGCCTTGATCTCAAAGGTCTTTTCCAACCTGGTCTGGTCTGTTCTACTCTATTCTGCATGCTGAATTCCCACTTAAACCCATAGCAGCAAGGCTGGGCTCAAAATTGGGATCTTGCTTTACACAGTCAATGTGTAAATTAATGTATAAGGTTTCAGAAAGTAAACAGTAATCTTTAGTTTCCATCAGCCTGTCTCTTCTGGAGTTGTAAAGTATACTTCTTACTAGTAAACAGAAATTATTAGTAATGTTTTGATAATATCTGTGAAGTCTTTCAGCTAATAATATGCAGCTTTAAATGCTGTATACGACTGTGAAATGCCTGCAAGACTTTATCAGTTTCATTGTAGTGAGTCTTCTTTAATGAGTGCTTTAATAAAGTAGGGTTTAAGTGACAGCTTTAACCTGTTCAATGAAAAGCCTGAATTTCAAAGGTAGGCATTTCTGTAGACTTTCAGAGATTTAAATGCTTTCTTTAGCATGAGGACATAAATCCAGCAGACTCAGAAATACATCTAATTCCTCCTTTGCAGATCACAATTTTTTTTCCCCACTTCTTTTTTTTCAATGGCATAGTAAAAATTAAAGGATGCTATATCATTTACCTTAAGATTTAACCACACATGAAAATAAATAACAATGTCATTGTTCCAGTATCCACTGATTAATTTGTGTTGAGTCATCTGTCTGTATGAAGGCAGAATTAGCTTGTTTTGTAAATTAGGAAGTGAAGCACAGAGCAGCCTGATTCGTAGAATGGTTTGCATTGGAAGGGGCCTTAAAGATCATCTAGTTCCAAGCCCCTGGCATGGGCAGGGCCACCTTCTGCTAGAGCAGCTTGCTAAAAGCTTCATCCAACCTGGCCTTGAACTGCTGCAGGGAGTGGGTATCCATGACCTCTCTGGATAACTTGTTCCAGTGTCTCACCACCCTTACTGCAAATATTTCTTTTCCTGATGACAAAATACAGTTTACATAGGGTCTTGGTGGCAGGGTAGGAGCTACAGTCAATTATGAAGCATTACCACTCCATGTTCTGGTCCTGTCTTAATTTGCTTCTCATATGCATGCAGCGTGCTCCCTAGAACTTGCCTGCTTTCACTTGCCTGCTTTCAGCCAAATGACTGCGATGGTGGTGAACCTTGAATAACTGATAGCCTTCATTGACTTACATAAACACACCTGACACACAACAGCTAGTGAAGTCTATTTTAATTGTCATAAAAGATGCCTGAACTTTTGCAAAATGAATGTTCCTTTCTGCTGGAAATTTTTATGTTCAAGACAGTGAAATCTGACATTAAATAGGCATGAGTTTCTAGCAAAGCTGGAAAATAAAAGCTTCTACTGACAGCCTTTCTATTGTGGTGCTCTTATGTGGGTGGAATACACATCAAGACATTTTCTGACTAAAAACACGCTCAAGATCAAGGGTGATAAGTTATAGATCACCACTTTTAAAGGTTTTTTTTATGGTGGGTGCATTAATTTTTTGTTCCAGTGTTGAACTGAATTGAAAGAAAGTGTATGTTGTCCATCCTTGTCCCAAAACATCCTTTGACTGTGGTTTGGACTTTTTACCTTCAGAGACTGACCTAAATATTGTAAGAAAAAATTAATTGATATGGCAACCATGAAACTTAAGGATAAAGCATGAACAACTCATTTATCCTCTTGTTTATCCTTTAAGAACAAGAGGACACCGTCTCAAGCTGTGCCGGGCAGGTTTAGGCTGGATGTTAGGAAGAAGCTCATTGCAGGAGGAGTGATGTGCCATTGGAATGGGCTGCCCAGGGAGGTGGTGGAGTCACCATCACTGGAGGTGTTTAGGAAGAGACTGGATGGGGTGCTTGGTGCTGTGGTTTAGTTGATTAGATGGTGTTGGGTGATAGATTGGACTCGATCTCAAAGGTCTTTTCCAACCTGGTTGATTCTATTCTCTTCTAAGCAAAGATATTGCTTGATGTGGAGCACTGCATTACTAAAGCTATTTTAAGTTTCATACCTGAAACACTCCACAAGCACCTGTTCTGCCCTTGCCCTAGAACTAGAGGAACCACCCTGTATTCTGCTTTTAATGCCTTCTTAACAAACAGATGTTCATCTGAACAAGGGATAGAAGGGGCCAGAGCCATGCCACGCTCCTAGGGTGTGGCAAGTGGAGCAGGGGAGAAAGGAAGCTTGCCAGAAAGCCACCTTTCTTATTAGGGCTTACATCAGTTTAGCAAATTGCTTTTGTGTGTGTTTAAATCCAAACACTGACTTCTGAGTGCTGCCTCCTATATTGCTTTATGCAGAGAATCACCAAAATATTAGTGGTCATCTCTTCTCAACATGCAAAAAATGCTAAACAGGGAGGTGCGGGGAGGGGGGAAAATCTATAGCTAAGGCTTGCTGCAGAAGTTGTGCTGCAGAGTTAATAGACAGGAAAACACAAGAAGAAACAGAAAATGACTGCATGTCCTGACTTACTTGGGTGGGGTAGATAGACAAGTATTATGTTTCTCTCAAAGAATATGCTCTTTCTTCTAACTTCTTGTTTATTGTAAGCAGAAAGCCCCTGAGTGATGGCTTTTGGTGTGAGTGGTGCCTTTTGGAAAAGAGGCTTCTGACTTGTTTAGAGTTCCACTCTGTTGGTTATATATCAAAGTAAGGAGATCAAGTGGTTAATTTTGCTGAGATGCTGTTTGCCTATGTTACAATAATATTTTTACAACTTTCTGAAAAGACTGAGCACTAAATGAAAATTATTTTTCACTATATGCCTTGTTTAACCAGACAACATGTTATAATCTGCTGTTATTATTTTTCCAAGTGGAGCTTGGCAGACAAAACTGTGGCATGGTGAAGGAGAAAACTCACTTCATGGTTTGCTGCTGTTAAAATATATCCATTTTCATGAAAGCATTCTCTTGGAGCCTGCTCTTGTTTGGAAATAGAACCAGGGATGTTAAAGAATGTTAGTAGCCCTCTTCTTCAGGAAATTATTTGGAATAGGATTTGTTTCTTCCTTCCTCCCACCCTTTGAGAAAGCACCGATACTGAATGGCACCTCAGTTAGCAGGGCTGCTTACAAGCTTCTGTTATTGCTGCCCAAATTAGGTAGAGATTGAAGTCTATAATCTTGAGAGAATGCCAGAAAGCTTCTCATGGCCACTTTCCTGCATTTGGAAGCTCTCCTTCCAAACCACACTTTCCATGCTTTGTCTTCAGTGTGTAGCTACCAACTGTCATGGTGGGTTTGGTGTCCTTGTAGGGTGTTGTGGTATATAGGGATCAAGCTTTGGTGCTTACCGTTGAGTTTGGGTCTTTCTTTCTAACTACAATATTAGGCTGACTGGTAAAGCTTCTACTCTGACTCAGTGGTCTTCTCTTTTCTTGCAGTTGCCCAGCTAAAAGTGTGCAAATTGTATTGATTTTTTCTTTCTAAAATTCTTCCAAACTAATTTGTGAGAAGTCACCTCAGAAGTAACAGCTCTGGCCTTTTCCACCTTGTCCATTAAACTCACTCTTCGCTCAGGTAGCATGCAGCACAGTGTTCCTCTCAAACAGTGCATGTCATACAAAGCTCCCAAGATGTTTGTTCTTTGTGATTAACCAGGGGAGCAATATGATAGTTTTGAAGAAAAAAAAATAAAGTCTGTGTATAGAGTAGATAGCAGGGAGGAGAAAAATGGTATGAGTGTGCAACCTCAAAAACTAGTGAGGCTTATAAGGTGCAGTCATTGTTAGTTTCTGTGTGCTGCAAAGACTGAGGAGGTGAGCTTTCACATGTACTGCACATGTGGTAAAGGCTGTTTCTGAAGTCTCCACTACTAAGAAAAGAGGCTGCCAGGTGAAAGGCTGAAGTGCTGTCAGGAATAACAGCACCAACCTGATCCATGCTACATGTTCCACATGTGCTCATATTTATCCTAATAAATGTTCTTCTGTTGAGAAGTTAGTTCTGTGGTAATAAATGAGAAGCTGTAAACTCTATATGTGAAACCCTGTGGCAAGTCCCAAATAACAAGGTATTTGTAATGATGAATAGGCTGAAGTACAAACACTGAGTTTCAGTGTAAATATTATAACAAGTTGATTTCCACTGTTCTTGCAAAACACTTGTGGTGGATTTATTTTTAGCTCTAGTCCTTCACTCTTTAGGCACATATAGCCAAGTATTTATAAAATGTTTTCAAATGTTGCTAGTAAACAGTTTTCTTTATCAAATTAATTTATAGAGGGCATGAAAGAAGAACCTGAAGTGCTCTTTGAGGAACTGCTTGAGAGGGCCAAAGCTGGAGAACCAAAAGCACAGACAGAGGTAATTATAGATGCTCTTTGTCCAGTCTTGTTTGCTCTTAATCCTAAAAATAGCACCGCCTGCTGCAGAGCTGCTACCTCTTCTTCAGTCAAATTGTGTCTGTTTTGATCTTAAAGCATACAAAGAAAGGTGATGCCAAATGGTTTCTCTGCCTTTAGAAATGCTGCTTGCGTGGGAGTGTTGCTGGTTTCAGGTCTGATTCTTGAGTAAGCCTTTAGGACACCCATGCAAATGGGGAGGATAGGCTGAGAGCACAAAGGAGGTACAGAACTGCTTTTGCCTACTTTTTAAAAGCAAGTGCCAGAGTTCCTTTGAAGGAGTGCAGATAAGGACTGTTCAAATTCTGTTGGCTCAGCACTACACTGTATTGGAAGACACCAGGATTCCTAGGCTGGACTCTGTGGAAGAAGCTACCCTTCAGGTGCTTTAGGAGGAACAGAGCTTGGCTGATGCTTTGCTCTCATACTATTTCTTGGTTGAACTAGCACAGTTTAGAAAAGAGGCCCCTTGTATATTGAAATTTAGTTGTGTTTGCTTGTGTAATGGCTGATAGAACTGAATTGATAATGCCTGTACTGTCCCATACTGTATTAGCACTTCAGGTGTCCCTTAGGCTTTAGAAACATTACAACCATTTTCTGCTGCATTCCATTGTCTGGTGTATTGGTCTAGTATAAATAGTTTTAAATTGTTGAGAAGGGTTTTAATTTTTTTAATGTGGTTAGTGTTTTACTTGAGCATTCTTTCCAGCCTCAGTTTTGATGGCAAAAGGGAGTGGTTATTTCTCCTACACACACCTTTGTGGTTTGAGTTTTTCCCCAAAGACTGCTCCTTTTTCTACAAATGAAAATAAGAGGGGATGAGAAAGAAATCCTTTTAAAGCTGATTTAAAAAGACATTACCGAGCTCTATCCCTCCCTCCACCTCAACTTGCCTGAGGGGCAGGCTGTCCTTGGACCTGTAACCTGAGACAGAGACAGATTCCTCACCTTTGAAACAGCTGGTGGCATTAGGCAGGATGAAGCTTTACCCTTGAGGGGATCACTGCTGTAAAGTCCACAATTTTGCCCCATTCCTCCACATAGAAGCAAATACCATCAACATTCTTTCAGGGCGTAACTTCTGGTTGGGTAAGAAATAGCTTATGCACACATCATAGGCTTAGATTACATATGTATGAATGTATTTTTTCACACCAGGAGCTGTACCTGGTTCTGCTAGATGCCTGAAGACAAATGGCAACTAATTCATTGACCTGGCCAAATGTGTTGTCATTCTGATTTGCTTCAAGCTCTGGAAACTGATCCTTCCCTGCAGAAGATCGACTTACAGCTATGTTCCTTAGTGCTAGGAGCAAATGTTTTGACCTTTTGTTCAAAGAACTTATTCTAGCCAAGTACCAGAGTAGGAGGGGAGAGACAGAGTAGGGTGTATTTCAGTAATTGGAGGAATTCTGTTCCTTATTTATTCTAGGTGGGGAAACACTTCTTAAGATTAGCAGAAGAGGAGGATGAAGAACTTAACAGTTGTAGTGCTGTTGACTGGTTCATCCTTGCTGCTAAGCAAGGTCGAAGAGAAGCTGTCAAACTGTTGCGTAGGTGCCTGGCAGACAGAAGAGGTATGGCTCTCTGAGACTTCATATTTGCTCCTCCCATTTTATCTGAATTAATCCTACATTCATTTTAACACTGAAGAGGGGTGAAAATGTGATGGGAGTGTGCCTGGCAAAATGATGTTAGTAGCTGCTGGCAGCCTGTTCAAACAGGTACTCTAAAAAGCATTAATTGCTCATAGTGCTCATAAAAGCATTTCTAATAATCATTTGCTCAAATTCCTTAATGGAATTCATGCCTGTTCTTCCCCTTCTCACCTTTCATTGAAACTTCTTTTCTTTGACTGTGAAGGTCATGTATAACCACACACCTCCTACGTATCTGCTGTTGTTTCACTCATGCCCCTCTCCAACCTCCCTCCTAATTGGTCTCTTTTCAGAGGCTTCTCCCACTTTAAGCTTCACATCTTCCTTCATGTTACTTCCCACGCTTGGAGTGGTCTCCTCTCACCTACCATCTATCTGAAGTCTTAAATACAGAAAAGAAATTTAAGAAATCCACAACTCTTCATTAAATCCTTGCTGCCTTTTACATGCCATCCATGTTCCAACTTCTGCCTGAAAAAGTTGAAGCAAGACTTCAGGATAATGCATGTCATGCACAGTCTTTGAAGCACAGTTTATACTTAAGGGAAGTGATTAGATTTTGATGAGAGGAGGGCACAGAAAGGCATTTCAGTGATTTTACATATAGGTGGTCCAGATTGAATGAAACTTGAAAAGTTTCAGATGAAACTGAGTAAAAATAAATTGTGGGCAAAGCTGTTATTTCTGAGTGGTGTGGGATAATAGTGTGTAATATATTTTTTCTTTTCTTAAGGCATCACTTCTGAAAATGAGCAAGAAGTGAGAAAGTTATCATCTGAGACTGACTTGGAGAGAGCTGTGAGGAAAGCTGCCTTGGTCATGTACTGGAAATTAAACCCCAAAAAGAAGAAACAGTTAGCAGTGTCTGAACTACTGGAAAATGTTGGGCAAGTTGACAATGAAGGTTTGTTTTATGAACTGATTTATGTATTGATAACACTTAGACACACAGGCAGAATACAGCTAGAAATCTAAGAGGCTTTATAAACAGTCAGGCCTGGGATAACACTAAATATGATGTGCTTCAGAAAAAAAAGAACTGTTAAAGACTCTAATTCTTTTAACAACTGTGTTCTCTAGACCAAAAATGCCTGGCAGCTTCTGCTGTAGGCTGTGACTCAGTTAACCACTTAGTCAAGTGACCAAGCATTACAGAGGAATTTGGTGCTTGCTGTCCTTGGAGAATAAATCTCTTACGTCTTTGCAGTAGGATTTTTCTAGTTGTTATTGTTTGGGGTTTTATCTTTTTCTAAGCACTCATCCTGATAATTCAATTTGCAAAACCAGCCTTCTAGACACGTGGTTCATTGCCATTACAGCAGCATGTGTTAATTGTGTCAATGCTGTTCCCATTTCTCATACAGTCAGAGGAATGTAGAAGGCTCTTTAGCCACCTGTTTATGTGTCTATTTGTTTTTTTCCTGGCTTGGAGGAAATACTATTCTTCAAATAGTGCAGCTTGAAGCACATTCCAGTTATTCTTCAATCACTTTAATTGACTGCTTTGACTTTGCATAAACTTCTAGATGGTGAGAAGCAACCTGGCCCGGTCCCCAAGTCTGTGCAGAAGCAGAGGAGAATGCTGGAGCGCTTAGTGAGCAGCGAATGTGAGTGCCCAGTGCTGCTTTCAATCTTTGCCTGTGGTTTTGGTTTCTGTTTTATTCTGCTGAGCAATTTTGTGCTGCAAGAGGAAGAACATACAACAAGGTTGGACTGCTGTTAACTGATGGTATCAATTTATTATATGTGCAAGGTAAATAACAGAACTCACAGAAGGCCATCACCATTAGTCACCTGAACAGTAATTAGTGTACTAATGAGTGCCATTTGTTAATTTGATAATCTTACCCTTTCAGCACTTAAAGGCTATTCAGCAAAAAAAAAATTATGTTTTGCACTTTGATTAATTTTGTTGTAGTTCTAAACTGTAATAAGCTGTCTGATTACAGCAGGGGAATTAATTATGCAACAATTTAATGCAGACAGATCCTTCATTCTATTTGTCTTGCTTCTGTTTGCCTTTCCCTTATGATTAATGTTTGTCTTTTTCTATTTGCTTAGGAATTGATATGGGAAAGATGCACCATGATATTTCTTCAGAGCTTAGGGGATGTAGTTGGTGTAGTAGGAAGGAGCATACCACTCAACACACATAGGGTCAGATTTTTAGGCCCAAATCTGTGTGGTTTGTAAGGTCTGGTGGAGTTGGTAGGTTGGAACTGAAATCAAGTTCTCCCTAGCCTTTCATACCTAATAAATTACATATTACATAGAATAAACCAGGTTGGAAGAGACCCTCAAGATCATTGTGTCCAACCCATCAACCAATCCAACCCACCTAAACAACTAAACCATGGCACCAAGCACTGCTGGGCCTTTAGGTGGAAAGCCAAATCGTTAAATGAAGAAAATGAATTGTAAACTGTGAAACGTAGTTTTTCAGCAACATTCTCTAACACAAGATTTGATTAGTCAATGTTGGGGAAAATCTCACCTTCTTGAAATAGGTCATGTGAAATAGTGATGTGCAATCCAGATTTGTTCTTGAAGAGCATTTTTAAATGTCACATATGCAGTGTATCTTGCTAGTACAACTGTAGTTGAGTATGTGTGGTCTGTGGGTTAGTGAGCCAAACCTGGGGATCAGGCAGGTTTAAACTCCATGAAAGACTAGATTTACATTTCCCTAGGTCAGCTTGGCCTTTGCTTTCAGGGATTGTGTTGATTGTGCAGGGGACTTCTGAAGGTAACATTTGTAAGAGTGGAGTTTAACCACAGAAGTAAAAGAGGAGGAGGGCCACATGCCTGTGTATATGTGTAAGGGAGGAGCTCGTGGGAGTGTTGTGGGGATCAAGCTCCATGACACTAGGTCAGCTGTTCTTGTGATTGTTTGCCACTTCTGGAAAGCCAGAAATAGTCCTCCAAGAATAAGACTGTGATGTTTCATTGTCCAGTCACCATATCATAAGGCAGATGTCGGTGGGTTCATTGCAGCTGTGTTGCATTGGAGCTTAATGAAGGGTTCCTTCCATCCTTTAGCTGCGCTGACCACATGCTGATAGAGCATGAGTGCAAAGCAAGTAATTTTGTGCTGGATGCTTCAATAATTCAAAGGGTGTCAGAAAAGGAGCTGGCAAATTTTCTTTTTATTTATTTGATTTTTCTTTTTTAGGCTTAAATGGCAGATAAAATAACAGGAGAGTAAATGAACCTACATGTAAGCGTGGGCAGAAATTGATGTGCATATTTTTCTTTTCCTACAGTGGCTGGGGGAGGCAGGGGAATTTGTCATAACCACATTGAAGGAAAAAAAAATGTGAATAATGAAGTAGAATCTACAACATTAGGCTTTTTATATCAATTTAAGAGACACTTAGCTGACAAAATACTAATAACATTTAAAAACTGAAAAGTTTTCATCACTTAAAGCAGGAGTTAAGCTGTTACCTCTTCTCCAGAGAGCTTTCATCTTTTCATGGGTGAACAAGACAGCTGTTACTCTCTAGAATTTTCTTCTGTGATTCACTGAGTTTCTCCATTTATCTTACCAGCAGCAGATACTTCCTTTGGTTTTAAAACACTGCCAGTACTTGGAAGATCTTTTTTAAGCCAGATGTGTTTGCTGATACTTGATCTGAGCTGAGGTACAAACAGGAGATCAGAGCTGACGTTGTCACTGGACAGTTGTTGTGTGCCTGGGGTTGTACATGTTATTAAACCTGATGGCCATCTATACATAGTAAGGTAGTAACTCTTTCCTTCTCAGGATGTCCCATGGTCCTGTAAAAGTGCTGTTAAAGGCTTTTTTGTTATGAGGTTCTAACCATGTCTACTTGCTGATTCCACGCCAAGAAGGCTGTCTTACTACTCTAGATTTTGTCCCAACAGGACAATAAATGTAGACTGGATCTAAGAAAGAACCTCTTCAGTATGAGGGTGGATTGCATAGGGAGGTTGTGGATGCCTCTTCCCTGGAGGTGATGAAGGCCAGGTTGGATGAGGCCTTGAGCAGCTGGGTCTAGTTGAGAAAGGTCCCTGCTTATGGCAGGGAGGTTGGAGTAGATGGTCTGAAAACTCAACCTAAGCCATTCTATGATACGCTTGTTATTAGGCTTGATCTGAACAAGACTGCTAAGGAGCTTTGCTTATTTCTTTGTGCAGGCAATGTTGCCTTGCAGTCTGTGAATCATAAGAATAGTCAGCAAAAATAAATCCTTTCTTTCTTCTTGAGAGGCATGTCAGATGGTGTTTTGTGGGACACACAGGTTCATGCAGTGAAGGGAGGGGGAATTAAAAGGCCAAGCAAGAGGCAACATCCATGTTGTGAAATGAAAGCAAAAGCTACATGGCAAGCTGCTGTTCTTCTGTTGAACTTTGCACACTCTGCTTCCTGTAGCAGATATCTTGCTGAAACTCCCTTATTTTGTTCTGTATCTAGAGTGGTTTTCAGTGTAAAATGCTAATATATTTATATATCATTTCTATAAATGCAGCATTGGAAAAAAATAATAATTAATAGGCTGAAACCTACTAATCCTCCAGTTTTAAATTTAGTGAAACAGTTCAGTTTTCTGTCTCTATAAAATCTCAAACTAGTATTAAGCAGCCCAGCTTTCATATCTTTGTATCAGCTGACTAGCTAAACTTACTGTGTAGGAGATGTGTTACAGATTTTTGTCATTCAAAAGTCTTTCTCATCCACAGCAGTGTCATTTCCTTTAGTGTGTGGAAAAAAGTTGCAGTTAATTAGCCTTCTTTACAAATGGCATCAAGCTTGTCTGCCATAGAAACCAGCTAATCCATGCTAATGTAGGGAGCTTGCTGTGGGAAGTTTGAAGCAGTGTATATAAGTCATCTTCTGCCTTGCAGCATCCCTTGAGTTTTCAGAAGTTATTTCTTGCCTCTCTTCTACTCAAAGGAACAAATAAGGAACTTCCCAGGACTGTGATAAATTTTGTCTCTGTACAGCTGAGTATATCTGATTGGTGCCTGTAGCTGATACAGTTGGGGGGAGGTCCTTTGTATAGCCACACAGCATATTAAGTCAATACACTCTAATCTGTATTGAATCTTGCAGACTTTAATATTTGGACATTTCCCATAATAATGCCTGTGTCTTCTGACCTCAGAAAGATGCCTGTTGAATGCCAAATCAGAAGTTGCTTTTTTGATTCATATCTTACAGATCATTCATTACTGCTCCTGTACCTTCAGTGTGGCTGTAGTTAAAGATTACTCTCAAGAAGTTGCCAAAGATAAAACAGCTGATGATTTAAAACTCTGTGACCTAAGCCAGTGTAGTCTCTTTCCTTAGAATACTTGGCAGATAAGCTCTGCATTCACTCACTCTGTTCTCCTGCATAATAAACTTACCTGTTGGTCTAACAAGATTTAGAGTAGTTATATACTGCTGGCACAAGCAGCTTGTTGTTTTCAGCCCAGAACTGAGAACAAGTTGCATGGTGAGCTTGTGTTGTCAGTAGTTCAGTTTTTGAAGCCCAGAGTAGACCTTCCTTAAACCAGGAAAGAAAATTCCTGTTCCAACTCATAATCAGTAGAGTGTTGTAGTGACACTATTTACTCAAAGTCTTCTTTTTATCTTTTAGCTAAAAAATTCATTGCTTTGGATGACTTTGTTGAAATTACCAAGAAGTATGCAAAGGGAATCATCCCATCCAACCTATTTGTGCATGAAGAGGAAGATGAGGAACTGGCAGGGAAGACTCCTGAAGAGTTACCCCTGCGACTGAAGGTAAAAAGGCAACAGCAAACAGGTTGTTGAAGGGTTCTTAACTTACACATTTCAGACAGACAGAGCTCACTTGCACATCACTCTCAAACCTGATGTTTTGTCTATAAATGTCAGTTCAAAAATCATTGCCACATTTTCTTATTTGGACGTGACTTCATCTGTATGTTTATAGTTTCATGTATGTGAGTCATATATTTAAGAGAAGGGGATAATGCATCTTCCCTGGAAGATGGCAATCTACCTTCATTACATCTCAGTCAGGATTTAAATGTCCCTGTCATAGCTGCCATATTTTTATTACAGATGTTATTATATGCTTCATATCTTTCTTGTTTAAACAGGAGCAAGCAGGAGGGAAAAATTATCCATAGCCTTGAGGTGTGAAAAGATTCTATTAGAAAGGAACTCAAGAGTGGTAGAACTGGCTTTTAGTAGTCTTCTATGCTAATACTTCTCTAGATAGTGAAAGAAGGGAAAATTAAGGTACATGCAAGATAGGGGGTTTCTAGCTGCTGATGTGAGAGGTTTTATTGTACTTGTCATTTTGTTATCACATAGGTAGGAGTGGGGGGAAAAGGAGGGGTGAGAGGGGTATCTCTTTCTGTTCTTTTGAATAAATACTGTTCTGAGAAATGCACTTAGAAAGAATGACAGGGATGCCTTCAATGATAAAAAATGGGAAAAGGCTGCACCTCTTTATTGATCCTACATAAAGTGTGTGGTTGGTCATAGGGAGAGGATTCAATCCAGCAATTCCTCTGTTGGAGTCAGATGATCTCTGAGGTCCCTTCCAACCTAAGTCATTCCATGATTGATTCATTGTCTGGTTACTGTGCTGGAGAATGCCACATAAGACAGAATTTGAAGATCCTGAGCAGTTACTTTTGGGGAGTGAAAAGAACCCCTAACATGTAGTAATTATAGTTAAAGATGTTTCTTATCCTTTCAAACCAGATTTTGACAGCTGCACCCCTAGGTATCTGGAGAGAATTGTTCTAAAGATAAACCCCAGCTGTAAAGATCTCCTGTAAGTGCACATGAATCATGTGCACCATTTCCTGCAGTGTGTGTGCTGCTCAGAATATACAGCACAGTCCTGCTAGAACAGTGGCAGAGTTAAATGCTTTAAAGCTACACTACTCACAGCTTAGGTAATGACTTAAGGTAGTGCAGGACTGCAGCCACGTAGTTTATCTTCAGTATGAAGTTAGCAGAGCAGAATATTTGACTAGGAAGCCATTTAATTATAGGTGTCAAAGGTAATGAAATACATCTTTCCTGAAATCAAAATCGCCTCTGAGCTGCATCTGACTGAATTAATCAGAGCAGAGCCAATAATCTCAGACACAGTAATCTCATTTTATCAGCAGCATCGGTCTGAAATATAAATCTTTTCATGGCAGCTGAGCTTAGACATCTGAGTGCTTCAGCTGAGAGGATCTGTGATGGAAAGATACAAAACTGCTGCTATATAAAATGCCTCTTTCTCTCTTTGCAGGTTGTAAAATACCCACTCCATGCCATTATGGAAATCAAAGAATACCTTATAGATCTGGCATCCAAGGCGGGAATGCACTGGCTCTCTACCATCGTTCCAACACACCATATCAATGCTCTCATCTTCTTCTTCATCATCAGTAATCTGACAATTGATTTCTTTGCCTTCATTATTCCATTAGTCATATTCTACTTGTCCTTCATTTCTATGGTGATTTGCACGCTGAAGGTTTTTCAGGACAGCAAGGCCTGGGAGAACTTCCGCACTCTGACCGACCTGCTGCTTCGTTTCGAACCAAACCTCGATGTTGAACAAGCTGAGGTGAACTTTGGGTGGAATCACTTAGAGCCATACATTTATTTTTTGGTCTCGGTGTTCTTTGTCATTTTTTCCTTCCCCATAGCAAGCAAAGACTGTATACCATGTTCAGAGCTAGCTACCATCTCAGTGTTCTTCACAGTGACAAGCTACATGAGTTTGAGCACATGTGCAGAACCTTACACACGGAGAGCACTGGTGACTGAGATAGCTGCAGGGTGCTTGTCCCTGTTGCAGGTATTGCCTGGGAATTTTGGCTACTTGAAATTCTTGGGTAAAACCTTCTTTACAGTTCCTGTAGGCCATTTCTTTGTGATGAATGTAAGCATCCCATGCCTTCTGTTTCTGTATTTGTTCTATCTTTTCTTTAGAATGGCACAACTACGGAATTTTAAAGGCACCTAC